>NC_141142.1:104972366-105654866 GCF_053477565.2 Lygodium microphyllum
TGCTAATTTGGAAATCAAAGGATGTGATTCTTAATGACTCTCTTTCTAGGTTTGATTATGCACTGTGCATCTAGAAGTCTTGTCCATGTCTTGACTAGAGGTAGGGGTAGCTTTCTAGTTTTGGAGGATAAGGCAAGACTTGTGCATGTAGATGTTCATAGGTTTTTCTTTCAATGATACATTTAGAAGAAAAAAGTTTGGAGGTTGTTGAGCTACCTTGTTGTCAGTGAAAAAGATAATGTTCAAACGAGATTTGAGTTCACCAACATTAAAGCTAGGTGAGATGGTTGTATTTTTTGATGTTGAGACAAAAGGTAGAGAATAAGAGGCTAGCAAACATAAAAGAGGACTTTGCACCTAGATTTTGGTAAAGGGGAACTGATACTAAAAAGAGGTTTGAGTGTCCACTAGTATTCAAGTTGAAAAAGAGTTATTTATAGTTTTGAGTGTCCACTACCTTACCATAGGCATCAAGGCCATTGCGTATTTTTTGTCATGTTATGGATGTTCATGAGGGATTGAAAATGCATGATGTTGTATGGTATCATATGAGTGTAAGGGGGGGGAAGTATGTTTTATATAGAAATTTGGTAGAAAACAAGTATGTAAGGGTATATATACTTCACAAGTTCTATGCAAGGAGATGATCTTTCTTGATTACAACAATGAATCCCTCAGGTGGATGTTGTGCAATTGGATGATAAGAGGGATTATTTTGGTTTTGAGGTCTTTACAATGAGTTTCTTTCTATCCTCCACAAATGGCAAGAGCATTAGACTTTATGGTTAATGATTTGGGCAATTGGATTTTTCTCTTAGTACAATTGTTCTCTATGTTAGGATGTTGATAGCTTATTCTTAGCTATCTCTTATTGCGAACATTCTGAGTGAAATTTTTTGATGGCACATGCTTTTTAGTGACCAAATGAGCTTATCAAAACAGGGGCAAAGAGACTAGTTGGACTAGTTGAGCAATGTAAACAACCATGTGGTATTTTTGTATAGAGGAAGCATGGGAACATTAATTATACTTGGGTAGTGTACTATTAGTAAATAGTGTGCATGACATCCATTCAAGAGGCATTTAGAAGACCCTTTGCGCAAACATATTGTCATCACTAAAGTGACTCTTTTTCTTTATCGCATAATACGAGCATAATCAATTATCTTTCCTAACTAATTTGAAACCCCTTATTTTAATGTTTTTTTATACTTTACACTTAAAAATAAAAGGTCTTACTAACTTTACACTTAAAAATAAAAGGTCTTACTAGAGAGTCCATATGGTATATTATTGTGATCATAAGATGCACCCCAAATCACTACATAAAATTTCATCCTTTCTAATGTGATTGTCAAGTGAGAGTCTATTACTCTTTGGCATGCAAGTTTCTATTTTTAAACACACAAAAATAAGTTGTTCCACAATAGGAAGATAAACCTTGGTTATTTGACATTTGATTGTAGCTACAATAAGATGATGGAGAGAAAACATCATGTCATTTGGTATATTTAAGTCACGTCATGAGACAAAGCTCACTTTGTTGGAAATCCTTCAATTGATGATTCATGGGGGCACTCTAGTGCTACTCATTTTGTTCACCAAGTCTCTAAATATGCGGTACTCATCTTAAAACCTTTAGGATAAGGAGTGGTTGATAACGAGGAAACTCCCTATACTAGGAATTCTTTTACTGTAAGTGGGATTGGGGTGATTAGTGAAGTGGTTATAGTAGAAGTATTGTGGTATTAAGCACTGATGGGAAGGGGTGGGTGGACATTAAAGTCGGACCCTTTGTGAGGCCTTGTGAGCTTTTCATTCTTTGTCCTTGCATGCCCTTCTTTAGTGCCCTGTTTTTTGAAACTCATGAACTACAATGGATCATTGATCTCTAGCCTTCACAAGTGATCAAATAGTTGGAGTCTATGAATATCATTGTTATGAAGCATCTAAATCATGTGCTCTCATGTCTTATATGTCAACTTCTTGTAAACATAGTTGAAGTGGCTTTAATGCCCCCTATTTGTAAAGAAATGCCCATTTTACTAGGGGATCTTTATGTGTACAATTTTTTCCTAGAATTTAACTAACCATTCATGAAAAAAGATACAACAATGTGTCCCCTTTTATATCTAGAATTACGAGAATTGAGACTATGTATTAGGTTAACATATTGATATAAGTGATCACCTTGAGGTTTTTCATGTTCCTCTTCAATATAAAAATTAGGCTATGTTTTAGCCAATCAATTATTTGATGGAGGTTTTTTAGGTGGTAGGACTAACCATTTGGACGTAAAAAGTAAAATGTGGCCCATTTACACAAAACCTTTCATATTTTGGCTTTAAAAACCATTCAAAAATACCAAAAGCAAGGTTTTTCAACTAGATTTTATTGTGTTTTCTACACCATTGGCATTTGATCATGAACAAAAAATCACGGGGTCACTTATTTCTTGCCTCGTTTTCTCTTGCTAAGATAAGGGATGAATTGAAAAATCTCCATTTTGTGCGACCGATCAGAAGGCCACTTGTAGTCTTTGTAATGGGGTTGCTAATAGTTATCGAGATAAAAGAGATAGTAGTTGCAACACCCTTGGTGCATCTGGATACTAACCCATGGCCATCAACCTTTTGCAAAAAAGGTTACAGATCCAAGCTCTGCTACTTTCAAACTTTAAAAGTGCAACTAGATCAGCAAGAAGTGCATTGAAACATTCATAGGGCAATTTGCGGTTCCTGCCAAGGACTAGTTGGCTCCTCCTATGCAGGATGGACCTAAGTGTAATAGTCAAAATGGGGGAGATAAGCCCCCGAGGATGAGTCATCTAGACTAGAGTTCCTTTGTCAGATTGGCCACCTTAAGCCATTGCTTCCTCCTCTCTCTGACATCAGGGCTAAAGCAAGGCCAGTTGTTGTTTCCAAGGGTGGTTTTAGAGGGGGGTGGGCTGAAATCTATGCATAGGACGCTCGATGATGAAGGACTCTAGTGTGGAGAAGGAATCCATGGGAACGGGGTTGTGAGCTTCCCCTATTTTTAAACTACGTCCAACAACCTTGGAAGTGCCTTGTTTTATTCGGAAGGCCGAGAGAAAAATCTGGCAATTGTTTCGACCTACCTTGGGAGGGGACCGACGAGTTGGGAGTGCGGCGCCCACCATTTAAAGAAAAATGTTATAATATCATCAATAAAATGAAAAACAAGACACTGATTCGCTCTTTTTGAAAATCTTTTATTTTATAGGCCTAGAGGGCTCTGGCGCTCTGAAAGGGCACAATTATTGGTGAGGCCAGTTTGTGACGCGGCTTAGGGTGCACCCAATGTGTCTCTGACACGTGTCCCAGATGACCCTCAATCAAATATTCACGAATCATCAGGTAGGTATTGTTCGCCCACTAATAAGTTTTTTTAAAATTTAAAAAGGCTGTACGTACTACGTAGGTAATGTGTTTCATCGTTTTCCCTCTCTCTACTATGCATCAAGATTCACAAATACCTCTAAGAGTTGGGTCACACCCAGCGTCAGCCGCGGGACGTAAAACCCACTCCGGGGTCCCCCACTAACACTTGGTCGTACCCAGCAACAGTGGGGCTATGGGGTTACCCAAACTCCCTCCTCACCTTGCCACACCCACAAAAAAGCAAGGTGCTATCCTAGTCTTACTAGGGTGAGAATGGAAGTATTTGTAGACTCCTTGAAACTCAACCACTTTCCTAATAACACAAGCAACTATGAAGAGGCCTTAATGTCCTTAGTTAATCGGACATGACTCTAAGGAAACTTTTGCCAAAACAACTTCCCATCATACTCATGTCTTCTCCATTCTTATTTTACTCCCATGTTTGAAGGCTTTCCCTAATTTGTGCCATCCGACTAGCACTATACCTTAAATTTCTACACTATGTAGCATGCTTCTTCTGACAAGCATGTAGCTGTAATGTGAGAAGAGGAGAGGTTTGCTTTCTACCAGGGCCTCATAAAGAACATGAAGAAAATATAACATCCCATTCTCCTTGTTATTCTTGAGATAAGACATCAAAGATGTTTTCATGATCGCACTCTTGATCCTCATCTAAAGAGCTATAAGATAACAACCATGATCCCTAGGGTAGGGCAAGGGAGGTAAAGAAATATCACAATTACTTAGTGTACGATGGGGTTAGTGGGAATAGCCCGAAACTCACCAAATCTCTCTATAGCTTATGAAATTAAGGAAACTATGTTGGTGCTAGGGACTAACTTAGAAGTGTGGATTACAAGATAAGGAAGGTCTATGCCCTTCTCTTATAGAAATTTACAATGGATATTCATGGTCCTTTATAAGATGGCATTGACCTAGTGTAAGATGGGTCTGCTCCATCTCCATTCACCCATTTAGAGTGATTGTAACTACTTTTGGCTATAAGAACTATGGATTGTGGGCTTGCATGAGTGTTATACTAGGTGCAATCACATCCTCAAGTGAAGGGTCTAGGTGAATCAAGTGGTAATTGATCACTCGAACCAATGTGGTAGGTACCTCATGGAGGCCCAATGTGGTCATGTGAGGAAGGAGGTGGGGTGGTGGTTTTGCTCATGGGTGGGGAAATGGGTGCACTCCCTTATTCTGAGCTGAGTTGCCATGTGTGCTCGTGATGCTGGGTGGCCCTTTGACAGTCATGTTCTGGTTAGGGCGTCTGGCCACCCCTATCAAGACCTCGTGTGACCAAGCCTTTAGTAGATTGATACAGTGCCCCGTGCATGGTGAAAAGGGACTTCTTATAACAAGCTAATGTTCTCTCTAGGGAAACCAGCAGCATCCCATGCCCAACTCCGACTCTTAGTTCTCCCCCCCTCTCTCTTATCCCCCGCCCCCTCCCCCCCCTCTCTCCTCTCGATGCAGTCTTTATGTTGTGGGACAAAGCCTCTCACATGATCATCACACAGTTGCTCTGATATATATCAATCACGCTATATCTGCTGTTTAATCCTTTCTAATTGATCACCTGCAGAGATAGAACTCAAATTAGAAGATGCTTGGCAAGCGAGCATGCCCCTTTCGGAGGACAACAAGTATGAACTACATCGGCAACGCTTACACCACCTGCACTCATGCCGATCAGGATTGTGATAACGAGCCATGTGCAGATAAATTGCATCAGGAAGCCATGGCTGCAGATCACGATGATCACAGCTTATACTACAACTCAAACTGCTGCACCCAGACCGATTCTGAGACCATGAGTGTCGTATCATCTGATCATCCAGCTTATCCAATGGCTAATATATTTGGCATCTCCAATATCATCAATCCAGTGATCATGATGGATAATTATCAAAACCTCGGTCGATCAGAAATGCAACAGCAATCGGACTCTTCTGTATTTGCTATGAATGAACACTTGTCTGATGACTGGAGACGGGTGCATGGTTATAATCATGCTGACGAAATTATGATCAGCGCATCAGGAACTGCAGAACAAGCTGCTACAGCAGCAGCAGATATGGTAGATGAAGTGGCTGACTTACAATATAAGACAAATGTAATGTCTGTTAAAGCAGAGAATTGCAATTTCTGCATCCTGGATTCGGGCGCATTTCCTTCCCAATCAGATGCAGCAGCCGACCCCCCAGCTCCAGCTGCACAAGCCAATATCATGAACACTGGCCTAGGTTTCATTCCCGATCAGGAAAGGCTTTGGGCTCATTACATGAACACTCTGTCTGCGCACACGATGATGAAGTCGCCTCATCTACATGCGTCTGGGATTAGTTATCAGAACGACTGCAATCTAGAGTTTCTCAAGGCCTGTTTCTTCTGCAAGAGGCGCCTCAGGCAGGAGCGAGATATCTTCATGTACAGGTACAAGTTGAATCCATCTTTTAAGCTTATGTTATTTTGTTTTATTATACATTAATCTCTGCTGGGCATTCTGTTTTATTACATGGATTATCTCTTGTACCTTATTGGCTTCAGTTTGCTAGAGAGAGAGAGAGTGTGTGTGTCTGTTCATCTCTTGTATCTTTTTGGCTTCAGTTGGGTTCTACATATATACATGTATAGAGGTATATATATATATATATATAGTACATATACATACATCCATCTATACATGTATATATGTATGCATGTATATGTGTGTGTGTGTGTGTGTGTGTGTCTGTAACAGGAGGATTAAACCGAGGATTAGACTCCATTGATCAATCGCCTTGTAATATCTGATGCTCCTTCTGATCAATGAATCCTTGGTTATTTTCTACCTGCAGAGGAGACACAGCCTTTTGCAGTGAAGAGTGCAGGCACCGCCAAATCCGACGAGATGAGAAGCGCTCTCTCCAAGTCGACAAAAAGAAAAGGTCACCAGAGACTGCAGTTGCAGCTTGATTAGTCGGCCTAATACTATCTCAATCAATTAGTATTACTTAACACAATATACAAGCTTTAGCTACTATCCAGCTCTAGCGGCTTTAGCTACCTCCCAATCAAACCTTGTCAATATAAATATTGCATGTCCTTATATAATCGATTAAACCAGCACCATTTTGCCAAGAGTCTCCTTTCCTCGTTTCAAGAAGTTCGAATGGTTCACTATAAAATGTTATGCTTTTGAACCGGTTTCTTTGGATAATTTACTATTTCGGAAATCATACTTAGGCTCAACTTAATTGTCTATAGCATTGGTACTAGTAAATAAACACATCCTTTGTGCTCGATGCATAGCCTTTTAAGTGATAGCATCGATACTAGTAAATAACACATAATTGGTGCTTGATGCATAGCCTTTTAAGTGATAGCATATTTAATTTTAATGGAAAGGTAGTTTGGTTGCCCCCCCCCTCTCTCTCTTTCCAAATGAGAAACACACCATCATGTATGTATTGCTTAAATTGGTCTCATAATGCCACATTGGCCTTTTAGAGGCATTAATACTCTCTCTCTCTCTCTCTCTCTCTCTCTCTCTCTCTCTCTCTCTCTCTCATGCACGCGTGCATGGGTGCACGTATTTGTATGCATGTGCATGCACACAAGGATTCAAAACTTGGAGGAGCATGTAGTGGTACTCTCAAAGTGATCAACAAACTTAAATGCTTTAATTCTTTTATGGCAACTCTTGTTGTGGTATTGGGGATTGAATAGAGCTTTGGAATGTGGGCATTTTGAGGGATTCTTCCCATCTTATAATATATTTTCTACAATGGTTTTGTGTATCTAAGTATATATGCATGATGGTTGTGTGTATGTTAATATATATGCACAAAAATCAAATTTAAAAAAAGACAAAGTAGACCATCTAATTAGAATTTTATGTGCCTTCATGGTGGTGGAATGGATGGTTTGAGTTGGTTGATTTGAATTGCCAAGTTTGCATTTTCTCAGATGCAAATCCTAGAGTATGGGTATTTACACCATTTACTCTCTAAAGTTATCAAAGCTTCTTTTAATAATCTAATAGATTTATATATTTACACCATTTACCACAATATAAGTGAGTTTGGGCTCCCAATTCTCATTTTTTGAATACTAAAAAGATGGCACCCGGATAACATACCCATAATTTTCTCAAAACCATATGATGTGACTATCATTGGAAAGCACTTGAAAACCGGAATCTATTGAGCTATAGAGCGCTCAATTTGGAGTTATAGTGTTCAAGTTATGACAAATCCAAAATATTTGACCATGTGTCCCAAACTTATGGGAAATTCCCATATTCCCCAATATGGTGTTATTTGCTCTCTAAAGTTGTTAAAACTTTTTTTTTAAATGTAGTAGATTTATGTTATGAACAAAACTGGTATGCACAATAGCTACTCTCTAAAGTTGTCAAAGTCATTATATGGTTTAATAAAATTTTCTTATGGATGAATATGTGATACTTGTGGAGAATTCAGAGTGAAGCAACATTGAGATATGCACAAGAGGGATAGAAGAGCTCAAAAGTACAAGAACAAGTCTTGCTTATTAAGTTGCTCATGAAAGTACAACTTGAGTCACTCTCACTCATCAGTTGATGTAGACCCATGGGTTGTTTATATAGCCTTAGCTGGCTAGGGTTAGGGTTTCCCCTTCCCCTCAGGACCATTCACACTCAGCTACCCTTATTCCCTCTAGTATAAAGAGAGTTCGCATGCTTACACTCTCAACATCCCCCCTCAATGCCAAGTGGCATTGGATAAAGCATGACAAGATGCCCCCCTAATCCACAATGAGATGCCTTTATAAATTAGGCTACAAAAGATGGTTTTAGATAAAGAGTTTACAAGACTCAAAAGAGTCGACCTTCAGTTGATTGGGTGGTAAAGGTAGCCTCCAATTCCTTAGGTGGTTCTAGAACACTGGGACACTTACTAGTAGTATGCCCAATCTTTTTGCATTTATTGCATTTCATTCTTTCTGGGTACTTCTTTCAGCAATTACTTACCATATGCCCTTCTTTATGACAGAAAGAGCACTTTGTAGAAATTGTATGGTAACACTTGCTCACATGAAGTAGATGTTGAAGTGCCCTCGTTATGGTTCTTCTCTTCATCCAGGCATGATTGGATGGTACCTTCCAAGCTGGGATTTGGGATGTTTGTTTATGTTGTTACAAGGGTAGGAAAAATCTTTTTGATGGCCTTCAAAGGGATAGCAATAGCATCAAGTTTTTGCTAGTGGTGCTTGTATGAATGCTATATCAACTGATGGATCCTCCCTTGCATTATATTCTAAGCTGAAAATTTCAATTTTAAGAAAATTTTCTGAAATTTTTCCACAGACACCATAGAGTTTTTCCAACTCACCCCATTTGGCCTTGGCAGTAGAGTGTTGATCTACATGGTCTATTAAAGATTCATCAAGGTGGAGCATGATAATAGCTTGAGCTCGTTGATCGTCTTCCACATCATTTGGGTTGGAAGGATTAACAGGTTTGGTCCCCAAGATGAGAGGCAAGTAACCCATTTCCATCATCTTATATTTGATAAGCACTTGCTAGGGATGGAAATATTTTCCATTAAACTTATGAATTTGAGGCCTAACATCGGCATAAGCCATGGCTTTAATAGGAAGGTCTTATCAATTGCCCTAGGCAATGGCAATGTCTAGTCCTTACAAATGGCCAAGTACAAACCAACTATCAGAAATGATAGCCTTACAACTAAGTAAACTTTTAAAATTGCAAGGATGAAAAGGGTTGGAAATCATACATATTTAGTACCTCAAGATAAGATTTTGGTGGTCCTTTCCTTCGGCCAACCCTTGATTTAAGTTTTATTATCTTCTTGGGTTTCAATTAGGTGAAATTTGATTGGATCTCTAGTTGCTCCCCATCTTGTGGTTTAGTGAATGAACATTTGGTTGAGCAAGGTCGATTAACAACTTCAACATTTTAGTGAAGAGTACGAGGAGATTTCAATCACATCAATACTCATGTTTCATCATAAGGCAGTAGCACTAATGTCACTAAATGCCTTTTTAGTGCTAAGAAGCACTCATCTCAAGATTAAGATCATTTGAGATGTTTAGGTATTTACCTTGTCAAGCTTAGTGAGATACTTGACTGATTACCGGTGAGTTATGATGTCCCCTGAGTGTTGGAGCTATTCAAAGATTAGGAACACACTTCATAGCATATGTTTCAATGGTGATTAGAATCACTGTTAATGATTTTTAGATTGAAAAAAACTGAAAATAGGAAAGCTTGAAGCTTCTTGGCTATGGCTGCCAAGAAACCCATAGTTAGGGTTTTGGTCACAACAGATAGTAGGAGTGGAATGACATCAAACCCTCTTAGAGGGAGATGGCCCACTAGGGGAGCTATGAAAGTCCTATGGTAGCCGGAGTGATTACGCCTCTTGCTGATTGCGCTAGGCTCTGAAACATCACGTTGCCTAGACTGCACCATTTTCTGAGAACTCAGCAATGCTGCCCTCCACATTGCCCAATATTTGCTTTTGATGCACCATACTAGAGCATCCTGAGTTGGTGGTGAAGTCTCTAGAAGAAATCAAGAACTAATATTGTCTCCTTTGCACACACCAGCTCCTCTAAGGTCAGGGGTCAAGGTGTGGCTATGGAGGTTAAGAGATAAGATGAAGAAGATGAAGGCTCATGTGCGCTTAATGATGGATGATGCTAAAGGAAGCTGAAGAGATCAGAGATGGTTCTGATACCATGTGGAGAATTCAAAGTGAAGCAACATTGAGATGTGCACAAGAGGGAGAGAAAATATCAAAAGTACAAGAACAAGTCTTGCTTATTAAGTTGCTCATGAAAGTACAACTTGAGTCACTCTCACTCATCAATTGATGTAGACCCATGGGCTATTTATATAGGCCCATTTGGCTAGGGTTAGGGTTTCCCCTTCCCCTCAGGACCATTCACACTTAGCTACCCTAATCCCCTCCATCATAAGGAGAGTTCACATGCTTACACTCTCAATAAAACTTTATATTCCTAGTATATTATATTAACTTATGAAAGGGAGTACTTGTCCAAAGAGCTTTATATGATTTCAATTTGCTAAATATTATGGTTGTCTATCTTGTATACCATTGAAATGATGTGCCTTTGAAGGTGACATGCAATCTCTCCAACCAACACTCAAAAGTTCTAGCATTATTCACCATGTGTACCACTACCGACTCGCGATGTGAAGACTAAGACAATTGCCTTTATGATGGAATAATATTGGGAGATGATAAAAGTATTCGTGAGGCATGACCACCATAAGTTGAAGAGCTTGAATCTTGTGATATCACCACATGGTTAGCTTCACAGAAACAAGCTGCCATTGGTCTAGGGGTCTTATGGTAGCCCATGGGGATGGACTCCTACTACGAGCCAACATCCAAGATGGGCATGGCACTTGTTTTACTAGAACTCATTGGGATGGGGTGTTTTACCTATGAGGGTTAGGGTGATCCTTTCTCAAGTACCAGGTTACCTAGGCCTCTAAACAATGTTCTTGGTGAGTGTAATGCTAGTTTTACTAGAGTTATCAATCGAAGGGAGTGGAAATAAATAGCATGGTTTGATGAAACCAAAGATTTAAGGGTTTGTCCTTGTGATAACATTTGCACAACCTAGTCATGTATACCCAACTCACAAAACAAAAATGGAATAATGTTGTTTCCAATTGCCAAGTTGAAACCACAAGGGTTCAAAATTGTTATGCCTTAAGGCAAGTTGAGATTGTTTCTATTGTTGAAAATAGGCTCCTCAACTAGGCTCATAAGGAATGCACCCTTATTGGGCGAAAAAGGGAGATGTATTGGACCACAAGAGAGGATATAATTTCACCCATACGAGGATACCCATGTGACCTTGAATCGGTGATGATGTAAGCAAGCAGCTTGCCTCAGCCTATATAAGAGGCTCATCCTCATTGCAAAAACATTGGGATCTATCAACATGAGTACATTTCTACTTTGCATCTAGCTTGTCTATCTTGCTCTGTCTTTTCTCTCCACACACACAAACATGAGCACTTTAAGGTATTATCCACCATAGCCATGTCCTTGCACTCATGATTTCATGTGGAAGCACCAAATTTCCAACATGGTATTAGAGCCATAGGTTCTAGGCTTGTGCACATGTAGTTCATTATTATGTTATTATTAGTCGCTCACACGTAGTAGCAAGCTTTGGTGATTAGGATATGATTAGGTACTAATATTCTTTCTACCTTCTTCATCTACTTCTTCCTAATCTCTTCACTCTCCATCTACTCACCAAGTCCTCTCCTCTTTATGTTCACAAATCATCTTGAGTGCTCATCATCACTATCATCATCTTAGAGAGAGAGAGAGAGAGAGAGAGAGAGAGAGAGAGAGAGAGAGAGAGAGAGAGAGAGAGAGAGAGAGAGATCCTTGTTATCTTTATCTTACTTTGAAAGAGGGAAAGGGGAATCTTCTTCTTCACAATCTTTATCATTACAACTACTCCAGCTTGTCTAGCTAGATCTCAAGTGCCATTACTACCTTGCAACATGTGATATACTCCAACTCAATAGGGCAACCATTATTCATTAGAGCTCATATTGATGTCTATTGGTGCCTGATGATGCTTGGTCACTGGGGGATGTCATGTGGAATGTTGAGCACTGTTTGCTCAATTTAGAGTTGGTTTATTACTTGTTATAGTAGGCTTTTTGCTGGTTACTTGTTGCTATGACAAGACTCTCCTTCATGTTTACATGAGATCTATGCTACTAGTGATGCTTGTATGAATATGCTTCAATTCCTAGTTTATATAGAAAAGGTTTTGAGATGACTTGAGTTGGAAAACTTCAATCATTGTAGAGATTTTGCTCTTGGTTGTATGAATACACTTCAATTCCTAGTTGATATAGAAAAGGTTTTGAGATGACTTGAGGAGTTATTGAGTTGGAAAACTTCAATCATTACAGAGTTTTGCTCTTGGTTATTGAAGGGATGAACTTGTTTTACCTAGTAAGGTTTATGCCTATTATACTTGGCTGCAATTTTGGGTACTTTGTTTGATGTATGGATGTGTGTAAATGTTTTTATGAGTTGAAATGCATTTGCAACATTAAAGAGGTTGCAAAGTGAGCAAGAGTTACTAAAAAGGGTCAGAAATAACTTGGATTATATCATATTGGGTAGTAAATCCATGCTCATAGTAGACTGCAACTGAACCACAGCCAACATACTTCATCTTACATATTGTGAGATGCTTGTTGAAATCTTGGTTGTGAAATATTTGTAGCTATAGTTAGTAAACTGTGACAGGTCTTTATAGACTATTGAAGATATTGTTATTGCTTAAGCGGACAACCACTTTACCACTCTTAATAGTTGATTGTAGCATCATGGAAAATGTAACTGGTACGAACAATCTTGACCAAATTGTGGGGAAGAAATTGGACAATAAGAATTTTTCATTGTGGAATTTTAGAATGCAAAAATTCCTGATTGGAAGAGTTTATTGGGACTTGTGTACTTGAGATGAAGCTAAATTGAAATTGCCTAATAGAAATCCTACTCTTGAGTAGCAGAAAGCTCATAAACAGTGGAGGAAAAGAGCAAGTAAAGTCCTACATTGATTCTTATTATGCATATGAAGTGCTATGGCCATGTAGATTACTATCTCTAAGAATGCATGGGAGATTCCTATGAAAAATTATGGAAATGTAGCATATGTAAGAAAATTTCAAGTTAAGCAGCAATTGAACAATACGACTAGAAATGGTAGACGCATATAGGCCTATACTATTGAAATCAAGACCATTGCTGAGATTAGCTTGCCTCCATTGGCTCAAAGGTCAAGAATGATGATATGGTTGTAATTTCTCTTAATGGTTTGGGTAAAGAATGCAAGGCCTTTGATAGATCTATTTTTGTAAGACCAGAAACCCTTGATTGGGATGAGTTGCTTGCATTCTAGGCTTGAACACAAGATCTAGTACCTCTTAGAGTAGACTGATACAGTCTTCTACTCTAGTCAAAGAGCTAGAGGTGGCAAGGCTCGAGGGGCCTCTTGAGGTCATGGTGACACTCGAAATAGCTATGGATAGCAACAATCAAATTCTTGGAATGGTCAAAATGCATAGGGTTGAAGAGGCTCTTGATTTGTTAGAGATAGGGGGAGATCACCTAGAGGTAGAGGGACTTGGCTATCTACTAGTTAGTCAAATAGAGATAAGGATTGTCATTATTATGGTAGGTGTGGTATATTGCAAAAGACTATCACAAGAAGCAGGCTAATTTGAAAGCTAAGGGCAAACAACATGGCCATTATATGTATCTTTCAATAATGCTAATGATGATCGGTTAGATAGATTATTTGCCACGACCCATGTATTGAAAGCTATGGCTAAGCAAGGAAAATTTGATGAGAAATGGTACATTGACTCAAGTGCTTTGAATCATATGACCCGACATGGAGAATGGTTTGATGAGATGACTATAGGAGCTCACGGTTATGTATGTATATGTGATGACACACCATAACATCAAGCATACATGTGTTGTGCCCTTTGTCATGCATGATGGAAAGAAAAAGAGTCTCTATGATGTTTTGCATATGCCTTCTATTACCAAAAACTTGTTGTTTGTTGGAGAAATGGCTGCTAAGTAGAATCTACAAGCTAGATTCAATAAAGATACATGTTTCATAGAAGAATATGGGAATGGCTATAAGTTAATTGCAAAGGGTAAATAGAATGGTAAACCATTTACTTTGTATGCCATTATTCCCAAACTAAAGGTAGCCATGTTTGTTCATGACAATGGAGAGATCAAAGATGTTGAATTATGGCCTAAACACATTGGGCATGTTAATATAAGTGGCTTAAAAATATGTAGCAAAAAGAGATCATACTTGTTTTATCGAGATTTAAGTATACGGATTGAGGGGTTCACTACATATATATCCTCTATATCACATGCGTTCAAAGCCTATTCATAAATACCCTTATCTATGAATTTTTCCTAAATAAAACACTTTCTATTCAATTTCTAAATAATCTCTTTATGTGACACCCTTTTGTATATGAAAAATTTAAAAAAAAACAGTACTTTAAAAGTCCCTTATTATGAATCCAGGTGATACACACATATATTCATGAGTGACCCCCAAAGTATATGGACTTAGGATATGTATATTTAGCTTGCCAATTTGGAAAACAAGCTTGATTTGCATTTGTTAGACATGTCAAGAACAATGCTAAACCATTGCATTTAGTGCACTAATCTAATGTTTTACCTTGAGGCAAGGAAACCAAATCCCAAGTCTGATTCTTATGAAATGAGTGAAGCTCAAACTACATAGCCCTCGCCCAAGAGTGAAAATCACCCCTCTGAATAGGCTCATCATAAGTGAGAGGCTCTCCTGCATCTGTAACCAATACATAATCCATAGAGGATGAAAAATGGTTAGGAGGTCATCTATCTCTAGTAGAACGCCTCAACCCAGGCTCTACTGCCTAACCAACATCCTGTCTAACATTAGCATGTCTAACATCTAGGCCATGAGCATGAGGTAATGCTACACGCTGTCTAGCTGGCCGTGGAGCAAGGTGTACAGGAGCAAGTGGATCCTCCACAACACATAATGCCTCATTTAGTGATGCAAGATATTATGTATCTTTCATTGATGATTAAAACATGCATGCTTGCCTCTTTATTTTGAAGCACAAGGATGATGTGTTGGATATCTTTAAAGATTTCAAATGTGTTGTTGAAAAAAAGTATTGGTCTTATATCTCTTACTTGAGATTAGATGAAGTAGGTGAATATGTCTCTTATGAGTTTGATAGATATCTTGCTAATCATGGAATCAAAAGATAGCTTATATACAGCTATACACCACAATAGAATGGTGTAGAAGAGAGGAAAAATAGAGTGCTTATGAAAGTTGCAAGAGCTATGCTACATAATAAGAATTTTCAAAACTAGTATTGGGGTTGAAGCAGTTGTGATTACAATGTATGTTCTAAATAGGACTCTTACAATTGGTATTCATGGCATTACACCTTATAAGAAACTATATGGACATAAACCTGATATTAGTCATTTAAAAGTTTTTGGATGTACTGCCTATGTGCATGTACCAAATGAGAAAAAGGAAGAAGCTAGATTCAAAGGAAATCAACTCTGTATTTGTTGGCTATGCACAAGACACGAAAGCATACAAATGCTACAATCCTTCTATGAGTGAGACCATGTTTAGTGCAAATGTTGTGTTTGATGAGCTAGCTTCTTGGTATGGCGATCAAAATGTGGTTACTTTTAATGGACCAACATATGATACTCATGATGAAATTCATACTTTGGATAGTACCATTGTTAATGGGCCTACAAGGTGACACCTCTTCTTTTGTTACCCCATGGATAGGCTACTTGTGTAGTCATGGTTCTATGTCCATTGACACAGATATGTTAGTGAGGGGAAGATTGGATAACGAAAAAGGAAAAATGTTTGAATATATTATTGGGACACTTACTTTTGGTTATGAGTCACATGGGAGTGATAGTTTAGATAGTGAGCTTGGTATACAATTAGTGTACTACACCTAGAGTTAGGCAAAATAGGTATGTAGTGCATCATGAGAGGGAGTCTCATAGTGTACCATAGTTGAGGAGATCAGAGAGAGTCAAAAAGCTATTGATAGGCTAACTTACGGTGAACAGTATTGAAATCTCACCAATAGGAAGTGGGATAAGTCTTATAGCTAGTGGGCAAAAGCCTATTTGATGTTTATATTGGTCACACCTTCCTGTGTGCAAGCATAATTCTGGATAGTTTTTGCATTACCCTAGCCATCAAGTCAATGTGTAATTGCCTCAGTCAACCTCCATCAATAACTTTATGTGTGTGTGTGTGTGTGTGTGTGTGTGTGTGTGTGTGTGAGAGAGAGAGAGAGAGAGAGAGAGAGAGAGAGAGAGAGAGAGAGAGAGAGAGAGAGAGAGAGAGAGAGAGAGAGAGAGAGAGAGAGAGAGAGAGAGAGAGAGAGAGAGAGAGAGAGAGATTAATGTCATCACCACAACCAAGGCAAGGTCTATCACATTTGCAAATTAGCTTAAACCCCCAATGATTCTGCATGCATCTATAGTCAACCTAACCCCCCACTTAGTCCACTTGCATCTACTGCCTGCTGCATCTACAAGACCCATCGCTAATCCTAACTCACATTCACAATCCATATCCAAATCAAATAATAAACCCTACCTCTTGATGGCAATGCTCTTTAGAATCCCTTTGTGGTAGGAAACTATGTCCGCCTTTTAACTATCGTTGCCCAATCACTTTGGTGATGCTACCACACATACACATGCACATACACATACACATAAATGTATATATATTTATGCATATACATTCATACTTAATGCAGACATGTAGATCTCTTGCATATGAGCTTTTCGTATAGGCAATTTGTTACACACAATATGCATATATGAGAGAGAGAGAGAGAGAGAGAGAGAGAGAGAGAGAGAGAGAGAGAGAGAGAGAGAGAGAGAGAGAGAGAGAGAGAGAGAGAGAGAGAGAGAGAGAGGAACTTGTTGTAACCAAACTTAACAAAATGTGAAAGAAAGAGAAAGAGAACGTTGGGCATTAAAGTGACCTTCCTCTATCATCATGCCTCATTCTATCATTATTTAACAATACGTCTACTAATTTTTTTAATTTGGAAATTTGGTTTGGTTAAAGCACCAAGTTTGGGGATAAAGTGGAGGATCACCAAACAAAGGGTCAATATTATTAAGTAATATAGACATAAATGGGGGTAGTTGGTTGTTGGACCCTAGAATAATCTTTAGACTTGTGACCTAGATAGTTGAATCAAATTACATCCCTATTTTTTCTTTAACATTTTGTATGCTATATGCACTCACCCTTATATACCCCTCCCCAGTTGGTGTGCACCCCACCCCCTTGTTCAAGCTAGAAATTTCATTACTTAAGGAACCAACCAATTGTAGAGCAATGTAATGCATCTAGATAGAGAACTCACAACTTGGTATGCATTCAAAACAAATTAATCAATATACAGCAATAAATAACTATTGAAAGGACTACATACACAATTAAGCTTGTAGGAGAAGGCAGGCCATGGTCTTGGTTGCTAAGTTTTCGACATGCAATTTTCTAGTTTCAAAAGAGGAAATAGATGATCATATCCTCAAGAGACTCCTAAACACCACATTGAGGAATATGGGAATTTTCCATAAGTTTGGGACACGTGGTCAAATCTTTGGATTTATCATAACTTGAACACTATAATTCCAAATCAAGCGCTCTATAGCTCAATAGATTCCTTTTTTCAAGCACTTTCAAATGATAGGTCACATCATATGGTTTTGAAAAACTTATGGGCATGTTATCCGGGTGCCACCCTTTTAGCATTCAAAAAATGGGATTTGGGAGATTCCCAAAATCACTAATATTGTGTTCCTAATCAAAGTGGAAGATTTCATCAGAACACAAGATAATGGTTGGCTTGAAGCCACTAAAGTTCAACTTAGAGCTAAATGTGTATTTTGAATGAGCATAGGGAATTTTCCTCTATTAATGATGAGATTGCCGAGGCTTTTGATGTCTACCTTTCTGGCATTGTGGCCAACTCTCCTAAGTGCAGTGAAAGGGTGCGACTAAAGATGGAATCCATATTTACCTTTGTTGAAGAATCAATTTCATCTTCTAAGAGGATCTTGCTAGCTTAACCATTCTCAATGAGTGAGCTAGAAGGAGGGGTTATTTTGGTGAAGTGTAATAAGTCTCCAGACACTACCTATAGAGTTTTATCAATAGTTTTGGGCCATTATTGTAGAGGACATTCGTAAGATCTTAAATAGCAAAGTAATGGATGCAAAAGTGAATTAGGGGCTAGTTAAAGTGATACCCAAGCCTATTAAAAGAGAGTATCCATGTTATTTGAGGCTCCTCATGACATTGAACACCTATTACAAGGTGATGGTAAAAGTGTTGGCATGGAGAATTAACTATATTGTTACTAGTCTAATCCACCCTCAACATGGGATTGAATAGTATAGATTTGTGCATGCAAAAAGGGTTTAGGTCCCTATTATCAATATCTTGATGCTTATGGACTATGAGCTATCAAAGGATGAAAGGTATTTCCTGGCGAATATGCACTATTAAAGGATGGAAGGTATTTCTTGGTGAATATGCACTATCAAAGGATGGAAGGTATTTTTGGTGAAAATGGACTTTGAAAAGGCATACGATTGCCTAACTTTGGATTTTCTAGTTACTTATAGGTCACATGCTTGAGATTATTCTATTGGAGGATGGTTCAAGAACTATTTTGCTAATGCCTTGGCTAAGGTGGCAATTAATGATGTGGTCTCCAATGATTTCTTATTTTAGAGGTCATTATGGTACGGTTGCCCATTGGCCCCACTACTATTTGTAATCAAAACCCAACCCTTTCTCAAAGCTATTTAGGTCAAATCTAAGAAAGGTTTAATCATGGGACTTATGCTACTAGATATTAGTAACTTCATGTCACAATGTTTGCCAATAACAACTCAAATCTTATTAAGGCTAGTAAGACTCCATGGAGCATCTATTAGAGGTATATGAGGGCTTCTTAATCATCTAAAGCTCAAGATTAGTGCCCAATGAGAGCAAAAAAACTTGAGATCAATTGATTGTCCTAAGATTCTTTTTAGAACTTGCTAATATCACTAGACTTTAACCTTATTCATTAATGTGAAGTCTTATTCTACCTTAGGTTCCCAATTAGTATTGGAGTCACTATGACATAGATATTTAAATAAAATTTCTATAAAATCATGACAAAATGGGAAAACTCAATTGAACTCATATTAGGGAAAATTTTGGGTCTTAGAAAAACCCTTTAAGGAAGTTTGACCAAAATATTTCCTTAAAAAATAGGAGCATGATAAGTTTTTGCGAATGGACTCCAAAGTATCAGAGGTTACATTTTTAGAAGGTCCTACGTTTCAAGAGCTTCTGATATATAATATGATGGGGTTTCAAGATTGGATGAGGATGAATCCCATAAAGATTCCTTTTTGCTCTCATAAGATTTTTTACCTGTAATATTCCCTAGGCAAAATAGAATCTTTGGTATAGCTTCATTATTCCACTTCCAAACCTATCAACCCATATAGCATTGGAAAGATCTTGAAGAATGGGTTCTAAAAATGCGATCTCCAACACGTTTGGAGTTCATTTATAAAACTTTTACCATGCCCCCATTTTTTGAGGAAATATTTTGATCAAACTTCCTTAGAGGGCTCTTTTGAGACCTGGAATTTCCCCTAATGAAAGTGGGGCTTAGAAGGTAATGCCACAATAGTCCGACCTATCCTTTCCTTTTACATTACGTTTGTGGACAACATTTTCCCATTTAGTTGCTTAGAACATGTTTATGGAATCATGGTGATAAGAAGCAATGATTGGGTCCCAATTATGATGCTCAGGGTAGAGGGAGGGCTTAGCCTTAAATCCTTTGCAACTAAGATTGGTGGGAGGTTGAGCTTCTCTTTGCTCCAAAGGGTGTATTGGAGCTAACAAGGCACAACATTATGCATCATATGGTACTATAGCTGAATTGTTGGCCAACATCAAAGCCTTAGGCTTTTAAGATCACATGACTTGTCCAGAGTAAGGATTAAAATCTTTGGCCTTGAATCCCTTGAAATCAAGATTGAGAGGCTGAGCTTCTCTTTGCTCCAAAAGATGCATTGGATCCAACCATGGTACATCATTATGCATTATATGGTAGTACAAGTGAAATGCTAGCCCAGTATGAAATGTTTAGGATTCTTACAATCTTAGGATCTTATACAATGAAAGTGCTACATGCAAACTAGAAGGTTGTCCTAAACAAGGTGAGATGGAAAGGTACCTATAGAGAACATGCGTTGATGCAACCAATATGGACTCATATGGAGGCCTTTGAGAATGGACATTTCTCTAGAAACCACTGAGAATAATTGTCCAATAGACTAGCTGCCAAGAGAGCATTGAGGTGGCAAGATCTATGGGAGATATGTATTCAAGATTAGAAATAATGGCTAGTAATATTGCAAGAGTTCATAGCCTATCAATGCTAAGATCAGCTAGCTTGTGGAGGTCTTCAATAAGAGCAAGTTTAAATGGTTTACAACCCTAATCCCTATGATGATAATCCTCTCCAATGCTAGGTAAAACAGGGAGGTGCTAGGCTTAATAGGGTCCATAGTTGAAAAGGCTTTACTTCAAAGAACAATGTGCATATGGCACACTTGCAACAAAGCTAGGCTAAGAAGTATCCCTATGATTCTGAAAAGATTAATTCTCCAGGGAAAGAAGAGTTAGAACATATGTGAGCCCTTCTCGAATAGTGCAAGTTGAATCTCAAGAAAGTCCAAGAGTAGATGAAGTTATATGCTAAAGAGAAGAGGTGTCCCATGGAGTTTCAAGAAGGAGAGTTAGTATTTCTAAAAGTGCCTAAGTTTGGATACTCCACTTTGTTGAAAAATATGAAATCACACCCATGTAACAACCTCTTTGTATGGAGCAATAGGACAAGACACAAGCATTTTTCTAGAAAGGATGCATGAATCCCATAAGCAGAGTGGAGAAAAGGGAACCATCATGAGCCTATAAAGTGATGTATCTTCTTATCATTCAATGATGGAATACTATTTTACTTTTTCCTTTCAGTCATAGTCTGTGTCATACTCAAGATTGTTTTTATGAGTCCAAGCTTCTATCTTGGAACCTAATTCACTTGAGTAACAGTTGGTCCCTCCAGTCTATGTCATCATGAACATTGTTTTTGTGTTCCATCCACCATAGCCATGCTCTAGATCCATGCATTTTCAACATGGTATCAAAGTGTAGATGAGCATGGCTTAGCATGTCTCAAGTCTCCTCTTTCCTGTTTTAGCTCCTCTTCATCTGTGGACAACTCAGGATTGGTGTATGACTCCATTTCCAACTTCATCTACACTCCCTATCCCTTGTCTACCATAGTCAGACAGGACTTGCTATGATTGAAGCTTTCATATCTCCCAAATCAGAGCATATCTCCTCAAGGTTTCTTATGTGGATTTGTTTCTTGACTTGAGCGAAAACTTCCCATCACCTCAGAGCTCAACATTGCTTACCACATAGCTCAACATTGTCATTTTTCCCAACCTCTGCTCTATGTGCTTGCCATGGCCAGGATGACCCAGCCAACTTTGAGCACCTAAATCTCCATCTACAAGCCATAACTTAACAATATTTCTTCTAGAATATTCTTTCCTAGGCTAAACGCAACTCTCCATCAAGTCAAAGCTTGACATTAGCTATTCATTGCCTCAACATTCTTGAAATTGTGTCATGTTGTCAGAAACAGGCGTAGTCCTGTTTAGGCCGATTTCTGTCCTAGCACATGCATCGATTTGACCAAGAATCATAGGGCTTTGGAAGCCCATGAGATAAAATTTCTATCCATTAAAAAAAGTTTTGAAAATGATTAAGTATACACTACACATAGAGTGAATAACCAGACTGCCCCCAGAAACCCTAATGCAAACTCCGTAGGCAAAACTCAAAAGCTTCATCTCTCCTTCATTTTCTCACTTCTCTTGGTACATTGAAGTTACTACCACTTTGATATGAAGATTCCAACAAGGATTTTCCATCAAGGAGGGAAATTTGTGAGGACTTTGGAAGATTTGGAGACAACATCAACACCAAGTTCTTCATTGCTACAGTCTCAAGCTCATTTTCCACTACATTGTCTTAGCTCAATCTTTGCCACTCAAAGATCTGTTGCAACACTCAAGCCTCTACCATTCAGATCTGAAGGTTTAGCAAGCTCAACTTCAAGAGAAGATTTGGATTTGGAATGATAGAATCCCTCAAGTTCAACAAGAGTGCAAGCAACAATCATCATATTATCTCTTGATACTACATACAGAGTGTGTCTTCACACTACCTTGCGTGTGTGTTTCTTGACACAAATTCTTTCAATTCTTTTGGTGCAAAATCAAAGATTTGAGGGTGATTCTCATTAATGAGAATGCAGAGCATGAAGGTTTTTCTCATAAATAGAGTTGCAATCTTTACTCACTAGTATTACATAGAAGATGTTTCTATTTTACTTGCACAAAGACATGAAGTTGGCTACACTCATATACAATCAATGTTTCCATTTGAATATTTTGAAGACATTTCAACTACCTTGGTCATCATGCAAATCTCAAAAATGATATATTTTCTTGAAGGGGACATGAAGATTAATGCAAGCAAAGTCAATGAAGACCATAATGAAGAAAAAAACTAAACAAACCAGAAAGAAAAAGACCAAGAAAAAGAAGACCATGAAGAAAAAAAGAGCATCAAAGAAATCAAAATGGACTACGTCAAAGAAGCAGACAAAGAAAAGAAGATCTACTATGCCTACCATGACATATCTAATGAAGAAAATCACAAGATCTTGTTAGTCCTTGTCTCTACTTTTCACTAGAACTTTGTATTGAATGTACTTGCCATTAATGCTCCTGATATATGCCTTGTAAAACTCCTCATGTAAGTCTATGCATAATAGCCTCTACACACTTAGTGAGGCTTTGTAACAGCCCTTAGATGTTGGCCATGTTTTTTGGTACCCACACTTAGCCTTTTCTATGATAGCCTTTGGTGTTTACCATGTTTGTGGCATACTGACACTTATCAAGGTTCTACTCATGGCAGCCTCTGTACACTTAGAGCCTTTTTCATGGTTGTGATTGAGGAGGGGTGTTGAGAAATATGCAATCACACCCATGTGACAGTCTCTTTGTATGGAGCAATAGGGCAAGACACAAGCACTTTTCTAGAAAGGATGCTTGAATCCCATAAGCACAGTGGAGAAAAGGGGAACCATCATGAGCCTATAAAGGGATGTACCTTCTTATCATTCAATGATGGAATACTATTGTACTTTTTCCTTTTAGTCATAGTTTGTGTCATGCTCAAGGTTGTGTTTATGAGTCCAAGCTTCCATCTTGGAACCTAATTCACTTGAGTAACAATTAGTCTCTCCAGTCAATGTCATCATGAACATTGTTTTTGTGTTCCATCTACCATTGCCATGCTCTAGGTCCGTGCATTTTCAACACACTTTAAGGGATGGCTCAAGTAACAAGCTTACACATAGGCCACACATGATCCTTAAGTGCATAGGAGACTTGGCTTATCATTTGGAACTTCCTTCCTCCATGAAGATTTGTAAAGTCTTCCATGTCAGCCAACTTAAGCCTTTTCTTAGCACTTAGGTTTATAATGTGGAAGATTTTCCACCTATAGATGAAGAAGGTATTATATAGTACATCTTGAGGAAGTGATAGGGTAGGAGAAAAGAAGCTTCACTCCAGTGCATCCTCGAGGAAGTGATAGGGTAGTGAGAAGGTATTATACAGTACATCCCCCCTGAGAAAGTCATGCGGTAATGATAAAAGAAGCTTTGCTCCAAGTCCATCATTGAATACTTGATCAAATGGATGGGTTTACCACTTAAGGAAGCTTCTCAGAGGCCCTATCCATATTGGAAGAGTTTCCTTGTCTTCTGGATGCACTTTTGGTTGAGAGTTAGTCACATTGGCCCTGTTATGCCATAGATAACACCCAAAAAACATTCTATTTTTGAACAAGTTTTAGTCTACCATCCATAATTATAGCACAATGCAAGATATATAGCCTAGTACTTCAAAAGATTTTTTAAAAATGCATAGCATACCTCATTTGAATCGGTCTATGAAACGTTATTTTAGAGCTTATCAAGTAGGGCTTGTTTTAGATAGCAAGCTAGCTACTAGTTGTAGGCATCTTTTCAAGAATATTTTGTAGACAATAAATCATTTTGAAGGCATCTAGATATTGTGCACTAAAGAGTCTCATTGTTTAGTCTTTATTTTAGTCAAAACCCTTGATATTCCCCAAAATTTTTGTATCTTTTGTAATATTGAAAATAGAGTAGTCCTCTATCTTGCCTATCACTCTAGCCATTGTAATAAGTTCCTGTCTTGTTTTTAAGGGCAAAAACCTTTAGGAAAGAATGGTTTGTAAATTAAAATTTGCAAAAAATAAAATATAGCCTCACTAGCTAGATATTAAATGTAAGAGACTTCTTTTTTCTTTCACCATTCAATAATAATCAAGCATGTATCTTTCATCTCACCTTCTCTTGCAACTTTCATGGCCTCTCTCTCTCTCTCTCTCTCTCTCTCTCTCTCTCTCTCTCAATATTTCCCTCTCTCTTTCTATCTCTCCTATAGTCTTCTCTCTCCTCTAAGGTCTCCTTCTTAACAAAAAATGACATTGAAATTTTGTTTGAGGGATTCCTTTGGGATATTAATGCTTTTGTTTGGGGTCTTGAGAAATGAAAATCATGTGCACAACGTGGATGCTAAAGCTTTTAATAAGCTCATATCATTCTCCTTTGAGGTTGTAAATATTTTATTCTTTCATAATATGACTAGATGTTCACATATTTTTAAAAATAAATGCATAATCACATCATTTGAGGATCTTTTTGGATAGTTCATTGGTAAATTTACTATAGCTTTCTTAATGAAAGAATATAGTACTACCTTTGAAATGCTTCCTTATTCTTTTTATAATAATGCACCACTTGCTTTCTTATTCTTGTAACACATAAAGGCCTTCATACTTACAAAAGCGACCTTACATATATTAATTAGAAGATCTCAAATTCTCACTAGAGCATTGTGTGTGCTTTGCATGTGTGCATGTGTGTGTGTGTGTGTGTGTGTGTGTGTGTGTGTGTGTGTGTGTGTGTGTGTGTGTGTGTGTGTGTGTGTGTGTGTGTGTGTGTGTGTGTGTGTGTGTGTGTGTGTGCGCGCGCGCGCGCGCACGCGTGCGCAATATAACCAAAAGAAATACCGTGATGGCACTTTTCCTCCATCAATTCATTATTCTTGAACTTAGGTAGTGAAAATTAAGCAAAGAATTCTTTTCTTATGTGTGTGTGTGTGTGCGTGTGTGTGTGTGTGTGTGTGTGTGTGTGTGTGTGTGTGTGTGCATGCACCCCACCTAAGAGGTGACATGGGACATTGATGACCCATTGGTGCATGCATAAACACACATGTATGTATGCATGCATGCTTTATATATGTATATATACATGCATGCATGTATATATGTATTTATGCATATGTATGTACATATACATAGTTTCCTACAATTGAGTATGAAGGAGACAAAACCTACTTTTCAAAGGAAAAAGCATGAAAAGCCTTTTACTTGGAAGGCTAACCTTTTCTTTTATTCCTACAATTTAGTCTTAAGATATTTTTCATACATAACTAAATGCAATATGAAAGATTTTGTATTTAATCATCACTCATATTATATACTAAATCATATACAAATTTAACATTCATGCCTTTATAAGAATCGAGTAAGATATGCATGAAAGCATTATTATATATTTAGAATTATTATTTCTAATCACGTGTTATTTGGTGATATAAACTAGAAATATCTTAATCAATGGAAGAACAAAGCTTTTCAAAGATAGATGGTCACAATTACTCAAGGAAATATCTACAAGGTAGCCTTGTAATGCAACATGCATTCAAATAAGGAAATAATCAAAGCCAACAATTTTGGGAATAAGTAGTGTCATAGAATATTGGAAGATACAAAGGAGGAAAATATAAATGATCATTACTAAGATCAATTAGATGCTATATAACATGCGATGCTACATTCACACATCAACAGAAAACAATTTACTTTTTCTTAATAACAATAGTTTGTCATTTTACATCTATTTAGCTTGTAAGATCTTGATTGCTCCTAGTCATCTTGTATTGTTTCTCATAAACTTAAATTTTTCTCTCTAAATACACATACATTATTTGTTATTTGTCATTTGGAAAAATTAAATTCTTTTCTTTTGATGTGTGAATGTACAATCCATGTTATACATCATATTGCCATGCTTTTTATCTACAAGAACATACACAATAATGGCTTTCCATCTTATGTTTTTCTTACTTATAAGAGCTTGGTTGCTCCCTAACCATCTACAATCTTGATGATCAACTTTTTCTTTAAAACATATACATATGTATTAACCATGTACATTCTCATATAGAGAAGGCATGTTAGCTCTTACAAGCTAAATAGACATAAAATGACAATCCATTATTGTGTACATTCTCATATAGAAAAAGCATGCCAATATATTCTCTTGTGATCATTTTTGAAATATTCCAAGTTCTCTAATAAAATATGCTACATATGGGTCTATTATGTCACCACCTTACCCTACATCCCCTTATGCTTATATGTTTATGTTTCTCCAACAAAATGTATCATAAACGAATATTTTGATATTCCACTTTGTGAATTATGGGAGCTTATATATTGTCTTCTAAAGCCTTTTTCTCTATGAAGATGTAGACAAGCCATTAAACATGAATTAAAGAGTCGTTGATACGAGACTATATGACATTGAAAGTTCAATTTGTTTGATATTCAATTGCCACACAAATTGATCTTTTAGAATTTTCTGGTGCTAAGAAAGTCAACAAGATTTTGGGCATTCATTCATACTATATTTCTATGCTTGTGGTGGTCCTCATTATGAGTGTATAGATATAAAGAAAGGAAGAGGTAGAAGACCTTAGCCAACTTGACATGATTGCCTTATAAGTTTTTCAAGTATATACTAGAATAGTTTCTTAGATCTAGATAATTTTTCAACTTTTGTTTATTTCAAGTGCTTACCCAAGTAATGTCATGTCTTCACTATAACATGGAGGGAATTTATGCACTAAGCCATGCTCTTGTATGGTTAGTGTATAGTGATATGCATTGTGCTTCATGCATTAAGGCATACATTTAGTGGTGTACAATAATGTCATTTAATGTACCTCACATCAATACGCTGTGACACATGCAAATGCCTCAAGTTTTATATGCAAGTAAAAAGATAAAAATAAAAATTAATAAAGTTTGGTTAGTCATCAATTTATATTTTTTATATTAGTACTAATTAGCTAAGGTATATCCTAACTAGATTAGTTAATATAGTTTTAGTTTAGTCAATTCAAGCAATCTAGCTAGCTAATTAGATAATCAATGTAATAATATGAAAATAAATTATTAAGGATATTAGGAGGGTGAGGGTAAAGGGGGTGCAATGCCAATTTATGAGATACCATGAAATAAGCCCCTTAATCTTGTATTAGTTTCTCCTCCTCCTTCCCTATCTCATTTGCCCACCAGTTCAAGCCCCATGCCCCCATCAGGCCTTTTCCTCTCCTCCATCAATGTGTAACCAAATCCACAACCCCCTTGCATCATGAATTGTGTGGTGGGGGATAACTTGCTTGACCTTTGCACTAAAACACACACCATATGCACAATAGGAAGTTCACTCAAGAATACAAGAAATGGGATACGGAGGCCAAAATGTTTTCTTGACAGTTTCTTCTTCTTCTTTCTCACACAATATAATGTATAAAAAGTATAGATAAGATACAACACAAAGGAAAGTGGCTTACTGTTAGGACCTAAAACGGGCCTGACACTAGCTCTATCGGGCCTCCTATGCTCACCAAACCACCATCACGCCCTTGTAGCCATGAGCGCCTAGAGGTTACACACTATAAATAAATCATGCATTTGTATCGATTTGTAGTCCAATGATATTTCCCCTTTTCAAATCCAATAGATGGAGTATACAAACATATAGGTGATCAACACCTCTATTTGCATACACAAAGAGCTCCCTCCAGTAGAGTGCTATGTCTCCTGCAACTCTTGTATACCCCAAGGATTGGCCATAGGATGCACCGTCTTACACATAGAACACGAATGTAATAGAGTCCTCTTATAATACAAACATAATGATCCAAGAGACTGTATATATTCCTCACTTAATTGGTTTTCCAAGATAATGCACTACCCTACAATAAAGGAAAATCTTACATTCTCAACATTGGTTTGTCACCTAAACATACAATTATAATGCATCCAATAATAAATCTTTTGATACCATATTTAAATTTCATATGCAAAGTATATGGCACTCTATGCCCAAGCAATTAAGTAAAAACTAGCCAACATGAACTGCATAAACAATTGCTTCATGATTTCTTTTTGCTAGCATCGTGCTGTGTTGCTAAGGAAGAGCATTGGACTAACCTATGCTACTAAACACCTTAAAACTTATATGAATCATGGCCTATATGCTAATATATTAAAGAAATTAGTAACTTAATCAAATATCTTTCCATTTCATCCCCACATCCCCTACCATTTATGTTTAAATTGCTTACATAAGTATAGGGAGATTTCATGATAAAAAACAAGCTCTAAATACGTATTATAACATATAAATAAAGAAAAGCTAGGGCAAAACCTCATGCTTTACCTTCATTATATAATCACAAATATTATTCAAAATTTTGTAATTTTTAATATGCAAAAAATATTTTTTCTTAATTTTTTTCTTTATTTGACTATCTTTTATGATTTTTATTTATTTTAACATAAAATATTAATTTTTCTAGGTTTTCTAATTTATATGAATTTATGCGAGGTGTGATCCATTAGTATACTCATATTCATGCCATATGAACATCATTTTGTCAAGAATCTCGTGGTTGGGGGACTTGCTTGAGCTGTTGCGTCAAACACACATCATACACAAAAGAGGAAGCTTACATAAATGACACAGGAAGAGAGATAGGGGCCAAAATGTTTTCTTGCTGGTTTTTTCTTCTTCTTTCACACATAATACAATGTACACAAAGTATATATAAGATACAATATAAAGAAAAGTGGCTTGCTAAGTCATACAATGCATAGTTGACTACACTAATCGACTGGCACTATAACAATGCTAGCTATAGGTAGGTGCAACAAACTAAATATAATGAGTGATAAGTCAATGACCATGTGAGGATCATAATGATCACCAATGCACTAAGCGTAGACATACTAAGTGATAAGTTAGTGGCCATGTGAGGATCATAATGACCACCGACGTGCTAAGTGTAGATGTGTGGACCCATCTAGCCAAGCAGTCCATTATCAATGTCCATGCATGTTGAGCTTGCTATCTCAATAATTCCCCTCAAACTCAACTGTATCTCTACAACTCCAAGTAAGATTTGAAACTTTCGAAGCTTCTCTGTATCCAATGCCTTGGTGAAAATGTCAGCTATCTAATCATGTGTGCTGACATATACCAAGTGAATTTCTCCTACAAGTACCTTCTCTCTCACAAAACCTGCATCTCCCTTTCTCACATAAAGTGAGTGATCAAAATCAGAAATATAAAAGCCAATATTGACAAGATACTCTCCAATCTTGTTAAACCATGCTCTAGGTGCTTGCTTCAACCCATAGAGTGGCTTATTTAACCTGCACATATATGTGGAATGCTCTAAATCCTCATAACTTGCTAGCTTCTCCATACATAACTCTTCTTGCAATTCACTATGCAAGAAGGCATTCTTAACATCCATTTGCTGCCTGCAAATTCCAAACTTTCGTTGTGCTACCAAAGCAATCATGCATCTATAACAATTGCTATCCTAGCAATAACTAGACTAAATGTCTCTTCATAATCTATGCCATATATTTGAGCATAGCCTTTCGCAACCAACTTAGCCTTATACCTGCTAACGAAACCATTTGCATTATGGTTGATTTTATAAACCCACTTATAGCCAATAGCTTTCTTGGTCTTAGGCAAGGGTATCAAATCCCAAGTCTTATTGGCTTCTAATGATGTAGGCATCTCCTCATCCATTGCTACATCCCAATGAGCATGACCAAAAACATCCTCAAAACAAGTGAGCTCAACATCCTCAACTACCTTCATGATATAAGCATAATGGTGAGCTACATAGCCTTCAAAACCAAATCCTCTAATAGGGTACTGACCCTACTAGACCTCCGTACCACTGGATCACTTAGTGGAGCCTTTACATTACTATGTGCTCTTTGTATACCTTGTGTCCTAACTCAAGGAATACGAAGCTCATAAACCAAACTCTCCAGGCCACTAGAATCTCTATCAAATCCCAAATTCCTAGTAGATGCATCATTACCATCCAATACTTTCTTCTTTCCTTTGTCTTTATTTGCAACACTTGTAGATCCACTTGAAGTTGTGGGGCTACTCCATAGTCTCCTAGACCAAGGGATCATTGTAGATGTGGTACCAAATGATGTTTCTAGTTGTTGAGAGTGGAAAAATACTGAAATTTTGGCTGCTTTTTGTTGTTGTTGAGGTTTGAATGATTGATTTTTTATGGATTTAGAGTGATGTATGGTTGTTAATGGAAGTTTTTGAGAGTGGTTTGGATGATATTGATTATGTTTTGGAAGCTCATGATGATTCTTAGTGGAGATATGAAGCTCTGAGATGTTCTGATAGGTTATAATACCTTCTGTATAGCTTCTGTTTTGTTCTGATTTTCTTCTGTATGAAGCGTGGATTGATGATTGATGAAGATTGAAATCTTTTGAAAGCCTATTGAATAGTTTTTGATAGTTTGGAATGGTTTTAGTATGAGTTATAAGGTTCTGATGACCTTCTGTAACCCTCTATAAACCTTTTGTAGAGCCTCTGTATCTGTTCTCTCTTTGATCTATATCTGCTTTGGTCCTGTTCTATACTGTTCTATAGATCTTCTATAAGTGTTCTGTAGAATGTGTGTGTGACTTTGGGAAAGTTTTCTAACTTTTGAAAATGATGAATCTAAGTTCGAAAGAGCTAAAACAAATGGAAGAAGCAGTTGCTGAAGAGTGAAGAGAAGACTGGAGTGACAGTGATAGTAGTGAGCTATGAAGAGACACTATAGTGGCTTTGGTGCCTCTTCACATCAGACATACCTCTTGGGAGGTGTATGTACGACCTAAGAAGGATTATTGAGAGTTATTAAGAGAGTATTGTAGTGAGGAGATGATGTACTATTGATAGAGAGAGAGAGAGAGAGAGAGAGAGAGAGAGAGAGAGAGAGAGAGAGCCAGAGATAGTCAATTCTATCAAAACAGTGTATCTGTATATGAGAGATTGAGAGAGAAAACTATGAAGACAATGAAGATGAATACTATGTGATTGATTTCCATTAAAAAATGGTGTATTCTTTTATGTTACTTGTTCTATTGATGGATTCTATGAAGATGTTGAAGATTATGGTTGATTCTATCAAATCCATGGGAGATATCTACTATGATGCTGCGTGAAGAATTGTTGTTTTCTTTGTTTTGGTCATCAAAAGAATGAAATAAAAGCTTGTTGATATTACAAGATAGATTTTCTAACAGCAAAATCCCCTTTTCCTTGGTGTCTCTCTTGGGGCTCCATGTTTTTGGTGCGCAGCCGGGGAAGCTTGCCATCAATAAGCATAAGAAGAGGCTAAAAATAAAGGAAATGGCAATGCCAAGAAGAGGAGAATTCAATGGATGGTTGCAAAGTTCCTTCTTCCACTGAAGAGTTGGAGACTCTCATTATCAAAGCCACTTTTCACAAGAAGTTTATCCCACAATGGCAAAAACATATCACCATCATGATGCAAGTTCTATGTGATGGACTATTTCCTCTTCCTATTGAAGCAGCAGAAACTTGCATCTTGGTGGAAAATTGTTTGGGAACAAACTAAAGAGCAGAAGCAGAGAGAATGACTATCCATGGAAGATTTAGCATTCATTGAGAAGTTTCCAAACATCATCAAGTGGGAGATTATGAAGAAGCTTCAAGAGTTGTGGTCTGTGGAGGTTCACGAAAACAAGAAGGAAAAGAGTTGGAATTTGTTCGTGGATGCTCAATAGCAAGATACATGGGATGCTTGGTGCACTGACAATCTTCTGTTTGTCCAATTAGCAACCCACTGGAAGTTGGTAGACAGAGTGTTTTTCACAACATACACTATTGAAACCCTCAAAAGATGGCATTATTATAAAGACACAACAACGATCCTAAAAAGAATGAGTTTTGATACTTTCATAATGGAATATCTCCCCCTTTGTAGTGGTTTGAAAGCCAAATTTAGAGATGTTGAAAATAAGGAAGTGGAAGAGATGTTGGCCAGAGAATCCCTCAGAGACTGAAGCCCCTCTCTGATTCTATCCTATTGAGTACAGACCAACTGGTTGGAGCCAACCCCTTGATGAATGACGCAATCAAGAGGCAAGCATTAGAACGAGTCCAGAGGCACGTAAGAAGAGAGAAGGCAAAAATAAAAGCTGAGAATGAGCTCACAGCAAAAGCCTCCTTTGACGCCCTAAAAGCACTCTTTACAGAAGTCCTCATGGCGACTCAAGGTCCCCTTCCTAGTCAGATTCGTCCTGGAAATATTGATGACAGGCTAGCAAATGTAGTCCCATTGCCAGTTTTTAAGGGAGAGTACAATGAAGACCATGATCTTCATGTAGCAAAATTCATGGTAGCATGTGTGGCTAACAATGCCCGAACCCCTGAGCATTGGTTAGTGATATTCCCCACCACTTTCAAGGGCGCGGCATTTCAGTGGTATGAGAGACAAGTAGAGGAACTTTTGGCACATGGGATGACCTGAAGTTGGCCTTCCTCACTAAATTCAGGCGTGAAGGTTTTGAAGAGCAGATGCGAGAGGAGTTTATGAACCTAAGTCAGTCCTCTAGAGAAAGAGTAGAAGCTTATGTCTCGCAAATGGAATCCATCTTGAAGAGATGGACTAACCATCATTTGGACGAAGGCATTCAGAAAAGAGTGTTTCTCAGAGGTCTACAACAAAAGTTCGCAAGTTTGTGGAATTGAGAAGACCAGTCAATCTGCAAGCTACAATGGAAGGTGCAAGATTATATGACGAAGTTGAAGCAAGGCTATTAATGACTCCAGGAAGAGAAGTCTTACCTCTTCCCATGCCAGGAATGGTATACCCACCAAATGCAGTCCCAGGGACAGTTCCCTACCCCTATCCCCAGATGCAAATAGTACCGTAGTATAATGCACCTAATCCACTGTGGTCACCACAGACGACAGTGCCTCAAATGATGGTTTAACTACAACAACAGTGGCTTCAAACAGTTCCTCCAATGGCTACTCAACAACAGTGGAACCCTACCAACTCGAATCAACAATCCCAAGTCTCAGCAGGAGCTCTGAATCAGAACTAGAACAGAGGACCTCCTGGATCAATCCAACCAGTGTATGCAGTAATTATAGAAGCTTCCCAAAACCCTACTACAAACACTTCAGGAAGTGAAAATCTGAAGGACTACTTATCCAACTCAGTTGCAAGTATCAAGAAAGAGCTTCCAGATGTGATTACGAAGTAGCTACAGATGCTGAAGGTGAATACCGCCAATATATCCACCCCTATGGGAGCTGGGAGAGATGTGATGCGCTCTAATACATGGTGTGAAAAGTGTCATCAAGTGGGACATTTAGCCACTGAATGTACCTGAAAACCAACCATTCCTGGAGCCTTTTGTTCTTATTGTTTGCGGAAGAACCATACAGAGGATATTTGCTCTCTGAAAGAGATGCATGAACGAAGACAGAAGGATGAAAATGCAAGATTCAACTTGCTAGAGCCCAAAATGATAGCACAAGATATTGGACCAAAGCCTAGAGAGTTTGGTCCTAATTTCTGTCCAATGAGATTTCCCTCTCAAAGTTATAGAGGATGACAATTTGGCGGTGGTCAAAGATCAGAGGTGGAATGTTACAGGTGTGGAGAAAAGGGTCATATCTCCCCAAATTTTCCAAATCCTAGACAATCTGTGGATTACAAGCCCTTATGCAGCCGATGCGAAGGAGAAGGCCACACTACAAAGGATTGTCCAAGCCCAGCCCTTGTAAAGGCCAATGGCACTGATAGCCAACAGAAGGTATAAGAGCCTACCTCCAATTTGGTAGAGTTGGAAGTTGCCACTATCACGTGCACCAAGAAGAAGGAACCAATTGTTCAGAACAAAAATAACTCTCCTTCCAAAACTGTGAAGTTCAACCTACCAACAGAGGGATGAAGCAGTACAGAACAGAAAAGTGCAGTACAGAGCACTGTAGTGCCAAAGAGTGTCACACAGACAGTCCGAGAGACAAGACCAGAGGTCCAGGAGATAGATGATACAGAAGCACCTCCAGAAACATGATTGATGGAGGCCCATCAGTAAACATAATGACGGATGTGACAATGAAGGACTTAGGATTGCAAGGAATTCAACCTACACAGTGGCTTATCAGATTGGCACACCAAAGCAGAATTAAACTATTGGGCATCCTCCCATATGTAAAAACAACCTTTGCAGGAAGAGACTATTGATTAACATATCTGGTGGTCAAACCAAATTCTTATGGGACCTCATACCCTCTGCTGTTGGGAAGACCTTGGCTTTTTGAAGTGAGAGCTAGGACGGACTGGTTCAAAGGAACCCTAACCCTAGGTAGAGGACCCAACAAAGTGGTGTTGAAGTTGTATGGATCGCAAAAAGGCAATGGATCCACATCCATTGAAGTCATAACTGACTCCTCCAACGAGGTAACAGATGGTACATCAGGAGACAAAGAGGCTGTTAAACAGATTTTTCCCAAGAAAACAAAGGCACAGTCTCTAACAGTGGGCACTAAAAGCCAACTACCAAGGGAAGCAAAGTCATTATCCATGGGAGAATACCTCCTGCCTCAACTTGAATTGACTTCTGAAATCACCTCTAACAGTGAAATAGAAGCATGGATGTACTATTCTCCCTGTTACATGATAGTCACAGAGATAGAACAGAGACAGAACAGATACAGAGCAGTAACAGATACAGAGACAGAGCAGATGCAGAACAAAGACAGAGTAGTAACAGAGAAAGAAGCAGAAGCAGAAGAAGATGCAGAGACAGAAGATCTGTTCTTCTCCTACAGAGCATTTACATAAGAAGAGACAGAGCCTCCAGAGGAAGAGGATGAAAATGATGAGGAAGAAAATGAAGCAAGTTTTGAAAGTGCAAATGAAGAATTTTCTCTGATAGCGGATGATCTTATTGATGGCCTTACAGAGAACTTAGAGGCCGAAGATCTTAGTGTGCTAGATGGAATGACCATGGTTCCATTTGGGTTGGCTAATGGACCACAAAGTATGTAGAATTTGTATAAGCAATGGATTAAAAGCATAAAAATTAAGTTCACCAATGGCTCCTGTCGCCCTGACCATTCAATCCAGAGAAAATATGATGATGATGCCCCTTGTCAACAGAAGCCAAAGCCCTTAGAGCCACGGCCTCTAGAAGGTCCGTGCTATGTGACATTCCTGGACGCATCCTCTGAAGATGAATCCCTAAGTCCAGAAGAAATCACCTCTCACACAGAAGCAAACAAACCTCTGATACCCTTCCAGCAACCTCAATAGACAAACGAGTCATCTATTTAGAAGGAGGACACTAGTTCTAATGGAACATCAGATGATGACACTACTTCCTTGAAAGAGTCAGTCTATCCAGAAGCAATCTGTGGGACATTTATCCGCAAAGTGGAAGGTGAAAGGCAAGTGACGTTCTTGGATACTGACGGTACTGAACGTCACCTAAAAGTGGGTCTCAATCTTCCAGAATAAGAATTAGTGGTCCTGCGAGACTTATTAAAGGAGAACTAATCATGTTTGCTTGGTCATATAAAGATCTAAAGGGGATTGATCCCACAGTATGCCAACATCACATTGACCTAGAGCCTGATGCCAAACCTGTAAGACAAAGACAAAGGCGTATGAATCCTAATTATTCTACTCTGGTGAAGGCTGAATTATCGAAGCTTCTTGAAGCCAAGTTCATTTATCCCGTGGCTAACAGTGAATGGGTTTTGCCCATTGTGGTAGTACCTAAGAAGAACGGGAAACTTTGAATATGTGTGGACTTTCAAAAGCTCAATTCGAAGACGAAGAAGGATCATTTCCCTATCCCTTTTACAGACCAATTGTTGGACACAGTGGCAGGCCATGAGCTCTATTACCTCTTGGATGGATTTAGCGTATATAACCAAGTCTAAATTGCAGAAGAGGACCAATCCAAAACAACCTTCACCACAGAATGGGAGACCTATGCCTATAGAGTGATGCCATTTGGGCTCTATAATGCTCCTGCCACCTTCCAACGAGTAATGATGGCTGCCTTCCAGAATCATTTGCATGATTTCATTGAGGTGTATCTTGATAACTTTTGTGTCTATAGCTTAATTCGTAAACATTGGGGACATCTAGAGCAATGTTTTGACAGATGCCGAGAGTATGGGATTTCTCTCAACCCCAACAAATGTGTCTTCGACATCTCATCAGGAGTTCTTTTGGGCCATATTGTCTCTGCATAAGGGATTGCAACAGGCCCGGCAAAGATTGAGAAGATTGCCGCCTTGGCAGCACCAACAAACCTCAAGCAATTGAGAGGATTTCTTGGCCATGTGGGCTACTACATAAGATTTATTGCACATTTTGCAACCAAGGAAGCCCCTCTGCACAAGCTCCTAAGGAAATATGCAGATTTCCTTTGGACTGATGGCTATGAAGAAGCCTTTAATACCTTAAAAGAGTGCCTTATCCAAGCACCTATCTTATAACCTTCTGACTGGACGAAGGAGTTCCATGTGCACACATATGCATCAGTTCAAGGGCTAGGTGTTGTTCTATGTCAAAAGGGCCCCTCTAAATTAGATCAACCAATATATTATGCAAGCCGGAAGGTCACTAATAGGGAACGGAACTATACAGTGATAGAGCTTGAATACTTAGTAATGGTGTTTGCACTAGAGAAGTTTCGATACTATCTACTGTCAATGCATTTCAAGTTCTACGTGGATCATGAAGCCCTGTCCTTCCTAATGAATAAAGCAGATGTTAAAGGAAGAATGATGAGATGGTTGCTCCTATTCCAAGAGTTTGATTTTGAAGTGGTCACTAAGCCTGGCCGTTCCCATGTCCTAGCTGATCATTTATCACGGATCCCTCAAACTGTAGAAGAGAAACATGATGATCCAGACCTTCCTGATGCTTCCTTGTTTCTAGTTGAAATAGTTACTCCCTGGTATACAAACATAGCCAACCTCCTAGCAACTCAACAGTATCCTCCTGGCATCTCAAGCCGTGAGAAGAAGAAGCTTCTATTAGAATTAGTCCCCCTACACTCTGCTAGGTGGTACACTGTACAAGAGAGATAAAGATGAAGTGTTGCGAAGATGTGTTGCAGGGGATGAAAACATGCCATGACGAACCATGTGGTGGACACTTCATAGGATAAGGGACATCCAAGAAGGCTCTATTAGCAGGATACTAGTAGCCAACCCTCCACAAGGATGCATATGACTATTGCAAGAGATGTGATGCTTGTAAGCGAATGGGGAAGCCCATCAAAACAAGTGCCATGCCACTGCAACCTATTCTTTCCCTAAATCCATTCAAGAAGTGGGGGATTGATTTTGTGGGTCCCATTGATCCATCCACCAGACGGAAGCACAATAGATACATCTTAGTATATATGGATTATGTCACAAAGTGGTGTGAAGCTAAAACTCTGAAGCGGGATGATGGTAACAGCGTAGCCCTGTTCATGTAGTACGAAAATATTATCACCCGTTTTGGTAGTCCCCTCGATCTGGTAAGTGATAGAGGTACTCATTTCCTTAACAAAATCATGGAGGTGCTGACGGAGCTGTATAAGATCCACCATCGTAAGTCCACTTCCTATTACCCCAGAGCCAATGGCTAAGTTGAAGTCACCAATCGCATCCTTTGCTCGATCCTAACAAGAACAATTGTGGCACATCATCGCGACTCAGATGATCGACTTACAGAGGCCCTCTAGGCATACAGAACCTCCCATAAGGCAGCTACACGACAGACCCCTTTCTAGTTAGTGTATGGTACAGAAGCCGTCTTCCCTGTTGAACTGGAATTGCCCTCTTTGCGAGTGGCAGTTAAAGAACACTTGGGAGATGATGAGTCACTGCAACGCCACCTCCTACACTTGGAATGTTTGGATGAGATACGACAGATGGCCCTATAGTGTATGGAAACCACTCAAGCGCGATGCAAGGCCTATCATCACAGTTTCATTAACCACAAGGAGTTCAAAGAAGGTGATCTTGTCCTAGCCTATGATTCAAGATTTGGCAAGCTTCAACAACGGTGGATGGGCCCATACAAGGTACTTGTTGTCAATCCTAATGGCTCTGTTCAAGTGCAGACCGTTGATGCCTCTGATGATCCCTTCCTGATCAATGGCTATTGTCTGAAGAAGCACTTCCCTCCCTGGGGATCTTGACAATCACAGTCGACCTACCCTCTCCCTTTTGGGCATCGCACTATCCTTCTCGTTGTGCTTTTGATAGCCCTTATGATCTTCCTCATGAGGCGGTCTCGTTCTGCTAACTCCTGTCGCAGATACATCTCAACCCGACCTTGTTCTCTTCTCGTCTGATCCAACAACAATGGTGAGGTTGGTCTTGACACATGGTATTTCTACCATTCTCTTTTTTCACGAAAAAAAAAGAAAAAGAAAAAATAGAAGAAGAAAAAGAAAAAAACAGACAGGAAGAAATTCCCTGTCATAACAAGCCTCGTTCCAAGAAAAAGTGGAAACACCCTTGGGCGGGAAGCTGACTGTGGAAAAGGTGGCAACACCCTGCAGTTCCGAATAGTTGACTCACCAGCAAAATCTTTTCAGTAAGTAACTTGAAGCCACCTCCCTTGCTGCGTTGTCTCTGCAATATCAGTCAGTTTACCCTTCTTAACAATAGCCGACATGATCTTCATCACCAACCCCTTGAGTGATGTGAGCTTTCATCCTAACAGGATGGGGATGTGAGTATGGGCTGCCCTTTGTATCTATCAGTGAGCGTGAGACAGAGGGTGGGGTGAGTGACCAATATTTTCCTTCAAATCAAATGAGAGGTGCAATGTGTGAACAGAGTGTTGCACGCACGGGTTGGGCCTCTCAATATACAATGCACGATTTGTTCTTGTACACTGCACGATAAGGCTCACTCGCCTTCTTTCTTGCACTGTATGCCGGCACTGGTGGATGGGATGCACAATTGTACCATCAAATGCGCACAAGGCATACAACCCCTGCACAAGTGACGGTGAGGATTACATCAATGGGGTTCAGGAATGGACTGCCCTCTGTATCTTTCAACAGAGAGTGAGACAGAGGGTGGGCTAAGTGTGACTAGTGTGTCTTCAATCAATTATTGAGAGGTGAGGATTGAGGGACAGGATGTTAGGACCATTAGAGTCAGGCATGTTTCTGTTTCCCTATGCACCCACCACAGGATGGGTCTCTGCCATCAGCACGGGATAGATCACTCTATTATGTACACTGCACTACAAGGCTCACTGGCCTTCCTGCTTGCACCTATGCCAGACGGATTTGGACGCACTGATGCACCATTAATTGTGCACCCTGGCATACTCTCTCTGCACCATCCCCTTGTTGATTCCTAAACCGGGTGTGAGATCTGGGTTTCCATCATTATTTCCTCGAGTGATGTTAGTAATGGGGCGAGTGACTGCTCTTTCATTCCATTTGAGTGATCGTGAGTTGAGTGCAATATCCCTCGTCATCGACGAATTTCTTGCGATTTCTTCAACCACAGCTCCCTCCCTAGGTGTTGTCGCGTGGTCCCTGCTACGAAGGACGTTGGATGTGTGCTGTGAAGACACCTTGGTACCTCCTGCTGACAACGATACAAGACGCAATCTCGATAGTCAACATTACTCCTCTGCAATATGGGCCAAGTTTTTCTAACCCTACACCTTCTGTTTCTCAGTGATGGTCATGTCTTAAGTGTGGGGACGTTCGTGGTTGGTCTGATGTGTGGTATTAGGTCCTTGATGTTCGGTTTACCCTTCCTGCTAAGGTTTTAAATGTAGGGACGCGTCCCTGCGCGTCTATGTTGCATACCCCCATGCATATATTCTGCTACGATCATGCATCTACGCCATGACTTCATTTTACCCTGATGAGGTCCCTTCCCCACTCTTCTGTTCTATTTCATTTTGTCCTCGGAGCTGTTCCTTGATCGTTTGCCTTTATTCTTTGTTTTGTGATTTTTCCATGCGAACGCACTCTACGTTCACTCAGAATCACATCCAACCTTACAGCCATATTCTTCTCTTTGAACTACCCTTTTTTTCTTTTTACCAACCCCTATTCTGATAGAAGGTTCTAAAGTTATTAATTTTTGAAGCAATTCCTGTAAATTGAATGGTTTTCCTATGTGAACGCGCCTTTATTGCTTCAAAACCCTGATCTGATGTGCTAGCCTTGCCCTACCCATTCCCCTCGACATTTTTTCTTCTTACTCCATGTCATTTCGATGCACAATTGGTCCGTTATTAATTTTTGTGGGTTTTCGGGCTCTTTTCGTGCCTATTTTTCATATTTTTCCATGTGAATATGCCCTATTTTCACCGAAATTCCAGTTTAATTTGACAGTCGTGTCCCACTAGCCTTTCCCCCACTTTTTTCTTTTTCCTTCCCCCTCTTTCGATTATTGGATTTTTAGTTATTAATTTTTTCGAGTGTTTTTGGGTGTTTTTTTGTGTTTTTCCCATATGAATCCCTCCCAATTTCCCCCAAACTGCATTTTGATGCACTAGCCTTGTGAATCCATTTCTTCCAGACATTTTTCCTTTTTACTATCCTCTATTCCGATGCACAAATCATTCCATATTAATTTTCGAGTCCATTTTCGGGTAAGATTTTTGGGTTTTTTCCATGTGAATGCATCCTATCTTGATTGGAATCATGTTTTGCCATGATAGGGTTGTTGGGCACATTATTTTGCACATTTTTCCTTGTTTCTGCCTTGCATTCCGGTGAGCGAATTTTTCCATATTAATCCTCGTATGTATTTTTGGAGTCATTTTTTGTGTTTTTCCCATGTGAACACCCTCATTTTGCCCCGGAACCCGTATCACATTTTTCTCTCATTTTTCCCTCATCTCCTGGCACATGTTTCCTTTTTACGGTTTTTCGATCCGACGTGCAGTTTGAGTTTTATTAAATTTTCTTCCTTTTTGCCGTGTGGCCGTGTTTCTTGAGTCACGCGTGAACGCGCTTGTTTTTGGTTTTACGTACCTCGGGATGTCCCCGTGTTCTCTGTGCCGTTTGATCCCGCTGATGCAAAATTTTTTACTCCCACCCCGCGCATGCGTGTGGGATGGGGGTGCTCTCATTTTTAACACCCATACCAATTTTTTTAAAATTTTATTTAAAAACCAAAAACAAAAACACAAACAACAATCCTTTTATTTAAAAAAACAAACAAACAAACAAACACACCAAACACACAAAAAAAAACAACAAAACAAACCCACCAAAAAAAAAAAGGAAAAAAAAACAAACAAAACAAAACAAAAAAAGACAAAAAAAAAACAAAGAAAGAAACAAACAAGATAAGGACAAACAAATAAAAACCTCCCTAATCATTAAAACAACACCCCACAATGAAATTATTTTTTTTAAAAAATGACCACACAACCAAAACAATGGTTTTAAAAAAAAAAACAAAAAACAAAAAACCACAAACGGTCTTATTTGTCGTGTGCGCGTCCTCTCCCTCCTTGTCTTCTTCTGCATCTCCCTCCAGCGGCCTTCGCTCACCTCCTCGCCATCTCCCTCCAGCGGCTCACCTCCTCGCCCTCTCCCTCCACCCTTGTCCTTCGCCTGCGGCCTCCCTCCTCCATGCTCTCTCCTCTTCTGTTTCCTTGGCCTCCTCTCGTCGCGCCGCCTCCACGCGGCCTTTCTCCACACCCCGCCCTGCAGCGCCACACCCTGTGTAGGGCCACACCCCGCCTTGCATCAACACACCCGCCTTCTTCCTCCTCCTCCCACTGCACACCACCGGCGACACCCTCCTTCCTTTCCTCCTTCTTCTCCGCCTCCTTGGCCTCCTCCTCTCCTCTCCCCCTGCCGCCACCACGCCATCCACCACCCCCATTTTTTCTTCTGGTTAGTTGTACTTAATCAACTAACCTTTACTTAACTAACTTAACTTAATCAACTTACCTTTACTTCCCTAACTTAACTTAATCAACTAACCTTTACTTCCCTAACTTAACTTAATCAACTAATCTTTACTTAACTAACTTAACTTAATCAACTTACCTTTATTTACTTCACTTAACCTAACTTTATTTACTTAACTTAACCTACCTTAATTAGCTTCACCTCCCTTACTTACCTTCCTCACCTTCATTCACTTCCCTAACTTACATCACCTAACTTCACTTAGATTACTTCCTTCCCTCACCTCTATTAACCATAGTTTTCCCCCATTTTAGCCCCTTCTCCCCTCTCCCTCCACTATTCCCACGCCGTGCGGCCTCTCTTGGTGTGCCTATGCATATGGGTGTGGCCAGTGGGTGTTCACGTGCGCGGATGCGCGTTTGGACTTATCCGTGCGGTGGTGTGTGCCGTCCCTGAGCACACACAACTGTTCGTATTTCTTTTGATTTTCCACAAACCTGTTAAAAATACTAAAAAATACCTAAAAATACTTTAAAATATTAAAATTTTTATAAAATTTCAATTTAAAACAATTTACAGAAAAATTCCTTACTAAATTTGGTAATTTTATGATTGATCTTGCTGATTATAGTATAGAAAATTAATTGCAAAAAATACTAATATTTAAAATCCTTTTAAAATTTCCTATAAATGGTAAAAATTTCATTAAAAATTCCTAAAAATAAAAATTAAATTCAAAAAAATCACAAAAATTCTATTAATGTAGTTGATTGCTTTTGGAATATTTTAAAAATAAAAATATATTATTATTAAAAAATAACACAAAGCAAAATAAAACAAAGTATAAAATACAAACACACCTAAATTACAATTTAAAAACTAATAATAAAATAACAATCTCACCCAAATACTAATCAACATTGCCTAAACCAAATGTGATCCCCCTAATATTGCCTTGATATTTGTTTTGTTTAAAAAAAAAAACTAAGGTGCTTTATTTTTTCTAGTCAGTGGTTTTTGCTTTTTTTACTGGATTCCTTGCAATTGGGGACTATTCAATGCACCTTCAGTATCTTGCATACACATCCCTACCAGGTATCTATTTTTTGAGCTTTATTTATTTTGGTTATCCCTTAACCACAGTTAATTGTTAAAATGAACTATATTCACCCACTTTTTCACGCGCGCTCGCGCTAAACACACATTTTTCTAATAACTTAAAAATAAACCCGCCGTTCACTTTGCACACGCTACATGCACTTCAGAGGCACTTTAATTTATAATAAAAAATGAACCAACCGTCACAAAAAATTACACGCTAGCGAAAAAGCGCTCCATGTCACCATTAATTTCTAATTAATGAATTTGCATTTAGAGACCTCACTCTAGGAATCGCAATCCGGGTTCCGTTTAAGCATCACTTCACCTTAATAATTTGTAATTAAATTTTAAAGAAGGAACCACCATTTTCTTATTAAGGTTTATAATCTAATAAAATGTCACCCATTGTTAATAATTTCTTAAAATGAACCCTTCATTAAAATCATTTCCCCTCATTGCACTTTTTTTCCCCTTTTTAATAAACATGCTTCGTGGGATGGGCACGTAAAGTCCTCTTAGCTGAAATTGTTGGTCAAAGTTATGGTTAGGTCCTGAGTAGATTTTTAATGGTATAATGGTTTGCTTATGTGATACGATTATGGGTGTAGTTTGTAGTTTTTTTTTCTTTTTTTCCTGATACAAGGTTTTGGGTACCTACTTGTTGATCGCATGAAGTTTTCGGTCGCATATGTGTAGAGGTCATGCCGAATTTTTTCTAGGATGTGGTTTGTTTGGGGTGGTCAATTAATTAGTTACGTCTGTGTGGGTACTTCTTTTGATCGATTTCTTTTTTATTGCTATTTTGTTGTTTTGCAGGCATTCTTTGTGATTATCTGTGTTTGTGGTGTGTGTGTTTTCCATCCGAATGGCGCCTCACACTCCTTCTCCTATCCAGTATGTCCCGTTGATAAGTAGGGATTATTTTTTTCTACTGGCTTTTGAGCCTATAGTGAAAGCAGGACTTGCAACTTTTATGGCTACTTCACTTCCATTGATTCTAGACGATCCATCCCTGTGTGATGAGTTTCTTGCATCATACAGTAAGAAATCAGGCCTGGTTTGTGGTGCTTCCATGGTATTGACACCCCGAGGGTTAGGGAAGGCTTTATCTCTTCCCTACAAAGGAGAACCCTTTGTTATAGCCAAACAATTATTCTCCAATGATGAGATTCTCAAGCTGTTACAGAAGCAGACCAAAGAGGTTCTGATGTCAAGAAAGTGATTAACACTTCCGGAGTTTCTTTTTCCATGATCCTTGATCCTCTTTGGAAGGTAGTCTGCCAATTTCTCCAAGACAGGTTCATGCCTGCCAAAACACCATCTCATTATTTGTCCAAGGAACTCTTCACAGCTTCCAGGATGGTGTTAAAAGGGGTTACCATTGACTGGAGTACTTATATGCTTACGAAGATGGACCAACATTTTGTCAAAGTGACAAGAGGAAATGTCACAAATGTCACTTATGGTTCCTATTTATATGATTTCTTGACATACTCGGGCCTTAAGAAGGGTGTGCTACCACCTCCTCCATATCTGATCTAGTTCCTCCCCCTCCACTTTCAGAATAGTCAGAACCTATTGACCTAGAGGATCTTGATTCCCCTCCTCCATTGGTCATTCAGCAGAAGTGCTTGAAGCGTGTGGTCGATAAAACTCCTGCAGTCATTCCTTCAGTCACAATTCTTGCTACCTCTGGAAGTGACCTCCCTGCCTACCTCACATGTCACAATTTATTCAGGGCACATCGAGAGGGTTCTTTGGAAATATCAATCCCTTCACTGAATAGTTTAATGTCAAGAGATGCCATTCCATTCCTTTGTGACATCCAGAGTTCAATTGAACTCTCAGTGACAACATGTGTTCAACAGTTATATGATTCTTTCTATGAAGAATTGCTGCAATCCAAAGACCAATTGCATAAGACAACCACAGAGAGCCTCTGCTAAAGACACTCTTGCCGATCTGTTTAAGCAGATGGAGCAGTAGACCCAAATGATTGAGACCTAGAGAGAAGAAATGTCTTCTTTGAAGATTCAGTTATAGCAGAAGCTCGGTTAGAGGTCACTAAAGTCTCGGAGGAGAAAGAGAAAATGTCCAAAGAAGCTCAAGAGTTTTAGACTCTTTTAGATGAAAAACTGCCAGCTTTGCAAACTGCTCATAATACATTGGAATCACAAGCTTCCTAGATTAAGCAGTTGCAAGACCAACTGACACAATCACGGTCCATTCCTCCAAGCCCGAATGTTCCTTTGATTCCTTCTATCTCTCAACAGGACTTGGCAGTTCTCCAGAGATAGGCCACATTGTGTCCCTTGTTTCAAGATAAAGTGGAAAGATTACAGTCTTCTAGGATGGATTTGTTATGGCCTACATTTGAGCACTTTCAGGAGTATGTTCCTCCGGACCATTCTTTCTTTGTCCACTATCATTTGCAGAAGTTGGTCTTCTATATGAAGCTTTCAACAATGGATCTCCCTCTTCCAGAAGATGGTTGGAGTGGGGCTTGGTCTTCTGATTTGCTGACAGAAGTTGTCAGTATGGTCTTCGAAGATTCTGTGACGATGGATACCATGTTGCTGTCTTACATGTATCGACGAGGTGATTTGTTGATTTCAGATAAAGTAGATCTGGCTTGGTATGTGGGGGATGTGGTTTTGCAAGCTTTTTTATATGTCAACTATTTGGAGTTGAGGATAGATGACATGTTCCAGTGTTATTTTTCTAAAGTGGCTACTTTCCCTGACACTTCATGGCATTCAATGATTGATTTTGTGGTCTTGAATCAACCTCAAAATACAGCTTCTACTTATGTGCAGAGCACTAACCAACTGAGGGTGGATCTCCTAGCTTATCTTTCCAAGAATCATCCATTTGATTCATCCTTTTTTTATGCCTACCAGAGATTATCTATTTTAGGTCCCTCTGTTCCTAGCTTATTGTACTATCAACAAATGGCCCATCGCTATGATACTTATCTTTCCCTTTATCAATCCAACTACTCAGCAGCTCCTTTTATGATTTTGCCTACCCATCTCTTCATCCTCTTTTACTTATTCCACTTCCATCTCCTGCCACTTCTATTTCTCAACCCCCTCAGTTGGTTTTAGTGAGTACGAAGGATTTGATCAGCAGATTCCGAGAAGAAGAGGATGGAGCTTGACTGATTCTCTCACGGGACCATAGATTAACTGGCCATTAATTCCAGGGGACTGGACAACTACTAGTCAAGCATACCGGAATTATCTCCATTTTTCTCACCAATATTCACAATCTCTAGATCCTTCAGTGAGATTGATAGCTCATTTTGCTTGGTATCTAGCATATATGCATAGGCATTCCCATAACAATCAAAAGGCCATTCCAAAGCTTTGTATGAATGTCAATGTGAACATTGATTCCCAACAGTTGGATGTCTTATATTTATATGCCCTATGTCTACCTAGCAGATACCTTGTTTGTTAGAAAGGATGTGCTGCCTTCAGTTCTTTCAAAATCCTCCAAAGACATTTGTGGGTGAGTCCTTCTCCATGGATCATTTTCGAAATCATCAAGCCTTTAAAAGGGATCACCTTCATTGATGCCTTTGCAATGTATTTTGGATGATTCTTAATGATATATATCTCTTTTTGGAGGTGTCATTCAGATGGTTGTGTTTGTGTATGTGTTGTAATAATTTGTATGTGATGAGTTCGTGTTGGTTGAATAATTTGTTTGAGACCTCTTTTCAACTATTGATGGTGATGGTGGATGGCAAGCCTATGATGGAAAGCTGAAGAACCTTTTATATCCTTTACAAATTTGTTATGACTTTTTATTGATCAGATTTTTGTTAATGAATAACGAAGTTTTCCTTTAGTAGTATTTTTTCTAGACATACAGGTGATAAGTTGGGGTCTTGGTTTAGCAAGATTATTGAAGATACTGAAGAAGATCAAATTGAGCTCTTTAGTGAACTTATATTCTTATTTTCCTTAGGTCGCGAGGACACTTCCTTTCTAAGTGTGAGGATATGTTGAGAGTGGAAAAAGACTGAATTTTTGACTGATTTTTGTTGTTTTTGAGGTCTGAATGATTGATTTTTGATGGATTTAGAGTGATGTATGGTTGTTAATGGAAGTGTTGGAGAGTGTTTTGGATGATATTGATTATGTTTTGGAAGGCCATGATGATTCTTAGTGGAGATATGAAGCTCTGAGATGTTCTAATAGGTTCTGTTGAGGTTTTGATTTGTTCTGATACCTTCTGTATAGCTTCTGTTTTATTCTGATTTTCTTCTGTATGAAGCATGGATTGATGATTGATGAAGATTGGAATATTTTGAAAGCCTATTAAATAGTTTTTGATAGTTTGGAATGGTTTTAGTATGAGTTATGAGGTTTTTGATGACCTTCTGTAACCCTCTGTAAACCTTCTGTAGAGCCTCTGTATCTGTTCTATATCTGTTCTGTACTGTTCTGTAGATCTTTTGTAAGTGTTCTGTAGAATGTATGTGTGACTTTGGGAAAGTTTTCTAACTTTTGGAAAGGATGAATCTAAGTTGGAAAGAGCTAAAACAAATGGAAGAAGCAGCTGCTGAAGATTGAAGAGAAGACTGGAGTGACAGTGATAGTAGTGAGCTATGAAGAGACACTATAGTGGCTTTGGTGCCTCTTCACATCAGATATACCTCTTGGGAGGTGTATGCACGACCTAAGAAGGATTATTGAGAGTTATTAAGAGAGTATTGTAGTGAGGAGATGATGTACTATTGATAGAGAGAGAGAGAGAGAGAGAGAGAGAAAGAGAGAGAGAGAGAGAGAGAGAGAGAGAGAGAGAGGTAGTCAATTCTATCAAAATAGTGTATCTGTATATGAGAGATTGAGAGAGAAAACTATGAAGACAATGAAGATGAATACTATGTGATTGATTTCCATTAAAAAATGGTGTATTCTTTTATGTTACTTGTTCTATTGATGGATTATATGAAGATGTTGAAGAATATGGTTGATTCTATCAAATCCGTCGTGGGAGATATCTACTATGATGCTGCGTGAAGAATTGCCATTTTCTTTATTTTGGAATCAAAAGAATGAAATAAAAGCTTGTTGATATTATAAGATAGATTTTCTTGCAGTAGAACCCCCTTTTCCTTGGTGTCTCTCTTGGGGCTCCACTAGTCTGCTAAGGCTTTGTTATTCTTACTTTTCTTTTGCACATAGCTATCTTAATCATTATCATGATCTAATACATCACCAATAGATGCATACCAACTGCTCATCTCATAAAAGTTAACGTCCCTGCTCACTTTGAACTCACCTATGATAGGGTTATAACAAAGATACCATTTCTGCTCTAAGGAGTATCTAATAAAAATATATTTTTTAGCCTTTGGATCAAGCTTCTTTCATAGCTTATCTGGCACATGAACATATGCAATACAACCAACCACTTTCAAGTGTGACACATCGGACTTCTTGCCTGTAAATCATTCTTCAAGGGGTCATCCCATGAACTACAACTTTTTGGGAGAGCTGTTCATAATATAGACAGTAGTATGAATAGCTTTAAACCAAAAAAGTTTTGGCATATTCTTTTCAACCATCAATGTATGTGCAACTTTTGCAATATGCCTATTTTTCTTTCTGCAACCCCATTTTGTTGTAGGGTATATCTACAAGTAAACTGTTTTTTTATTCCATGAGACCTCAAGAAGCCACTAAACTTGTTAGAGAGATACTCTCTCCCTCCATCTGATCTCAAGCACTTAACTTTCAAGAAAGAATCTGTTTCAACAATCTTCTTGAAAGATTTGAAGTGCTCAAATACATCACTCTTTTCCTTAATAAACTATACCCATAGTTTCCTTGAAAAATCATCAATAAACATGACAAAGTATTTGTTACCACCAAGAGATACATTCTATGTAGATCCCCAAATATCTATATGCACAACATCAAGTATATTTCTTCCCACATCTCTATCATGTACAAAGGATTGTCTTGCCTTCTTACCAAATTGGCATGCTTCATACATTTTATGAAGTTCTACAACTCTAAAAGCAATCAATGCTATAACCAATCGTTTGGATTGCATTAATTTTAGCTTGTGCATATTTTCATGACCAATATGTTTATGCCATATTTCAATGTGTGCAACCACTCCTTTTCATTTAGCATACATAGCAACATTCATTGCAAGAATTCTTGTATCTAAAGTGAACATGTGACCAAGTCCACTTCATTTTGTGACCAACTTGCACTTATTATTAAAGTCTTCTATGAAACAACCTTTTGCATTAAATCAAACCTACAACCCTTGCTCTACCATTTGGCCAATAGACACAAAATTCTTTGTGAGTGATGGCACATGTAATACATCATGCAAGGACAAGGCAACCTTTCCAATGTGTGAAATGGAGTGGCATGAATAATCATGCGTATGCACATAACCTAGATTTTGTAAGTCCTACATCTCTCCAAATCATTCAACATGATTGGTCATATGATTAAATACACATGAATAGACATACCATATATCATCATGTGTCCCCTTTTCTATAACAAAATTTATCATATGTTGCATAACAAACAGATACTCATTTTCGACTTTATTCTGTCATGAAGACGATGCATAGTTTTGTTGCTGCAATTTACCACTACGGATATAATCCTTCTTACCAAATTGGCATGCTTCATACATTTTATGAAGTTCTACAACTCTAAAAGCAATCAATGCTATAACCAATCGTTTGGATTGCATTAATTTTAGCTTGTGCATATTTTCATGACCAATATGTTTATGCCATATTTCAATGTGTGCAACCACTCCTTTTCATTTAGCATACATAGCAACATTCATTGCAAGAATTCTTGTATCTAAAGTGAACATGTGACCAAGTCCACTTCATTTTGTGACCAACTTGCACTTATTATTAAAGTCTTCTATGAAACAACCTTTTGCATTAAATCAAACCTACAACCCTTGCTCTACCATTTGGCCAATAGACACAAAATTCTTTGTGAGTGATGGCACATGTAATACATCATGCAAGGACAAGGCAACCTTTCCAATGTGTGAAATGGAGTGGCATGAATAATCATGCGTATGCACATAACCTAGATTTTGTAAGTCCTACATCTCTCCAAATCATTCAACATGATTGGTCATATGATTAAATACACATGAATAGACATACCATATATCATCATGTGTCCCCTTTTCTATAACAAAATTTATCATATGTTGCATAACAAACAGATACTCATTTTCGACTTTATTCTGTCATGAAGACGATGCATAGTTTTGTTGCTGCAATTTACCACTACGGATATAATCCTTCTTACCAAATTGGCATGCTTCATACATTTTATGAAGTTCTACAACTCTAAAAGCAATCAATGCTATAACCAATCGTTTGGATTGCATTAATTTTAGCTTGTGCATATTTTCATGACCAATATGTTTATGCCATATTTCAATGTGTGCAACCACTCCTTTTCATTTAGCATACATAGCAACATTCATTGCAAGAATTCTTGTATCTAAAGTGAACATGTGACCAAGTCCACTTCATTTTGTGACCAACTTGCACTTATTATTAAAGTCTTCTATGAAACAACCTTTTGCATTAAATCAAACCTACAACCCTTGCTCTACCATTTGGCCAATAGACACAAAATTCTTTGTGAGTGATGGCACATGTAATACATCATGCAAGGACAAGGCAACCTTTCCAATGTGTGAAATGGAGTGGCATGAATAATCATGCGTATGCACATAACCTAGATTTTGTAAGTCCTACATCTCTCCAAATCATTCAACATGATTGGTCATATGATTAAATACACATGAATAGACATACCATATATCATCATGTGTCCCCTTTTCTATAACAAAATTTATCATATGTTGCATAACAAACAGATACTCATTTTCGACTTTATTCTGTCATGAAGACGATGCATAGTTTTGTTGCTGCAATTTACCACTACGGATATAATCCTTCTTACCAAATTGGCATGCTTCATACATTTTATGAAGTTCTACAACTCTAAAAGCAATCAATGCTATAACCAATCGTTTGGATTGCATTAATTTTAGCTTGTGCATATTTTCATGACCAATATGTTTATGCCATATTTCAATGTGTGCAACCACTCCTTTTCATTTAGCATACATAGCAACATTCATTGCAAGAATTCTTGTATCTAAAGTGAACATGTGACCAAGTCCACTTCATTTTGTGACCAACTTGCACTTATTATTAAAGTCTTCTATGAAACAACCTTTTGCATTAAATCAAACCTACAACCCTTGCTCTACCATTTGGCCAATAGACACAAAATTCTTTGTGAGTGATGGCACATGTAATACATCATGCAAGGACAAGGCAACCTTTCCAATGTGTGAAATGGAGTGGCATGAATAATCATGCGTATGCACATAACCTAGATTTTGTAAGTCCTACATCTCTCCAAATCATTCAACATGATTGGTCATATGATTAAATACACATGAATAGACATACCATATATCATCATGTGTCCCCTTTTCTATAACAAAATTTATCATATGTTGCATAACAAACAGATACTCATTTTCGACTTTATTCTGTCATGAAGACGATGCATAGTTTTGTTGCTGCAATTTACCACTACGGATATAATCCTTCTTACCAAATTGGCATGCTTCATACATTTTATGAAGTTCTACAACTCTAAAAGCAATCAATGCTATAACCAATCGTTTGGATTGCATTAATTTTAGCTTGTGCATATTTTCATGACCAATATGTTTATGCCACATTTCAATGTCTGCAACCACTCCTTTTCATTTAGCATACATAGCAACATTCATTGCAAGAATTCTTGTATCTAAAGTGAACATGTGACCAAGTCCACTTCATTTTGTGACCAACTTGCACTTATTATTAAAGTCTTCTATGAAACAACCTTTTGCATTAAATCAAACCTACAACCCTTGCTCTACCATTTGGCCAATAGACACAAAATTCTTTGTGAGTGATGGCACATGTAATACATCATGCAAGGACAAGGCAACCTTTCCAATGTGTGAAATGGAGTGGCATGAATAATCATGCGTATGCACATAACCTAGATTTTGTAAGTCCTACATCTCTCCAAATCATTCAACATGATTGGTCATATGATTAAATACACATGAATAGACATACCATATATCATCATGTGTCCCCTTTTCTATAACAAAATTTATCATATGTTGCATAACAAACAGATACTCATTTTCGACTTTATTCTGTCATGAAGACGATGCATAGTTTTGTTGCTGCAATTTACCACTACGGATATAATCCTTCTTACCAAATTGGCATGCTTCATACATTTTATGAAGTTCTACAACTCTAAAAGCAATCAATGCTATAACCAATCGTTTGGATTGCATTAATTTTAGCTTGTGCATATTTTCATGACCAATATGTTTATGCCATATTTCAATGTGTGCAACCACTCCTTTTCATTTAGCATACATAGCAACATTCATTGCAAGAATTCTTGTATCTAAAGTGAACATGTGACCAAGTCCACTTCATTTTGTGACCAACTTGCACTTATTATTAAAGTCTTCTATGAAACAACCTTTTGCATTAAATCAAACCTACAACCCTTGCTCTACCATTTGGCCAATAGACACAAAATTCTTTGTGAGTGATGGCACATGTAATACATCATGCAAGGACAAGGCAACCTTTCCAATGTGTGAAATGGAGTGGCATGAATAATCATGCGTATGCACATAACCTAGATTTTGTAAGTCCTACATCTCTCCAAATCATTCAACATGATTGGTCATATGATTAAATACACATGAATAGACATACCATATATCATCATGTGTCCCCTTTTCTATAACAAAATTTATCATATGTTGCATAACAAACAGATACTCATTTTCGACTTTATTCTGTCATGAAGACGATGCATAGTTTTGTTGCTGCAATTTACCACTACGGATATAATCCTTCTTACCAAATTGGCATGCTTCATACATTTTATGAAGTTCTACAACTCTAAAAGCAATCAATGCTATAACCAATCGTTTGGATTGCATTAATTTTAGCTTGTGCATATTTTCATGACCAATATGTTTATGCCATATTTCAATGTGTGCAACCACTCCTTTTCATTTAGCATACATAGCAACATTCATTGCAAGAATTCTTGTATCTAAAGTGAACATGTGACCAAGTCCACTTCATTTTGTGACCAACTTGCACTTATTATTAAAGTCTTCTATGAAACAACCTTTTGCATTAAATCAAACCTACAACCCTTGCTCTACCATTTGGCCAATAGACACAAAATTCTTTGTGAGTGATGGCACATGTAATACATCATGCAAGGACAAGGCAACCTTTCCAATGTGTGAAATGGAGTGGCATGAATAATCATGCGTATGCACATAACCTAGATTTTGTAAGTCCTACATCTCTCCAAATCATTCAACATGATTGGTCATATGATTAAATACACATGAATAGACATACCATATATCATCATGTGTCCCCTTTTCTATAACAAAATTTATCATATGTTGCATAACAAACAGATACTCATTTTCGACTTTATTCTGTCATGAAGACGATGCATAGTTTTGTTGCTGCAATTTACCACTACGGATATAATCCTTCTTACCAAATTGGCATGCTTCATACATTTTATGAAGTTCTACAACTCTAAAAGCAATCAATGCTATAACCAATCGTTTGGATTGCATTAATTTTAGCTTGTGCATATTTTCATGACCAATATGTTTATGCCATATTTCAATGTGTGCAACCACTCCTTTTCATTTAGCATACATAGCAACATTCATTGCAAGAATTCTTGTATCTAAAGTGAACATGTGACCAAGTCCACTTCATTTTGTGACCAACTTGCACTTATTATTAAAGTCTTCTATGAAACAACCTTTTGCATTAAATCAAACCTACAACCCTTGCTCTACCATTTGGCCAATAGACACAAAATTCTTTGTGAGTGATGGCACATGTAATACATCATGCAAGGACAAGGCAACCTTTCCAATGTGTGAAATGGAGTGGCATGAATAATCATGCGTATGCACATAACCTAGATTTTGTAAGTCCTACATCTCTCCAAATCATTCAACATGATTGGTCATATGATTAAATACACATGAATAGACATACCATATATCATCATGTGTCCCCTTTTCTATAACAAAATTTATCATATGTTGCATAACAAACAGATACTCATTTTCGACTTTATTCTGTCATGAAGACGATGCATAGTTTTGTTGCTGCAATTTACCACTACGGATATAATCCTTCTTACCAAATTGGCATGCTTCATACATTTTATGAAGTTCTACAACTCTAAAAGCAATCAATGCTATAACCAATCGTTTGGATTGCATTAATTTTAGCTTGTGCATATTTTCATGACCAATATGTTTATGCCACATTTCAATGTCTGCAACCACTCCTTTTCATTTAGCATACATAGCAACATTCATTGCAAGAATTCTTGTATCTAAAGTGAACATGTGACCAAGTCCACTTCATTTTGTGACCAACTTGCACTTATTATTAAAGTCTTCTATGAAACAACCTTTTGCATTAAATCAAACCTACAACCCTTGCTCTACCATTTGGCCAATAGACACAAAATTCTTTGTGAGTGATGGCACATGTAATACATCATGCAAGGACAAGGCAACCTTTCCAATGTGTGAAATGGAGTGGCATGAATAATCATGCGTATGCACATAACCTAGATTTTGTAAGTCCTACATCTCTCCAAATCATTCAACATGATTGGTCATATGATTAAATACACATGAATAGACATACCATATATCATCATGTGTCCCCTTTTCTATAACAAAATTTATCATATGTTGCATAACAAACAGATACTCATTTTCGACTTTATTCTGTCATGAAGACGATGCATAGTTTTGTTGCTGCAATTTACCACTACGGATATAATCCTTCTTACCAAATTGGCATGCTTCATACATTTTATGAAGTTCTACAACTCTAAAAGCAATCAATGCTATAACCAATCGTTTGGATTGCATTAATTTTAGCTTGTGCATATTTTCATGACCAATATGTTTATGCCACATTTCAATGTCTGCAACCACTCCTTTTCATTTAGCATACATAGCAACATTCATTGCAAGAATTCTTGTATCTAAAGTGAACATGTGACCAAGTCCACTTCATTTTGTGACCAACTTGCACTTATTATTAAAGTCTTCTATGAAACAACCTTTTGCATTAAATCAAACCTACAACCCTTGCTCTACCATTTGGCCAATAGACACAAAATTCTTTGTGAGTGATGGCACATGTAATACATCATGCAAGGACAAGGCAACCTTTCCAATGTGTGAAATGGAGTGGCATGAATAATCATGCGTATGCACATAACCTAGATTTTGTAAGTCCTACATCTCTCCAAATCATTCAACATGATTGGTCATATGATTAAATACACATGAATAGACATACCATATATCATCATGTGTCCCCTTTTCTATAACAAAATTTATCATATGTTGCATAACAAACAGATACTCATTTTCGACTTTATTCTGTCATGAAGACGATGCATAGTTTTGTTGCTGCAATTTACCACTACGGATATAATCCTTCTTACCAAATTGGCATGCTTCATACATTTTATGAAGTTCTACAACTCTAAAAGCAATCAATGCTATAACCAATCGTTTGGATTGCATTAATTTTAGCTTGTGCATATTTTCATGACCAATATGTTTATGCCACATTTCAATGTCTGCAACCACTCCTTTTCATTTAGCATACATAGCAACATTCATTGCAAGAATTCTTGTATCTAAAGTGAACATGTGACCAAGTCCACTTCATTTTGTGACCAACTTGCACTTATTATTAAAGTCTTCTATGAAACAACCTTTTGCATTAAATCAAACCTACAACCCTTGCTCTACCATTTGGCCAATAGACACAAAATTCTTTGTGAGTGATGGCACATGTAATACATCATGCAAGGACAAGGCAACCTTTCCAATGTGTGAAATGGAGTGGCATGAATAATCATGCGTATGCACATAACCTAGATTTTGTAAGTCCTACATCTCTCCAAATCATTCAACATGATTGGTCATATGATTAAATACACATGAATAGACATACCATATATCATCATGTGTCCCCTTTTCTATAACAAAATTTATCATATGTTGCATAACAAACAGATACTCATTTTCGACTTTATTCTGTCATGAAGACGATGCATAGTTTTGTTGCTGCAATTTACCACTACGGATATAATCCTTCTTACCAAATTGGCATGCTTCATACATTTTATGAAGTTCTACAACTCTAAAAGCAATCAATGCTATAACCAATCGTTTGGATTGCATTAATTTTAGCTTGTGCATATTTTCATGACCAATATGTTTATGCCACATTTCAATGTCTGCAACCACTCCTTTTCATTTAGCATACATAGCAACATTCATTGCAAGAATTCTTGTATCTAAAGTGAACATGTGACCAAGTCCACTTCATTTTGTGACCAACTTGCACTTATTATTAAAGTCTTCTATGAAACAACCTTTTGCATTAAATCAAACCTACAACCCTTGCTCTACCATTTGGCCAATAGACACAAAATTCTTTGTGAGTGATGGCACATGTAATACATCATGCAAGGACAAGGCAACCTTTCCAATGTGTGAAATGGAGTGGCATGAATAATCATGCGTATGCACATAACCTAGATTTTGTAAGTCCTACATCTCTCCAAATCATTCAACATGATTGGTCATATGATTAAATACACATGAATAGACATACCATATATCATCATGTGTCCCCTTTTCTATAACAAAATTTATCATATGTTGCATAACAAACAGATACTCATTTTCGACTTTATTCTGTCATGAAGACGATGCATAGTTTTGTTGCTGCAATTTATCACTACGGATATAATCCTTCTTACCAAATTGGCATGCTTCATACATTTTATGAAGTTCTACAACTCTAAAAGCAATCAATGCTATAACCAATCGTTTGGATTGCATTAATTTTAGCTTGTGCATATTTTCATGACCAATATGTTTATGCCATATTTCAATGTGTGCAACCACTCCTTTTCATTTAGCATACATAGCAACATTCATTGCAAGAATTCTTGTATCTAAAGTGAACATGTGACCAAGTCCACTTCATTTTGTGACCAACTTGCACTTATTATTAAAGTCTTCTATGAAACAACCTTTTGCATTAAATCAAACCTACAACCCTTGCTCTACCATTTGGCCAATAGACACAAAATTCTTTGTGAGTGATGGCACATGTAATACATCATGCAAGGACAAGGCAACCTTTCCAATGTGTGAAATGGAGTGGCATGAATAATCATGCGTATGCACATAACCTAGATTTTGTAAGTCCTACATCTCTCCAAATCATTCAACATGATTGGTCATATGATTAAATACACATGAATAGACATACCATATATCATCATGTGTCCCCTTTTCTATAACAAAATTTATCATATGTTGCATAACAAACAGATACTCATTTTCGACTTTATTCTGTCATGAAGACGATGCATAGTTTTGTTGCTGCAATTTACCACTACGGATATAATCCTTCTTACCAAATTGGCATGCTTCATACATTTTATGAAGTTCTACAACTCTAAAAGCAATCAATGCTATAACCAATCGTTTGGATTGCATTAATTTTAGCTTGTGCATATTTTCATGACCAATATGTTTATGCCATATTTCAATGTGTGCAACCACTCCTTTTCATTTAGCATACATAGCAACATTCATTGCAAGAATTCTTGTATCTAAAGTGAACATGTGACCAAGTCCACTTCATTTTGTGACCAACTTGTACTTATTATTAAAGTCTTCTATGAAACAACCTTTTGCATTAAATCAAACCTACAACCCTTGCTCTACCATTTGGCCAATAGACACAAAATTCTTTGTGAGTGATGGCACATGTAATACATCATGCAAGGACAAGGCAACCTTTCCAATGTGTGAAATGGAGTGGCATGAATAATCATGCGTATGCACATAACCTAGATTTTGTAAGTCCTACATCTCTCCAAATCATTCAACATGATTGGTCATATGATTAAATACACATGAATAGACATACCATATATCATCATGTGTCCCCTTTTCTATAACAAAATTTATCATATGTTGCATAACAAACAGATACTCATTTTCGACTTTATTCTGTCATGAAGACGATGCATAGTTTTGTTGCTGCAATTTACCACTACGGATATAATCCTTCTTACCAAATTGGCATGCTTCATACATTTTATGAAGTTCTACAACTCTAAAAGCAATCAATGCTATAACCAATCGTTTGGATTGCATTAATTTTAGCTTGTGCATATTTTCATGACCAATATGTTTATGCCATATTTCAATGTGTGCAACCACTCCTTTTCATTTAGCATACATAGCAACATTCATTGCAAGAATTCTTGTATCTAAAGTGAACATGTGACCAAGTCCACTTCATTTTGTGACCAACTTGCACTTATTATTAAAGTCTTCTATGAAACAACCTTTTGCATTAAATCAAACCTACAACCCTTGCTCTACCATTTGGCCAATAGACACAAAATTCTTTGTGAGTGATGGCACATGTAATACATCATGCAAGGACAAGGCAACCTTTCCAATGTGTGAAATGGAGTGGCATGAATAATCATGCGTATGCACATAACCTAGATTTTGTAAGTCCTACATCTCTCCAAATCATTCAACATGATTGGTCATATGATTAAATACACATGAATAGACATACCATATATCATCATGTGTCCCCTTTTCTATAACAAAATTTATCATATGTTGCATAACAAACAGATACTCATTTTCGACTTTATTCTGTCATGAAGACGATGCATAGTTTTGTTGCTGCAATTTACCACTACGGATATAATCCTTCTTACCAAATTGGCATGCTTCATACATTTTATGAAGTTCTACAACTCTAAAAGCAATCAATGCTATAACCAATCGTTTGGATTGCATTAATTTTAGCTTGTGCATATTTTCATGACCAATATGTTTATGCCACATTTCAATGTGTGCAACCACTCCTTTTCATTTAGCATACATAGCAACATTCATTGCAAGAATTCTTGTATCTAAAGTGAACATGTGACCAAGTCCACTTCATTTTGTGACCAACTTGCACTTATTATTAAAGTCTTCTATGAAACAACCTTTTGCATTAAATCAAACCTACAACCCTTGCTCTACCATTTGGCCAATAGACACAAAATTCTTTGTGAGTGATGGCACATGTAATACATCATGCAAGGACAAGGCAACCTTTCCAATGTGTGAAATGGAGTGGCATGAATAATCATGCGTATGCACATAACCTAGATTTTGTAAGTCCTACATCTCTCCAAATCATTCAACATGATTGGTCATATGATTAAATACACATGAATAGACATACCATATATCATCATGTGTCCCCTTTTCTATAACAAAATTTATCATATGTTGCATAACAAACAGATACTCATTTTCGACTTTATTCTGTCATGAAGACGATGCATAGTTTTGTTGCTGCAATTTACCACTACGGATATAATCCTTCTTACCAAATTGGCATGCTTCATACATTTTATGAAGTTCTACAACTCTAAAAGCAATCAATGCTATAACCAATCGTTTGGATTGCATTAATTTTAGCTTGTGCATATTTTCATGACCAATATGTTTATGCCACATTTCAATGTCTGCAACCACTCCTTTTCATTTAGCATACATAGCAACATTCATTGCAAGAATTCTTGTATCTAAAGTGAACATGTGACCAAGTCCACTTCATTTTGTGACCAACTTGCACTTATTATTAAAGTCTTCTATGAAACAACCTTTTGCATTAAATCAAACCTACAACCCTTGCTCTACCATTTGGCCAATAGACACAAAATTCTTTGTGAGTGATGGCACATGTAATACATCATGCAAGGACAAGGCAACCTTTCCAATGTGTGAAATGGAGTGGCATGAATAATCATGCGTATGCACATAACCTAGATTTTGTAAGTCCTACATCTCTCCAAATCATTCAACATGATTGGTCATATGATTAAATACACATGAATAGACATACCATATATCATCATGTGTCCCCTTTTCTATAACAAAATTTATCATATGTTGCATAACAAACAGATACTCATTTTCGACTTTATTCTGTCATGAAGACGATGCATAGTTTTGTTGCTGCAATTTACCACTACGGATATAATCCTTCTTACCAAATTGGCATGCTTCATACATTTTATGAAGTTCTACAACTCTAAAAGCAATCAATGCTATAACCAATCGTTTGGATTGCATTAATTTTAGCTTGTGCATATTTTCATGACCAATATGTTTATGCCACATTTCAATGTCTGCAACCACTCCTTTTCATTTAGCATACATAGCAACATTCATTGCAAGAATTCTTGTATCTAAAGTGAACATGTGACCAAGTCCACTTCATTTTGTGACCAACTTGCACTTATTATTAAAGTCTTCTATGAAACAACCTTTTGCATTAAATCAAACCTACAACCCTTGCTCTACCATTTGGCCAATAGACACAAAATTCTTTGTGAGTGATGGCACATGTAATACATCATGCAAGGACAAGGCAACCTTTCCAATGTGTGAAATGGAGTGGCATGAATAATCATGCGTATGCACATAACCTAGATTTTGTAAGTCCTACATCTCTCCAAATCATTCAACATGATTGGTCATATGATTAAATACACATGAATAGACATACCATATATCATCATGTGTCCCCTTTTCTATAACAAAATTTATCATATGTTGCATAACAAACAGATACTCATTTTCGACTTTATTCTGTCATGAAGACGATGCATAGTTTTGTTGCTGCAATTTACCACTACGGATATAATCCTTCTTACCAAATTGGCATGCTTCATACATTTTATGAAGTTCTACAACTCTAAAAGCAATCAATGCTATAACCAATCGTTTGGATTGCATTAATTTTAGCTTGTGCATATTTTCATGACCAATATGTTTATGCCACATTTCAATGTCTGCAACCACTCCTTTTCATTTAGCATACATAGCAACATTCATTGCAAGAATTCTTGTATCTAAAGTGAACATGTGACCAAGTCCACTTCATTTTGTGACCAACTTGCACTTATTATTAAAGTCTTCTATGAAACAACCTTTTGCATTAAATCAAACCTACAACCCTTGCTCTACCATTTGGCCAATAGACACAAAATTCTTTGTGAGTGATGGCACATGTAATACATCATGCAAGGACAAGGCAACCTTTCCAATGTGTGAAATGGAGTGGCATGAATAATCATGCGTATGCACATAACCTAGATTTTGTAAGTCCTACATCTCTCCAAATCATTCAACATGATTGGTCATATGATTAAATACACATGAATAGACATACCATATATCATCATGTGTCCCCTTTTCTATAACAAAATTTATCATATGTTGCATAACAAACAGATACTCATTTTCGACTTTATTCTGTCATGAAGACGATGCATAGTTTTGTTGCTGCAATTTACCACTACGGATATAATCCTTCTTACCAAATTGGCATGCTTCATACATTTTATGAAGTTCTACAACTCTAAAAGCAATCAATGCTATAACCAATCGTTTGGATTGCATTAATTTTAGCTTGTGCATATTTTCATGACCAATATGTTTATGCCACATTTCAATGTCTGCAACCACTCCTTTTCATTTAGCATACATAGCAACATTCATTGCAAGAATTCTTGTATCTAAAGTGAACATGTGACCAAGTCCACTTCATTTTGTGACCAACTTGCACTTATTATTAAAGTCTTCTATGAAACAACCTTTTGCATTAAATCAAACCTACAACCCTTGCTCTACCATTTGGCCAATAGACACAAAATTCTTTGTGAGTGATGGCACATGTAATACATCATGCAAGGACAAGGCAACCTTTCCAATGTGTGAAATGGAGTGGCATGAATAATCATGCGTATGCACATAACCTAGATTTTGTAAGTCCTACATCTCTCCAAATCATTCAACATGATTGGTCATATGATTAAATACACATGAATAGACATACCATATATCATCATGTGTCCCCTTTTCTATAACAAAATTTATCATATGTTGCATAACAAACAGATACTCATTTTCGACTTTATTCTGTCATGAAGACGATGCATAGTTTTGTTGCTGCAATTTACCACTACGGATATAATCCTTCTTACCAAATTGGCATGCTTCATACATTTTATGAAGTTCTACAACTCTAAAAGCAATCAATGCTATAACCAATCGTTTGGATTGCATTAATTTTAGCTTGTGCATATTTTCATGACCAATATGTTTATGCCACATTTCAATGTCTGCAACCACTCCTTTTCATTTAGCATACATAGCAACATTCATTGCAAGAATTCTTGTATCTAAAGTGAACATGTGACCAAGTCCACTTCATTTTGTGACCAACTTGCACTTATTATTAAAGTCTTCTATGAAACAACCTTTTGCATTAAATCAAACCTACAACCCTTGCTCTACCATTTGGCCAATAGACACAAAATTCTTTGTGAGTGATGGCACATGTAATACATCATGCAAGGACAAGGCAACCTTTCCAATGTGTGAAATGGAGTGGCATGAATAATCATGCGTATGCACATAACCTAGATTTTGTAAGTCCTACATCTCTCCAAATCATTCAACATGATTGGTCATATGATTAAATACACATGAATAGACATACCATATATCATCATGTGTCCCCTTTTCTATAACAAAATTTATCATATGTTGCATAACAAACAGATACTCATTTTCGACTTTATTCTGTCATGAAGACGATGCATAGTTTTGTTGCTGCAATTTACCACTACGGATATAATCCTTCTTACCAAATTGGCATGCTTCATACATTTTATGAAGTTCTACAACTCTAAAAGCAATCAATGCTATAACCAATCGTTTGGATTGCATTAATTTTAGCTTGTGCATATTTTCATGACCAATATGTTTATGCCACATTTCAATGTCTGCAACCACTCCTTTTCATTTAGCATACATAGCAACATTCATTGCAAGAATTCTTGTATCTAAAGTGAACATGTGACCAAGTCCACTTCATTTTGTGACCAACTTGCACTTATTATTAAAGTCTTCTATGAAACAACCTTTTGCATTAAATCAAACCTACAACCCTTGCTCTACCATTTGGCCAATAGACACAAAATTCTTTGTGAGTGATGGCACATGTAATACATCATGCAAGGACAAGGCAACCTTTCCAATGTGTGAAATGGAGTGGCATGAATAATCATGCGTATGCACATAACCTAGATTTTGTAAGTCCTACATCTCTCCAAATCATTCAACATGATTGGTCATATGATTAAATACACATGAATAGACATACCATATATCATCATGTGTCCCCTTTTCTATAACAAAATTTATCATATGTTGCATAACAAACAGATACTCATTTTCGACTTTATTCTGTCATGAAGACGATGCATAGTTTTGTTGCTGCAATTTACCACTACGGATATAATCCTTCTTACCAAATTGGCATGCTTCATACATTTTATGAAGTTCTACAACTCTAAAAGCAATCAATGCTATAACCAATCGTTTGGATTGCATTAATTTTAGCTTGTGCATATTTTCATGACCAATATGTTTATGCCACATTTCAATGTCTGCAACCACTCCTTTTCATTTAGCATACATAGCAACATTCATTGCAAGAATTCTTGTATCTAAAGTGAACATGTGACCAAGTCCACTTCATTTTGTGACCAACTTGCACTTATTATTAAAGTCTTCTATGAAACAACCTTTTGCATTAAATCAAACCTACAACCCTTGCTCTACCATTTGGCCAATAGACACAAAATTCTTTGTGAGTGATGGCACATGTAATACATCATGCAAGGACAAGGCAACCTTTCCAATGTGTGAAATGGAGTGGCATGAATAATCATGCGTATGCACATAACCTAGATTTTGTAAGTCCTACATCTCTCCAAATCATTCAACATGATTGGTCATATGATTAAATACACATGAATAGACATACCATATATCATCATGTGTCCCCTTTTCTATAACAAAATTTATCATATGTTGCATAACAAACAGATACTCATTTTCGACTTTATTCTGTCATGAAGACGATGCATAGTTTTGTTGCTGCAATTTACCACTACGGATATAATCCTTCTTACCAAATTGGCATGCTTCATACATTTTATGAAGTTCTACAACTCTAAAAGCAATCAATGCTATAACCAATCGTTTGGATTGCATTAATTTTAGCTTGTGCATATTTTCATGACCAATATGTTTATGCCACATTTCAATGTCTGCAACCACTCCTTTTCATTTAGCATACATAGCAACATTCATTGCAAGAATTCTTGTATCTAAAGTGAACATGTGACCAAGTCCACTTCATTTTGTGACCAACTTGCACTTATTATTAAAGTCTTCTATGAAACAACCTTTTGCATTAAATCAAACCTACAACCCTTGCTCTACCATTTGGCCAATAGACACAAAATTCTTTGTGAGTGATGGCACATGTAATACATCATGCAAGGACAAGGCAACCTTTCCAATGTGTGAAATGGAGTGGCATGAATAATCATGCGTATGCACATAACCTAGATTTTGTAAGTCCTACATCTCTCCAAATCATTCAACATGATTGGTCATATGATTAAATACACATGAATAGACATACCATATATCATCATGTGTCCCCTTTTCTATAACAAAATTTATCATATGTTGCATAACAAACAGATACTCATTTTCGACTTTATTCTGTCATGAAGACGATGCATAGTTTTGTTGCTGCAATTTACCACTACGGATATAATCCTTCTTACCAAATTGGCATGCTTCATACATTTTATGAAGTTCTACAACTCTAAAAGCAATCAATGCTATAACCAATCGTTTGGATTGCATTAATTTTAGCTTGTGCATATTTTCATGACCAATATGTTTATGCCACATTTCAATGTCTGCAACCACTCCTTTTCATTTAGCATACATAGCAACATTCATTGCAAGAATTCTTGTATCTAAAGTGAACATGTGACCAAGTCCACTTCATTTTGTGACCAACTTGCACTTATTATTAAAGTCTTCTATGAAACAACCTTTTGCATTAAATCAAACCTACAACCCTTGCTCTACCATTTGGCCAATAGACACAAAATTCTTTGTGAGTGATGGCACATGTAATACATCATGCAAGGACAAGGCAACCTTTCCAATGTGTGAAATGGAGTGGCATGAATAATCATGCGTATGCACATAACCTAGATTTTGTAAGTCCTACATCTCTCCAAATCATTCAACATGATTGGTCATATGATTAAATACACATGAATAGACATACCATATATCATCATGTGTCCCCTTTTCTATAACAAAATTTATCATATGTTGCATAACAAACAGATACTCATTTTCGACTTTATTCTGTCATGAAGACGATGCATAGTTTTGTTGCTGCAATTTACCACTACGGATATAATCCTTCTTACCAAATTGGCATGCTTCATACATTTTATGAAGTTCTACAACTCTAAAAGCAATCAATGCTATAACCAATCGTTTGGATTGCATTAATTTTAGCTTGTGCATATTTTCATGACCAATATGTTTATGCCACATTTCAATGTCTGCAACCACTCCTTTTCATTTAGCATACATAGCAACATTCATTGCAAGAATTCTTGTATCTAAAGTGAACATGTGACCAAGTCCACTTCATTTTGTGACCAACTTGCACTTATTATTAAAGTCTTCTATGAAACAACCTTTTGCATTAAATCAAACCTACAACCCTTGCTCTACCATTTGGCCAATAGACACAAAATTCTTTGTGAGTGATGGCACATGTAATACATCATGCAAGGACAAGGCAACCTTTCCAATGTGTGAAATGGAGTGGCATGAATAATCATGCGTATGCACATAACCTAGATTTTGTAAGTCCTACATCTCTCCAAATCATTCAACATGATTGGTCATATGATTAAATACACATGAATAGACATACCATATATCATCATGTGTCCCCTTTTCTATAACAAAATTTATCATATGTTGCATAACAAACAGATACTCATTTTCGACTTTATTCTGTCATGAAGACGATGCATAGTTTTGTTGCTGCAATTTACCACTACGGATATAATCCTTCTTACCAAATTGGCATGCTTCATACATTTTATGAAGTTCTACAACTCTAAAAGCAATCAATGCTATAACCAATCGTTTGGATTGCATTAATTTTAGCTTGTGCATATTTTCATGACCAATATGTTTATGCCACATTTCAATGTCTGCAACCACTCCTTTTCATTTAGCATACATAGCAACATTCATTGCAAGAATTCTTGTATCTAAAGTGAACATGTGACCAAGTCCACTTCATTTTGTGACCAACTTGCACTTATTATTAAAGTCTTCTATGAAACAACCTTTTGCATTAAATCAAACCTACAACCCTTGCTCTACCATTTGGCCAATAGACACAAAATTCTTTGTGAGTGATGGCACATGTAATACATCATGCAAGGACAAGGCAACCTTTCCAATGTGTGAAATGGAGTGGCATGAATAATCATGCGTATGCACATAACCTAGATTTTGTAAGTCCTACATCTCTCCAAATCATTCAACATGATTGGTCATATGATTAAATACACATGAATAGACATACCATATATCATCATGTGTCCCCTTTTCTATAACAAAATTTATCATATGTTGCATAACAAACAGATACTCATTTTCGACTTTATTCTGTCATGAAGACGATGCATAGTTTTGTTGCTGCAATTTACCACTACGGATATAATCCTTCTTACCAAATTGGCATGCTTCATACATTTTATGAAGTTCTACAACTCTAAAAGCAATCAATGCTATAACCAATCGTTTGGATTGCATTAATTTTAGCTTGTGCATATTTTCATGACCAATATGTTTATGCCACATTTCAATGTCTGCAACCACTCCTTTTCATTTAGCATACATAGCAACATTCATTGCAAGAATTCTTGTATCTAAAGTGAACATGTGACCAAGTCCACTTCATTTTGTGACCAACTTGCACTTATTATTAAAGTCTTCTATGAAACAACCTTTTGCATTAAATCAAACCTACAACCCTTGCTCTACCATTTGGCCAATAGACACAAAATTCTTTGTGAGTGATGGCACATGTAATACATCATGCAAGGACAAGGCAACCTTTCCAATGTGTGAAATGGAGTGGCATGAATAATCATGCGTATGCACATAACCTAGATTTTGTAAGTCCTACATCTCTCCAAATCATTCAACATGATTGGTCATATGATTAAATACACATGAATAGACATACCATATATCATCATGTGTCCCCTTTTCTATAACAAAATTTATCATATGTTGCATAACAAACAGATACTCATTTTCGACTTTATTCTGTCATGAAGACGATGCATAGTTTTGTTGCTGCAATTTACCACTACGGATATAATCCTTCTTACCAAATTGGCATGCTTCATACATTTTATGAAGTTCTACAACTCTAAAAGCAATCAATGCTATAACCAATCGTTTGGATTGCATTAATTTTAGCTTGTGCATATTTTCATGACCAATATGTTTATGCCACATTTCAATGTCTGCAACCACTCCTTTTCATTTAGCATACATAGCAACATTCATTGCAAGAATTCTTGTATCTAAAGTGAACATGTGACCAAGTCCACTTCATTTTGTGACCAACTTGCACTTATTATTAAAGTCTTCTATGAAACAACCTTTTGCATTAAATCAAACCTACAACCCTTGCTCTACCATTTGGCCAATAGACACAAAATTCTTTGTGAGTGATGGCACATGTAATACATCATGCAAGGACAAGGCAACCTTTCCAATGTGTGAAATGGAGTGGCATGAATAATCATGCGTATGCACATAACCTAGATTTTGTAAGTCCTACATCTCTCCAAATCATTCAACATGATTGGTCATATGATTAAATACACATGAATAGACATACCATATATCATCATGTGTCCCCTTTTCTATAACAAAATTTATCATATGTTGCATAACAAACAGATACTCATTTTCGACTTTATTCTGTCATGAAGACGATGCATAGTTTTGTTGCTGCAATTTACCACTACGGATATAATCCTTCTTACCAAATTGGCATGCTTCATACATTTTATGAAGTTCTACAACTCTAAAAGCAATCAATGCTATAACCAATCGTTTGGATTGCATTAATTTTAGCTTGTGCATATTTTCATGACCAATATGTTTATGCCACATTTCAATGTCTGCAACCACTCCTTTTCATTTAGCATACATAGCAACATTCATTGCAAGAATTCTTGTATCTAAAGTGAACATGTGACCAAGTCCACTTCATTTTGTGACCAACTTGCACTTATTATTAAAGTCTTCTATGAAACAACCTTTTGCATTAAATCAAACCTACAACCCTTGCTCTACCATTTGGCCAATAGACACAAAATTCTTTGTGAGTGATGGCACATGTAATACATCATGCAAGGACAAGGCAACCTTTCCAATGTGTGAAATGGAGTGGCATGAATAATCATGCGTATGCACATAACCTAGATTTTGTAAGTCCTACATCTCTCCAAATCATTCAACATGATTGGTCATATGATTAAATACACATGAATAGACATACCATATATCATCATGTGTCCCCTTTTCTATAACAAAATTTATCATATGTTGCATAACAAACAGATACTCATTTTCGACTTTATTCTGTCATGAAGACGATGCATAGTTTTGTTGCTGCAATTTACCACTACGGATATAATCCTTCTTACCAAATTGGCATGCTTCATACATTTTATGAAGTTCTACAACTCTAAAAGCAATCAATGCTATAACCAATCGTTTGGATTGCATTAATTTTAGCTTGTGCATATTTTCATGACCAATATGTTTATGCCACATTTCAATGTCTGCAACCACTCCTTTTCATTTAGCATACATAGCAACATTCATTGCAAGAATTCTTGTATCTAAAGTGAACATGTGACCAAGTCCACTTCATTTTGTGACCAACTTGCACTTATTATTAAAGTCTTCTATGAAACAACCTTTTGCATTAAATCAAACCTACAACCCTTGCTCTACCATTTGGCCAATAGACACAAAATTCTTTGTGAGTGATGGCACATGTAATACATCATGCAAGGACAAGGCAACCTTTCCAATGTGTGAAATGGAGTGGCATGAATAATCATGCGTATGCACATAACCTAGATTTTGTAAGTCCTACATCTCTCCAAATCATTCAACATGATTGGTCATATGATTAAATACACATGAATAGACATACCATATATCATCATGTGTCCCCTTTTCTATAACAAAATTTATCATATGTTGCATAACAAACAGATACTCATTTTCGACTTTATTCTGTCATGAAGACGATGCATAGTTTTGTTGCTGCAATTTACCACTACGGATATAATCCTTCTTACCAAATTGGCATGCTTCATACATTTTATGAAGTTCTACAACTCTAAAAGCAATCAATGCTATAACCAATCGTTTGGATTGCATTAATTTTAGCTTGTGCATATTTTCATGACCAATATGTTTATGCCACATTTCAATGTCTGCAACCACTCCTTTTCATTTAGCATACATAGCAACATTCATTGCAAGAATTCTTGTATCTAAAGTGAACATGTGACCAAGTCCACTTCATTTTGTGACCAACTTGCACTTATTATTAAAGTCTTCTATGAAACAACCTTTTGCATTAAATCAAACCTACAACCCTTGCTCTACCATTTGGCCAATAGACACAAAATTCTTTGTGAGTGATGGCACATGTAATACATCATGCAAGGACAAGGCAACCTTTCCAATGTGTGAAATGGAGTGGCATGAATAATCATGCGTATGCACATAACCTAGATTTTGTAAGTCCTACATCTCTCCAAATCATTCAACATGATTGGTCATATGATTAAATACACATGAATAGACATACCATATATCATCATGTGTCCCCTTTTCTATAACAAAATTTATCATATGTTGCATAACAAACAGATACTCATTTTCGACTTTATTCTGTCATGAAGACGATGCATAGTTTTGTTGCTGCAATTTACCACTACGGATATAATCCTTCTTACCAAATTGGCATGCTTCATACATTTTATGAAGTTCTACAACTCTAAAAGCAATCAATGCTATAACCAATCGTTTGGATTGCATTAATTTTAGCTTGTGCATATTTTCATGACCAATATGTTTATGCCACATTTCAATGTCTGCAACCACTCCTTTTCATTTAGCATACATAGCAACATTCATTGCAAGAATTCTTGTATCTAAAGTGAACATGTGACCAAGTCCACTTCATTTTGTGACCAACTTGCACTTATTATTAAAGTCTTCTATGAAACAACCTTTTGCATTAAATCAAACCTACAACCCTTGCTCTACCATTTGGCCAATAGACACAAAATTCTTTGTGAGTGATGGCACATGTAATACATCATGCAAGGACAAGGCAACCTTTCCAATGTGTGAAATGGAGTGGCATGAATAATCATGCGTATGCACATAACCTAGATTTTGTAAGTCCTACATCTCTCCAAATCATTCAACATGATTGGTCATATGATTAAATACACATGAATAGACATACCATATATCATCATGTGTCCCCTTTTCTATAACAAAATTTATCATATGTTGCATAACAAACAGATACTCATTTTCGACTTTATTCTGTCATGAAGACGATGCATAGTTTTGTTGCTGCAATTTACCACTACGGATATAATCCTTCTTACCAAATTGGCATGCTTCATACATTTTATGAAGTTCTACAACTCTAAAAGCAATCAATGCTATAACCAATCGTTTGGATTGCATTAATTTTAGCTTGTGCATATTTTCATGACCAATATGTTTATGCCACATTTCAATGTGTGCAACCACTCCTTTTCATTTAGCATACATAGCAACATTCATTGCAAGAATTCTTGTATCTAAAGTGAACATGTGACCAAGTCCACTTCATTTTGTGACCAACTTGCACTTATTATTAAAGTCTTCTATGAAACAACCTTTTGCATTAAATCAAACCTACAACCCTTGCTCTACCATTTGGCCAATAGACACAAAATTCTTTGTGAGTGATGGCACATGTAATACATCATGCAAGGACAAGGCAACCTTTCCAATGTGTGAAATGGAGTGGCATGAATAATCATGCGTATGCACATAACCTAGATTTTGTAAGTCCTACATCTCTCCAAATCATTCAACATGATTGGTCATATGATTAAATACACATGAATAGACATACCATATATCATCATGTGTCCCCTTTTCTATAACAAAATTTATCATATGTTGCATAACAAACAGATACTCATTTTCGACTTTATTCTGTCATGAAGACGATGCATAGTTTTGTTGCTGCAATTTACCACTACGGATATAATCCTTCTTACCAAATTGGCATGCTTCATACATTTTATGAAGTTCTACAACTCTAAAAGCAATCAATGCTATAACCAATCGTTTGGATTGCATTAATTTTAGCTTGTGCATATTTTCATGACCAATATGTTTATGCCACATTTCAATGTCTGCAACCACTCCTTTTCATTTAGCATACATAGCAACATTCATTGCAAGAATTCTTGTATCTAAAGTGAACATGTGACCAAGTCCACTTCATTTTGTGACCAACTTGCACTTATTATTAAAGTCTTCTATGAAACAACCTTTTGCATTAAATCAAACCTACAACCCTTGCTCTACCATTTGGCCAATAGACACAAAATTCTTTGTGAGTGATGGCACATGTAATACATCATGCAAGGACAAGGCAACCTTTCCAATGTGTGAAATGGAGTGGCATGAATAATCATGCGTATGCACATAACCTAGATTTTGTAAGTCCTACATCTCTCCAAATCATTCAACATGATTGGTCATATGATTAAATACACATGAATAGACATACCATATATCATCATGTGTCCCCTTTTCTATAACAAAATTTATCATATGTTGCATAACAAACAGATACTCATTTTCGACTTTATTCTGTCATGAAGACGATGCATAGTTTTGTTGCTGCAATTTACCACTACGGATATAATCCTTCTTACCAAATTGGCATGCTTCATACATTTTATGAAGTTCTACAACTCTAAAAGCAATCAATGCTATAACCAATCGTTTGGATTGCATTAATTTTAGCTTGTGCATATTTTCATGACCAATATGTTTATGCCACATTTCAATGTCTGCAACCACTCCTTTTCATTTAGCATACATAGCAACATTCATTGCAAGAATTCTTGTATCTAAAGTGAACATGTGACCAAGTCCACTTCATTTTGTGACCAACTTGCACTTATTATTAAAGTCTTCTATGAAACAACCTTTTGCATTAAATCAAACCTACAACCCTTGCTCTACCATTTGGCCAATAGACACAAAATTCTTTGTGAGTGATGGCACATGTAATACATCATGCAAGGACAAGGCAACCTTTCCAATGTGTGAAATGGAGTGGCATGAATAATCATGCGTATGCACATAACCTAGATTTTGTAAGTCCTACATCTCTCCAAATCATTCAACATGATTGGTCATATGATTAAATACACATGAATAGACATACCATATATCATCATGTGTCCCCTTTTCTATAACAAAATTTATCATATGTTGCATAACAAACAGATACTCATTTTCGACTTTATTCTGTCATGAAGACGATGCATAGTTTTGTTGCTGCAATTTACCACTACGGATATAATCCTTCTTACCAAATTGGCATGCTTCATACATTTTATGAAGTTCTACAACTCTAAAAGCAATCAATGCTATAACCAATCGTTTGGATTGCATTAATTTTAGCTTGTGCATATTTTCATGACCAATATGTTTATGCCACATTTCAATGTCTGCAACCACTCCTTTTCATTTAGCATACATAGCAACATTCATTGCAAGAATTCTTGTATCTAAAGTGAACATGTGACCAAGTCCACTTCATTTTGTGACCAACTTGCACTTATTATTAAAGTCTTCTATGAAACAACCTTTTGCATTAAATCAAACCTACAACCCTTGCTCTACCATTTGGCCAATAGACACAAAATTCTTTGTGAGTGATGGCACATGTAATACATCATGCAAGGACAAGGCAACCTTTCCAATGTGTGAAATGGAGTGGCATGAATAATCATGCGTATGCACATAACCTAGATTTTGTAAGTCCTACATCTCTCCAAATCATTCAACATGATTGGTCATATGATTAAATACACATGAATAGACATACCATATATCATCATGTGTCCCCTTTTCTATAACAAAATTTATCATATGTTGCATAACAAACAGATACTCATTTTCGACTTTATTCTGTCATGAAGACGATGCATAGTTTTGTTGCTGCAATTTACCACTACGGATATAATCCTTCTTACCAAATTGGCATGCTTCATACATTTTATGAAGTTCTACAACTCTAAAAGCAATCAATGCTATAACCAATCGTTTGGATTGCATTAATTTTAGCTTGTGCATATTTTCATGACCAATATGTTTATGCCACATTTCAATGTCTGCAACCACTCCTTTTCATTTAGCATACATAGCAACATTCATTGCAAGAATTCTTGTATCTAAAGTGAACATGTGACCAAGTCCACTTCATTTTGTGACCAACTTGCACTTATTATTAAAGTCTTCTATGAAACAACCTTTTGCATTAAATCAAACCTACAACCCTTGCTCTACCATTTGGCCAATAGACACAAAATTCTTTGTGAGTGATGGCACATGTAATACATCATGCAAGGACAAGGCAACCTTTCCAATGTGTGAAATGGAGTGGCATGAATAATCATGCGTATGCACATAACCTAGATTTTGTAAGTCCTACATCTCTCCAAATCATTCAACATGATTGGTCATATGATTAAATACACATGAATAGACATACCATATATCATCATGTGTCCCCTTTTCTATAACAAAATTTATCATATGTTGCATAACAAACAGATACTCATTTTCGACTTTATTCTGTCATGAAGACGATGCATAGTTTTGTTGCTGCAATTTACCACTACGGATATAATCCTTCTTACCAAATTGGCATGCTTCATACATTTTATGAAGTTCTACAACTCTAAAAGCAATCAATGCTATAACCAATCGTTTGGATTGCATTAATTTTAGCTTGTGCATATTTTCATGACCAATATGTTTATGCCACATTTCAATGTCTGCAACCACTCCTTTTCATTTAGCATACATAGCAACATTCATTGCAAGAATTCTTGTATCTAAAGTGAACATGTGACCAAGTCCACTTCATTTTGTGACCAACTTGCACTTATTATTAAAGTCTTCTATGAAACAACCTTTTGCATTAAATCAAACCTACAACCCTTGCTCTACCATTTGGCCAATAGACACAAAATTCTTTGTGAGTGATGGCACATGTAATACATCATGCAAGGACAAGGCAACCTTTCCAATGTGTGAAATGGAGTGGCATGAATAATCATGCGTATGCACATAACCTAGATTTTGTAAGTCCTACATCTCTCCAAATCATTCAACATGATTGGTCATATGATTAAATACACATGAATAGACATACCATATATCATCATGTGTCCCCTTTTCTATAACAAAATTTATCATATGTTGCATAACAAACAGATACTCATTTTCGACTTTATTCTGTCATGAAGACGATGCATAGTTTTGTTGCTGCAATTTACCACTACGGATATAATCCTTCTTACCAAATTGGCATGCTTCATACATTTTATGAAGTTCTACAACTCTAAAAGCAATCAATGCTATAACCAATCGTTTGGATTGCATTAATTTTAGCTTGTGCATATTTTCATGACCAATATGTTTATGCCACATTTCAATGTCTGCAACCACTCCTTTTCATTTAGCATACATAGCAACATTCATTGCAAGAATTCTTGTATCTAAAGTGAACATGTGACCAAGTCCACTTCATTTTGTGACCAACTTGCACTTATTATTAAAGTCTTCTATGAAACAACCTTTTGCATTAAATCAAACCTACAACCCTTGCTCTACCATTTGGCCAATAGACACAAAATTCTTTGTGAGTGATGGCACATGTAATACATCATGCAAGGACAAGGCAACCTTTCCAATGTGTGAAATGGAGTGGCATGAATAATCATGCGTATGCACATAACCTAGATTTTGTAAGTCCTACATCTCTCCAAATCATTCAACATGATTGGTCATATGATTAAATACACATGAATAGACATACCATATATCATCATGTGTCCCCTTTTCTATAACAAAATTTATCATATGTTGCATAACAAACAGATACTCATTTTCGACTTTATTCTGTCATGAAGACGATGCATAGTTTTGTTGCTGCAATTTACCACTACGGATATAATCCTTCTTACCAAATTGGCATGCTTCATACATTTTATGAAGTTCTACAACTCTAAAAGCAATCAATGCTATAACCAATCGTTTGGATTGCATTAATTTTAGCTTGTGCATATTTTCATGACCAATATGTTTATGCCACATTTCAATGTCTGCAACCACTCCTTTTCATTTAGCATACATAGCAACATTCATTGCAAGAATTCTTGTATCTAAAGTGAACATGTGACCAAGTCCACTTCATTTTGTGACCAACTTGCACTTATTATTAAAGTCTTCTATGAAACAACCTTTTGCATTAAATCAAACCTACAACCCTTGCTCTACCATTTGGCCAATAGACACAAAATTCTTTGTGAGTGATGGCACATGTAATACATCATGCAAGGACAAGGCAACCTTTCCAATGTGTGAAATGGAGTGGCATGAATAATCATGCGTATGCACATAACCTAGATTTTGTAAGTCCTACATCTCTCCAAATCATTCAACATGATTGGTCATATGATTAAATACACATGAATAGACATACCATATATCATCATGTGTCCCCTTTTCTATAACAAAATTTATCATATGTTGCATAACAAACAGATACTCATTTTCGACTTTATTCTGTCATGAAGACGATGCATAGTTTTGTTGCTGCAATTTACCACTACGGATATAATCCTTCTTACCAAATTGGCATGCTTCATACATTTTATGAAGTTCTACAACTCTAAAAGCAATCAATGCTATAACCAATCGTTTGGATTGCATTAATTTTAGCTTGTGCATATTTTCATGACCAATATGTTTATGCCACATTTCAATGTCTGCAACCACTCCTTTTCATTTAGCATACATAGCAACATTCATTGCAAGAATTCTTGTATCTAAAGTGAACATGTGACCAAGTCCACTTCATTTTGTGACCAACTTGCACTTATTATTAAAGTCTTCTATGAAACAACCTTTTGCATTAAATCAAACCTACAACCCTTGCTCTACCATTTGGCCAATAGACACAAAATTCTTTGTGAGTGATGGCACATGTAATACATCATGCAAGGACAAGGCAACCTTTCCAATGTGTGAAATGGAGTGGCATGAATAATCATGCGTATGCACATAACCTAGATTTTGTAAGTCCTACATCTCTCCAAATCATTCAACATGATTGGTCATATGATTAAATACACATGAATAGACATACCATATATCATCATGTGTCCCCTTTTCTATAACAAAATTTATCATATGTTGCATAACAAACAGATACTCATTTTCGACTTTATTCTGTCATGAAGACGATGCATAGTTTTGTTGCTGCAATTTACCACTACGGATATAATCCTTCTTACCAAATTGGCATGCTTCATACATTTTATGAAGTTCTACAACTCTAAAAGCAATCAATGCTATAACCAATCGTTTGGATTGCATTAATTTTAGCTTGTGCATATTTTCATGACCAATATGTTTATGCCACATTTCAATGTCTGCAACCACTCCTTTTCATTTAGCATACATAGCAACATTCATTGCAAGAATTCTTGTATCTAAAGTGAACATGTGACCAAGTCCACTTCATTTTGTGACCAACTTGCACTTATTATTAAAGTCTTCTATGAAACAACCTTTTGCATTAAATCAAACCTACAACCCTTGCTCTACCATTTGGCCAATAGACACAAAATTCTTTGTGAGTGATGGCACATGTAATACATCATGCAAGGACAAGGCAACCTTTCCAATGTGTGAAATGGAGTGGCATGAATAATCATGCGTATGCACATAACCTAGATTTTGTAAGTCCTACATCTCTCCAAATCATTCAACATGATTGGTCATATGATTAAATACACATGAATAGACATACCATATATCATCATGTGTCCCCTTTTCTATAACAAAATTTATCATATGTTGCATAACAAACAGATACTCATTTTCGACTTTATTCTGTCATGAAGACGATGCATAGTTTTGTTGCTGCAATTTACCACTACGGATATAATCCTTCTTACCAAATTGGCATGCTTCATACATTTTATGAAGTTCTACAACTCTAAAAGCAATCAATGCTATAACCAATCGTTTGGATTGCATTAATTTTAGCTTGTGCATATTTTCATGACCAATATGTTTATGCCACATTTCAATGTGTGCAACCACTCCTTTTCATTTAGCATACATAGCAACATTCATTGCAAGAATTCTTGTATCTAAAGTGAACATGTGACCAAGTCCACTTCATTTTGTGACCAACTTGCACTTATTATTAAAGTCTTCTATGAAACAACCTTTTGCATTAAATCAAACCTACAACCCTTGCTCTACCATTTGGCCAATAGACACAAAATTCTTTGTGAGTGATGGCACATGTAATACATCATGCAAGGACAAGGCAACCTTTCCAATGTGTGAAATGGAGTGGCATGAATAATCATGCGTATGCACATAACCTAGATTTTGTAAGTCCTACATCTCTCCAAATCATTCAACATGATTGGTCATATGATTAAATACACATGAATAGACATACCATATATCATCATGTGTCCCCTTTTCTATAACAAAATTTATCATATGTTGCATAACAAACAGATACTCATTTTCGACTTTATTCTGTCATGAAGACGATGCATAGTTTTGTTGCTGCAATTTACCACTACGGATATAATCCTTCTTACCAAATTGGCATGCTTCATACATTTTATGAAGTTCTACAACTCTAAAAGCAATCAATGCTATAACCAATCGTTTGGATTGCATTAATTTTAGCTTGTGCATATTTTCATGACCAATATGTTTATGCCACATTTCAATGTGTGCAACCACTCCTTTTCATTTAGCATACATAGCAACATTCATTGCAAGAATTCTTGTATCTAAAGTGAACATGTGACCAAGTCCACTTCATTTTGTGACCAACTTGCACTTATTATTAAAGTCTTCTATGAAACAACCTTTTGCATTAAATCAAACCTACAACCCTTGCTCTACCATTTGGCCAATAGACACAAAATTCTTTGTGAGTGATGGCACATGTAATACATCATGCAAGGACAAGGCAACCTTTCCAATGTGTGAAATGGAGTGGCATGAATAATCATGCGTATGCACATAACCTAGATTTTGTAAGTCCTACATCTCTCCAAATCATTCAACATGATTGGTCATATGATTAAATACACATGAATAGACATACCATATATCATCATGTGTCCCCTTTTCTATAACAAAATTTATCATATGTTGCATAACAAACAGATACTCATTTTCGACTTTATTCTGTCATGAAGACGATGCATAGTTTTGTTGCTGCAATTTACCACTACGGATATAATCCTTCTTACCAAATTGGCATGCTTCATACATTTTATGAAGTTCTACAACTCTAAAAGCAATCAATGCTATAACCAATCGTTTGGATTGCATTAATTTTAGCTTGTGCATATTTTCATGACCAATATGTTTATGCCACATTTCAATGTCTGCAACCACTCCTTTTCATTTAGCATACATAGCAACATTCATTGCAAGAATTCTTGTATCTAAAGTGAACATGTGACCAAGTCCACTTCATTTTGTGACCAACTTGCACTTATTATTAAAGTCTTCTATGAAACAACCTTTTGCATTAAATCAAACCTACAACCCTTGCTCTACCATTTGGCCAATAGACACAAAATTCTTTGTGAGTGATGGCACATGTAATACATCATGCAAGGACAAGGCAACCTTTCCAATGTGTGAAATGGAGTGGCATGAATAATCATGCGTATGCACATAACCTAGATTTTGTAAGTCCTACATCTCTCCAAATCATTCAACATGATTGGTCATATGATTAAATACACATGAATAGACATACCATATATCATCATGTGTCCCCTTTTCTATAACAAAATTTATCATATGTTGCATAACAAACAGATACTCATTTTCGACTTTATTCTGTCATGAAGACGATGCATAGTTTTGTTGCTGCAATTTACCACTACGGATATAATCCTTCTTACCAAATTGGCATGCTTCATACATTTTATGAAGTTCTACAACTCTAAAAGCAATCAATGCTATAACCAATCGTTTGGATTGCATTAATTTTAGCTTGTGCATATTTTCATGACCAATATGTTTATGCCACATTTCAATGTCTGCAACCACTCCTTTTCATTTAGCATACATAGCAACATTCATTGCAAGAATTCTTGTATCTAAAGTGAACATGTGACCAAGTCCACTTCATTTTGTGACCAACTTGCACTTATTATTAAAGTCTTCTATGAAACAACCTTTTGCATTAAATCAAACCTACAACCCTTGCTCTACCATTTGGCCAATAGACACAAAATTCTTTGTGAGTGATGGCACATGTAATACATCATGCAAGGACAAGGCAACCTTTCCAATGTGTGAAATGGAGTGGCATGAATAATCATGCGTATGCACATAACCTAGATTTTGTAAGTCCTACATCTCTCCAAATCATTCAACATGATTGGTCATATGATTAAATACACATGAATAGACATACCATATATCATCATGTGTCCCCTTTTCTATAACAAAATTTATCATATGTTGCATAACAAACAGATACTCATTTTCGACTTTATTCTGTCATGAAGACGATGCATAGTTTTGTTGCTGCAATTTACCACTACGGATATAATCCTTCTTACCAAATTGGCATGCTTCATACATTTTATGAAGTTCTACAACTCTAAAAGCAATCAATGCTATAACCAATCGTTTGGATTGCATTAATTTTAGCTTGTGCATATTTTCATGACCAATATGTTTATGCCACATTTCAATGTCTGCAACCACTCCTTTTCATTTAGCATACATAGCAACATTCATTGCAAGAATTCTTGTATCTAAAGTGAACATGTGACCAAGTCCACTTCATTTTGTGACCAACTTGCACTTATTATTAAAGTCTTCTATGAAACAACCTTTTGCATTAAATCAAACCTACAACCCTTGCTCTACCATTTGGCCAATAGACACAAAATTCTTTGTGAGTGATGGCACATGTAATACATCATGCAAGGACAAGGCAACCTTTCCAATGTGTGAAATGGAGTGGCATGAATAATCATGCGTATGCACATAACCTAGATTTTGTAAGTCCTACATCTCTCCAAATCATTCAACATGATTGGTCATATGATTAAATACACATGAATAGACATACCATATATCATCATGTGTCCCCTTTTCTATAACAAAATTTATCATATGTTGCATAACAAACAGATACTCATTTTCGACTTTATTCTGTCATGAAGACGATGCATAGTTTTGTTGCTGCAATTTACCACTACGGATATAATCCTTCTTACCAAATTGGCATGCTTCATACATTTTATGAAGTTCTACAACTCTAAAAGCAATCAATGCTATAACCAATCGTTTGGATTGCATTAATTTTAGCTTGTGCATATTTTCATGACCAATATGTTTATGCCACATTTCAATGTGTGCAACCACTCCTTTTCATTTAGCATACATAGCAACATTCATTGCAAGAATTCTTGTATCTAAAGTGAACATGTGACCAAGTCCACTTCATTTTGTGACCAACTTGCACTTATTATTAAAGTCTTCTATGAAACAACCTTTTGCATTAAATCAAACCTACAACCCTTGCTCTACCATTTGGCCAATAGACACAAAATTCTTTGTGAGTGATGGCACATGTAATACATCATGCAAGGACAAGGCAACCTTTCCAATGTGTGAAATGGAGTGGCATGAATAATCATGCGTATGCACATAACCTAGATTTTGTAAGTCCTACATCTCTCCAAATCATTCAACATGATTGGTCATATGATTAAATACACATGAATAGACATACCATATATCATCATGTGTCCCCTTTTCTATAACAAAATTTATCATATGTTGCATAACAAACAGATACTCATTTTCGACTTTATTCTGTCATGAAGACGATGCATAGTTTTGTTGCTGCAATTTACCACTACGGATATAATCCTTCTTACCAAATTGGCATGCTTCATACATTTTATGAAGTTCTACAACTCTAAAAGCAATCAATGCTATAACCAATCGTTTGGATTGCATTAATTTTAGCTTGTGCATATTTTCATGACCAATATGTTTATGCCACATTTCAATGTCTGCAACCACTCCTTTTCATTTAGCATACATAGCAACATTCATTGCAAGAATTCTTGTATCTAAAGTGAACATGTGACCAAGTCCACTTCATTTTGTGACCAACTTGCACTTATTATTAAAGTCTTCTATGAAACAACCTTTTGCATTAAATCAAACCTACAACCCTTGCTCTACCATTTGGCCAATAGACACAAAATTCTTTGTGAGTGATGGCACATGTAATACATCATGCAAGGACAAGGCAACCTTTCCAATGTGTGAAATGGAGTGGCATGAATAATCATGCGTATGCACATAACCTAGATTTTGTAAGTCCTACATCTCTCCAAATCATTCAACATGATTGGTCATATGATTAAATACACATGAATAGACATACCATATATCATCATGTGTCCCCTTTTCTATAACAAAATTTATCATATGTTGCATAACAAACAGATACTCATTTTCGACTTTATTCTGTCATGAAGACGATGCATAGTTTTGTTGCTGCAATTTACCACTACGGATATAATCCTTCTTACCAAATTGGCATGCTTCATACATTTTATGAAGTTCTACAACTCTAAAAGCAATCAATGCTATAACCAATCGTTTGGATTGCATTAATTTTAGCTTGTGCATATTTTCATGACCAATATGTTTATGCCACATTTCAATGTCTGCAACCACTCCTTTTCATTTAGCATACATAGCAACATTCATTGCAAGAATTCTTGTATCTAAAGTGAACATGTGACCAAGTCCACTTCATTTTGTGACCAACTTGCACTTATTATTAAAGTCTTCTATGAAACAACCTTTTGCATTAAATCAAACCTACAACCCTTGCTCTACCATTTGGCCAATAGACACAAAATTCTTTGTGAGTGATGGCACATGTAATACATCATGCAAGGACAAGGCAACCTTTCCAATGTGTGAAATGGAGTGGCATGAATAATCATGCGTATGCACATAACCTAGATTTTGTAAGTCCTACATCTCTCCAAATCATTCAACATGATTGGTCATATGATTAAATACACATGAATAGACATACCATATATCATCATGTGTCCCCTTTTCTATAACAAAATTTATCATATGTTGCATAACAAACAGATACTCATTTTCGACTTTATTCTGTCATGAAGACGATGCATAGTTTTGTTGCTGCAATTTACCACTACGGATATAATCCTTCTTACCAAATTGGCATGCTTCATACATTTTATGAAGTTCTACAACTCTAAAAGCAATCAATGCTATAACCAATCGTTTGGATTGCATTAATTTTAGCTTGTGCATATTTTCATGACCAATATGTTTATGCCACATTTCAATGTCTGCAACCACTCCTTTTCATTTAGCATACATAGCAACATTCATTGCAAGAATTCTTGTATCTAAAGTGAACATGTGACCAAGTCCACTTCATTTTGTGACCAACTTGCACTTATTATTAAAGTCTTCTATGAAACAACCTTTTGCATTAAATCAAACCTACAACCCTTGCTCTACCATTTGGCCAATAGACACAAAATTCTTTGTGAGTGATGGCACATGTAATACATCATGCAAGGACAAGGCAACCTTTCCAATGTGTGAAATGGAGTGGCATGAATAATCATGCGTATGCACATAACCTAGATTTTGTAAGTCCTACATCTCTCCAAATCATTCAACATGATTGGTCATATGATTAAATACACATGAATAGACATACCATATATCATCATGTGTCCCCTTTTCTATAACAAAATTTATCATATGTTGCATAACAAACAGATACTCATTTTCGACTTTATTCTGTCATGAAGACGATGCATAGTTTTGTTGCTGCAATTTACCACTACGGATATAATCCTTCTTACCAAATTGGCATGCTTCATACATTTTATGAAGTTCTACAACTCTAAAAGCAATCAATGCTATAACCAATCGTTTGGATTGCATTAATTTTAGCTTGTGCATATTTTCATGACCAATATGTTTATGCCACATTTCAATGTCTGCAACCACTCCTTTTCATTTAGCATACATAGCAACATTCATTGCAAGAATTCTTGTATCTAAAGTGAACATGTGACCAAGTCCACTTCATTTTGTGACCAACTTGCACTTATTATTAAAGTCTTCTATGAAACAACCTTTTGCATTAAATCAAACCTACAACCCTTGCTCTACCATTTGGCCAATAGACACAAAATTCTTTGTGAGTGATGGCACATGTAATACATCATGCAAGGACAAGGCAACCTTTCCAATGTGTGAAATGGAGTGGCATGAATAATCATGCGTATGCACATAACCTAGATTTTGTAAGTCCTACATCTCTCCAAATCATTCAACATGATTGGTCATATGATTAAATACACATGAATAGACATACCATATATCATCATGTGTCCCCTTTTCTATAACAAAATTTATCATATGTTGCATAACAAACAGATACTCATTTTCGACTTTATTCTGTCATGAAGACGATGCATAGTTTTGTTGCTGCAATTTACCACTACGGATATAATCCTTCTTACCAAATTGGCATGCTTCATACATTTTATGAAGTTCTACAACTCTAAAAGCAATCAATGCTATAACCAATCGTTTGGATTGCATTAATTTTAGCTTGTGCATATTTTCATGACCAATATGTTTATGCCACATTTCAATGTCTGCAACCACTCCTTTTCATTTAGCATACATAGCAACATTCATTGCAAGAATTCTTGTATCTAAAGTGAACATGTGACCAAGTCCACTTCATTTTGTGACCAACTTGCACTTATTATTAAAGTCTTCTATGAAACAACCTTTTGCATTAAATCAAACCTACAACCCTTGCTCTACCATTTGGCCAATAGACACAAAATTCTTTGTGAGTGATGGCACATGTAATACATCATGCAAGGACAAGGCAACCTTTCCAATGTGTGAAATGGAGTGGCATGAATAATCATGCGTATGCACATAACCTAGATTTTGTAAGTCCTACATCTCTCCAAATCATTCAACATGATTGGTCATATGATTAAATACACATGAATAGACATACCATATATCATCATGTGTCCCCTTTTCTATAACAAAATTTATCATATGTTGCATAACAAACAGATACTCATTTTCGACTTTATTCTGTCATGAAGACGATGCATAGTTTTGTTGCTGCAATTTACCACTACGGATATAATCCTTCTTACCAAATTGGCATGCTTCATACATTTTATGAAGTTCTACAACTCTAAAAGCAATCAATGCTATAACCAATCGTTTGGATTGCATTAATTTTAGCTTGTGCATATTTTCATGACCAATATGTTTATGCCACATTTCAATGTCTGCAACCACTCCTTTTCATTTAGCATACATAGCAACATTCATTGCAAGAATTCTTGTATCTAAAGTGAACATGTGACCAAGTCCACTTCATTTTGTGACCAACTTGCACTTATTATTAAAGTCTTCTATGAAACAACCTTTTGCATTAAATCAAACCTACAACCCTTGCTCTACCATTTGGCCAATAGACACAAAATTCTTTGTGAGTGATGGCACATGTAATACATCATGCAAGGACAAGGCAACCTTTCCAATGTGTGAAATGGAGTGGCATGAATAATCATGCGTATGCACATAACCTAGATTTTGTAAGTCCTACATCTCTCCAAATCATTCAACATGATTGGTCATATGATTAAATACACATGAATAGACATACCATATATCATCATGTGTCCCCTTTTCTATAACAAAATTTATCATATGTTGCATAACAAACAGATACTCATTTTCGACTTTATTCTGTCATGAAGACGATGCATAGTTTTGTTGCTGCAATTTACCACTACGGATATAATCCTTCTTACCAAATTGGCATGCTTCATACATTTTATGAAGTTCTACAACTCTAAAAGCAATCAATGCTATAACCAATCGTTTGGATTGCATTAATTTTAGCTTGTGCATATTTTCATGACCAATATGTTTATGCCACATTTCAATGTCTGCAACCACTCCTTTTCATTTAGCATACATAGCAACATTCATTGCAAGAATTCTTGTATCTAAAGTGAACATGTGACCAAGTCCACTTCATTTTGTGACCAACTTGCACTTATTATTAAAGTCTTCTATGAAACAACCTTTTGCATTAAATCAAACCTACAACCCTTGCTCTACCATTTGGCCAATAGACACAAAATTCTTTGTGAGTGATGGCACATGTAATACATCATGCAAGGACAAGGCAACCTTTCCAATGTGTGAAATGGAGTGGCATGAATAATCATGCGTATGCACATAACCTAGATTTTGTAAGTCCTACATCTCTCCAAATCATTCAACATGATTGGTCATATGATTAAATACACATGAATAGACATACCATATATCATCATGTGTCCCCTTTTCTATAACAAAATTTATCATATGTTGCATAACAAACAGATACTCATTTTCGACTTTATTCTGTCATGAAGACGATGCATAGTTTTGTTGCTGCAATTTACCACTACGGATATAATCCTTCTTACCAAATTGGCATGCTTCATACATTTTATGAAGTTCTACAACTCTAAAAGCAATCAATGCTATAACCAATCGTTTGGATTGCATTAATTTTAGCTTGTGCATATTTTCATGACCAATATGTTTATGCCACATTTCAATGTCTGCAACCACTCCTTTTCATTTAGCATACATAGCAACATTCATTGCAAGAATTCTTGTATCTAAAGTGAACATGTGACCAAGTCCACTTCATTTTGTGACCAACTTGCACTTATTATTAAAGTCTTCTATGAAACAACCTTTTGCATTAAATCAAACCTACAACCCTTGCTCTACCATTTGGCCAATAGACACAAAATTCTTTGTGAGTGATGGCACATGTAATACATCATGCAAGGACAAGGCAACCTTTCCAATGTGTGAAATGGAGTGGCATGAATAATCATGCGTATGCACATAACCTAGATTTTGTAAGTCCTACATCTCTCCAAATCATTCAACATGATTGGTCATATGATTAAATACACATGAATAGACATACCATATATCATCATGTGTCCCCTTTTCTATAACAAAATTTATCATATGTTGCATAACAAACAGATACTCATTTTCGACTTTATTCTGTCATGAAGACGATGCATAGTTTTGTTGCTGCAATTTACCACTACGGATATAATCCTTCTTACCAAATTGGCATGCTTCATACATTTTATGAAGTTCTACAACTCTAAAAGCAATCAATGCTATAACCAATCGTTTGGATTGCATTAATTTTAGCTTGTGCATATTTTCATGACCAATATGTTTATGCCACATTTCAATGTCTGCAACCACTCCTTTTCATTTAGCATACATAGCAACATTCATTGCAAGAATTCTTGTATCTAAAGTGAACATGTGACCAAGTCCACTTCATTTTGTGACCAACTTGCACTTATTATTAAAGTCTTCTATGAAACAACCTTTTGCATTAAATCAAACCTACAACCCTTGCTCTACCATTTGGCCAATAGACACAAAATTCTTTGTGAGTGATGGCACATGTAATACATCATGCAAGGACAAGGCAACCTTTCCAATGTGTGAAATGGAGTGGCATGAATAATCATGCGTATGCACATAACCTAGATTTTGTAAGTCCTACATCTCTCCAAATCATTCAACATGATTGGTCATATGATTAAATACACATGAATAGACATACCATATATCATCATGTGTCCCCTTTTCTATAACAAAATTTATCATATGTTGCATAACAAACAGATACTCATTTTCGACTTTATTCTGTCATGAAGACGATGCATAGTTTTGTTGCTGCAATTTACCACTACGGATATAATCCTTCTTACCAAATTGGCATGCTTCATACATTTTATGAAGTTCTACAACTCTAAAAGCAATCAATGCTATAACCAATCGTTTGGATTGCATTAATTTTAGCTTGTGCATATTTTCATGACCAATATGTTTATGCCACATTTCAATGTCTGCAACCACTCCTTTTCATTTAGCATACATAGCAACATTCATTGCAAGAATTCTTGTATCTAAAGTGAACATGTGACCAAGTCCACTTCATTTTGTGACCAACTTGCACTTATTATTAAAGTCTTCTATGAAACAACCTTTTGCATTAAATCAAACCTACAACCCTTGCTCTACCATTTGGCCAATAGACACAAAATTCTTTGTGAGTGATGGCACATGTAATACATCATGCAAGGACAAGGCAACCTTTCCAATGTGTGAAATGGAGTGGCATGAATAATCATGCGTATGCACATAACCTAGATTTTGTAAGTCCTACATCTCTCCAAATCATTCAACATGATTGGTCATATGATTAAATACACATGAATAGACATACCATATATCATCATGTGTCCCCTTTTCTATAACAAAATTTATCATATGTTGCATAACAAACAGATACTCATTTTCGACTTTATTCTGTCATGAAGACGATGCATAGTTTTGTTGCTGCAATTTACCACTACGGATATAATCCTTCTTACCAAATTGGCATGCTTCATACATTTTATGAAGTTCTACAACTCTAAAAGCAATCAATGCTATAACCAATCGTTTGGATTGCATTAATTTTAGCTTGTGCATATTTTCATGACCAATATGTTTATGCCACATTTCAATGTCTGCAACCACTCCTTTTCATTTAGCATACATAGCAACATTCATTGCAAGAATTCTTGTATCTAAAGTGAACATGTGACCAAGTCCACTTCATTTTGTGACCAACTTGCACTTATTATTAAAGTCTTCTATGAAACAACCTTTTGCATTAAATCAAACCTACAACCCTTGCTCTACCATTTGGCCAATAGACACAAAATTCTTTGTGAGTGATGGCACATGTAATACATCATGCAAGGACAAGGCAACCTTTCCAATGTGTGAAATGGAGTGGCATGAATAATCATGCGTATGCACATAACCTAGATTTTGTAAGTCCTACATCTCTCCAAATCATTCAACATGATTGGTCATATGATTAAATACACATGAATAGACATACCATATATCATCATGTGTCCCCTTTTCTATAACAAAATTTATCATATGTTGCATAACAAACAGATACTCATTTTCGACTTTATTCTGTCATGAAGACGATGCATAGTTTTGTTGCTGCAATTTACCACTACGGATATAATCCTTCTTACCAAATTGGCATGCTTCATACATTTTATGAAGTTCTACAACTCTAAAAGCAATCAATGCTATAACCAATCGTTTGGATTGCATTAATTTTAGCTTGTGCATATTTTCATGACCAATATGTTTATGCCACATTTCAATGTCTGCAACCACTCCTTTTCATTTAGCATACATAGCAACATTCATTGCAAGAATTCTTGTATCTAAAGTGAACATGTGACCAAGTCCACTTCATTTTGTGACCAACTTGCACTTATTATTAAAGTCTTCTATGAAACAACCTTTTGCATTAAATCAAACCTACAACCCTTGCTCTACCATTTGGCCAATAGACACAAAATTCTTTGTGAGTGATGGCACATGTAATACATCATGCAAGGACAAGGCAACCTTTCCAATGTGTGAAATGGAGTGGCATGAATAATCATGCGTATGCACATAACCTAGATTTTGTAAGTCCTACATCTCTCCAAATCATTCAACATGATTGGTCATATGATTAAATACACATGAATAGACATACCATATATCATCATGTGTCCCCTTTTCTATAACAAAATTTATCATATGTTGCATAACAAACAGATACTCATTTTCGACTTTATTCTGTCATGAAGACGATGCATAGTTTTGTTGCTGCAATTTACCACTACGGATATAATCCTTCTTACCAAATTGGCATGCTTCATACATTTTATGAAGTTCTACAACTCTAAAAGCAATCAATGCTATAACCAATCGTTTGGATTGCATTAATTTTAGCTTGTGCATATTTTCATGACCAATATGTTTATGCCACATTTCAATGTCTGCAACCACTCCTTTTCATTTAGCATACATAGCAACATTCATTGCAAGAATTCTTGTATCTAAAGTGAACATGTGACCAAGTCCACTTCATTTTGTGACCAACTTGCACTTATTATTAAAGTCTTCTATGAAACAACCTTTTGCATTAAATCAAACCTACAACCCTTGCTCTACCATTTGGCCAATAGACACAAAATTCTTTGTGAGTGATGGCACATGTAATACATCATGCAAGGACAAGGCAACCTTTCCAATGTGTGAAATGGAGTGGCATGAATAATCATGCGTATGCACATAACCTAGATTTTGTAAGTCCTACATCTCTCCAAATCATTCAACATGATTGGTCATATGATTAAATACACATGAATAGACATACCATATATCATCATGTGTCCCCTTTTCTATAACAAAATTTATCATATGTTGCATAACAAACAGATACTCATTTTCGACTTTATTCTGTCATGAAGACGATGCATAGTTTTGTTGCTGCAATTTACCACTACGGATATAATCCTTCTTACCAAATTGGCATGCTTCATACATTTTATGAAGTTCTACAACTCTAAAAGCAATCAATGCTATAACCAATCGTTTGGATTGCATTAATTTTAGCTTGTGCATATTTTCATGACCAATATGTTTATGCCACATTTCAATGTCTGCAACCACTCCTTTTCATTTAGCATACATAGCAACATTCATTGCAAGAATTCTTGTATCTAAAGTGAACATGTGACCAAGTCCACTTCATTTTGTGACCAACTTGCACTTATTATTAAAGTCTTCTATGAAACAACCTTTTGCATTAAATCAAACCTACAACCCTTGCTCTACCATTTGGCCAATAGACACAAAATTCTTTGTGAGTGATGGCACATGTAATACATCATGCAAGGACAAGGCAACCTTTCCAATGTGTGAAATGGAGTGGCATGAATAATCATGCGTATGCACATAACCTAGATTTTGTAAGTCCTACATCTCTCCAAATCATTCAACATGATTGGTCATATGATTAAATACACATGAATAGACATACCATATATCATCATGTGTCCCCTTTTCTATAACAAAATTTATCATATGTTGCATAACAAACAGATACTCATTTTCGACTTTATTCTGTCATGAAGACGATGCATAGTTTTGTTGCTGCAATTTACCACTACGGATATAATCCTTCTTACCAAATTGGCATGCTTCATACATTTTATGAAGTTCTACAACTCTAAAAGCAATCAATGCTATAACCAATCGTTTGGATTGCATTAATTTTAGCTTGTGCATATTTTCATGACCAATATGTTTATGCCACATTTCAATGTCTGCAACCACTCCTTTTCATTTAGCATACATAGCAACATTCATTGCAAGAATTCTTGTATCTAAAGTGAACATGTGACCAAGTCCACTTCATTTTGTGACCAACTTGCACTTATTATTAAAGTCTTCTATGAAACAACCTTTTGCATTAAATCAAACCTACAACCCTTGCTCTACCATTTGGCCAATAGACACAAAATTCTTTGTGAGTGATGGCACATGTAATACATCATGCAAGGACAAGGCAACCTTTCCAATGTGTGAAATGGAGTGGCATGAATAATCATGCGTATGCACATAACCTAGATTTTGTAAGTCCTACATCTCTCCAAATCATTCAACATGATTGGTCATATGATTAAATACACATGAATAGACATACCATATATCATCATGTGTCCCCTTTTCTATAACAAAATTTATCATATGTTGCATAACAAACAGATACTCATTTTCGACTTTATTCTGTCATGAAGACGATGCATAGTTTTGTTGCTGCAATTTACCACTACGGATATAATCCTTCTTACCAAATTGGCATGCTTCATACATTTTATGAAGTTCTACAACTCTAAAAGCAATCAATGCTATAACCAATCGTTTGGATTGCATTAATTTTAGCTTGTGCATATTTTCATGACCAATATGTTTATGCCACATTTCAATGTCTGCAACCACTCCTTTTCATTTAGCATACATAGCAACATTCATTGCAAGAATTCTTGTATCTAAAGTGAACATGTGACCAAGTCCACTTCATTTTGTGACCAACTTGCACTTATTATTAAAGTCTTCTATGAAACAACCTTTTGCATTAAATCAAACCTACAACCCTTGCTCTACCATTTGGCCAATAGACACAAAATTCTTTGTGAGTGATGGCACATGTAATACATCATGCAAGGACAAGGCAACCTTTCCAATGTGTGAAATGGAGTGGCATGAATAATCATGCGTATGCACATAACCTAGATTTTGTAAGTCCTACATCTCTCCAAATCATTCAACATGATTGGTCATATGATTAAATACACATGAATAGACATACCATATATCATCATGTGTCCCCTTTTCTATAACAAAATTTATCATATGTTGCATAACAAACAGATACTCATTTTCGACTTTATTCTGTCATGAAGACGATGCATAGTTTTGTTGCTGCAATTTACCACTACGGATATAATCCTTCTTACCAAATTGGCATGCTTCATACATTTTATGAAGTTCTACAACTCTAAAAGCAATCAATGCTATAACCAATCGTTTGGATTGCATTAATTTTAGCTTGTGCATATTTTCATGACCAATATGTTTATGCCACATTTCAATGTCTGCAACCACTCCTTTTCATTTAGCATACATAGCAACATTCATTGCAAGAATTCTTGTATCTAAAGTGAACATGTGACCAAGTCCACTTCATTTTGTGACCAACTTGCACTTATTATTAAAGTCTTCTATGAAACAACCTTTTGCATTAAATCAAACCTACAACCCTTGCTCTACCATTTGGCCAATAGACACAAAATTCTTTGTGAGTGATGGCACATGTAATACATCATGCAAGGACAAGGCAACCTTTCCAATGTGTGAAATGGAGTGGCATGAATAATCATGCGTATGCACATAACCTAGATTTTGTAAGTCCTACATCTCTCCAAATCATTCAACATGATTGGTCATATGATTAAATACACATGAATAGACATACCATATATCATCATGTGTCCCCTTTTCTATAACAAAATTTATCATATGTTGCATAACAAACAGATACTCATTTTCGACTTTATTCTGTCATGAAGACGATGCATAGTTTTGTTGCTGCAATTTACCACTACGGATATAATCCTTCTTACCAAATTGGCATGCTTCATACATTTTATGAAGTTCTACAACTCTAAAAGCAATCAATGCTATAACCAATCGTTTGGATTGCATTAATTTTAGCTTGTGCATATTTTCATGACCAATATGTTTATGCCACATTTCAATGTCTGCAACCACTCCTTTTCATTTAGCATACATAGCAACATTCATTGCAAGAATTCTTGTATCTAAAGTGAACATGTGACCAAGTCCACTTCATTTTGTGACCAACTTGCACTTATTATTAAAGTCTTCTATGAAACAACCTTTTGCATTAAATCAAACCTACAACCCTTGCTCTACCATTTGGCCAATAGACACAAAATTCTTTGTGAGTGATGGCACATGTAATACATCATGCAAGGACAAGGCAACCTTTCCAATGTGTGAAATGGAGTGGCATGAATAATCATGCGTATGCACATAACCTAGATTTTGTAAGTCCTACATCTCTCCAAATCATTCAACATGATTGGTCATATGATTAAATACACATGAATAGACATACCATATATCATCATGTGTCCCCTTTTCTATAACAAAATTTATCATATGTTGCATAACAAACAGATACTCATTTTCGACTTTATTCTGTCATGAAGACGATGCATAGTTTTGTTGCTGCAATTTACCACTACGGATATAATCCTTCTTACCAAATTGGCATGCTTCATACATTTTATGAAGTTCTACAACTCTAAAAGCAATCAATGCTATAACCAATCGTTTGGATTGCATTAATTTTAGCTTGTGCATATTTTCATGACCAATATGTTTATGCCACATTTCAATGTCTGCAACCACTCCTTTTCATTTAGCATACATAGCAACATTCATTGCAAGAATTCTTGTATCTAAAGTGAACATGTGACCAAGTCCACTTCATTTTGTGACCAACTTGCACTTATTATTAAAGTCTTCTATGAAACAACCTTTTGCATTAAATCAAACCTACAACCCTTGCTCTACCATTTGGCCAATAGACACAAAATTCTTTGTGAGTGATGGCACATGTAATACATCATGCAAGGACAAGGCAACCTTTCCAATGTGTGAAATGGAGTGGCATGAATAATCATGCGTATGCACATAACCTAGATTTTGTAAGTCCTACATCTCTCCAAATCATTCAACATGATTGGTCATATGATTAAATACACATGAATAGACATACCATATATCATCATGTGTCCCCTTTTCTATAACAAAATTTATCATATGTTGCATAACAAACAGATACTCATTTTCGACTTTATTCTGTCATGAAGACGATGCATAGTTTTGTTGCTGCAATTTACCACTACGGATATAATCCTTCTTACCAAATTGGCATGCTTCATACATTTTATGAAGTTCTACAACTCTAAAAGCAATCAATGCTATAACCAATCGTTTGGATTGCATTAATTTTAGCTTGTGCATATTTTCATGACCAATATGTTTATGCCACATTTCAATGTCTGCAACCACTCCTTTTCATTTAGCATACATAGCAACATTCATTGCAAGAATTCTTGTATCTAAAGTGAACATGTGACCAAGTCCACTTCATTTTGTGACCAACTTGCACTTATTATTAAAGTCTTCTATGAAACAACCTTTTGCATTAAATCAAACCTACAACCCTTGCTCTACCATTTGGCCAATAGACACAAAATTCTTTGTGAGTGATGGCACATGTAATACATCATGCAAGGACAAGGCAACCTTTCCAATGTGTGAAATGGAGTGGCATGAATAATCATGCGTATGCACATAACCTAGATTTTGTAAGTCCTACATCTCTCCAAATCATTCAACATGATTGGTCATATGATTAAATACACATGAATAGACATACCATATATCATCATGTGTCCCCTTTTCTATAACAAAATTTATCATATGTTGCATAACAAACAGATACTCATTTTCGACTTTATTCTGTCATGAAGACGATGCATAGTTTTGTTGCTGCAATTTACCACTACGGATATAATCCTTCTTACCAAATTGGCATGCTTCATACATTTTATGAAGTTCTACAACTCTAAAAGCAATCAATGCTATAACCAATCGTTTGGATTGCATTAATTTTAGCTTGTGCATATTTTCATGACCAATATGTTTATGCCACATTTCAATGTCTGCAACCACTCCTTTTCATTTAGCATACATAGCAACATTCATTGCAAGAATTCTTGTATCTAAAGTGAACATGTGACCAAGTCCACTTCATTTTGTGACCAACTTGCACTTATTATTAAAGTCTTCTATGAAACAACCTTTTGCATTAAATCAAACCTACAACCCTTGCTCTACCATTTGGCCAATAGACACAAAATTCTTTGTGAGTGATGGCACATGTAATACATCATGCAAGGACAAGGCAACCTTTCCAATGTGTGAAATGGAGTGGCATGAATAATCATGCGTATGCACATAACCTAGATTTTGTAAGTCCTACATCTCTCCAAATCATTCAACATGATTGGTCATATGATTAAATACACATGAATAGACATACCATATATCATCATGTGTCCCCTTTTCTATAACAAAATTTATCATATGTTGCATAACAAACAGATACTCATTTTCGACTTTATTCTGTCATGAAGACGATGCATAGTTTTGTTGCTGCAATTTACCACTACGGATATAATCCTTCTTACCAAATTGGCATGCTTCATACATTTTATGAAGTTCTACAACTCTAAAAGCAATCAATGCTATAACCAATCGTTTGGATTGCATTAATTTTAGCTTGTGCATATTTTCATGACCAATATGTTTATGCCACATTTCAATGTCTGCAACCACTCCTTTTCATTTAGCATACATAGCAACATTCATTGCAAGAATTCTTGTATCTAAAGTGAACATGTGACCAAGTCCACTTCATTTTGTGACCAACTTGCACTTATTATTAAAGTCTTCTATGAAACAACCTTTTGCATTAAATCAAACCTACAACCCTTGCTCTACCATTTGGCCAATAGACACAAAATTCTTTGTGAGTGATGGCACATGTAATACATCATGCAAGGACAAGGCAACCTTTCCAATGTGTGAAATGGAGTGGCATGAATAATCATGCGTATGCACATAACCTAGATTTTGTAAGTCCTACATCTCTCCAAATCATTCAACATGATTGGTCATATGATTAAATACACATGAATAGACATACCATATATCATCATGTGTCCCCTTTTCTATAACAAAATTTATCATATGTTGCATAACAAACAGATACTCATTTTCGACTTTATTCTGTCATGAAGACGATGCATAGTTTTGTTGCTGCAATTTACCACTACGGATATAATCCTTCTTACCAAATTGGCATGCTTCATACATTTTATGAAGTTCTACAACTCTAAAAGCAATCAATGCTATAACCAATCGTTTGGATTGCATTAATTTTAGCTTGTGCATATTTTCATGACCAATATGTTTATGCCACATTTCAATGTCTGCAACCACTCCTTTTCATTTAGCATACATAGCAACATTCATTGCAAGAATTCTTGTATCTAAAGTGAACATGTGACCAAGTCCACTTCATTTTGTGACCAACTTGCACTTATTATTAAAGTCTTCTATGAAACAACCTTTTGCATTAAATCAAACCTACAACCCTTGCTCTACCATTTGGCCAATAGACACAAAATTCTTTGTGAGTGATGGCACATGTAATACATCATGCAAGGACAAGGCAACCTTTCCAATGTGTGAAATGGAGTGGCATGAATAATCATGCGTATGCACATAACCTAGATTTTGTAAGTCCTACATCTCTCCAAATCATTCAACATGATTGGTCATATGATTAAATACACATGAATAGACATACCATATATCATCATGTGTCCCCTTTTCTATAACAAAATTTATCATATGTTGCATAACAAACAGATACTCATTTTCGACTTTATTCTGTCATGAAGACGATGCATAGTTTTGTTGCTGCAATTTACCACTACGGATATAATCCTTCTTACCAAATTGGCATGCTTCATACATTTTATGAAGTTCTACAACTCTAAAAGCAATCAATGCTATAACCAATCGTTTGGATTGCATTAATTTTAGCTTGTGCATATTTTCATGACCAATATGTTTATGCCACATTTCAATGTCTGCAACCACTCCTTTTCATTTAGCATACATAGCAACATTCATTGCAAGAATTCTTGTATCTAAAGTGAACATGTGACCAAGTCCACTTCATTTTGTGACCAACTTGCACTTATTATTAAAGTCTTCTATGAAACAACCTTTTGCATTAAATCAAACCTACAACCCTTGCTCTACCATTTGGCCAATAGACACAAAATTCTTTGTGAGTGATGGCACATGTAATACATCATGCAAGGACAAGGCAACCTTTCCAATGTGTGAAATGGAGTGGCATGAATAATCATGCGTATGCACATAACCTAGATTTTGTAAGTCCTACATCTCTCCAAATCATTCAACATGATTGGTCATATGATTAAATACACATGAATAGACATACCATATATCATCATGTGTCCCCTTTTCTATAACAAAATTTATCATATGTTGCATAACAAACAGATACTCATTTTCGACTTTATTCTGTCATGAAGACGATGCATAGTTTTGTTGCTGCAATTTACCACTACGGATATAATCCTTCTTACCAAATTGGCATGCTTCATACATTTTATGAAGTTCTACAACTCTAAAAGCAATCAATGCTATAACCAATCGTTTGGATTGCATTAATTTTAGCTTGTGCATATTTTCATGACCAATATGTTTATGCCACATTTCAATGTCTGCAACCACTCCTTTTCATTTAGCATACATAGCAACATTCATTGCAAGAATTCTTGTATCTAAAGTGAACATGTGACCAAGTCCACTTCATTTTGTGACCAACTTGCACTTATTATTAAAGTCTTCTATGAAACAACCTTTTGCATTAAATCAAACCTACAACCCTTGCTCTACCATTTGGCCAATAGACACAAAATTCTTTGTGAGTGATGGCACATGTAATACATCATGCAAGGACAAGGCAACCTTTCCAATGTGTGAAATGGAGTGGCATGAATAATCATGCGTATGCACATAACCTAGATTTTGTAAGTCCTACATCTCTCCAAATCATTCAACATGATTGGTCATATGATTAAATACACATGAATAGACATACCATATATCATCATGTGTCCCCTTTTCTATAACAAAATTTATCATATGTTGCATAACAAACAGATACTCATTTTCGACTTTATTCTGTCATGAAGACGATGCATAGTTTTGTTGCTGCAATTTACCACTACGGATATAATCCTTCTTACCAAATTGGCATGCTTCATACATTTTATGAAGTTCTACAACTCTAAAAGCAATCAATGCTATAACCAATCGTTTGGATTGCATTAATTTTAGCTTGTGCATATTTTCATGACCAATATGTTTATGCCACATTTCAATGTCTGCAACCACTCCTTTTCATTTAGCATACATAGCAACATTCATTGCAAGAATTCTTGTATCTAAAGTGAACATGTGACCAAGTCCACTTCATTTTGTGACCAACTTGCACTTATTATTAAAGTCTTCTATGAAACAACCTTTTGCATTAAATCAAACCTACAACCCTTGCTCTACCATTTGGCCAATAGACACAAAATTCTTTGTGAGTGATGGCACATGTAATACATCATGCAAGGACAAGGCAACCTTTCCAATGTGTGAAATGGAGTGGCATGAATAATCATGCGTATGCACATAACCTAGATTTTGTAAGTCCTACATCTCTCCAAATCATTCAACATGATTGGTCATATGATTAAATACACATGAATAGACATACCATATATCATCATGTGTCCCCTTTTCTATAACAAAATTTATCATATGTTGCATAACAAACAGATACTCATTTTCGACTTTATTCTGTCATGAAGACGATGCATAGTTTTGTTGCTGCAATTTACCACTACGGATATAATCCTTCTTACCAAATTGGCATGCTTCATACATTTTATGAAGTTCTACAACTCTAAAAGCAATCAATGCTATAACCAATCGTTTGGATTGCATTAATTTTAGCTTGTGCATATTTTCATGACCAATATGTTTATGCCACATTTCAATGTCTGCAACCACTCCTTTTCATTTAGCATACATAGCAACATTCATTGCAAGAATTCTTGTATCTAAAGTGAACATGTGACCAAGTCCACTTCATTTTGTGACCAACTTGCACTTATTATTAAAGTCTTCTATGAAACAACCTTTTGCATTAAATCAAACCTACAACCCTTGCTCTACCATTTGGCCAATAGACACAAAATTCTTTGTGAGTGATGGCACATGTAATACATCATGCAAGGACAAGGCAACCTTTCCAATGTGTGAAATGGAGTGGCATGAATAATCATGCGTATGCACATAACCTAGATTTTGTAAGTCCTACATCTCTCCAAATCATTCAACATGATTGGTCATATGATTAAATACACATGAATAGACATACCATATATCATCATGTGTCCCCTTTTCTATAACAAAATTTATCATATGTTGCATAACAAACAGATACTCATTTTCGACTTTATTCTGTCATGAAGACGATGCATAGTTTTGTTGCTGCAATTTACCACTACGGATATAATCCTTCTTACCAAATTGGCATGCTTCATACATTTTATGAAGTTCTACAACTCTAAAAGCAATCAATGCTATAACCAATCGTTTGGATTGCATTAATTTTAGCTTGTGCATATTTTCATGACCAATATGTTTATGCCACATTTCAATGTCTGCAACCACTCCTTTTCATTTAGCATACATAGCAACATTCATTGCAAGAATTCTTGTATCTAAAGTGAACATGTGACCAAGTCCACTTCATTTTGTGACCAACTTGCACTTATTATTAAAGTCTTCTATGAAACAACCTTTTGCATTAAATCAAACCTACAACCCTTGCTCTACCATTTGGCCAATAGACACAAAATTCTTTGTGAGTGATGGCACATGTAATACATCATGCAAGGACAAGGCAACCTTTCCAATGTGTGAAATGGAGTGGCATGAATAATCATGCGTATGCACATAACCTAGATTTTGTAAGTCCTACATCTCTCCAAATCATTCAACATGATTGGTCATATGATTAAATACACATGAATAGACATACCATATATCATCATGTGTCCCCTTTTCTATAACAAAATTTATCATATGTTGCATAACAAACAGATACTCATTTTCGACTTTATTCTGTCATGAAGACGATGCATAGTTTTGTTGCTGCAATTTACCACTACGGATATAATCCTTCTTACCAAATTGGCATGCTTCATACATTTTATGAAGTTCTACAACTCTAAAAGCAATCAATGCTATAACCAATCGTTTGGATTGCATTAATTTTAGCTTGTGCATATTTTCATGACCAATATGTTTATGCCACATTTCAATGTCTGCAACCACTCCTTTTCATTTAGCATACATAGCAACATTCATTGCAAGAATTCTTGTATCTAAAGTGAACATGTGACCAAGTCCACTTCATTTTGTGACCAACTTGCACTTATTATTAAAGTCTTCTATGAAACAACCTTTTGCATTAAATCAAACCTACAACCCTTGCTCTACCATTTGGCCAATAGACACAAAATTCTTTGTGAGTGATGGCACATGTAATACATCATGCAAGGACAAGGCAACCTTTCCAATGTGTGAAATGGAGTGGCATGAATAATCATGCGTATGCACATAACCTAGATTTTGTAAGTCCTACATCTCTCCAAATCATTCAACATGATTGGTCATATGATTAAATACACATGAATAGACATACCATATATCATCATGTGTCCCCTTTTCTATAACAAAATTTATCATATGTTGCATAACAAACAGATACTCATTTTCGACTTTATTCTGTCATGAAGACGATGCATAGTTTTGTTGCTGCAATTTACCACTACGGATATAATCCTTCTTACCAAATTGGCATGCTTCATACATTTTATGAAGTTCTACAACTCTAAAAGCAATCAATGCTATAACCAATCGTTTGGATTGCATTAATTTTAGCTTGTGCATATTTTCATGACCAATATGTTTATGCCACATTTCAATGTCTGCAACCACTCCTTTTCATTTAGCATACATAGCAACATTCATTGCAAGAATTCTTGTATCTAAAGTGAACATGTGACCAAGTCCACTTCATTTTGTGACCAACTTGCACTTATTATTAAAGTCTTCTATGAAACAACCTTTTGCATTAAATCAAACCTACAACCCTTGCTCTACCATTTGGCCAATAGACACAAAATTCTTTGTGAGTGATGGCACATGTAATACATCATGCAAGGACAAGGCAACCTTTCCAATGTGTGAAATGGAGTGGCATGAATAATCATGCGTATGCACATAACCTAGATTTTGTAAGTCCTACATCTCTCCAAATCATTCAACATGATTGGTCATATGATTAAATACACATGAATAGACATACCATATATCATCATGTGTCCCCTTTTCTATAACAAAATTTATCATATGTTGCATAACAAACAGATACTCATTTTCGACTTTATTCTGTCATGAAGACGATGCATAGTTTTGTTGCTGCAATTTACCACTACGGATATAATCCTTCTTACCAAATTGGCATGCTTCATACATTTTATGAAGTTCTACAACTCTAAAAGCAATCAATGCTATAACCAATCGTTTGGATTGCATTAATTTTAGCTTGTGCATATTTTCATGACCAATATGTTTATGCCACATTTCAATGTCTGCAACCACTCCTTTTCATTTAGCATACATAGCAACATTCATTGCAAGAATTCTTGTATCTAAAGTGAACATGTGACCAAGTCCACTTCATTTTGTGACCAACTTGCACTTATTATTAAAGTCTTCTATGAAACAACCTTTTGCATTAAATCAAACCTACAACCCTTGCTCTACCATTTGGCCAATAGACACAAAATTCTTTGTGAGTGATGGCACATGTAATACATCATGCAAGGACAAGGCAACCTTTCCAATGTGTGAAATGGAGTGGCATGAATAATCATGCGTATGCACATAACCTAGATTTTGTAAGTCCTACATCTCTCCAAATCATTCAACATGATTGGTCATATGATTAAATACACATGAATAGACATACCATATATCATCATGTGTCCCCTTTTCTATAACAAAATTTATCATATGTTGCATAACAAACAGATACTCATTTTCGACTTTATTCTGTCATGAAGACGATGCATAGTTTTGTTGCTGCAATTTACCACTACGGATATAATCCTTCTTACCAAATTGGCATGCTTCATACATTTTATGAAGTTCTACAACTCTAAAAGCAATCAATGCTATAACCAATCGTTTGGATTGCATTAATTTTAGCTTGTGCATATTTTCATGACCAATATGTTTATGCCACATTTCAATGTCTGCAACCACTCCTTTTCATTTAGCATACATAGCAACATTCATTGCAAGAATTCTTGTATCTAAAGTGAACATGTGACCAAGTCCACTTCATTTTGTGACCAACTTGCACTTATTATTAAAGTCTTCTATGAAACAACCTTTTGCATTAAATCAAACCTACAACCCTTGCTCTACCATTTGGCCAATAGACACAAAATTCTTTGTGAGTGATGGCACATGTAATACATCATGCAAGGACAAGGCAACCTTTCCAATGTGTGAAATGGAGTGGCATGAATAATCATGCGTATGCACATAACCTAGATTTTGTAAGTCCTACATCTCTCCAAATCATTCAACATGATTGGTCATATGATTAAATACACATGAATAGACATACCATATATCATCATGTGTCCCCTTTTCTATAACAAAATTTATCATATGTTGCATAACAAACAGATACTCATTTTCGACTTTATTCTGTCATGAAGACGATGCATAGTTTTGTTGCTGCAATTTACCACTACGGATATAATCCTTCTTACCAAATTGGCATGCTTCATACATTTTATGAAGTTCTACAACTCTAAAAGCAATCAATGCTATAACCAATCGTTTGGATTGCATTAATTTTAGCTTGTGCATATTTTCATGACCAATATGTTTATGCCACATTTCAATGTCTGCAACCACTCCTTTTCATTTAGCATACATAGCAACATTCATTGCAAGAATTCTTGTATCTAAAGTGAACATGTGACCAAGTCCACTTCATTTTGTGACCAACTTGCACTTATTATTAAAGTCTTCTATGAAACAACCTTTTGCATTAAATCAAACCTACAACCCTTGCTCTACCATTTGGCCAATAGACACAAAATTCTTTGTGAGTGATGGCACATGTAATACATCATGCAAGGACAAGGCAACCTTTCCAATGTGTGAAATGGAGTGGCATGAATAATCATGCGTATGCACATAACCTAGATTTTGTAAGTCCTACATCTCTCCAAATCATTCAACATGATTGGTCATATGATTAAATACACATGAATAGACATACCATATATCATCATGTGTCCCCTTTTCTATAACAAAATTTATCATATGTTGCATAACAAACAGATACTCATTTTCGACTTTATTCTGTCATGAAGACGATGCATAGTTTTGTTGCTGCAATTTACCACTACGGATATAATCCTTCTTACCAAATTGGCATGCTTCATACATTTTATGAAGTTCTACAACTCTAAAAGCAATCAATGCTATAACCAATCGTTTGGATTGCATTAATTTTAGCTTGTGCATATTTTCATGACCAATATGTTTATGCCACATTTCAATGTCTGCAACCACTCCTTTTCATTTAGCATACATAGCAACATTCATTGCAAGAATTCTTGTATCTAAAGTGAACATGTGACCAAGTCCACTTCATTTTGTGACCAACTTGCACTTATTATTAAAGTCTTCTATGAAACAACCTTTTGCATTAAATCAAACCTACAACCCTTGCTCTACCATTTGGCCAATAGACACAAAATTCTTTGTGAGTGATGGCACATGTAATACATCATGCAAGGACAAGGCAACCTTTCCAATGTGTGAAATGGAGTGGCATGAATAATCATGCGTATGCACATAACCTAGATTTTGTAAGTCCTACATCTCTCCAAATCATTCAACATGATTGGTCATATGATTAAATACACATGAATAGACATACCATATATCATCATGTGTCCCCTTTTCTATAACAAAATTTATCATATGTTGCATAACAAACAGATACTCATTTTCGACTTTATTCTGTCATGAAGACGATGCATAGTTTTGTTGCTGCAATTTACCACTACGGATATAATCCTTCTTACCAAATTGGCATGCTTCATACATTTTATGAAGTTCTACAACTCTAAAAGCAATCAATGCTATAACCAATCGTTTGGATTGCATTAATTTTAGCTTGTGCATATTTTCATGACCAATATGTTTATGCCACATTTCAATGTCTGCAACCACTCCTTTTCATTTAGCATACATAGCAACATTCATTGCAAGAATTCTTGTATCTAAAGTGAACATGTGACCAAGTCCACTTCATTTTGTGACCAACTTGCACTTATTATTAAAGTCTTCTATGAAACAACCTTTTGCATTAAATCAAACCTACAACCCTTGCTCTACCATTTGGCCAATAGACACAAAATTCTTTGTGAGTGATGGCACATGTAATACATCATGCAAGGACAAGGCAACCTTTCCAATGTGTGAAATGGAGTGGCATGAATAATCATGCGTATGCACATAACCTAGATTTTGTAAGTCCTACATCTCTCCAAATCATTCAACATGATTGGTCATATGATTAAATACACATGAATAGACATACCATATATCATCATGTGTCCCCTTTTCTATAACAAAATTTATCATATGTTGCATAACAAACAGATACTCATTTTCGACTTTATTCTGTCATGAAGACGATGCATAGTTTTGTTGCTGCAATTTACCACTACGGATATAATCCTTCTTACCAAATTGGCATGCTTCATACATTTTATGAAGTTCTACAACTCTAAAAGCAATCAATGCTATAACCAATCGTTTGGATTGCATTAATTTTAGCTTGTGCATATTTTCATGACCAATATGTTTATGCCACATTTCAATGTCTGCAACCACTCCTTTTCATTTAGCATACATAGCAACATTCATTGCAAGAATTCTTGTATCTAAAGTGAACATGTGACCAAGTCCACTTCATTTTGTGACCAACTTGCACTTATTATTAAAGTCTTCTATGAAACAACCTTTTGCATTAAATCAAACCTACAACCCTTGCTCTACCATTTGGCCAATAGACACAAAATTCTTTGTGAGTGATGGCACATGTAATACATCATGCAAGGACAAGGCAACCTTTCCAATGTGTGAAATGGAGTGGCATGAATAATCATGCGTATGCACATAACCTAGATTTTGTAAGTCCTACATCTCTCCAAATCATTCAACATGATTGGTCATATGATTAAATACACATGAATAGACATACCATATATCATCATGTGTCCCCTTTTCTATAACAAAATTTATCATATGTTGCATAACAAACAGATACTCATTTTCGACTTTATTCTGTCATGAAGACGATGCATAGTTTTGTTGCTGCAATTTACCACTACGGATATAATCCTTCTTACCAAATTGGCATGCTTCATACATTTTATGAAGTTCTACAACTCTAAAAGCAATCAATGCTATAACCAATCGTTTGGATTGCATTAATTTTAGCTTGTGCATATTTTCATGACCAATATGTTTATGCCACATTTCAATGTCTGCAACCACTCCTTTTCATTTAGCATACATAGCAACATTCATTGCAAGAATTCTTGTATCTAAAGTGAACATGTGACCAAGTCCACTTCATTTTGTGACCAACTTGCACTTATTATTAAAGTCTTCTATGAAACAACCTTTTGCATTAAATCAAACCTACAACCCTTGCTCTACCATTTGGCCAATAGACACAAAATTCTTTGTGAGTGATGGCACATGTAATACATCATGCAAGGACAAGGCAACCTTTCCAATGTGTGAAATGGAGTGGCATGAATAATCATGCGTATGCACATAACCTAGATTTTGTAAGTCCTACATCTCTCCAAATCATTCAACATGATTGGTCATATGATTAAATACACATGAATAGACATACCATATATCATCATGTGTCCCCTTTTCTATAACAAAATTTATCATATGTTGCATAACAAACAGATACTCATTTTCGACTTTATTCTGTCATGAAGACGATGCATAGTTTTGTTGCTGCAATTTACCACTACGGATATAATCCTTCTTACCAAATTGGCATGCTTCATACATTTTATGAAGTTCTACAACTCTAAAAGCAATCAATGCTATAACCAATCGTTTGGATTGCATTAATTTTAGCTTGTGCATATTTTCATGACCAATATGTTTATGCCACATTTCAATGTCTGCAACCACTCCTTTTCATTTAGCATACATAGCAACATTCATTGCAAGAATTCTTGTATCTAAAGTGAACATGTGACCAAGTCCACTTCATTTTGTGACCAACTTGCACTTATTATTAAAGTCTTCTATGAAACAACCTTTTGCATTAAATCAAACCTACAACCCTTGCTCTACCATTTGGCCAATAGACACAAAATTCTTTGTGAGTGATGGCACATGTAATACATCATGCAAGGACAAGGCAACCTTTCCAATGTGTGAAATGGAGTGGCATGAATAATCATGCGTATGCACATAACCTAGATTTTGTAAGTCCTACATCTCTCCAAATCATTCAACATGATTGGTCATATGATTAAATACACATGAATAGACATACCATATATCATCATGTGTCCCCTTTTCTATAACAAAATTTATCATATGTTGCATAACAAACAGATACTCATTTTCGACTTTATTCTGTCATGAAGACGATGCATAGTTTTGTTGCTGCAATTTACCACTACGGATATAATCCTTCTTACCAAATTGGCATGCTTCATACATTTTATGAAGTTCTACAACTCTAAAAGCAATCAATGCTATAACCAATCGTTTGGATTGCATTAATTTTAGCTTGTGCATATTTTCATGACCAATATGTTTATGCCACATTTCAATGTCTGCAACCACTCCTTTTCATTTAGCATACATAGCAACATTCATTGCAAGAATTCTTGTATCTAAAGTGAACATGTGACCAAGTCCACTTCATTTTGTGACCAACTTGCACTTATTATTAAAGTCTTCTATGAAACAACCTTTTGCATTAAATCAAACCTACAACCCTTGCTCTACCATTTGGCCAATAGACACAAAATTCTTTGTGAGTGATGGCACATGTAATACATCATGCAAGGACAAGGCAACCTTTCCAATGTGTGAAATGGAGTGGCATGAATAATCATGCGTATGCACATAACCTAGATTTTGTAAGTCCTACATCTCTCCAAATCATTCAACATGATTGGTCATATGATTAAATACACATGAATAGACATACCATATATCATCATGTGTCCCCTTTTCTATAACAAAATTTATCATATGTTGCATAACAAACAGATACTCATTTTCGACTTTATTCTGTCATGAAGACGATGCATAGTTTTGTTGCTGCAATTTACCACTACGGATATAATCCTTCTTACCAAATTGGCATGCTTCATACATTTTATGAAGTTCTACAACTCTAAAAGCAATCAATGCTATAACCAATCGTTTGGATTGCATTAATTTTAGCTTGTGCATATTTTCATGACCAATATGTTTATGCCACATTTCAATGTCTGCAACCACTCCTTTTCATTTAGCATACATAGCAACATTCATTGCAAGAATTCTTGTATCTAAAGTGAACATGTGACCAAGTCCACTTCATTTTGTGACCAACTTGCACTTATTATTAAAGTCTTCTATGAAACAACCTTTTGCATTAAATCAAACCTACAACCCTTGCTCTACCATTTGGCCAATAGACACAAAATTCTTTGTGAGTGATGGCACATGTAATACATCATGCAAGGACAAGGCAACCTTTCCAATGTGTGAAATGGAGTGGCATGAATAATCATGCGTATGCACATAACCTAGATTTTGTAAGTCCTACATCTCTCCAAATCATTCAACATGATTGGTCATATGATTAAATACACATGAATAGACATACCATATATCATCATGTGTCCCCTTTTCTATAACAAAATTTATCATATGTTGCATAACAAACAGATACTCATTTTCGACTTTATTCTGTCATGAAGACGATGCATAGTTTTGTTGCTGCAATTTACCACTACGGATATAATCCTTCTTACCAAATTGGCATGCTTCATACATTTTATGAAGTTCTACAACTCTAAAAGCAATCAATGCTATAACCAATCGTTTGGATTGCATTAATTTTAGCTTGTGCATATTTTCATGACCAATATGTTTATGCCACATTTCAATGTCTGCAACCACTCCTTTTCATTTAGCATACATAGCAACATTCATTGCAAGAATTCTTGTATCTAAAGTGAACATGTGACCAAGTCCACTTCATTTTGTGACCAACTTGCACTTATTATTAAAGTCTTCTATGAAACAACCTTTTGCATTAAATCAAACCTACAACCCTTGCTCTACCATTTGGCCAATAGACACAAAATTCTTTGTGAGTGATGGCACATGTAATACATCATGCAAGGACAAGGCAACCTTTCCAATGTGTGAAATGGAGTGGCATGAATAATCATGCGTATGCACATAACCTAGATTTTGTAAGTCCTACATCTCTCCAAATCATTCAACATGATTGGTCATATGATTAAATACACATGAATAGACATACCATATATCATCATGTGTCCCCTTTTCTATAACAAAATTTATCATATGTTGCATAACAAACAGATACTCATTTTCGACTTTATTCTGTCATGAAGACGATGCATAGTTTTGTTGCTGCAATTTACCACTACGGATATAATCCTTCTTACCAAATTGGCATGCTTCATACATTTTATGAAGTTCTACAACTCTAAAAGCAATCAATGCTATAACCAATCGTTTGGATTGCATTAATTTTAGCTTGTGCATATTTTCATGACCAATATGTTTATGCCACATTTCAATGTCTGCAACCACTCCTTTTCATTTAGCATACATAGCAACATTCATTGCAAGAATTCTTGTATCTAAAGTGAACATGTGACCAAGTCCACTTCATTTTGTGACCAACTTGCACTTATTATTAAAGTCTTCTATGAAACAACCTTTTGCATTAAATCAAACCTACAACCCTTGCTCTACCATTTGGCCAATAGACACAAAATTCTTTGTGAGTGATGGCACATGTAATACATCATGCAAGGACAAGGCAACCTTTCCAATGTGTGAAATGGAGTGGCATGAATAATCATGCGTATGCACATAACCTAGATTTTGTAAGTCCTACATCTCTCCAAATCATTCAACATGATTGGTCATATGATTAAATACACATGAATAGACATACCATATATCATCATGTGTCCCCTTTTCTATAACAAAATTTATCATATGTTGCATAACAAACAGATACTCATTTTCGACTTTATTCTGTCATGAAGACGATGCATAGTTTTGTTGCTGCAATTTACCACTACGGATATAATCCTTCTTACCAAATTGGCATGCTTCATACATTTTATGAAGTTCTACAACTCTAAAAGCAATCAATGCTATAACCAATCGTTTGGATTGCATTAATTTTAGCTTGTGCATATTTTCATGACCAATATGTTTATGCCACATTTCAATGTCTGCAACCACTCCTTTTCATTTAGCATACATAGCAACATTCATTGCAAGAATTCTTGTATCTAAAGTGAACATGTGACCAAGTCCACTTCATTTTGTGACCAACTTGCACTTATTATTAAAGTCTTCTATGAAACAACCTTTTGCATTAAATCAAACCTACAACCCTTGCTCTACCATTTGGCCAATAGACACAAAATTCTTTGTGAGTGATGGCACATGTAATACATCATGCAAGGACAAGGCAACCTTTCCAATGTGTGAAATGGAGTGGCATGAATAATCATGCGTATGCACATAACCTAGATTTTGTAAGTCCTACATCTCTCCAAATCATTCAACATGATTGGTCATATGATTAAATACACATGAATAGACATACCATATATCATCATGTGTCCCCTTTTCTATAACAAAATTTATCATATGTTGCATAACAAACAGATACTCATTTTCGACTTTATTCTGTCATGAAGACGATGCATAGTTTTGTTGCTGCAATTTACCACTACGGATATAATCCTTCTTACCAAATTGGCATGCTTCATACATTTTATGAAGTTCTACAACTCTAAAAGCAATCAATGCTATAACCAATCGTTTGGATTGCATTAATTTTAGCTTGTGCATATTTTCATGACCAATATGTTTATGCCACATTTCAATGTCTGCAACCACTCCTTTTCATTTAGCATACATAGCAACATTCATTGCAAGAATTCTTGTATCTAAAGTGAACATGTGACCAAGTCCACTTCATTTTGTGACCAACTTGCACTTATTATTAAAGTCTTCTATGAAACAACCTTTTGCATTAAATCAAACCTACAACCCTTGCTCTACCATTTGGCCAATAGACACAAAATTCTTTGTGAGTGATGGCACATGTAATACATCATGCAAGGACAAGGCAACCTTTCCAATGTGTGAAATGGAGTGGCATGAATAATCATGCGTATGCACATAACCTAGATTTTGTAAGTCCTACATCTCTCCAAATCATTCAACATGATTGGTCATATGATTAAATACACATGAATAGACATACCATATATCATCATGTGTCCCCTTTTCTATAGCAAAATTTATCATATGTTGCATAACAAACAGATACTCATTTTCGACTTTATTCTGTCATGAAGACGATGCATAGTTTTGTTGCTGCAATTCACCACTACGGATATAATCCTTCTTACCAAATTGGCATGCTTCATACATTTTATGAAGTTCTACAACTCTAAAAGCAATCAATGCTATAACCAATCGTTTGGATTGCATTAATTTTAGCTTGTGCATATTTTCATGACCAATATGTTTATGCCACATTTCAATGTCTGCAACCACTCCTTTTCATTTAGCATACATAGCAACATTCATTGCAAGAATTCTTGTATCTAAAGTGAACATGTGACCAAGTCCACTTCATTTTGTGACCAACTTGCACTTATTATTAAAGTCTTCTATGAAACAACCTTTTGCATTAAATCAAACCTACAACCCTTGCTCTACCATTTGGCCAATAGACACAAAATTCTTTGTGAGTGATGGCACATGTAATACATCATGCAAGGACAAGGCAACCTTTCCAATGTGTGAAATGGAGTGGCATGAATAATCATGCGTATGCACATAACCTAGATTTTGTAAGTCCTACATCTCTCCAAATCATTCAACATGATTGGTCATATGATTAAATACACATGAATAGACATACCATATATCATCATGTGTCCCCTTTTCTATAACAAAATTTATCATATGTTGCATAACAAACAGATACTCATTTTCGACTTTATTCTGTCATGAAGACGATGCATAGTTTTGTTGCTGCAATTTACCACTACGGATATAATCCTTCTTACCAAATTGGCATGCTTCATACATTTTATGAAGTTCTACAACTCTAAAAGCAATCAATGCTATAACCAATCGTTTGGATTGCATTAATTTTAGCTTGTGCATATTTTCATGACCAATATGTTTATGCCACATTTCAATGTCTGCAACCACTCCTTTTCATTTAGCATACATAGCAACATTCATTGCAAGAATTCTTGTATCTAAAGTGAACATGTGACCAAGTCCACTTCATTTTGTGACCAACTTGCACTTATTATTAAAGTCTTCTATGAAACAACCTTTTGCATTAAATCAAACCTACAACCCTTGCTCTACCATTTGGCCAATAGACACAAAATTCTTTGTGAGTGATGGCACATGTAATACATCATGCAAGGACAAGGCAACCTTTCCAATGTGTGAAATGGAGTGGCATGAATAATCATGCGTATGCACATAACCTAGATTTTGTAAGTCCTACATCTCTCCAAATCATTCAACATGATTGGTCATATGATTAAATACACATGAATAGACATACCATATATCATCATGTGTCCCCTTTTCTATAACAAAATTTATCATATGTTGCATAACAAACAGATACTCATTTTCGACTTTATTCTGTCATGAAGACGATGCATAGTTTTGTTGCTGCAATTTACCACTACGGATATAATCCTTCTTACCAAATTGGCATGCTTCATACATTTTATGAAGTTCTACAACTCTAAAAGCAATCAATGCTATAACCAATCGTTTGGATTGCATTAATTTTAGCTTGTGCATATTTTCATGACCAATATGTTTATGCCACATTTCAATGTCTGCAACCACTCCTTTTCATTTAGCATACATAGCAACATTCATTGCAAGAATTCTTGTATCTAAAGTGAACATGTGACCAAGTCCACTTCATTTTGTGACCAACTTGCACTTATTATTAAAGTCTTCTATGAAACAACCTTTTGCATTAAATCAAACCTACAACCCTTGCTCTACCATTTGGCCAATAGACACAAAATTCTTTGTGAGTGATGGCACATGTAATACATCATGCAAGGACAAGGCAACCTTTCCAATGTGTGAAATGGAGTGGCATGAATAATCATGCGTATGCACATAACCTAGATTTTGTAAGTCCTACATCTCTCCAAATCATTCAACATGATTGGTCATATGATTAAATACACATGAATAGACATACCATATATCATCATGTGTCCCCTTTTCTATAACAAAATTTATCATATGTTGCATAACAAACAGATACTCATTTTCGACTTTATTCTGTCATGAAGACGATGCATAGTTTTGTTGCTGCAATTTACCACTACGGATATAATCCTTCTTACCAAATTGGCATGCTTCATACATTTTATGAAGTTCTACAACTCTAAAAGCAATCAATGCTATAACCAATCGTTTGGATTGCATTAATTTTAGCTTGTGCATATTTTCATGACCAATATGTTTATGCCACATTTCAATGTCTGCAACCACTCCTTTTCATTTAGCATACATAGCAACATTCATTGCAAGAATTCTTGTATCTAAAGTGAACATGTGACCAAGTCCACTTCATTTTGTGACCAACTTGCACTTATTATTAAAGTCTTCTATGAAACAACCTTTTGCATTAAATCAAACCTACAACCCTTGCTCTACCATTTGGCCAATAGACACAAAATTCTTTGTGAGTGATGGCACATGTAATACATCATGCAAGGACAAGGCAACCTTTCCAATGTGTGAAATGGAGTGGCATGAATAATCATGCGTATGCACATAACCTAGATTTTGTAAGTCCTACATCTCTCCAAATCATTCAACATGATTGGTCATATGATTAAATACACATGAATAGACATACCATATATCATCATGTGTCCCCTTTTCTATAACAAAATTTATCATATGTTGCATAACAAACAGATACTCATTTTCGACTTTATTCTGTCATGAAGACGATGCATAGTTTTGTTGCTGCAATTTACCACTACGGATATAATCCTTCTTACCAAATTGGCATGCTTCATACATTTTATGAAGTTCTACAACTCTAAAAGCAATCAATGCTATAACCAATCGTTTGGATTGCATTAATTTTAGCTTGTGCATATTTTCATGACCAATATGTTTATGCCACATTTCAATGTCTGCAACCACTCCTTTTCATTTAGCATACATAGCAACATTCATTGCAAGAATTCTTGTATCTAAAGTGAACATGTGACCAAGTCCACTTCATTTTGTGACCAACTTGCACTTATTATTAAAGTCTTCTATGAAACAACCTTTTGCATTAAATCAAACCTACAACCCTTGCTCTACCATTTGGCCAATAGACACAAAATTCTTTGTGAGTGATGGCACATGTAATACATCATGCAAGGACAAGGCAACCTTTCCAATGTGTGAAATGGAGTGGCATGAATAATCATGCGTATGCACATAACCTAGATTTTGTAAGTCCTACATCTCTCCAAATCATTCAACATGATTGGTCATATGATTAAATACACATGAATAGACATACCATATATCATCATGTGTCCCCTTTTCTATAACAAAATTTATCATATGTTGCATAACAAACAGATACTCATTTTCGACTTTATTCTGTCATGAAGACGATGCATAGTTTTGTTGCTGCAATTTACCACTACGGATATAATCCTTCTTACCAAATTGGCATGCTTCATACATTTTATGAAGTTCTACAACTCTAAAAGCAATCAATGCTATAACCAATCGTTTGGATTGCATTAATTTTAGCTTGTGCATATTTTCATGACCAATATGTTTATGCCACATTTCAATGTCTGCAACCACTCCTTTTCATTTAGCATACATAGCAACATTCATTGCAAGAATTCTTGTATCTAAAGTGAACATGTGACCAAGTCCACTTCATTTTGTGACCAACTTGCACTTATTATTAAAGTCTTCTATGAAACAACCTTTTGCATTAAATCAAACCTACAACCCTTGCTCTACCATTTGGCCAATAGACACAAAATTCTTTGTGAGTGATGGCACATGTAATACATCATGCAAGGACAAGGCAACCTTTCCAATGTGTGAAATGGAGTGGCATGAATAATCATGCGTATGCACATAACCTAGATTTTGTAAGTCCTACATCTCTCCAAATCATTCAACATGATTGGTCATATGATTAAATACACATGAATAGACATACCATATATCATCATGTGTCCCCTTTTCTATAACAAAATTTATCATATGTTGCATAACAAACAGATACTCATTTTCGACTTTATTCTGTCATGAAGACGATGCATAGTTTTGTTGCTGCAATTTACCACTACGGATATAATCCTTCTTACCAAATTGGCATGCTTCATACATTTTATGAAGTTCTACAACTCTAAAAGCAATCAATGCTATAACCAATCGTTTGGATTGCATTAATTTTAGCTTGTGCATATTTTCATGACCAATATGTTTATGCCACATTTCAATGTCTGCAACCACTCCTTTTCATTTAGCATACATAGCAACATTCATTGCAAGAATTCTTGTATCTAAAGTGAACATGTGACCAAGTCCACTTCATTTTGTGACCAACTTGCACTTATTATTAAAGTCTTCTATGAAACAACCTTTTGCATTAAATCAAACCTACAACCCTTGCTCTACCATTTGGCCAATAGACACAAAATTCTTTGTGAGTGATGGCACATGTAATACATCATGCAAGGACAAGGCAACCTTTCCAATGTGTGAAATGGAGTGGCATGAATAATCATGCGTATGCACATAACCTAGATTTTGTAAGTCCTACATCTCTCCAAATCATTCAACATGATTGGTCATATGATTAAATACACATGAATAGACATACCATATATCATCATGTGTCCCCTTTTCTATAACAAAATTTATCATATGTTGCATAACAAACAGATACTCATTTTCGACTTTATTCTGTCATGAAGACGATGCATAGTTTTGTTGCTGCAATTTACCACTACGGATATAATCCTTCTTACCAAATTGGCATGCTTCATACATTTTATGAAGTTCTACAACTCTAAAAGCAATCAATGCTATAACCAATCGTTTGGATTGCATTAATTTTAGCTTGTGCATATTTTCATGACCAATATGTTTATGCCACATTTCAATGTCTGCAACCACTCCTTTTCATTTAGCATACATAGCAACATTCATTGCAAGAATTCTTGTATCTAAAGTGAACATGTGACCAAGTCCACTTCATTTTGTGACCAACTTGCACTTATTATTAAAGTCTTCTATGAAACAACCTTTTGCATTAAATCAAACCTACAACCCTTGCTCTACCATTTGGCCAATAGACACAAAATTCTTTGTGAGTGATGGCACATGTAATACATCATGCAAGGACAAGGCAACCTTTCCAATGTGTGAAATGGAGTGGCATGAATAATCATGCGTATGCACATAACCTAGATTTTGTAAGTCCTACATCTCTCCAAATCATTCAACATGATTGGTCATATGATTAAATACACATGAATAGACATACCATATATCATCATGTGTCCCCTTTTCTATAACAAAATTTATCATATGTTGCATAACAAACAGATACTCATTTTCGACTTTATTCTGTCATGAAGACGATGCATAGTTTTGTTGCTGCAATTTACCACTACGGATATAATCCTTCTTACCAAATTGGCATGCTTCATACATTTTATGAAGTTCTACAACTCTAAAAGCAATCAATGCTATAACCAATCGTTTGGATTGCATTAATTTTAGCTTGTGCATATTTTCATGACCAATATGTTTATGCCACATTTCAATGTCTGCAACCACTCCTTTTCATTTAGCATACATAGCAACATTCATTGCAAGAATTCTTGTATCTAAAGTGAACATGTGACCAAGTCCACTTCATTTTGTGACCAACTTGCACTTATTATTAAAGTCTTCTATGAAACAACCTTTTGCATTAAATCAAACCTACAACCCTTGCTCTACCATTTGGCCAATAGACACAAAATTCTTTGTGAGTGATGGCACATGTAATACATCATGCAAGGACAAGGCAACCTTTCCAATGTGTGAAATGGAGTGGCATGAATAATCATGCGTATGCACATAACCTAGATTTTGTAAGTCCTACATCTCTCCAAATCATTCAACATGATTGGTCATATGATTAAATACACATGAATAGACATACCATATATCATCATGTGTCCCCTTTTCTATAGCAAAATTTATCATATGTTGCATAACAAACAGATACTCATTTTCGACTTTATTCTGTCATGAAGACGATGCATAGTTTTGTTGCTGCAATTCACCACTACGGATATAATCCTTCTTACCAAATTGGCATGCTTCATACATTTTATGAAGTTCTACAACTCTAAAAGCAATCAATGCTATAACCAATCGTTTGGATTGCATTAATTTTAGCTTGTGCATATTTTCATGACCAATATGTTTATGCCACATTTCAATGTCTGCAACCACTCCTTTTCATTTAGCATACATAGCAACATTCATTGCAAGAATTCTTGTATCTAAAGTGAACATGTGACCAAGTCCACTTCATTTTGTGACCAACTTGCACTTATTATTAAAGTCTTCTATGAAACAACCTTTTGCATTAAATCAAACCTACAACCCTTGCTCTACCATTTGGCCAATAGACACAAAATTCTTTGTGAGTGATGGCACATGTAATACATCATGCAAGGACAAGGCAACCTTTCCAATGTGTGAAATGGAGTGGCATGAATAATCATGCGTATGCACATAACCTAGATTTTGTAAGTCCTACATCTCTCCAAATCATTCAACATGATTGGTCATATGATTAAATACACATGAATAGACATACCATATATCATCATGTGTCCCCTTTTCTATAACAAAATTTATCATATGTTGCATAACAAACAGATACTCATTTTCGACTTTATTCTGTCATGAAGACGATGCATAGTTTTGTTGCTGCAATTTACCACTACGGATATAATCCTTCTTACCAAATTGGCATGCTTCATACATTTTATGAAGTTCTACAACTCTAAAAGCAATCAATGCTATAACCAATCGTTTGGATTGCATTAATTTTAGCTTGTGCATATTTTCATGACCAATATGTTTATGCCACATTTCAATGTCTGCAACCACTCCTTTTCATTTAGCATACATAGCAACATTCATTGCAAGAATTCTTGTATCTAAAGTGAACATGTGACCAAGTCCACTTCATTTTGTGACCAACTTGCACTTATTATTAAAGTCTTCTATGAAACAACCTTTTGCATTAAATCAAACCTACAACCCTTGCTCTACCATTTGGCCAATAGACACAAAATTCTTTGTGAGTGATGGCACATGTAATACATCATGCAAGGACAAGGCAACCTTTCCAATGTGTGAAATGGAGTGGCATGAATAATCATGCGTATGCACATAACCTAGATTTTGTAAGTCCTACATCTCTCCAAATCATTCAACATGATTGGTCATATGATTAAATACACATGAATAGACATACCATATATCATCATGTGTCCCCTTTTCTATAACAAAATTTATCATATGTTGCATAACAAACAGATACTCATTTTCGACTTTATTCTGTCATGAAGACGATGCATAGTTTTGTTGCTGCAATTTACCACTACGGATATAATCCTTCTTACCAAATTGGCATGCTTCATACATTTTATGAAGTTCTACAACTCTAAAAGCAATCAATGCTATAACCAATCGTTTGGATTGCATTAATTTTAGCTTGTGCATATTTTCATGACCAATATGTTTATGCCACATTTCAATGTCTGCAACCACTCCTTTTCATTTAGCATACATAGCAACATTCATTGCAAGAATTCTTGTATCTAAAGTGAACATGTGACCAAGTCCACTTCATTTTGTGACCAACTTGCACTTATTATTAAAGTCTTCTATGAAACAACCTTTTGCATTAAATCAAACCTACAACCCTTGCTCTACCATTTGGCCAATAGACACAAAATTCTTTGTGAGTGATGGCACATGTAATACATCATGCAAGGACAAGGCAACCTTTCCAATGTGTGAAATGGAGTGGCATGAATAATCATGCGTATGCACATAACCTAGATTTTGTAAGTCCTACATCTCTCCAAATCATTCAACATGATTGGTCATATGATTAAATACACATGAATAGACATACCATATATCATCATGTGTCCCCTTTTCTATAACAAAATTTATCATATGTTGCATAACAAACAGATACTCATTTTCGACTTTATTCTGTCATGAAGACGATGCATAGTTTTGTTGCTGCAATTTACCACTACGGATATAATCCTTCTTACCAAATTGGCATGCTTCATACATTTTATGAAGTTCTACAACTCTAAAAGCAATCAATGCTATAACCAATCGTTTGGATTGCATTAATTTTAGCTTGTGCATATTTTCATGACCAATATGTTTATGCCACATTTCAATGTCTGCAACCACTCCTTTTCATTTAGCATACATAGCAACATTCATTGCAAGAATTCTTGTATCTAAAGTGAACATGTGACCAAGTCCACTTCATTTTGTGACCAACTTGCACTTATTATTAAAGTCTTCTATGAAACAACCTTTTGCATTAAATCAAACCTACAACCCTTGCTCTACCATTTGGCCAATAGACACAAAATTCTTTGTGAGTGATGGCACATGTAATACATCATGCAAGGACAAGGCAACCTTTCCAATGTGTGAAATGGAGTGGCATGAATAATCATGCGTATGCACATAACCTAGATTTTGTAAGTCCTACATCTCTCCAAATCATTCAACATGATTGGTCATATGATTAAATACACATGAATAGACATACCATATATCATCATGTGTCCCCTTTTCTATAACAAAATTTATCATATGTTGCATAACAAACAGATACTCATTTTCGACTTTATTCTGTCATGAAGACGATGCATAGTTTTGTTGCTGCAATTTACCACTACGGATATAATCCTTCTTACCAAATTGGCATGCTTCATACATTTTATGAAGTTCTACAACTCTAAAAGCAATCAATGCTATAACCAATCGTTTGGATTGCATTAATTTTAGCTTGTGCATATTTTCATGACCAATATGTTTATGCCACATTTCAATGTCTGCAACCACTCCTTTTCATTTAGCATACATAGCAACATTCATTGCAAGAATTCTTGTATCTAAAGTGAACATGTGACCAAGTCCACTTCATTTTGTGACCAACTTGCACTTATTATTAAAGTCTTCTATGAAACAACCTTTTGCATTAAATCAAACCTACAACCCTTGCTCTACCATTTGGCCAATAGACACAAAATTCTTTGTGAGTGATGGCACATGTAATACATCATGCAAGGACAAGGCAACCTTTCCAATGTGTGAAATGGAGTGGCATGAATAATCATGCGTATGCACATAACCTAGATTTTGTAAGTCCTACATCTCTCCAAATCATTCAACATGATTGGTCATATGATTAAATACACATGAATAGACATACCATATATCATCATGTGTCCCCTTTTCTATAACAAAATTTATCATATGTTGCATAACAAACAGATACTCATTTTCGACTTTATTCTGTCATGAAGACGATGCATAGTTTTGTTGCTGCAATTTACCACTACGGATATAATCCTTCTTACCAAATTGGCATGCTTCATACATTTTATGAAGTTCTACAACTCTAAAAGCAATCAATGCTATAACCAATCGTTTGGATTGCATTAATTTTAGCTTGTGCATATTTTCATGACCAATATGTTTATGCCACATTTCAATGTCTGCAACCACTCCTTTTCATTTAGCATACATAGCAACATTCATTGCAAGAATTCTTGTATCTAAAGTGAACATGTGACCAAGTCCACTTCATTTTGTGACCAACTTGCACTTATTATTAAAGTCTTCTATGAAACAACCTTTTGCATTAAATCAAACCTACAACCCTTGCTCTACCATTTGGCCAATAGACACAAAATTCTTTGTGAGTGATGGCACATGTAATACATCATGCAAGGACAAGGCAACCTTTCCAATGTGTGAAATGGAGTGGCATGAATAATCATGCGTATGCACATAACCTAGATTTTGTAAGTCCTACATCTCTCCAAATCATTCAACATGATTGGTCATATGATTAAATACACATGAATAGACATACCATATATCATCATGTGTCCCCTTTTCTATAACAAAATTTATCATATGTTGCATAACAAACAGATACTCATTTTCGACTTTATTCTGTCATGAAGACGATGCATAGTTTTGTTGCTGCAATTTACCACTACGGATATAATCCTTCTTACCAAATTGGCATGCTTCATACATTTTATGAAGTTCTACAACTCTAAAAGCAATCAATGCTATAACCAATCGTTTGGATTGCATTAATTTTAGCTTGTGCATATTTTCATGACCAATATGTTTATGCCACATTTCAATGTCTGCAACCACTCCTTTTCATTTAGCATACATAGCAACATTCATTGCAAGAATTCTTGTATCTAAAGTGAACATGTGACCAAGTCCACTTCATTTTGTGACCAACTTGCACTTATTATTAAAGTCTTCTATGAAACAACCTTTTGCATTAAATCAAACCTACAACCCTTGCTCTACCATTTGGCCAATAGACACAAAATTCTTTGTGAGTGATGGCACATGTAATACATCATGCAAGGACAAGGCAACCTTTCCAATGTGTGAAATGGAGTGGCATGAATAATCATGCGTATGCACATAACCTAGATTTTGTAAGTCCTACATCTCTCCAAATCATTCAACATGATTGGTCATATGATTAAATACACATGAATAGACATACCATATATCATCATGTGTCCCCTTTTCTATAACAAAATTTATCATATGTTGCATAACAAACAGATACTCATTTTCGACTTTATTCTGTCATGAAGACGATGCATAGTTTTGTTGCTGCAATTTACCACTACGGATATAATCCTTCTTACCAAATTGGCATGCTTCATACATTTTATGAAGTTCTACAACTCTAAAAGCAATCAATGCTATAACCAATCGTTTGGATTGCATTAATTTTAGCTTGTGCATATTTTCATGACCAATATGTTTATGCCACATTTCAATGTCTGCAACCACTCCTTTTCATTTAGCATACATAGCAACATTCATTGCAAGAATTCTTGTATCTAAAGTGAACATGTGACCAAGTCCACTTCATTTTGTGACCAACTTGCACTTATTATTAAAGTCTTCTATGAAACAACCTTTTGCATTAAATCAAACCTACAACCCTTGCTCTACCATTTGGCCAATAGACACAAAATTCTTTGTGAGTGATGGCACATGTAATACATCATGCAAGGACAAGGCAACCTTTCCAATGTGTGAAATGGAGTGGCATGAATAATCATGCGTATGCACATAACCTAGATTTTGTAAGTCCTACATCTCTCCAAATCATTCAACATGATTGGTCATATGATTAAATACACATGAATAGACATACCATATATCATCATGTGTCCCCTTTTCTATAACAAAATTTATCATATGTTGCATAACAAACAGATACTCATTTTCGACTTTATTCTGTCATGAAGACGATGCATAGTTTTGTTGCTGCAATTTACCACTACGGATATAATCCTTCTTACCAAATTGGCATGCTTCATACATTTTATGAAGTTCTACAACTCTAAAAGCAATCAATGCTATAACCAATCGTTTGGATTGCATTAATTTTAGCTTGTGCATATTTTCATGACCAATATGTTTATGCCACATTTCAATGTCTGCAACCACTCCTTTTCATTTAGCATACATAGCAACATTCATTGCAAGAATTCTTGTATCTAAAGTGAACATGTGACCAAGTCCACTTCATTTTGTGACCAACTTGCACTTATTATTAAAGTCTTCTATGAAACAACCTTTTGCATTAAATCAAACCTACAACCCTTGCTCTACCATTTGGCCAATAGACACAAAATTCTTTGTGAGTGATGGCACATGTAATACATCATGCAAGGACAAGGCAACCTTTCCAATGTGTGAAATGGAGTGGCATGAATAATCATGCGTATGCACATAACCTAGATTTTGTAAGTCCTACATCTCTCCAAATCATTCAACATGATTGGTCATATGATTAAATACACATGAATAGACATACCATATATCATCATGTGTCCCCTTTTCTATAACAAAATTTATCATATGTTGCATAACAAACAGATACTCATTTTCGACTTTATTCTGTCATGAAGACGATGCATAGTTTTGTTGCTGCAATTTACCACTACGGATATAATCCTTCTTACCAAATTGGCATGCTTCATACATTTTATGAAGTTCTACAACTCTAAAAGCAATCAATGCTATAACCAATCGTTTGGATTGCATTAATTTTAGCTTGTGCATATTTTCATGACCAATATGTTTATGCCACATTTCAATGTCTGCAACCACTCCTTTTCATTTAGCATACATAGCAACATTCATTGCAAGAATTCTTGTATCTAAAGTGAACATGTGACCAAGTCCACTTCATTTTGTGACCAACTTGCACTTATTATTAAAGTCTTCTATGAAACAACCTTTTGCATTAAATCAAACCTACAACCCTTGCTCTACCATTTGGCCAATAGACACAAAATTCTTTGTGAGTGATGGCACATGTAATACATCATGCAAGGACAAGGCAACCTTTCCAATGTGTGAAATGGAGTGGCATGAATAATCATGCGTATGCACATAACCTAGATTTTGTAAGTCCTACATCTCTCCAAATCATTCAACATGATTGGTCATATGATTAAATACACATGAATAGACATACCATATATCATCATGTGTCCCCTTTTCTATAACAAAATTTATCATATGTTGCATAACAAACAGATACTCATTTTCGACTTTATTCTGTCATGAAGACGATGCATAGTTTTGTTGCTGCAATTTACCACTACGGATATAATCCTTCTTACCAAATTGGCATGCTTCATACATTTTATGAAGTTCTACAACTCTAAAAGCAATCAATGCTATAACCAATCGTTTGGATTGCATTAATTTTAGCTTGTGCATATTTTCATGACCAATATGTTTATGCCACATTTCAATGTCTGCAACCACTCCTTTTCATTTAGCATACATAGCAACATTCATTGCAAGAATTCTTGTATCTAAAGTGAACATGTGACCAAGTCCACTTCATTTTGTGACCAACTTGCACTTATTATTAAAGTCTTCTATGAAACAACCTTTTGCATTAAATCAAACCTACAACCCTTGCTCTACCATTTGGCCAATAGACACAAAATTCTTTGTGAGTGATGGCACATGTAATACATCATGCAAGGACAAGGCAACCTTTCCAATGTGTGAAATGGAGTGGCATGAATAATCATGCGTATGCACATAACCTAGATTTTGTAAGTCCTACATCTCTCCAAATCATTCAACATGATTGGTCATATGATTAAATACACATGAATAGACATACCATATATCATCATGTGTCCCCTTTTCTATAACAAAATTTATCATATGTTGCATAACAAACAGATACTCATTTTCGACTTTATTCTGTCATGAAGACGATGCATAGTTTTGTTGCTGCAATTTACCACTACGGATATAATCCTTCTTACCAAATTGGCATGCTTCATACATTTTATGAAGTTCTACAACTCTAAAAGCAATCAATGCTATAACCAATCGTTTGGATTGCATTAATTTTAGCTTGTGCATATTTTCATGACCAATATGTTTATGCCACATTTCAATGTCTGCAACCACTCCTTTTCATTTAGCATACATAGCAACATTCATTGCAAGAATTCTTGTATCTAAAGTGAACATGTGACCAAGTCCACTTCATTTTGTGACCAACTTGCACTTATTATTAAAGTCTTCTATGAAACAACCTTTTGCATTAAATCAAACCTACAACCCTTGCTCTACCATTTGGCCAATAGACACAAAATTCTTTGTGAGTGATGGCACATGTAATACATCATGCAAGGACAAGGCAACCTTTCCAATGTGTGAAATGGAGTGGCATGAATAATCATGCGTATGCACATAACCTAGATTTTGTAAGTCCTACATCTCTCCAAATCATTCAACATGATTGGTCATATGATTAAATACACATGAATAGACATACCATATATCATCATGTGTCCCCTTTTCTATAACAAAATTTATCATATGTTGCATAACAAACAGATACTCATTTTCGACTTTATTCTGTCATGAAGACGATGCATAGTTTTGTTGCTGCAATTTACCACTACGGATATAATCCTTCTTACCAAATTGGCATGCTTCATACATTTTATGAAGTTCTACAACTCTAAAAGCAATCAATGCTATAACCAATCGTTTGGATTGCATTAATTTTAGCTTGTGCATATTTTCATGACCAATATGTTTATGCCACATTTCAATGTCTGCAACCACTCCTTTTCATTTAGCATACATAGCAACATTCATTGCAAGAATTCTTGTATCTAAAGTGAACATGTGACCAAGTCCACTTCATTTTGTGACCAACTTGCACTTATTATTAAAGTCTTCTATGAAACAACCTTTTGCATTAAATCAAACCTACAACCCTTGCTCTACCATTTGGCCAATAGACACAAAATTCTTTGTGAGTGATGGCACATGTAATACATCATGCAAGGACAAGGCAACCTTTCCAATGTGTGAAATGGAGTGGCATGAATAATCATGCGTATGCACATAACCTAGATTTTGTAAGTCCTACATCTCTCCAAATCATTCAACATGATTGGTCATATGATTAAATACACATGAATAGACATACCATATATCATCATGTGTCCCCTTTTCTATAACAAAATTTATCATATGTTGCATAACAAACAGATACTCATTTTCGACTTTATTCTGTCATGAAGACGATGCATAGTTTTGTTGCTGCAATTTACCACTACGGATATAATCCTTCTTACCAAATTGGCATGCTTCATACATTTTATGAAGTTCTACAACTCTAAAAGCAATCAATGCTATAACCAATCGTTTGGATTGCATTAATTTTAGCTTGTGCATATTTTCATGACCAATATGTTTATGCCACATTTCAATGTCTGCAACCACTCCTTTTCATTTAGCATACATAGCAACATTCATTGCAAGAATTCTTGTATCTAAAGTGAACATGTGACCAAGTCCACTTCATTTTGTGACCAACTTGCACTTATTATTAAAGTCTTCTATGAAACAACCTTTTGCATTAAATCAAACCTACAACCCTTGCTCTACCATTTGGCCAATAGACACAAAATTCTTTGTGAGTGATGGCACATGTAATACATCATGCAAGGACAAGGCAACCTTTCCAATGTGTGAAATGGAGTGGCATGAATAATCATGCGTATGCACATAACCTAGATTTTGTAAGTCCTACATCTCTCCAAATCATTCAACATGATTGGTCATATGATTAAATACACATGAATAGACATACCATATATCATCATGTGTCCCCTTTTCTATAACAAAATTTATCATATGTTGCATAACAAACAGATACTCATTTTCGACTTTATTCTGTCATGAAGACGATGCATAGTTTTGTTGCTGCAATTTACCACTACGGATATAATCCTTCTTACCAAATTGGCATGCTTCATACATTTTATGAAGTTCTACAACTCTAAAAGCAATCAATGCTATAACCAATCGTTTGGATTGCATTAATTTTAGCTTGTGCATATTTTCATGACCAATATGTTTATGCCACATTTCAATGTCTGCAACCACTCCTTTTCATTTAGCATACATAGCAACATTCATTGCAAGAATTCTTGTATCTAAAGTGAACATGTGACCAAGTCCACTTCATTTTGTGACCAACTTGCACTTATTATTAAAGTCTTCTATGAAACAACCTTTTGCATTAAATCAAACCTACAACCCTTGCTCTACCATTTGGCCAATAGACACAAAATTCTTTGTGAGTGATGGCACATGTAATACATCATGCAAGGACAAGGCAACCTTTCCAATGTGTGAAATGGAGTGGCATGAATAATCATGCGTATGCACATAACCTAGATTTTGTAAGTCCTACATCTCTCCAAATCATTCAACATGATTGGTCATATGATTAAATACACATGAATAGACATACCATATATCATCATGTGTCCCCTTTTCTATAACAAAATTTATCATATGTTGCATAACAAACAGATACTCATTTTCGACTTTATTCTGTCATGAAGACGATGCATAGTTTTGTTGCTGCAATTTACCACTACGGATATAATCCTTCTTACCAAATTGGCATGCTTCATACATTTTATGAAGTTCTACAACTCTAAAAGCAATCAATGCTATAACCAATCGTTTGGATTGCATTAATTTTAGCTTGTGCATATTTTCATGACCAATATGTTTATGCCACATTTCAATGTCTGCAACCACTCCTTTTCATTTAGCATACATAGCAACATTCATTGCAAGAATTCTTGTATCTAAAGTGAACATGTGACCAAGTCCACTTCATTTTGTGACCAACTTGCACTTATTATTAAAGTCTTCTATGAAACAACCTTTTGCATTAAATCAAACCTACAACCCTTGCTCTACCATTTGGCCAATAGACACAAAATTCTTTGTGAGTGATGGCACATGTAATACATCATGCAAGGACAAGGCAACCTTTCCAATGTGTGAAATGGAGTGGCATGAATAATCATGCGTATGCACATAACCTAGATTTTGTAAGTCCTACATCTCTCCAAATCATTCAACATGATTGGTCATATGATTAAATACACATGAATAGACATACCATATATCATCATGTGTCCCCTTTTCTATAACAAAATTTATCATATGTTGCATAACAAACAGATACTCATTTTCGACTTTATTCTGTCATGAAGACGATGCATAGTTTTGTTGCTGCAATTTACCACTACGGATATAATCCTTCTTACCAAATTGGCATGCTTCATACATTTTATGAAGTTCTACAACTCTAAAAGCAATCAATGCTATAACCAATCGTTTGGATTGCATTAATTTTAGCTTGTGCATATTTTCATGACCAATATGTTTATGCCACATTTCAATGTCTGCAACCACTCCTTTTCATTTAGCATACATAGCAACATTCATTGCAAGAATTCTTGTATCTAAAGTGAACATGTGACCAAGTCCACTTCATTTTGTGACCAACTTGCACTTATTATTAAAGTCTTCTATGAAACAACCTTTTGCATTAAATCAAACCTACAACCCTTGCTCTACCATTTGGCCAATAGACACAAAATTCTTTGTGAGTGATGGCACATGTAATACATCATGCAAGGACAAGGCAACCTTTCCAATGTGTGAAATGGAGTGGCATGAATAATCATGCGTATGCACATAACCTAGATTTTGTAAGTCCTACATCTCTCCAAATCATTCAACATGATTGGTCATATGATTAAATACACATGAATAGACATACCATATATCATCATGTGTCCCCTTTTCTATAACAAAATTTATCATATGTTGCATAACAAACAGATACTCATTTTCGACTTTATTCTGTCATGAAGACGATGCATAGTTTTGTTGCTGCAATTTACCACTACGGATATAATCCTTCTTACCAAATTGGCATGCTTCATACATTTTATGAAGTTCTACAACTCTAAAAGCAATCAATGCTATAACCAATCGTTTGGATTGCATTAATTTTAGCTTGTGCATATTTTCATGACCAATATGTTTATGCCACATTTCAATGTCTGCAACCACTCCTTTTCATTTAGCATACATAGCAACATTCATTGCAAGAATTCTTGTATCTAAAGTGAACATGTGACCAAGTCCACTTCATTTTGTGACCAACTTGCACTTATTATTAAAGTCTTCTATGAAACAACCTTTTGCATTAAATCAAACCTACAACCCTTGCTCTACCATTTGGCCAATAGACACAAAATTCTTTGTGAGTGATGGCACATGTAATACATCATGCAAGGACAAGGCAACCTTTCCAATGTGTGAAATGGAGTGGCATGAATAATCATGCGTATGCACATAACCTAGATTTTGTAAGTCCTACATCTCTCCAAATCATTCAACATGATTGGTCATATGATTAAATACACATGAATAGACATACCATATATCATCATGTGTCCCCTTTTCTATAACAAAATTTATCATATGTTGCATAACAAACAGATACTCATTTTCGACTTTATTCTGTCATGAAGACGATGCATAGTTTTGTTGCTGCAATTTACCACTACGGATATAATCCTTCTTACCAAATTGGCATGCTTCATACATTTTATGAAGTTCTACAACTCTAAAAGCAATCAATGCTATAACCAATCGTTTGGATTGCATTAATTTTAGCTTGTGCATATTTTCATGACCAATATGTTTATGCCACATTTCAATGTCTGCAACCACTCCTTTTCATTTAGCATACATAGCAACATTCATTGCAAGAATTCTTGTATCTAAAGTGAACATGTGACCAAGTCCACTTCATTTTGTGACCAACTTGCACTTATTATTAAAGTCTTCTATGAAACAACCTTTTGCATTAAATCAAACCTACAACCCTTGCTCTACCATTTGGCCAATAGACACAAAATTCTTTGTGAGTGATGGCACATGTAATACATCATGCAAGGACAAGGCAACCTTTCCAATGTGTGAAATGGAGTGGCATGAATAATCATGCGTATGCACATAACCTAGATTTTGTAAGTCCTACATCTCTCCAAATCATTCAACATGATTGGTCATATGATTAAATACACATGAATAGACATACCATATATCATCATGTGTCCCCTTTTCTATAACAAAATTTATCATATGTTGCATAACAAACAGATACTCATTTTCGACTTTATTCTGTCATGAAGACGATGCATAGTTTTGTTGCTGCAATTTACCACTACGGATATAATCCTTCTTAAGATAATAATGGATTGCAATATGATTTGTTTTGTCACAATAATATTAAACAATAGTAGAATTTCCAGAACCTCTATTTTGTCATCCACCTTTTCCTCTAGAGTTTCCCTTTCCTCTAAAGTTTAAAGCCTCTTGAAGTCTACATTTCATCAAACTGTTGATTTAACATATTTTGTTGGTTATCACTAGCAAGTCCCATACCACGGCCTCTCAAAGAGGATCTACCATGTCCCCATCCTAAATTCGAGTAAAATGCTTGGACATGTTCACCATTTCTTTCACATGAGTCACCCTACATGTTGATCTCTTTGGTAATCATGAGAGAGACCAGCTCATCAAAATCTGAAAATAGCTTTTGTACATATATAAAAGTAACAAATGATTTTCAAGCCTTCTCATTATTATTAAGGCCATCCAAGGTAGATGAAACAAAATCATCATCATTAGGAATTGCACCAATCATTGCTAAAGCATTTGCAATACTCCTCACCTTCAAAACATTTCTTCAAGGTATTCAACTCTTGCTTGAGTTGAATCTTTTATGTCTTTGTATTTACTGAAAACATGTAACTCTAAAAAACTGTCCATATTGCATGCGAAGTTTTCGCATTCTTGATATGTCCTAGCATAGTATTATCAAAAACTGTAGATACCCAACACATCACCTTCTTGTCTTTCACATTCCATTCTTTCCATGCCTTTAATTCAGCTGTAGTTTGCAAGGATACTCATATGTGGCTCATTTTCTTTACCTGAAGTGAACTCATAAAGACCCTTTCCAATGAGAAAGTTCATCACGACGAACTTTCATGAAGGGTAATTGTTCTTGTCTAGCTTCTCAATGATGGGATCTCCATTGTTCTTTGCCATTATCATAAAAATTATACAAAATAACAAGCAAGTCTTGTGCATTACAAGTACACAATAATACACCAAGCAACATTTTTCACTAATTGCTCAATAATATATATAATATGTAACCTATCTATAGATAAAACTTATGTTTGCTTCCTTGCTTGCTCAACTTCTTGCTTATTCTCCTTCACTTCAACATTCAAAACCATCTTCTCTCAGTGCTGTCACTCTGATACCATGTCATGTTGTTTTTTGAGCTTTCTTCTTGCCTTAACTATGGTTTAAACTATAGCCTCTAACTTATCTAGTTCAAGTATTCACACTTGATTATAAGTGGTTTCGACTTAGTTGAAGGGGCATACGGTCTCAAAATCACGTTTCGACTAGATAATGGCATTCTAGCTTTAAAATTTCAAAATCTATCACTTTGGCCTCTATCACATGCTTTCCAGCTTTTGAATCTAGTTGATGGTTCATAATGTCAAATCTTGCAATCATTAAATGCGAGGCCAAATGGACTCCGATTGACAAGCATATACTTGTATTGGATTCTTGGTGTCAAAATGCATCTAGTAAAACTTCAACTCCTTGACTTGTGAATATTTTAATTTTCACTAAAAATGGCTTTTATGGCTCTCTGAGTCCTTTTGCACTTGAGTTCTGACTTTAAATTCTACTCTCATTGACAACCATGGGATAGGGTGACTTAGTCTATCAAACCTACAAACTGATTTGCACAAACATAAACCATAAAGAGTATCAAATTGTTACAATTAAAATACATAACAAAGAACAAATACTGCTCTCACCCTACCCCCGACAAGATCAAAGCATGAAGTCCATGAGGGATAGGCCAAGCATAATCTGACAAAGATCCAAAGCTAGTTGCTAAACCAACTGCTCCAACATAGACATATTTCTCAAATCTTTCTTTTGTGGATTTGTTTCTCTACTCAAGGCATTGGTTCCTAGCACCTCAGAGTGCAACATTGGCCATCATATGATTCAACATTATTGAAATTTTGTCACGTTGTCCAAAATTGCGCCCGTGCTGATCGTATTGTCTGATCTCTCTCCACGCAGCGCGATGTTGACCATCATCATAGGGCAATGAAATCCCATCACCTAAGCACCCCCAACTCAAATCTTGTCCAAAATAGTCCACTATATGATGTGCATAGAGAAAAAAAATGAAGTCCCTGTCCTATAAATTCTAAAACTCCATAGCCAACTCACTTAAAGCTTCATCTTTCCTTCATTTTCTCTCTCCTCGCACTCAAACCAAACCTCTGCCACTCTGATCCACTGAGAATTGAAGTTTCCAACAAGCATTTCCCATCAAGTCAGCAAGGAGGGGAGAAATCCAAGCATCAAACTCTCAACATCAAGTGCTTGAAAGCATAGTATCTATTGATACTTATCAAATGTTATTTGACACTACATTCATTGTGTCCCTTGACACAAGTAAATATTCTTTTGCTCAAATCTGAGAGTATTCTGTGTTGATTTACTGCTCCAGTATGGGTAAACACTATCCAATTTTTCAGTTCAAAGGGATTGGGTTTCACACATGGCAAACCTACATCAAGATCATCCTGATGAAGATGGGTCTTTGGGCCATTACAAATGGCAAAGAGAAGAAGCCTCGGGATGTGGACCTGATAGCTACATCCACCATGTGGATACCTGTGAAACCTCTAATGATACATGAAAGAGATTAGATACTTTGTTTGTGCACAATTAAATTCATCTAAGTATGGATTATTGATTGAAACATCATATTGGGAAATATGGAAATTTCCCATAAGTTTGGAACATGTAGTCAAATCTTTGGATTTGTCATAACTTAAATACTATAACTCCAAATTAAGTGCTCTATAGCTCAATAGATTCCATTTTTCAAGTGCTTTCCAATGATAGGTCACATCACATGGTTTTGAGAAACTTATGGGCATGTTATTTGGGTGCCACCTTTTTAGTATTCAAAAAATGGGAATTGGGAGATTCCCAAACTCACTAATATTGTGTTTTGAATTTTTTAGGCTAGATACAAAATGAAACACATCTCTTTCAACTCATTTAAACTACATGGAAACTCTCTTAATTTAGCTTGTAGGAATTGATCTCAAGATGGATGAAGATATTGGTATTGGTATATTGTTAAAAATCCTACCTCCTAACTATAATAATGTATCAACTACATTAATCAACATGCCTATTCCTAAACTAGTTGACATTAAGGCCTCCTTGCTACTAGAAGAAGAAAAGAAGATAAAATCCAAAGAAGAGCTGAGCACCTTTAAAGATGAACAAATGCTATATGTAGGTAACAGGTACAAAGGCAAGAAAGATCAAGTGGTATGTGACTTATGCAAAAAGATCAGAGAAATTCTATCATGCCAGGAAGAGGTCTTAAAAGGCCTATCTAGCTGCTGTTAAAGAAGAAGAGGACCATGGAGCAAAAGAAGAAGAAGACCACCAAGAGAAGGACAAGCCTCATCACGCCTTCTATTCTGATAGAAATTTTTAGCCTTGTATTGCCTAGCCCTAATGCTTTTGACATAAGCTTATAAACTCCTCATGTAGCCTTGTACTACAGCCTCTCTACACTTTGTGAGACCCTTGTTATAGCCTCTAGATGTCCACCATGTCTTTGGTACCCACATTTAGACTTTTCTGTGACAGCCTCTCTGGTGTTTACCATGTTTGTGGTGTGCAGACACTTTGCAGGTGGTTGCTCAAGCTTGTATACACTTTGTACTTTTCTTGTTGTGATTGAGGAGGGGTGTTGAGATATTGGCAATCACACCCATCTTAGCCTCTTTATATGGAGTAGTGTGGGCTCATGATGTAGAATCCCATATGCACAGTGGTGAAAAGTATGGCCTAGTCTATTCCTATAAAGCATTGTACTTGCTCTCCTTTTTAATGCAATATCATGATGCTTTCCTCTTTCAGTTAGTGTTATTCTCAGTCCACTACACAAGATTGTGTTTATGAGTCCAAGCTTCCATCTTGGAACCTAATTCACTTGTGTAACAATTGTCTACTCATTGTCTATGTATCTTCTATCCACCATAGCTTCTGCCATGCTCTAGATCCAACATTGTAACACATCAAAATATAATGTGTAAACCAAGGCTTCATTGATATACCCTGCCATGGCAATCAACCTATTCATACTTATGATAATCAAAGTCTACTTGAGAGAGAGGGTGTAAGATCGGTACGACTTCTCCTTCTTCATTGAACTCAATAGGGATGCTACTAAGAACTATATGACAGTGATGGCAATAGACTCGAATCTCCCATGCAAAAGATTTGCCTTGCCACTTAGTAATGTGATAACCCTTACTCCCCCATATCAATTTTCCTTGGTGGTAATGTTGCTCTAAATATGGATGCTCAAGATAAGAAATGATTTTCCCCATCCAATAGTCTTGATACCTATGCAAGTTTAAGCTAGATCCTGAAAGGTCTACAAAGGCACCACTTTCAAACGTCAGCCCCTATACATAATAGCAATTCGGTTTATTGAAATTTACTTTAGTTTTGAACTCTATCCCTTGCAAATCTACTAAAAAGGATGTAGAACTATTTTTTCCTATTCAAACAATCTTATAAGGACCATCCCATTTAGGTTCCAACTTGTTCGAAAAGAGCTCACAATGTTGAGATATCGAGCTCCACTCGTGATACGCCAGGGTGACCGTTGTATATTTATGTCACCGACTTGTCAGTTGCAGACGCGGTTGGTACACCGCCCATGAATAATAGCTACATGATAGCTATCCTTATCTACTCTAGTTCGTGGCTCAGTTAGTATGCCACCTTAGTTAGTTGAGTTTGGTTTGAGACCCATATATAGGGTTCTTCTATTTCTTTGTACTTGAGTTCTTTTGGCTTACACAACTAAGAAGAGGAAAACTGTTTTCAGCCTCCACCCTTGTTTGTCTTCCCCCATTGTGCAAGCAAGAAAGCTTCAAGCGAGACTCCTTCCTTCTCTCCCACAATCTTGACATGGTATCAGAGCCTTGTTCGTGGTAAGGAGCTCAAGAAAGCAAGCCAAGCTCGCGGTGGTCTGGTAAGAGGAGCAGTGTTGCTTTCATTTCCTGTTTTGGGAGCAGATCTCTGCAGGTAGCACAGCCGGAAATTGCAGGAGTGCATTGTCTCAGGTTGAGACGCCCTTCACGGTGAAGCAAGAGGGCAGTATATGCTGCGGGAGAGGGCTTTAGCCCTTGGCGACCTTGTTTTTTTTATTTGAGGCCGATTTGGAGGCCGTGGCAGAAATCAGAATATGCAGCAAACTCAAGAAAACCAGTCCTATGGAGGAGGACGTGGTAACTCTAGAGGCAGGGGGAGCCAAAGAGGTCGTGGTGGATGGCAAAGAGGCCAAAATGCAAACAGTAATGTTGAATGCTACTACTGTGGTAAAATGGGTCATATGGCTAAAGACTGCTATAAAAAGCAGAATGACATCATGAATGGAAAACTGCAACAAGGGAATTATGCATCTTCTAGTAGACAGGGTGATGACAGAAATGAGCATTTGTTCATGGTGCAGCACATGAACAATTCTATGACAAGTGCAGAAGAAAGCAATGATGTATGGTATGTTGACTCAGGTGCATCAAACCACATGACAGGTCATGCAGAATGGATGGAGGATGCGAGGAAAATGGAAAAACCAGGATTTGTGGAGACTGGTGATGATACTGCACATCCTATTGTGCAGATTGGAAAAATTCCCTTGTCTATGCAGGGTGGGAAAAAGAAATACCTGTCCGATGTATTTCATGTCCCGAATATCACCAAGAATCTGGTTTCAGTTGGTCAAATGGTTGAACAGGGCTTGCAGGTCAGATTTAATCCTCATGGATGCTTTGTTGAGGATATGAAAAATAAAGGTCGCTTGATAGCAAAAGGAAAGAAGAAGGGCAGAATGTTTACATTGGATGCAGACATGTCTGAATTGAGTGCAGCAATGTTTGCACATGGGACCGGTGTAGTTGCAGATATTGATATCTGGCATAAACGCATTGGTCATGTTAATGTACAGCGACTTAAATCAATGCAGGCCCAAAATATTGTTGCAGGATTGCCCAAATTCAAGGTTGCAGAAATGCATAAGGTATGTGAAGCCTGTCAGTTTGGAAAACAGGCAAGGAAACCATTTCTTAGACATGTTCAAGAGAGTGAGAAGCCATTGGAATTAATTCACTCTGATGTGTGGACAACTAAAGCTGCATCTCTTGGAGGCTGTCATTATTTTGTCAATTTTATTGATGACTATAGCAGAAAAGTTTGGGTGTATTTTATGAAAAAGAAAAGTGAAGTTTTTGGGCATTTCAAAACTCTTAAAGCTATGGTTGAAAAAGAAACAGGCTTGCAGATAAAATGCCTAAGGTCAGATGGAGGGGGAGAGTACCTCTCAAATGAGTTTGCAAAGTTCTTGCAGGAGCATGGCATAAAGCAGCAATATTCATGCAGTTATACCCCACAACAAAATGGAATTGCAGAAAGGAAAAACAGGCATATTGGAGAGGTATCTCGTGCCATGCTCAATGAAAAAGACTTGCCAGATTTTTATTGGGCTGAAGCAGTTGCTACAACAGTCTACATAATGAACAGGACTCCCACTGCAGCAATACATGGAATGACTCCAGAGGAGAGGTATACTGGTAGGAAACCAGATATTTCTCATTTGAAAATTTTTGGTTGCATTGCCTATGTACATGTGCCAGATGAGCTGAGATCCAAGTTGGATCCAAAAGCTGAGAAGTGCATCTTTATTGGTTACTCTCTGCAGCAAAAAGGGTATAGATGCTATAACCCTTCTACTCGTAAGTTTACAGTGAGCAGAGATGTTGTTTTTGATGAGATGAGTAGCTGGTATAAACCAGTAAATGTGATTGATGATGAAGATGCACAAAATGGTAATGCTACACAGAATTCACAGCAGCAGTCACAAAATATTAGTGGACCTGGAGCGTCCTCTAGCAGTGGTTCACATTCTTCGCCATGGACAGGCAGATTGAGATCAGGAGAATCTTCTCAAAGCAATGCAGATAGTGGTATGCAGGTATCACGAAAAGGAAAAGAGAAGGTTGATCAGCCCATGTTTGATGTGAATGCAGGTCACTCTTATGTGGATGGTGAATCCAGTGGCTCAGAACAGAGCATTGATGATGAGTTGGGTATTCCTTCTATTGTTACACCTGGAGTAAGGAAGACCAGGGATGTTTTGAGAGCACCTGGGAGTGAACCTACTTTGCGCAGGTCTACAAGAGCTAGGTATCCTGTGGATAGGCTGAAATATGATGGATTTACAGCCATTCACTATGCATATATGGTCAAAGTGATACAGGAACCAGAACCCACATCTTTTGAGCAAGCCATGGAAAAAGAAAAATGGGAGAAAGCCATGGATGAAGAAATGGATGCCTTGGAAGCAAATGCTACATGGGAGTTAGTACCTTTGCCTAAAGGTAAGAATGCAATTGGCTGTAAGTGGGTTTATAAGGTGAAGCACAATGCTGATGGTTCTGTGAATAGATACAAGGCAAGATTAGTAGTCAAGGGGTATGCACAAACATATGGCATTGACTATGAAGAAACATTTAGTCCGGTTGCAAGGATGGCAACCGTAAGAGCAGTCATTGCTATGGCTGCATCAAAGGGATGGTCTTTACATCAGATGGATGTAAAGAATGCCTTCTTGCATGGTGATTTGCAAGAAGAGGTCTATATGGAGCAGCCACCAGGTTATGTGCATGCTGTTCATCCTGAGTTTGTTTGCAGGTTGAAGAAAGCCTTGTATGGCTTGAAGCAAGCACCTAGAGCATGGTCTGACAAGATAGGACAGTATCTTGTCACTATTGGCTTTCAGATTTCCAAGGCAGATTTCTCACTTTATGTGAGAAAAACAGAGAAAGGTATTATGTTGCTTGTCATTTATGTTGATGATTTGATTATGACAGGTGACAGTGATGAAGATATCCTTCATGTGAAAATGCTATTGAAGCAGAAGTTTGAGATGAAGGATTTGGGAGAGCTGCGTTATTTCTTGGGCATTGAGGTGATTAGATCACCAAGTGGGATACAGCTCTTGCAGAGGCAGTATGGATTGGACATGCTGTCCAAATATGGGATGACAGGCTGTAAGCCTATTTCAGTTCCTTTGGAGCAAAATGTGAAGCTGAGCACAGATGCAGGTGAGCTTCTAGAAGACCCTACTATGTACAGACGCATAGTAGGAAGTTTGATTTATATGACTATTACCAGGCCAGATTTGAGCTATGCTGTTGGATTGGTAAGTCAGTTTATGCAAGCTCCAAGGAAACCACATTTGGATGCGGCTAGACGCATACTTAGGTATGTGAAGTCCACATTGCAGTATGGACTATTTTATGAGACTGGGGTTCAGATACAGTTGCATGGATACACTGATGCTGATTGGGCTGGTAGTATTTCTGATAGACGATCTACCAGTGGATATGTATTCTCTTTTGGGAGTGCTGCAGTCACTTGGAGCAGCAAGAAACAGCCTGCAGTTGCCTTGTCGAGCACAGAGGCTGAGTACAGGGGTGCAGCAATGGCTGCATGTGAGGTAGCTTGGTTGCATAAGCTACTTTATGATATGCATCAGTCTACAGATGGGCCAGTTGTCATTTATTGTGACAACATGAGTAGTATACACTTGGCAAATAACCCAGTCTATCATGCTAGAACAAAGCACATTGAGGTGCATTATCACTATGTGCGAGAGAGGGTTTTACTAGGTCTTATTGATCTAGTTTATGTCAGCACAGAGGATCAGGTAGCTGACATATTTACGAAGGCATTGGGCGCAGAGAAGCTGCGCAAGTTCAGAGACCTGCTTGGTGTGCAGGAATTGGGATTGAGCTCGAGGGGGAGTGTTGAGATATCGAGCTCCACTCGTGATACGCCAGGGTGACCGTTGTATATTTATGTCACCGACCGTCAGTTGTTGACGCGGTTGGTACACCGCCCATGAATAATAGCTACATGATAGCTATCCTTATCTACTCTAGTTCGTGGCTCAGTTAGTATGCCACCTTAGTTAGTTGAGTTTGGTTTGAGACCCATATATAGGGTTCTTCTATTTCTTTGTACTTGAGTTCTTTTGGCTTACACAACTAAGAAGAGGAAAACTGTTTTCAGCCTCCACCCTTGTTTGTCTTCCCCCATTGTGCAAGCAAGAAAGCTTCAAGCGAGACTCCTTCCTTCTCTCCCACAATCTTGACACACAATGGGTATCATAATATAGGACCAATTGGCCCTTAGAAAATTTATACTTCTTAGTCCAAAGGCCATGAAGAATTTTTATCCACTTCTTCTCTACTTCTGGATGTAACAAGGCTTGTAATCGAATCTCGTCAAGATATACAAAGGAAGTAAACCTTTCTTGCAGTGCTTCCTCTTCTCCCAAAGAATGGTTTAGAGTAAACCTTGTTGTAGGCAAGTCAATCTCCAAATGTAAAAAACGCTCTTTCAAATTTAAAAGGGGTGTAGCCTGTAGCTCTCTTGAATGCCATATTATAAGACCGAATAGGCGCATACAACTTCTTACTCCAATCATGCTTACCTTCAGATACAGTCTTGGATAAAATCCCCACCACAAGATGCTTATTAGTACTCTCTATTTGCCCATTAGCTTGGGGTTTGTAAGTCTTATTATGTTTAATCTTCACTACTTCCGTTAAAGCCTTAATCACCTTATTCAAAAAATGTGTTCCGCAATCAGACACAAGCTCCTTGGGTAGATCAAAACAGCAAAAGACCTATTTCAAAATAAAACTAGCCATTTCCTTGGCATTATCCTTCATCATATTGCAAACTTTAGACCACTTTGTGAAATAGTCAGTTACCACAATGATATAACACTTTCATGAAGTCGATGAAGGATGTATAGGTCTAATGAAATCAATATTCCACTTCTCAAATGGTAGTATAGCCATGATAGGAATTAATGGACACTTCCTATTCTCCTCATTATCATGTCTCTGATATGTATCACATCTCTTGATATATACAAATGCATCCTGAAAAATGGATGACCACCAATATCCAACTCTCAAAGCTTTCTGTGCAATCAACCATCTAGTAAAGTGTCCTCCAACAAGTAGAGTCATGACACTCTTCCAAGATAAATGGAACCTCATCAAGCATAACACATTAGTGATAAACATGATTGACCCCTTGTCGATATAGTGCTCTTGAAATCAATGCAAATTTCAAGGCTTGCTACCTAACTTTTCTCTTTTTATCCTTTGACAAAGTGGCTTCAGCCTCTCCTATGGATAGATAGTGCATTATAGTAGTATACTAGGATGAAATGGAGGCCATATCTATTTTGAGTAGACTCTCAAGGTCACTTCCCTTAGCTAAGACTTGATTTGGCTCCTTGAAATCCCTAAGATATTCAACAATGCCCTAAAAATTTTGTGGCTTACTCTTCATTTCATAATCAAACTCCTTTAAAGTGATCAACCACTTTGCTAGGCTGTCAAGCGGCTGCAACTTATTCAACAATAGCCTCAGTCCCTCTACCTTTATATAAAATGCCATCTTTTCACAGAGGATATAGTGCTTGAATTCCTTCATTGCAAAGACCATCCCAATGAACATTTTTTCCATGTAAGTATAATTAATTTGGGACACCTCCAATTTGCGATTGGCAAACACAATCGGATGGTACCACTCCTCCTCTCAAATTTGGGCCAGCTGATCCTATATTTTATAGCTCTTGAAAATATATAAAGTATCTCACCCCTTTTAGGTGTATTCAAGGCTGGTGCTTTCGTCAATTTTTGCTTCACATATTTGAAGGATACTTGACACAAATCACTCCAAATAAATAGACAATTAAAGGATAATATATTCATCAATGGCAATGTCATCTGAGGCAATGCATTAATAAATCATAGATAATATCCAACTGATGACAAAAAGCTATGCATCTCTTCAGGAGTATGTGGCAGACTCATAGTGATGATAACCTTTATCTTTTTAGGATCAGTCACAATACCAACCAAGGCAACCACATGGCCCAACAATAATCCATAGGGCACTCAAAAAACACACTTTCTTGAACTGAGAGCAATGCAAAACTACCTATATTGCTTGAAATATTTCCTAAGATGATCAACTGTCTCTCCCTTATGGTGGCTACCCCTAGATCATCAATGAAGAATTTTTGCTCCTCTTGAAACATATCACCAAAAGTCTTATTAGCCATATATTGCCAAGACCTTGGCGCATTACATAGGCCAAAAGCCATAACATGATAATACATTGATAACTATCTTTTTTAACTCATCTTCCTTTACAGTTTCCATTTGGTTATAACTAGTAAATTAGTCCATAAATGAATAGATATCCCTACCCATTAACTGATCTAGAATTTGATCAATGAATGACAGTGAATATAAATATTTAACCATCCTATTTATTGAGCTCCCTAAAATCTATACAATGCCAAATTTGATTATTTTTCTTTTTCTTGATAACTATCAATGAACACCACTCCATGTGTTTTATAAGAAATATCAGGCCAACCTTAAGTAATTTTTGTAGCCCCTCAAATAGTTAGTCCCATAGCTCAAAAGGCATACATCTCACTTTTTGTCGAACAAGCCAAATTTGATTATTTTTCTTTTTCCTAATAACTATCAATGAACACCACTCCATGTGTTGTATAAGAAATATCAGGCCAGCCTTAAGTAATTTTTGTAGCCCCTCAAATAGTTAGTCCCTTAGCTCAAAAGGAATACGCCTCACTTTTTGTCTAACAAGATGGTCACCTTTCTTCAAGGAAATAGTATGAATAACCAGACTAGAAGGAATACCCCTCATCTCATCATAGCTCCAAGCAAAAATATTACAAAATTCTTGGATCAAGGACATGTAGTTCTTCCTCTCTTCTCAACTAAGCATAGATCCTAATTTGATTGGTCATGGCTCTTATCCAATGTACTGAGATCTAGCTCAACTATATTTGTAACTTTGATTATATTTTGAGCTTCTATCAGCTCATTGAGAGTCACTTGGTAGAGATATTTTGTAGTGGATCCCTCTCTTAATTCATCACTCGATGAAGTTTCACTGCTAGAAGGATCCTCTAATGCATCTAATTTTGTTGAAGATAAGGGTACTCTCTGTCAAGATTGTGGGAGAGAAGGAAGGAGTCTCACTTGTAGCTTTCTCACTTACACAATGGGGGATTACACACAAAGGTGGAGGCTGAAAACAATTTTTCTCTTCTGAGTTGTGTAAGCCAAAAGAACTCACATACAAAGAAATAGAAGAACCCTATATATGGGTCTCAAACCAAACTCAACTAACTAAGGTAGCATACTAACTGAACCATGAACTAGAGTAAATAAGGATAGCTATCATCTAGCTATTATTCATGGGCGGTGTACCAACTGCATCTGCAACTAACAAGTCGATGACATAAATGCACAACGGTCACCCTGGCATATCACGAGTGGAGCTCGATATCTCAACACTCCCCCTCGAGCTCAATCCCAATTCCTGCATACCAAGCAGGTCTCTGAACTTGCGCAGCTTCTCTACGCCCAATGCCTTCGTGAATATGTCAGCTACCTGATCCTATGTGCTGACATAAACTAGATCAATTAGACCTAGTAAAACCCTCTCTCGCACATAGTGATAATGCACCTCAATATGCTTTGTTCTAGCATGATATAGTGGGTTATTTGCCAAGTGTATACTACTCATGTTGTCACAATAAATGACAACTGGCCCATCTGTAGGCTGATGCATATCATAAAGTAGCTTATGCAACCAAGCTACCTCACATGCAGCCATTGCTGCACCCCTGTACTCAGCCTCTGTACTCGACAAGGCAACTGTAGGTTGTTTCTTGCTGCTCCAAGTGACTGCAGCACTTCCAAAAGAGAACATATATCCACTGGTAGATCGTCTATCAGAAATACTACCAGCCCAATCAGCATCAGTGTATCCATGAAACTATATCTGAATCCCAGTCTCATAAAATAGTCCATACTGCAATGTGGACTTCACATACCTGAGTATGCGTCTAGCCGCATCCAAATGCGGTTTTCTTGGAGCCTACATAAACAGACTTACCAGTCCAACAGCATAGCTCAAATCTGGCCTGGTAATAGTCATATAAATCAAACTTCCTACTATGCGCCTGTACATAGTAGGGTCTTCCAGAAGCTCACCTGCATCTGCGCTCAGCTTCACATTCTGCTCCAAAGGAACTGAAATAGGCTTACAGCCTATCATCCCATATTTAGACAGCATGTCCAATCCATGCTGCCTCTACAAGAGCCATATCCCACTTGGTGATCTTATCACCTCAATGCCCAAGAAATAACACAACTCTCCCAAATCCTTTATCTCAAACTTCTGCTTCAATAGCATTTTCACATGAAGGATATCTTCATCACTATCACCTATGATAAACCAATCATCAACATAAATGACAAGCAGCATAATACCTTTCTCTGTTTTTCTGACATAAAGTGAGAAATCTGCCTTGGAAATCTGAAAGCCAATAGTGACAAGATGCTGTCCTATCTTGTCAGACCATGCTCTAGGTGCTTGTTTCAAACCATACAAGGCTTTCTTCAACCTGCAAACAAACTCAGGATGAACAGTATGCACATAACCTGGTGGGTGCTCCATATAGACCTCTTCTTGCAAATCACCATACAAGAAGGCATTCTTTACATCCATCTGATATAAAGACCATCCCTTTGATGCAGCCATAGCAATGACTGCTCTTACGGTTGACATCCTTGCAACCGGACTGAATGTTTCTTCATAATCAATGCCATATATTTGTGCATACCCCTTGACTACTAATCTTTCCTTGTATCTGTTCACAGAACCGTCTGCATTGTGCTTCACCTTATAAACCCGCTTACAACCAATTGCATTCTTATCTTTAGGCAAAGGTACCAATTCCCATGTAGCATTTGCTTCCAAAGCATCCATTTCTTCATCCATGGCTTTCTCCCATTTTTCTTTTCCCATGGCTTGCTCAAAAGAAGTAGGTTCTGGTTCATGTATCACTTTGACTATATAGGCATAGTGAATGGCTGTAAATCCATCATATTTCAGCCTATCCATAGGATACCTAGCTCTGGTAGACCTACGCAAAGTAGACTCACTTCCAGGTGCTCTCAAAACATCCTTGGTCTTCCTTACTCCAGGTGTAACAATAGAAGGAATACCCAACTCATCATCAATGCTCTGTTCTGAGCCACTGGATTCACTATCCACATAAGAGTGACTTGCATTCACATCAAACATGGGCTGATCTACCTTCTCTTTTCCTTTTCGTGATACCTGCATACCACTATCTGCATTGCTTTGAGAAGATTCTCCTGATCTCAATCTGCCTGTCCATGGTGAAGAATGTGAACCACTGCTAGAGGACACTCCAAGTCCACTAATATCTTGTGACTGCTGCTGTGAATTGTGTGCAGCATTACCATTTTGTGCATCTACATTATCAATCACATTTACTGGTTTATACCAGCTACTCATCTCATAAAAAATAACATCTCTGCTCACTGTGAACTTACGAGTAGAAGGGTTATAGCATCTGTACCCTTTCTGCATGTGCAGAGAGTAACCAATAAAGATGCACTTCTCAGCTTTTGGATCCAACTTGGATCTCAACTCATCTGGCACATGAACATAGGCAATGCAACAAAAAATTTTCAAATGAGAAATATCTGGTTTCCTATCAGTATACCTCTCCTCTAGAGTCATGCCATGTATTGCTACAGTGGGAGTCCTGTTCATTATGTAGATTGCTAAATCTGGCAGGTCTTTTTCATTGAGCATGGCACGAGATACCTCTCCAATATGCCTGTTTTTTCTTTCTACAATTCCATTTTGCTGTGGGGTATGACTACATGAATATTGGTGCTTTATGTCATGCTCTTGCACGAACCTTGCAAACTCATTTGAGAGGTACTCTCCCCCTCCATCTGACCTTAGGCATTTTATTTGCAAGCCTGTTTCTTTTTCAACCATAGCTTTAAGAGTTTTGAAATGCCCAAAAACTTCACTTTTCTTTTTCATTAAATACACCCAAACTTTTCTGCTATAGTCATCAATAAAAGTGACAAAATAATGAGAACCTCCAATAGATGCAGCTTTAGTAGTCCACACATCAGAGTGGATTAATTCCAATGGCTTCTTACTCTCTTGAACATGTCTAGGAAATGGTTTCCTTGCATGTTTTCCAAATTGACAGGCTTCACATACCTTATGCATTTCTGCAACCTTGAATTTAGGCAATCCTACAACAATATTTTGGGCCTGCATTGATTTAAGTCGCTGTACATTAACATGACCAATGCGTTTATGCCAGATATCAATATCTGCAACTACATCGGTCCCATGTGCAAACGTTGCTGCACTCAATTCAGGCATGTCTGCATCCAACGTAAACATTCTGCCCTTCTTCTTTCCTTTTGCTATCAAGCAACATTTATTTTTCATATCCTCAACAAAGCATCCATGAGGATTAAATCTGACCTGCAAGCCCTGCTCAACCATTTGGCCAACAGAAAACAGATTCTTGGTGATATTCGGGACATGAAATACATCTGACAGGTATTTCTTTTTCCCATCCTGCATAGACAAATGAATTTTTCCAATCTGCACAATAGGATGTGTAGTATCATCACCAGTCTCCACAAATCCTAGTTTTTCCATTTTCCTTGCATCCTGCATCCATTCTGCATGACCTGTCATGTGGTTTGATGCACCTGAGTCAACATACCACACTTCATTTCTTTCTTCTGCACTTGTCACAGAATTGTTCATGTGCTGCACCATAAACAAATGCTCATTCCTGTCTTCATCACCCTGTCTACTAGAAGATGCATAATTCCCTTGTTGCAATTTTCCATTCATGATGTCATTCTACTTTTTATAGCAGTCTTTAGCCATATGACCCATTTTACCACAGTAGTAGCATTCAACATTGATGTTTGCATTTTGGCCTCTTTGCCATCCACCACGACCTCTTTGGCTCCCCCTGCCTCTAGAGTTACCACGTCCTCCTCCATAGGACTGGTTTTCTTGAGTTTGGTGCATATTTTGATTTCTACCACGGCCTCCAGATTGGCCTCCTTGCCTCTACCTCTTCCAGCATTTGAGTAGAAGATAATTTCTTTTGAAGTTCCTCTTGAAGAAGATGCACCACCATTTCTCTACTCCTCACAAATTAGGAGAGCAATCAACTCCTCAAAATCAGGAAATCTTTCACGGACGGAAATGGATGTTCGGAACTGTGCATAATCCTTTCCTAGACCATTCAAGGTCACGACAACTAAATCATCATCTTCCATTGGCGACCTAATGGAAGCAAGTGCATCTGCAATATTCTTCACCTTCATGTGGTAGTCATTGATGCTCATACTTTCTCTCTGCACATTGTGCAACTCTTGCTTGAGCTACATTTTCCTGGCTTGCATATTTATGCTATATATTTTTGACAAAGTATCCCATGCCTCCTTTGGCGTACTTGCATCTTGAATATGCACAATCATAGAGTCTAAAATACTGATAGACAGCGAGTACATAACTTTTCTGGCTCTCTCATGCCATCCTTTAAATGCCTGCATTTGCTGTTGATTGAGAACATCAGGAAGAACTAGTTCTTCTTCATTTCCTGCAACAATTTTCCAATATCCTTTTCCCATAAGGAAATTCATCATTCTAAACTTCCATGCTTGGAAGTTGTTCTTGTCAAGCTTTTCAGTGACAATCTGTGAAAGAGAATCAGACACCATTACAGAACACTACAAAAAATTCTGTCACTGTAAAAAACACAGCTTCAGCCTCACAAGGGCAAATTTGCAAAACTGACGAAAGTGGTATTTGACCACATAATCACTTCCTAGTGACGATTTTGCATCAACAGGCAACAAGGATGATTCTGTAACTCCCAATGTCTCTGCGCACAGGGATACGATGCAATTTCTACGGTAACTTTTCACCAACCTGTAGAACAGTGGTCGCATAGCAAAAACAGGGCCTTTTCCTGAGTGCGTGCAAAAAACTTCCGCCTCCAAAACAGGCCCCGAAATGGCCTCAAATCAAAAAAATAGAGCAACCAAGGGCTAAAGCCCTTGCCCGCAGCATATACTGCCCTCTTGCTACACCGCGAAGGGCGTCTCAATCTAAGACAATGCACTCTTGCACTTTCCGGCTGTGCTACCTGCAGAGACTTGATCCCAAAACAAAAAAATGAAAGCAACACTGGTCCTCTTACCAGAACACTGCGAACTTGGTTTGCTTTCTTGAGCTTCTTACCACAAACAAGGCTCTGATACCATGCCAAGATTGTGGAAGAGAAGGAAGGAGTCTCACTTGTAGCTTTCTCACTTACACAATGGGGGAATACACACAAAGGTGGAGGCTAAAAACAATTTTCCTCTTCTTAGTTGTGTAAGCCAAAAGAACTCACATACAAAGAAATAGAAGAATCCTATATATGGGTCTCAAACCAAACTCAACTAACTAAGGTGGCATACTAACTGAACCACGAACTAGAGTAAATAAGGATAGCTTTCATCTAGCTATTATTCATGGGCGGTGTACCAACCGCATCTGCAACTAACAAGTCGGTGACATAAATGCACAACGGTCACCCTGGCATATCACGAGTGGAGCTCGATATCTCAACACTCTCTTGCTTTGAGGAGATGCAATATATGCATCCACTATTATGTGTTTGGCACCTCTATAAAAAAATTAGGTGACCAATGGGTATATCAACTTGACAATCAGATTACAAGATCCATGGCCTTCCTAATAATACTTGATAGCTTGGCTACCCTATAAACCTAATATCCCTAAAGTCCAAAATTCATTCCACATTAGCAACAATCATGTGGACTTTGGTAATGCAACTATGGGTTGTCTCAAACTATCATTAGCCATTCGAAGAATTGTGGAGGCATCCTTTTGGATTTTGAGTCCTAGTCTTTCCACCATCAATTCTAAACTCATAATATTGAAGAAGGATCCCATATCCACAATGGCATGATCCACTAATATGCCATCAATATATGTTGCCACCCTTGGACAATACTTCTTAGCATGTTCAATCCAGTCATCTCCCACCCGGGCTATTGCTAAGGATTTGATGATATATCCAATGCAAAGAATTTTCTTAAACTCTTTACACACTCATGGAGATAACTTGATCAACAATAGGAGATTCACATTAGGCTTTATCTCACAAAGAGAATTGGCTAAGTCAAATTCATGATAATTAGAAATGGTTCTCTTCTCCCGCCACACCATTCTTCTTGTTGGTCTCAATGAATATGCTTAGATGTCTCTTTTTTGGCTTTTACCTTCTTCTTTGGAAGTTCCTTATTGAAGTCAAATTTGCTACCAATAGCTTTTAAAGGACCGGCTTCCACATCAAGGTTAAGGACTTGCATCCCCTTATCAGCCTATTGAGGGATTGCCTCAAGCTTTTATATTATCTTTAACACCTTCTTTAACCTTATGTCCCCTTGTAATGGCTCACAAATTGGAAGCCTCAATGGTGTTGGCATGCACAGCTTCGATGAGGCTAGCATCACTACCACTGGGTAGCTCTTCTATGATAGCTTTTCCTCTCTACAATATTTGCTTTGGTCCTTTATCATGGTAAAGGTTATTACCTTGTGCTCGATGATTAATTGGATTTGGTTGCTCACTCCATTTTGCTAAAGAGAAATGATATTACTCTAACAAGTACTAGCTAGATGGTCAGACTTTCCACATATGTCACATTTGACATTAGGGAAGTTTCTAAAAAAGTATTGACCACCACACCATTTATAGCTAAATCTTGATGGACCACCCTCTTCAGGACGTCAACTTCCTATCAAGTTTTGCTACTTCTTTAGGAAATTAACATCTATGGATATTTGTCTATACTATTCCATTATCATACTGGTATAATGCTTTATTGACTTCGCAACCCAATAAGATTTGATACACTAGACTCATAACAATGATCATACGCATGTTTTCAGCTAGCCTAACCACCTGATTAGGGATCTGCCTTACTACTGATTAATTGGCATGACATTAGGGTTGCCATTTGGCTTTCATTATTTAGCGGAACCATGTGGCTAGCCATCAATGTAGCAACATTAAGAGGAGTTGGCAACATAGGCATATTTTGCATCATGCTTCCTCTTCCATTCGAATTGGTCAAAGGTGTACTAGTTGCATCTTGACTTCCACTAATCAATGCCAAATTATTGCTCGTGTAATCGCAGTGTCTATATTAGCAAGAGCAACACTAGTTAACTGCACTTGGATATTGAAGTCTAATCCATGTAAAAAGTACTAAAAGTGAACAACAAGTGGGACATGAATAGAGATTTGTAATTTGCGAAACACCTAGAATTTAAATTTATTGGTATACGCTCGAGCATTGTCATGAGGTCCTTGATGTGTCACATTCAAAGCATGCAAACAATACAAACCATCTCTCTCAGGGGCAAACTCTCTTTGAAAGGCTACAAAGAATAAATCAATCCTGGTTATGGTTCTGACTTCGAAGCCATGATACCACATTGTAGCTCTTCCTTTTAGAGTCGTATTGAAAAACATCATAAGATGTCCTTCATCCAAAATTTGGTAATTCAACATTACTTTTTATAACTCATTGATACGAAGTTTTGCATCGTCCTCTATTAACCCATTAAAAATGGGTAGAGGAAAACCTAAATATGGCAAATCCAGTAATCCTGTAGGTGTTGCAATAGGTTGCACCATCATGATGATCGAGTTTTCTCTAGGGGTTTTTATCAGTGGGATTACACTCCCACTGAAAGCAACTTGATTTTTCGGGGAAATAGGAATGCTAGACCTTCCTCCTCCCCTTATGGTGATAGACTAATTAGGATATTGATTGGGTTAACAAGACCTTTCTTTCTCAAAGATATCAAACTACTATGCTTAAGAGAATATGTCCTAATGATTTAAGCTCATTGTCTAGTCCTTTCATCTCTTTCTTGTCGTTGAATCTCAGATCTATTTTAATGCTCTTTGGCATATAGTGTGACTAATTGGTCTCTATTAATCAATATTTAAAAACTACCATTTATTACTGGCTCCTAAAAAATGCACCACTTTTCAGGACCTAAAATGGGTCTAACACTAGCTCTAGGGCTCTAGCTAGCAGGCTTCCTATGCTCACTCACCAAACACCCTCATAGCCTCACGACCAGGAGCATTTAGAGGCTATATACTACTCCAAATAAATCACATGTTTGTATCAATTTGTGTTCCAATGATACTGCCCTTTCCAACTCTAATAGAGGGAGCATCCAAACATACAAGTGATCAATACCTCGATTTGCATACACAAAGAGATCAACCAAGTATAGTGTTGTGGCTCTCCTATGACTCTCCTACACCACCCTAGGGATTGGCCCCAGGATGCACCATCTTACACATAGAACACGAACGCAATAGAGTCCTCTCTCTATAACATAAAATCAATGATATAGGAGAATGTATATATTCCTTACTTAATCAGTTTCCAAAGATAACGCACTATCCTATAGCAAAGGGAAATCTTACACTCTCAACATTGGTCATCATCTAGACATACAATTGTAATGTATCCATGAATTTATATTTTGATACCATATTTAAATTACATATGTAAAGTGTGCGACACTCTGTGCGCTCAAATAACTTAACTAAAAACTAGCCAATGTGAAGTGCACAAATAATCTTCTCATGATTTCTTTCTACTAGCATTGTGATGCATTGCTAAGGAATAACACCAGACTAACCCGTTGTCATGCCGCTTTATGCGCACACAGTGTGAACAACTCTAGAGTGTATCATCATTTCACTTTCTTATTGATCTAGAGAGCCAATGCCATATTAGTCATTAATGTCAATGTACGTAGTGTGGATAGTCCAAAAATACTAGATTTTTGGACAAGTTTAGCCAATTTTTGATATTTCAAATATTATCTCTTGTAAATATCCAAAAGTTGTAGAAAAATTCTAGAATAGGATGACATGTAAAAGAAAGCAAGTAGCTTTTAGCCATTTTTGGGGGATTTTATGTAAAAAGAAGGATTGGCAAAATTGTGCGATACACAATTGTAATTTTTAGGCAGTGAACAACACTCTGAGCTGGGAGAAGAAGAAGGAGTGATCTAGGAGAATTCTGGCTAGCTTTCTTGGTATTTTATCCCCCTTTCAGAGCCAAAACAGAAGCATGAGATTGGCAATCTAAGCAGTAGAGAGGAAGCTATTGTTTTATGTACGTTTTTTTTGTCTACATGAGATTTATATTCACAGGATGTGAAAATAAATTGACAGGATTCACCTCTATGAGTATTCTTCTACATTTTCTATTTCTTTAAACCCCTTCACTTTCGTCTATTCCTCTCCTTGAATCTCCCTTCACCCTACTATCTCTTACCCCCATGGTAGACTTTTGACCCCAAGTGTTTCGACAGTGGCGAACCTGATGTGAAAGTCGATAGTAGGTGTGTAAAGATGGGGGATTCTGCAAGTTTAAGTAGTGGTGATGCTTTACAACAAATGATTGCTTTTTTGCAGCAACAACAATAGCAACAGTTGTTCTTACAACAACATATGCAAACTCGGCAAGAAGCAGAAAGAATTGATTCCTTAGTTGTTGTGAATGCAGGTGTGTAAAGATGGGGGATTCTGCAGGTTCAAGTAGTGGTGATGCTTTACAACAAATGATTACTTCGTTGCAACAATAACAACAACAACAGTTGTTCTTACAACAACTAATGCAAACTCTGTAGGAAGCAGAAATAATTGATTCCTTAGCTGTTGTGAATGCATTGCAGGTAGTGGGACAATTATTGAAGTAGTTTAAGGGTTAAAATGTTTTGGTCTTCATCCGGTTGTATGAAGAAAAGATGTTGTTTCATGGGGCACCGCAATATGAATGGAGTTGTCATGCATTCGTTGCATGATCAGATTGATGAGTTACATAGAAGAGATGGTGATTGGGCAGCTTTTAAGAAAGCTTTGAGAGAAGAGTTTTTCTTGAAAGATGCATGATTGGTAACTAAAAAGACATTTATAGATTAGATTGAAAAGCCCAATAAAGGGTTGACTACTATAGCTTTGCTCCTGAATTTGAAAGTTGATATGCGTAGTTGGAATGAAGATGATAAGCAATCATTGGAGAGTCAGAAAATTGATTTATTTTTGAAGGCTATAGATCTTGTCTTACAAAAGAAGCTGACTAATTGTTTAGAAGATGCCTCTTCTGAAACGGAACTGAAATTAGATTGGGCTAATATAACAGAGGTAGTGCATATGTTGGTAAAGAGAGGGCGAATGAAATTAAGATGGGGTATAGGCATCACACTTGCTAGTGCTCAGAAGGGAGCTCAAATTGTAGCTAAGGCACCTGTACCTATGGCGGAACAAGCACCTATACATGTTGGTCAGACTATTAAAGAAGGTGATACTATGGATGAATTAATCAAAGGCATGTGTGATTTGAGGCTGAATTTGAAAGAAATCTATGCAAAGGTCAAAAAGTTGGATGTTAAGGTAGAAGAGAAGGCTTAGGAAATAGCCTAAAGACCATACAAAGAAGGATACAAGAGGAAAAGCATTTGGTGTGATAGTTTACAGCATGAAAAGTGAGACTATACGAGCTACCTTGAAGTGGAAGAAAAAATGTTAGTCTTTTGAAAATATGAAAAAATTAAATTCAACAAAAACTGGTCTTCCAATAGATCCAAATTTTGGAAATGGTGGCATGCAAAAGAGGTTAGAATTGAAAAAGATAGTTTGATGGTGAAGTTTTGAAAGCATTGATGCAGGTTGACAAAGACATAGAGAAACAACTTCAGAGGGAATATGATGATACACGTAATGCTAATTTGGAGTAGGCTGATGTTGAAAATGGGTTAAATGGGAGTGTAGACAGCAAGCTTGTGGTTGAAATCGGTCTTATGGGCAGCAGTAAGCATAGAGAGAAGGCTATGTATAATGGGGATGTCCATCAACAAGCACATGAAGAAGAAGATGCTCATTTTATTCCAAGTAGTCATTATTCACGAATGCATTAGAATCGTGCTACAACAAAGGCAATTGTTAAAGTGGGAGAAAGTAAGATGCCTTGCATAGCTCTCTTGGATCATGGTTCTGAAATCAATGTTATGGCTATTAGAAACTCAGATCTAGGACATGGCTATGACAGAAGCTATGGAGGTTGAAATGGAAAGTAGAGACTCATGAAGACATTGACACTGACAAGTCAAATTGTCACACAAGTGAATTAAGTTCCAAGATTGAGACTTGGACTCATGAGCACAATCTTGTGTATTGATAGTGATAAGGACACTTTATCGTAAAGAAAAGAGTACAATCATTTTCATTAGAAAAGAGTGCAAGTACAATGCTTTATAGGAATGGAATGGCAGGACTTCTCCTACTGTGCATATGGGATTCTGATGTTGAGCCCTCATTGCTCCTTATAAAGGGACTGAAGTAAGTGTGATTGCAAATATCTCAACACCCCTCCTCAATCACAACCAGTAATACAAAGTGTGTAGAGGCTTTAGTGAGAGCAACTACTGCAAAGTGTGGGCATACCATAAACATGGCAAAACTCTAGAGGTTGTCATCATAGAAAGGCTAAGTGTGGGTACCACAAACATGATGGACATCCAGAGGCTGTAGCAGGGGCCTCACAAAGTGTAAAGAGGCTGTAGTACAAGGCTACATGAGGAGTTTATAAGTTTATGTCCGAAGCATTAGGGTTAGGAAATACAAAGCTAAAAAAGTCTATCTAAATAGAAGGACTGATGAGGTTTGTTCTTCTCCTGGTGGTCTCTTCTTCTTCTTCTTCCTTTGTTTCGTTTTCTTCTTCTTCTTTGATTGCAACTAGATAGACCTTTTGGGACCTTTTTTAGCATGGCAGAACTTCTCCATGTGTTTGGTCCTTTTGCAGAAGTCATAGAAGAGCTGGTCCTTCTTGCGTTTGTACCTGTTTGCCAATATACAATGCATGTTCATCTATAGATGTGCTTGGTTCTTCCTTAGTTTTTAGCTTCTTTTCCTCCTCTAACAGTGATGCTTGGATATCAACAAGTTCAAGATTTGGCATATTGATTAGGGTTGTTGATATATTATTATATTCAAGAGGTAAACTTTATAGTAGAATAGTGATGCAAACATCTTCTTCCATTTTAATGTTGATTCCTGCAAGTTGGGTTAAAAGTCCTTCCATGTAATTTAGATGTGTGGAAAGTGATGTGTTGGACTTCATTTCAAGCCTAAAAAACTCAATCAAGAGACCATACTTTGATGATTTAGACTGTGCATCAAACAAAGTGTCAAGTCTCTTCCATGTATCTTGTGAAGTATCACAGTTATCCACATGGTGGATATAGCTATCGTCTAGCTCCAGTTTGATAATGGATTGAGTCTTATCATCATTCTTTTGCCAAGTAACTACAAGGTCCGCATCACGAGGCTTCTTCTGTTTGCCACTTGTGATGGCCTAGAGATCCTTCTTCATTAGGATAAGCTTGATGTGAGTCTGCCAAGTGTGAAACTCGACCCCCTTAAAGCGGATTGTCAGAGATTCCTTACCCATATTGGACTTGCGGGAATGGCAGCAAATCAGCTCCAAAGTTCTCAGATTTTAGTAGCAGAGGAACTGATCTTGAATGTGCTAACAAGCACAAGTGCCGAATAAGCACTAAGTGACTAGTATCAAGAGAGATTTGTGGAACCAGATTCTTGAGAGTTCTTCAAATCTTCAATGAGTCTTCAAGAACCGATCTTTAAGATTGTATTGCCCTCCTTGATTTGATGTTCGTAGTAGCCCAAAAATCTCAGACCTGATGTGAGACAAAATTGATATACGTAACAAGAGTCACTAAATAAGTGTCAAGAGACACTATGATACTATGCTTCAATCTTGCAAGAAGTCACCATGATCTCCCCTCCTCAATGATTTGATGTGTATATGTGGGAGCTCACGCTCAACTGCCAGGACCCACGGACCGCTTATTGCTTCAAGCATTCCAAGCCAGAGCACTAATGGCTACCTCTCACATAGCCGACACACTATCTATCTCTATGAGTGTAGTGAGCTTACCTCTGTGCTTGATTGAGTTATTGCCTCTCTCGAGCACTCCGGTAGCTCCACAATCCAAGTGCAAGATTCAAGCAAGTTCCATCCTCAAGCTCCACACTCCAAGCTCCATTGCCGCAAGTAAGAGAAGAGAAGAGAAGAGAAGAGAAGAGAAGATGGAGAGCTTCTCCTCCCTGGTCCCTCACCCTCACACACTCACTCCCTCACACTCTCACACTCCCTCTCTTATCACAAGCTCAAGCAAGCAAGAAAGAAGAAGAAGAAGAAAAAGAAGAGAGCTACTTTTGGCCACACACAAGAATGAGCTTCTCTTTCACTTTTCAACTTTATATACAAAACCCTAAATCCCTTTTTGGGCGGTCATCCCCTTATCCCTTTTTTACATGGTGCCTAGGCTCTTTTTCCCATTGTCCTCCTATCTTCCTAGCTTCCTTCCTACCACCCATCTACCTTTACAATTTGCACGGGTAAGAGCCCGACACTCTTAAAATGAAACATGGTGCACCTTGCGATCTTTTACAAAAGTATTGACTTGTGCTTTTTCTCGTGCACCTTTCTTCTTGATTTAGGATTTTTCTGCACTTCTTGTGTTTCCATATTTTTCTTGGCATGCCTTCGTCTTCCATTTCACTTTTGCCTTGGCCTTGTCTTCTGCTTTAGATTTTTGAGATTTTCCACCTTGTTTGTTTGAGGGTTAACAATATAATACTTGAATCTTCAAAGAGTAAATGTATTTTAAATGATAATGCATTGGCCTCAATGGCAGGAGAGAGAAAATGAGGTGGTTTTGAGCTTGATGAATATTTGACTATGGAGGAAGGGTTAGGTTTTCTGAGCAGCCCTAGTTTTTTTCTTACAGTAGCTCATACAGTGAGCCATCTTGCAAAATATTGGAGCTGAGAGTAGCTTAGGTAGTGCCCTTCCATTTCCCTTTGGATTTGGGAAGAGTTGTTGAGGATAGGTGCAGTATTCAACGTACGATAGGCCGTTGACAAAAATTGCGCCAGATCTAGGGAAAACTCCAATGCCCATTTCAACATGCATGAATCTCATCAATTTTTAGGATAGGATGGAGTGCCTTGACCATGGGGAAGATTTTCATAGAAGAAAGCTTAGGGAGATGTGCCTTGGTTGAAGAGATCTCAGCCCTCCAAGTCAGGTAGGTCCTGCAAGCTATGGCAGACACATAGCGCAGCAATTGTGAAGAATCACAATGCTGAGCTTGAAATGGCCTAATGTTGAGCTCTGAGGTGACAAGGAGGAGCTCCAAGAGCAGGATTACTCTTCTCTAGAAGAAGGCTTGTCAAGATCTCTTCTGGTTGAAGAGATCTAAGGGCTTGAAGTAAGATAGGTGCAGGCTGGCGATGGCTGCCACAAGGTCAAATGGAGAGGAAGGAGTGGGAGATGAGCTCCTAGACTTAATGTGAGCTGAATCGAGCTCAAGATGAGCTAGATTAGAGTATAATGGAGCTGGAGGAGAAGTGCCATGCCCGATTGGGCTTTGATACCATATTAAAAATTCGGATCTAGGACATGGCTATGCCAGAAGCTATGGCAGTTGAAATGAAAGGTAGAGACCCATGAAGACATTGACACTAACAAGTCAAATTGTCACACAAGTGAATTAGGTTCCAAGATTGAGACTTGGACTCATTAACACAATCTTGTGTATTGACAGTGACAAGGACACTTTACTGTAAAGAAAAGAGTACAATCATTTTAATTAGAAAAGAGTGCAAGTATAATGCTTTATAGGAATGGAATGGTAGCACTTCTCCTACTATGCATATGGGATTCTGGTCCTGAGCCCTCACTGCTCCTTACAAAGGGATTGAAGTAGGTGTGATTGAAAATATCTCAACAATGGTATATAGCTTGTATGAGAAGGGAGGTTGGGCTGATTGATGTAGATCTAGGATGGTGCATGCGGGCAACAAAATTTTATCAAGGGATCTTTATGTGGCTTGTCTGAATTTACCCATGAGCTAATGTACAAGAGTTTAAGGGTTTTTAGATAGCACTGTTGTAAATGGAGGCTATGACAGTGCCTCTAGGAGATAATTATGCCTCTAAGAAAGGGGGAAACTGTGTTTGTGTCTAGATTGCAAGAATGGACATCATGTAGTCTTGGCAGTTTTAAGGATATTTTAGCCATGTGTAGGGCTAAAAAGAAATATGTAGGATGGGCTGAAAAAGAGCTGAAGACATATGGTTTGATGGTTGCAAATGAAGGTATTTCAGGCCTCGTTCATGTTGATACAGTGGCTGAAATTTTTAGGGCAGAAAAAGAGGTTATTTATATTGACACTTTAGATATATATGAAGTCATTCTGAGCCTGAATGTCATGGGCTGCAAAATAGGGTTGAAGAAAGGGTGGATACAAAGTACAAAATAGTTGCAAAGAAGGCTAAGCTTGTGGCTTTGCCTTTACCACTTGAAAGTGATGGGTTGGCTGAAAAAGTGAGTCAACAGCCTAGTTTACAAGATCCACATGGAGTAGGACATAAATTTACAGCTAAAACTTCACAAAAGCTGATAATTGGTGAAACAAGATTTCTTTTGCATGTAGAAAGAGCTTATTTCTTGCAGATGTTGGCAAGGCATGGGAAAGCCTTTGCATTTCAGCCAGATGAAATTGGATGTGTTGATCCGTAGTTGCATCTATGGTGATCTTTATAGTACCTCATGTGCCATGGAATTTAAAGCCTATTCCACTACCTCAAGCATATTTGCCTAAGCTACTGGAGCTTTTGAATGAGAAGATCAGGATGTGGATTTTGGAGGCCTCTTCAGCTCTATATTCAAATCAGTGGTTTAGTGTTCCAAAGAAGAATGGTTCTTTAATGTTTATACAAGATTTATAACCAGTTAATAAAGTCACCATAAGGAATGTTGGATCAGGCCCAATAGTGGATAAATTTGCAAAAGCATTTGTAGGCAAGGAAATTTACTCTATGGGTGATTTATATTCACGATATGATCATTTCTAGCTTGCATTGGAAAGCCGTGATATCACTACCATGAAGACACCGCTTGGATTGGTTAGGATGTGTACGCTTCCACAGGGAGCAACCAATTGAGTAGCACATATGATGAATGCTATGTGTAAAGTTTTGAGGGAGTATATCTCTCACTTGACCTTACCCTTTCTCGATGATGTGTCGATAAAAGGGTGTGATATCCATGAGAAGAATGAAGAGTTGAATGAGCATGGATGTAGAAGATTTGTGGCTGATCATATTGCTAATTGTGATAGGATTTTGAGCCATCTTGAAGAAGTGCATTTGACTCTATTAAGAGAAATTTTAGTTTTTGGAGTGGAGGAAGTATTAATTGTTGGGCACATGTGTGGACCATATGGGAGAAAGCCCTCACTAGTAAAGATTGATGCCATAAGCAGGATGTGTGGACCATATGGGAGAAAGCCCTCACCAGTAAAGATTGATGCCATAGCAGGATGTGGGAGACATGTTCGAATGTATCCAGGTGAGAAGATTTTGGGTGCATGTGTCTTTTACTTGATATGGATTCTGCATTTTGCTCATGTGGTTGAAAGTTTATATTAGCTCTTTAGAAAGGGAAAAAGTTTTGGTGGGGTAAACAACATATAAAGGCAGTTTAGAAGTTAAAGAGCTTATTGATTTCAGCCCCAACACTACAAAAATTAAATGATGAGAATGGACAACCGAGTATTCTCATTGTGGATACAAGCCCAATTGGCATTGGTTGGGCAGTGGGTTAGGATGATGCTAATGGGAACAGGTATGCCATTCGATTTGGAGCAAAGGTCCTCAATGAGTAGCAACGGTGGTATTTTTACATCAAAATAGAACTTTGGGGTGTAGTGAAAACCCTTAAGTGTGATAGGGAGTATTTCATGGGAGCTCATGTAGTGATAGAGACTGATTTCCTACCTCTATTAGGCACGATAGTAAATTGCTCAACTCCTGATATTGCCATGTTACGATGGATTGCATATATAAAGTCACTTAACCTTGATTTTTAGCATATTGCAGGTAGAGAAAACCATATGGTTGACATGCTTTCACAAGCAAGGTTTGAAGATGAAGAGGATTTGATGGAAGATGAAGAAGACGATGTGATAGGCGCTAAAAATGACTTTATGACAACAAGAAATGAGTATATAGTTTGCTATTACTATAGGTATAACTATTGTAATAGGGATTTCAATAGTAAGAAAAGGCTTACAACCATGGAGAAGAGATAGGCAGTAGAGAGAAAGCATCATCAGTGTTATGCTTCAGTGAGAACACAATTTTTGGAAGAGTTGTATGAGGATGATTGGCTAAAAATAGGCCAATATCTCAACCTCATAACAAAGAAGGCTGAGTGGTCTAAAGTTGAATTCAAAAGGATTAAAAGTAAATATTATGGGTTTTTCTTGAAAGACAAATCTTTATGGAAGCATGAAAAGAAAGAGAGAGGAGCTTCAGTAGATAGGGCTTCTCAACAACAGGTGATGCAGGAGTTTCATGAAAGCTTATGATCTAGACATAGAGGAGTTTGGGGAGCATTTGCCAAGATAAAAGAAAAGTATTGGTGGAAAAACATGTATAAAGATGTGGAGCATTATGTGGAATCATACAGTGTATATTAGATGTATTCCATGGTAAAGCATAGAGATGGGTTGCAACCAATCTATCCATTGTGTCTATTCATTATAAACGTGGGTAGTTCATTTGGTTACCATGCCTATAGGTTTGTGGAATATGAGATATCTCGTGCTTACATGAGAAGACTTGACAAATCAAGTGGAAGGTTGAGCTCTTAGTACAAAGACTACTCAAACAGTTTACATGTTCTTATTGGAAGAAGTCATACCTCAGCCTACACTCCTGAAGCAAATGGAAAAAGTGAAAGTGGTCATCAACCTATCATTAAGGCATTAGCAAAGTCATGCAAGGGTAGGATGAAAGAGTGGCCAAGAATGTTACTCTTTGCTTTGTGGGCTGATAGCACCACTCATAGTGTAGTTACAGGTATATGCTTGCTGAATTAATGTAAAATCATGCCTATCGAGGAGAGTATTGCTACTTGGAGTATTCTGCCATGGGAAAGAGGGTTTGAATAGAGAAGAGCTGTTGGTCCTATGTATTAGATAGTTAGAAAGAAGGCCATAAGACATTGAGAAAACCATGAAAAAATTGAAGACTACAAGGATCAAGAAGAAGAAGAGGTTTGACAAGCAACACAAACTTCGACCACAAGCTATATAAGAAGGGGACTGGGTGTTGGTTCATGATAGCAGCATGGAAAATCAACATAATGCCAGTCAAAAGATGGAAAAGCAGTGGCTTGGTCTATATGTGGTAAGGTTTATTTCTGATAATGCTACATATGTATTAAATGAGATGGATGGGATAGCTCTAAGGAGTCCAGTGTGGCTGGAAAACATATCAAGCTCTTTAAATGTAGGGAGTCTTTAGTATATGAGTTGAAGTAGTTGCATAATGAGTATGAACATTAGAATATGGAAGAAGAAGAGGTAGAAGATGAAGACATTGACATGGCAGAGGATACTTCTTCTAACACTGTAGATTCGTAAGACTTTGGCACATGCTGGAGGATGTACATGTTAGGAGGGGGTGGATGTCGTGCTGCCACACACAGTGTGAAAAACTATAGAGTGTATCATCATTGAGCTTTCTTATTGATATAGAGAGCCAATGCCATATTAGTCATTAATGTCAGTTTCCATAGTGTGGATGGTCCAAAAATACTAGATTTTTAGACAAGTTTAGCCAATTTTTGATATTTTAGATATTATCTCTTGTAAATATCCAAAAGCTGTAGAAAAATTCTAGAATAGGATGATATGTAAAAGAAAGCAAGTAGCTTTCAGCCATTTTTGGGGGATTTTGTCTGAAAAGAAGGATTGGCGAAATCATGGGACACACGAGCACAGTTTTCAAGCAGTGAACAACACTCTGAACTGAGAGAAGAAGGAGTGATCTGGGAGAATTCTAGCCAAGTGTCCTAGTATTTTATCCCCCTTTTGGAGCCAACGGAAGCATGAGATTGGCAGTTTGAGTAGCAAAGAGGAAGCTATTGTTTAATGTACGCTTTTTTGTCGACAAGAGATTTATCTTCTCAAGATACAGAAATAAATTAACAAGCTTCACCTTTATGAGTATTCTTCTACATCTTCTATTTCTTTAAACCCCTTCTCTTCCATCTACTCCTGTCCTTGAATCTCCCTTCACCCAATTGTCTCTTACCCATGTGGTAGATTTTCGACCCCAAACATTCCAACACTATGCTATTGATTCCCTTAAAAACTTATATAAATCATGGCCTATATGCTAAGACATGTAAATAAATCAATAACTTAATCAAATATCTTTCCATTTTAGCCCCACATCCCCTACTATTTATGTTTAGATTACTTGCACAAGTATAGGGAGATTTTTTAATAAATTTTCATAGAAATAAGCTCTAAATATACACTTGAATATATTAATAAAGGAAAATTGACAAAAATCCTCATGCTTTATGCTCATTACATGATCAAAAATATTATTTTATTTTTTATGTAATTTCTAACATGTAAAAACTATTTTTGCTTACTTTTCCCCCTTTATTTGATAAATTTCCATGAAAATTTCCATTTATTTCAACATAAATTATTGATCTTTTTGCGTTTACTAACTTTTATAAACTTATGCAAAGTGTGATCCATTATCATACTCATGTTCATGCCATATGAACATCATTTGATCCCCAAAACCCAAGAGCAATACTATTTTCTATTAAATCCCATATTTTGAGTTTTGCAATTTTATTACTTTTAATATACATGAAGGAAAGAAAATGAATTTCTAAAATTGCAAATATCAAAAAATATATTTCAATCATTTTGGACCATCTTTCCATTATATGCACAAACAAGTCATCATAAAAATTAAATAAAGATCACTTACTCTAAAATCTGTATATGTGCATCTCATATTTCGAGAAAATGAAGCCATTGACACTATTTCCTAACTCTCGCTAACACATCCAAATCACCCGATCTATGTGCCATTATTCTTCTCAACCATCATCCATCCTATTAATCTAATCAATCTTCCTCTCTCTCTCATACACAACCATATGAATAAGGAATAAAGAGGAGAGAGAAACAAGAGAGAGAAATACTAAAAATAGATATCTTCATTCACTACATCATTTTTCATGATGATTGAAGAGATGGATAGTGGAAATTTGATAAATCTGATGCCTAGAGCTGTCAGAGAGTGAATTAGGGAGAGAGAAAGAGGAGATAGAAGACTGCAGAAGAGAGAGAAAGACTGTAGGAAGAGGGAGAAGAAGAGTGATGAGGAAAGAGAAAGACTAGATTTGGAGAGAGAAAGATAGGAAAGAGGGAGAAGCCATAGAAGCTGTGAGCAAGATGGGAGAGAAGGACAGTAATTGTATTAATGTGTCAAAAAGAGATAATTGGAAAAATTACATATCCTCTCCTTTTATACCAATGCCAGTGTGACATGGCAATACACACTAAATTCCTATTCTTGCCAGCTTCTTACAATCCATCCCATCCCAAAGGTTTTTGCCCTCAAAAACAAAATATAAAGACTGGAAAAGGATGGATGAAACAGAGTACTACTATGATACAAGGGCTACAAAAATAAGAAAATAACTAATTTGTACTAAGTAATGGATAGGATCAGAAGTGGAAAAGTGAATAGGCCATATGAACATCCATTTTGAAATGATAAAACTGAAAACTAAACCATCATAACTCCAAGAAAGGACACTTGCAAGCAATAGACAGCTTGCTATCTACTACAGAACCTGCTGTAGTAAAATGGAGATATCTTGTGATGGGCATATCCAAATCAAGTGTGTTATGAGTCAAAAGAAAACTCATCGGACGTACTTGTAGCCCATATAGATATCCTTCTTTTGTAATCGGATCAGAATTGAAGCTAAGTCAAAATAGTAAGCTATCCAAAAATTGTCTGTAGTAGAACAAGAGATAAATGGACTAATTTTCAGCCAAATAAACCTTTGAAAGATGAAGATTTTAAACCCTAATATAGACATTGGGCTAATGAAAGTGCAAAATCCTGCTCAGAACCTCCTGGATCAAAATGTATACCATCATAATAATGATCAAGAGGAGAAGTTTTGTCATCAAACTCATAATCTTGACCACCCGGGTCAAATGGGTAGGAAGAAAGATCCCCATAATCATCACCATAAGCATATCCATCATCCGTAATATTATAACCATCATGAATCTCATGTACATCCTCATTATCAGTATACCAATCATCAAAATCATTATCCAAGCTGTCATAACCATGGTCATATGCATCTAACTCCTCTTCTAGTTGAGGTAGTTCCTGATTGAGTGTGAACTGATGCATATCCTCAGCTAATCCATCATAAGCATGATCAAGAAATGTAAAGTCTTCATTTTCAGCACGCGCATATTCCTCCTTAGATGGTCCAAAAGGCTGATTACTTACCAAGTGATCTTCAAATACATTGGCTTCAACTACAACATCAACTTGCTGATCAAATTGGTCTTCTTCATATGGTTGACCTTGAGGAGACAAAGAGTTCAGCATTGCAATTGGTTGATTCCCGTTGATTTTCTGTCCAAGATCTATGGAATAATGCTCTTCATTCTGGCTTTGTATAAAGGGTACTTACTGTCCATGATTTACTTCTGCAGATTTAGACATAAAAACAACATCAAAGTATTCAAAAGAAAGAATCACATGTTGTAGAGTAGGTGGAACTCGATTCTTGAGGTCAATGCACCAAGTAGCAATTGCTGTAAGCATTTTCTTTTTCCATGAAGCATTTTTCAGTAAAAGGTTAATAGCCATCTTTACACAATCACAAATTCCTTCAAGTTAAATAGAGATACAAATCATGATGAAAGCAACATATTTCGTTAACTTGGTAGAACATTTTCCATGAAGTTGGACCAATGAATTTGTACCAACATCCAATATTTCCCATGCTAATTGTCCTTCTAATGAATTCCATGATCGCTTACTAACCAATGGAGGTGTATGAACTGTCGTAGCCCACTCATTGTCATCAATCTCAGCAAAGAGAGTAGAAAGTAATACCAATGCATAGTCTAAGTGTTGGTGAGATGATTGATTAAGCAATGATATCAACCAATGCAATACATCCTTGCCTTGAAAAGACTGCAAAAGAGTAGTACCACTGCTACAAAAGTACTTCATTGATGCCCACAAATCAGCCTGAGGCTCCACTTTCTCCATGGTTAGTAATCCCAAAAACATGTGTTTAGCTTCAGCATTGCATATACATTCTTGTGAGATATTGTTATCATAGAGATTGATAAGAGCCTGCATTACACCTTGCTGAACCAACTGAGAGGTATGTGGTTGCAACTGATGGATAAGTACTTGCTCAACCAAACTCACATCTATCTCTTCCAATGCCATTTGAGAGTCATCATAAGCCATAAAAGCATGTGCAAAAATAATCATAATGTCTACCAAAAGAATATCCAACCTCTTAGAAGCAACATTTCTAATTAGATCCATAATACTCTGTTTGCCTGTCTGTGGAAAGTGCAGTCCTGCAGTACCTATAGGTACTAAATCAACCATAACTTTTGATTGAAAGCTCTGATTGACAAACTTTCTGATTCAAACTGAAGCTAACACTTTCCTCTTCGAAAACTTAATAGTTAATTTTAGAGCAGGTCAGAAAAAATTATGATAGTCCAAAGTTGGCTAACTGAAACTGTCTACAACCTGTCCTATTTTGAACGAGTCTGTAAGAGGTATGTAGATCCAACTTTGACCTTGTTGAACCTTGGATACTCACAAATAGAACTGAAAACACTCAAGATGAATCAAATAATGTCGACATGACCATTTGCAATGAATATGTGAACATCAACTTATCATTGGTAGTTCAATTGTTGCCTCTCAACCTTAGCCTATGGCACAATAGTCCCACACTTGTACAGAATGCTGCTATCTTGGTACAGTTGGAAGCTAGTGATCATGTGTGGTATAACAGTCTTACAATTACATAATATGCTACTACTCTATCACTAGAGCAAGCTTTGAGGCCATGTGCACAAATGTTATTGCAGCGAGATTGTCAACTTTTGCAACTTCCCCGCCAATAAAACATGCATCTGACTCAACAAAGACTCTGCTTAGTTAATCCATAACTCTATCACTTGATAGTGTTCTAGTTTCTCTTCCTTAGTCAGTTCAGTGGACTGCATTCCAGCAATCTTATCAAAGAACTAAACCTTCATACAAGGATATGAACATGTCATAGAGTTGAATGATTGCCTTGTCATGGAGCTGTTGCTGTGACCAGTTACTTCAACCACATCTTAAACCATTGGTTTAAGCATGTCTAATGATACAACAAATGAGGAAGCCTTCTCACACTTATTTAGTTTGCAAACACCTGTCCCAACAATACTAATCTCTATTTCAAAATTTGAATAAAGTATGAGTGGTTTTGATCTACAAGTGATCAATGCCAAGGACTCACTGAAAGAGCACGCTATATCAACTTCATGTTTTCCATCTTACTACTGATCTATCATCCAAATGTTGCATCAAAACCACACCATCTGAATTGGCATTGCTTAGTATGTCAGTGTTAGAAATGATGCTTTACCATCCCCATCAACTTTAAAGCAACAACTCCCAATTAGTCACTCTAATAATGCAGCATTCTTCAAAGACGAGAACCAGATTCTCACAGTTTGGTCTGTAGCAATCTAATAGCTGACTACTGCTGAGAGCCAAAGACCAATAAGATGTGCAACAACTTTTGATGTGTTGAAGAAACCCTCTGTAACCACGTAGAACTTCAAAAATTCTTGTCTAGGAAGCAAAGTAGATGGAGCTGAATGATCTGTGCTATTCTTAGACATCCATCCCTGAGTCCATCAAGCTTGGATGTTGTCCAATTAATGGAGCTTCTGTATCCAACAAAATCTGTAACCCCTATTCTCTACTTCCTTTAGTGCATTATGGGGTAGGAGATCCCACAACTGTGGCAATAACTTGGCTTGAACACTGTAATCATCTCATGAGTAACCAACAATGTTGATTACTCATGAGCAACCAACAATGTAATCATCTCATGAGTAACCAACAATGTTGATTACTCATGAGTAACCAACAATGTAATCATCTCATGAGTAACCAACAATGTTGGCTTGAATTGAAGCAAAGCTTGTCATAGGACTTGTCACAATGTTGTTTTGCTAGGTAGAGACCTATCACAGTGTTGTTCTGGTGGATAGAGATTATGAAGCAAGCATTGTCTTCCTCCAAGGCCTCCTGAGCCTACTTATGAAGAGCCAAGTCGTGTTCCCTTAAGATGGCTCATTATGATGGGTAAAACAAGTGGAAAATGCTTCTGAAAACTACTGACCACTTCAAATCAATCACCATAGATGCGTGCAATGCACTGCATATGCAGAGCTGTAAAACACTCCAACTGTATTTGCTTTTGCTGCTTGCCATTCTACTGTATCATTTCCATCATTTCTTCCAGGCGTTTTATGGTGACAATAGTAGATTCTCTAAGCATATCCAGCTCAAACCAATCATCTTCCCATCAAAACAGTCTCTCTTCATACTGGTTCTTTCGCATGTGCTTGAAAGAGTAGTCTTCACTTCAAGATGTCACAGAGACCCAAACATCATTGAGAACAGAATGTGCCAACTTTGATTGATGACTTACTGGTCGTTCTTTTGCACACCCCTCCACCTATTGAACAACCATCTGCGTCACAGGGAATCTGCTACCTCTGAATAGTCAAGGAAATTTCTGCAAGTATAATTTGGTCTGTAGGTGTAATATGGTGTGGGAGCTTTCGCTCAACCACCAAGACCTCGGACCACTTATTGTTTCAAGCGTTCCAAGCCAAGCACTAATGGCTACCTCTCACATAGCCGACGCGCCATCCATATCTACGGGTGTAGTGAGCTTACCTCCATGCCATTCGAGTTACCTCCTCTCCCGCGCACTCCGGTAGCTCCACAATCCAAGTGCAAGCTTTAAGCAAGCTCCATCCTCAAGCTCCACGCTCTGAGCTCCATTGCCGCGAGCAAGACAAGAGAAGAGAAGAGAAGAGAAGAAGAGAGGAGAAGATGGAGAGCTTCTCCTCCCCGGTCCCTCACCCTCACACACTCACTCCCTCACACTCTCACACTCCCTCTCTCAAGCACAAGCTCAAGCAAGCAAGAAGAAGAAGAAGAAGAAGAGGAGGAGGAGAGCCACTTTTGGCCACACACAAGAATGAGCTTCTCATTCACTTTTCAACTTTATATACAAAACCCTAAATCCCTTTTTGGGAGGTCATCCCCTTATCTCCTTTTTTACATGGCCGGCCATGGCCTAGGCCCTTTTCCCATTGTCCTTCTATCTTCCTAGCTTCCTTTCCACCGTCCGTCTAGATTTACAAATTGCACGGGTGAGAGCCTGGCACTCCTTGAATCAAACCATGATGCGCTTGCACTCTTTTACAAAATTATTGACTTGCACTTTTCCTTGAATTAAACCATGATGCGCTTGCACTCTTAAATTATTGACTTGCGCTTTTCCTTGTGCACTTCTCTCCCTTATTTAGGACTTTTCTCCTTGTGTGTCTTTGTCTTCCGTTTTCACTTTTCCTTGGCGTTTGTCTTATGCTTTAGATTTTTTGGATTTTCCACCTTCGTTCGTTTGAGGGTTAACATTATGCCCCCTCCTAGACCAGTGCTAGTCCCATGGCACTCACCGGTGTAGGTAGCAGGCCTTGGCATGCACTGAAGGCGTGGGTGGAAGGGACATCAGTGGCTGCTGTGGAGGAGTGTTGGTGGTGGTGTGGAGGAAGGTCATTAGCGGCACGTTGGTGGCCTAGGTGGCTGGTGGTAGGGTTGTTGGAGTTGGTGGTAGGGCGGTTCTTTGTTGGAGATTGCACTGATGGCCAGCACAAGTGTTGGTTTGTTGGGGATTCTATACATGACAATTCTTGGCAGGCTTACGGGATAATAAAGGATAAGAGTTCAGAGTTGGGTGTTGATGAAGAGCAAACGACACTTTCGTTGGAGTCTTCAATACCTGCAATTGAAAATCTCTCATAGGTGGTCTCTCCCTAGGGGTAGTGCTAGTCTTCTCTATTGTGCACAAGACATAGTTCAATTGGTTTGGGAGACAGGTCGAACTCTAAGCAAGCTAAGAGTATTGTTCTGCACTTAAGGACCCAAATTGTGTATATATTTTGGTGCAGATATTATGTGAGTGCTCGTGCATGCTTAGATATTACGTAGTTAGAAGACCGTGACTGGTTTCTTGTAACAATGTGTGGATGAAGCAAAGTTGTCCATGTTGAGAAGAAGTACACATGAAGGTGTATGAGACATCCTTTGCATTGTGACTGCATGACGTAGCATAATAGAACACAGGGACACTGCACTATCGATAGCTGGTAGCTATTGGACCGCTGATGATGATAGTGTACTTTTCATGGCCATTCGTGCGGTGCTTACCACAATTGGTTGCAATGGTATTAAGGCAGAGTGCAAGAGGAGATCATATGAATGGGTCAGGGTGACAGGTCTAACTATAGGCAAGACAAGCTCCCTAGGTATGTCCTGCCCTTGATGTGCGCTGAACAATTGTGGGTGATGCTAAGGGGCTAGGGGACTAGGGACGGAGCCAGTCGACCAAGGTCAACTAGATGCACCTAATATGAGGACCCCTAGATGCTGTGCTGTGATCGTAGGTGCTTATTATCTTTTCGTTCTTTTCTTTTCTTTTTTCTTTTTCTATTTTCTTTTTCGTTTCTTTTTCTTATGATTTTTTCTTTCTTTCTTTCTTTCTCTTCTCTTTTCTCTTTTTTTTTTTTGACTTGCTTGAGTACAACCATTGCAATATGTTAAGGCTATCAGCCTTTCAATGGGTTGGGAAATGTCAAGCTTCGAAAGCTCAGGAAATGGATATTACAGTGATGATTGTGCCCTAGCCTTATTGTTAGAGAAGCAGTTGTTGAGATGGGGAGATACACTTGAGATACTGCAAACCTCTTTGTGACATGCGATGTTGGTACAATTGAGGTAACAACCGTCATGAGCCAACTATAGAGCTTGACCCAAGAAGAGAGCATAGCCCATGACTATGCTTTGGTTCGTGCGATGTGGACACTCGTAAGGGTGATTCTTCGCGTTTGGCAGCGTGGTTTTGTCGTGGTGCTTTGTGAGGTTGGTGGTCTTGCGGTGACTTGGGCATTGAACACGTTCGCACGAAAACCTATGTCATCCTGCATCCACTTGTCACTTCATGAGAGTATATGCAAGTTGCATGCGTTAAGTACAACGAACAAATGCAATCATGTGAAGATATTACTTTTTCAAAATCCTATGATGCTAATTGCGATGCCTATTCCGGTGCTTGTTAAAGACTTGGCATATATTGGCAATAGGTGAGGAAAGTGTGTACAAGTGGGGAGCTTGCCCCTTTAACCCTCAAAAGACAAAAAGTTATGGGAGGATGACCTTTGTTAAGTTGCTTGCATATCATAGGAGCTACTCTATTTGCACATGGTAGGGTGAGTCTGGGTGGTCAAGCGACTGAGGCTCTACTGGTGAGGGGCTCCTGTGAGGTTGGGCAGGGAAGAGATCGGCCGGGACCTGAATGGTGTAGTCTCTGGCCGCAATCGTTTCCAAAATGATTTTGAACAATGCATCAAATTCTTTCTTGTCCCGAGCTACCCTCTCCGCTTTCGAGCACCTGGTGCCCGAGCGTTTGTTGGGGGCCTGCACATCCGGTGTTGCCACACCTTGTGTGCTCCCTTGAGCTTCTATTCCCCTGGCTTGGGGATTTTTCAGCCTATGTTTGGGGCGATGTCACTTGGGACCTCGTTTCTTTGCATACCTTTTGAGGCTAGACACGTAGCGCATCGGTGGATGAGCTTGTGCTGCATGTTCCCTTCGACAGCAGAGAGCGTCTTTGCAAGCCAGCTGCCCTAGGTGCTCCATATCTTCCACGTGGGGGGACCTGCAAAATGCAAACCAAGGATTAGGCCTTGATACAGGATAAAACCATTCGCATGGAAGGGATTATAGTGTGGACTATCAAGCGCATATGACGAGAAGAGGAGGGGTGAGGCATGCAGTGTTTTTTGTAGAGGGATGGCCCCCATGATGATGTTCATTCGGCCTCCAGCCATTAGTAGATCTTGGCTCATGCTAAGTTATGTGGACTGGTTGTCATGGAGTGGGACAGGGCTCATTCTCCGAAGAATAGACCGGAAAGGGGGAAAGGTGTATAGAAATGGACGGTATCTTGTCTACACCATTAGAGATGTTGGTCAGGGCTTCCTATGGTAGTAATGAGGGTTGCATACTCTCCGCTTGGAGGTGGGAATGGTCACACGGCTTCTAAATGTGTGGTGAGAGGAGGACCTGAGGAGCTTAGCCTGTTGAACCCAACTCTTCTCCTTGCGCTTGACTATTATTGCTTGTGTGTATTGATAGTGTCTATACAGGGTCACAAAAGTCATTGTTTATTTATATACATATCTATGAATCCATGTCACTTCACAAGGATAAAAGCCAATTGTAGAACTTCGGATTGTACTGGAGCGCGGCACACGCATCTAGTGCTCGTGGCAGCTTACTCAATACCGATAGATATTTTGCAACATCGAGTAGCACGGAACCTTGTCCGAGTCTAGTGGCAACATGTAACTCCTCCTCAATGAGAACCTTATCAGACAGAGAGTTCTCTTGGCTAATTTTAGCTAAGTCTGTACCCCGAATGGTAGTTAGAACTCGAAAGGAAGTTGGTGCCACATAGGTTGGGTCTCTTTGAGACCGCCATTTGGCCAATCGCTCCTCTGAGACTCTCATGATCTGGGCTCCTAGTTCAGCCATTGTAATGCGGTTTTCACACCAACGTTGTTCAAATTGACTTCGACCCTCTAATAATCGCTTTAGTTGCTCTATCTCTAAGAGATTTGGTTGACAGAGCACACCATTGAATGTTACAGTTAAGTGTAGTTCGTTGGCTTCCTTGTCAAAGATGAGTCACATGCGTTCATACAGGAGACTGTTATAGTGCTCATCAAGATGTTCTTGCTCTTCCCAAGATAAGGGAAATGGCAAGTATTCTTCAAGGTTCTCTTTAGGGAATGCGCCCACCATGTCTGCCAAGACATAGACATGTGCAAACACTTTGAGCTTAGCATCCAACTCAGTTAAGCATCCTGTGACACTTCTATGTTCAACGAGGGCTTGCTTGGTTGCTATCTCATGCAAGGTTCTAGGAGTTTGCTTGGGCTTCAGCATAGCTGGGGGCTTAGGCCTAGACGAGCAAGTTTGCCAATGCTAGGATTTCTTATGCTCTTGGGGTTTCCATGTTTCTCCAGAGGCTTCGTTATTGCATCATGGTTCCTTGGACGTGACTGGTATAACTTTGTCACCCTATTGTGACATCGTTGTATGCACTCTTGATTGGTCAATGCAAGTTCTGTTGTCGGTGGATTGAGTGTTGCAAGCAACTATTGATGGTAACGACTGCTTTGATTTATCAGAGCACACGGATGTTTCTGAGATTTCATCGCTATTAGGAGAGGCATCAATGGGTTCATTGGTGGGATGGACTCGATGCTTTATTCCTCAGCTCTCCCACGCTCTTGGTGTCAATGTTCTTGGGGTCCACAACCACCTGTGACTCCTATTGTCTTCGTTGTTTTCTTCTCTTTTTCTTTGTCAGTGAAGGTGCATCTCTCAACAACTCAGGACCCTTGATTAGGTCAACCGTTGATGTGCTTGGTTGGGCCTCGGCATTCTCTTTCTCTAGTGTGTCCTCATGGGACATAGTCGTGGCCTGCTGAATAGCCTTGCTAGGTTGTGAGGTTACAACTACCTCTCGTTTTGGAGAGTCTAGCTCTTCAGCCAATTCCCTTGTGTTTAACTACTCCACCCTAGGCTTTAGGCACTTTGGAAGTGCTAGAGTTGTCAAGGAAGTTGGTTGCGATACCTGCTCCACAAGTAAACTACTAAGGATACGTCCCGCAAGGGGCATTGTCACGGCCAAGGGTTGTGACTGCTATGATCCCTGATTGGATGTAATAGCGTCTAGTCCAGTGGCCTGGCTACTCTTGGTGGATTGCAATGTCAGGTCCCTAGGGCGATCGAAACTGGTCGTGTCTTTTGTTGCCCTTAGAGCATTCACTTGCACAGATCGAGTATCAGTTGAGCTAGCCACGGTGGATTGCACAGGCATATCCTTAGGTTGAGAGCTAAGGGTGGTGTTGTGTCCCGCCTCTTGGACATTTGGAAGCTCTGATGTAGGTAGAGATTGGGATTGAGTAGCTGCACTTGACGACTTCTGTGCTTCCTATGTCCGTTTAGGGAAAGAGGGTGTAGGAGATCTATGTTGAGATGACAAGCTCAACACATGCGGACATTGATGATGGACCGCCTGGTTAGATGGGTCCACACGTCTACACTTTGCACGTCGGTGGTCATTATGACTCTCACATGGCCACTGACTCATTACTTATTATATTCAGGTTGTTACACCTATTTACAGCTGGCATAGTTATAGCGCCAGTCGACTAGTGTAGTCGGTTATGCATTGTTTGACTTAGTAGGCCACTTTCCTTTTATGTTGTATCTTATCTATACTTTGTGTACATTGTAAAGAGAGTGGAAGAAGAAGAAGAAATCAGCAAGAAAACGTTTTGGCCTCCATCTCTCTTCTTGTCTCTTGAGTGAGCTTCTCCTTGTGCATTCTGTGTGTGTTCGGTGCAGCATCTTGAGCAACCCCCTCCACCAGGCGATTCTTGACATGGTATCAGATCCGCGCCATTGAGAGAGGCTGATTTCGAAGGCTGAATTGAAGGAGAAGAAGCAAGGTTCGAGCAAGCAAGCTACGGGTAAGAATCTCTCCCATTCTTCCACTTCTTCTCTTGGATAGTGCCTGTGGAGGCACCGGAAGCAGGGCAGAGCAAAAATCTCAGATTGCAGTGAGATTTGGTGTGCGCGAAGAGCGCTGTATATTCTGTAGATAAGCCCTTTAGGGCTTGCCCGAAGTTATTTTGGGCATTTGAGGCCGTTTCAGGGCCCGTTTTAGAGCCGCAAGGTTGCGGACAGCAGTTTCAGGGTACACTGTGACTTCGACTGTATTGACCGAACGTGGGTGCGCAGGTTACAGATTTCAGGTCTGTAAGTTCAAAGGTGTTTACCAGTGAGTAAACACAAGGTTTATCTACAAACTGGTTGCAGATTGCATGTATTGTTGAGCAGACAGTGAAAAAGGCTGTCTGGTGTACTGCTGTGCACTACAGGTCAAGGGTTGCAGAAGATTTGCTTGCTGTTTGGTATTATTTTTGTGATAATGGCAGAGAATAGTGGAAGCCCCATCATTGAGAAGCTCGACAAGAACAACTACCCATCATGGAAGTTTCGTGTCACGAACTTCCTTATTGGAAAAGGCCTCTACGAGTTCGTTTCAGGTGAAGAAAAGGAGCCGGAGGTGAGTGATTCTCCAACTGCAGAAGAGACAAAGGCACGAAAGAAATGGAATGCAAAAGACAAGAAGGTCATGTATTGGTTGTCTACAGTAATTGACAATAATATGCTGGGACACATTAGAAATGCAGAGAATTCATATGCAGCTTGGACCATACTTGAAAGTATGTTTTCTGTAAATACAAAGGCACGAAAGATTCAACTCAAGCAAGAGTTGAATACATTAAAGAAAGGGAAGATGTCTATCAATGAGTATGCACTGAAGGTAAGAAGCATTGCAGATGCATTGGCAGCGATTGACGCAATGCCCGATGATGATGATTTGGTGTCGTCTACCTTGGGTGGACTTAACAATGAAAAGGCTTGGAAGTCTTTTGTAACTTCTGTATATGTTAGAAAGCCATTTCCAGATTTCGATGAGTTGGTCTCTCTAATGATCACTGAAGAAATCAACATGCAGAGTGAGACATCTGAAAGAAGTGGTGAACAGGTCTAGGCTTTCTACTCCAGTTCAGGAAGGGGACGTGGCAGGTTCTCTTCAAGAGGCCGTGGTACAGGACGTGGTAGTGACAACCAGCAAAACAGATTGAATTAGCAATTTGGCGATATGCAGGTTTCAGGAGGTCGTGGTAACTTTAGAGGCAGGGGGAGCTTTAGAGGAAGAGGTGGATGGCAGAACAGAGGTTCTAACAACTCTGGTATTGTGTGCCACTACTGTGGCAAAATAGGTCATATTGCAGCCCAATGTTATGCTAAGAAAGATGATATCCGCAGTGGTAAGTTGCAGCAAGGAAACTATGCATCGTCTTCACAACAGAATGAAGACAAAAATGAACGTTTGTTCGTTATGCAGCATATGCTGAATGCTGTTACAGGAAAGGGAACACATGAAGATGTTTGGTATGTTGATTCAGGTGCATCCAATCATATGACCAGCCATGCAGAATGGTTTGGAGAGATGCAGGATTTGCAGAATGCAGGTTATGTGCAGACGGGTGATGACTCATGCCACCCAATTTCACACATTGGAAAAGTTCCCTTGTCCTTGCATGATGGTAAGACAAAGAGTCTTTTAGATGTATTGCATGTGCCATCTATTACAAAGAACTTGGTGTCAGTCGGTCAAATGGTAGAGCAAGGGCTGCAAGTCAGATTTAATGCAAAGGGCTGCTTTGTAGAAGACTTCAATGACAAGTGCAGGTTGGTAGCAAAGGGAAGTAGAGTTGGACGTATGTTCACTCTAGATGCTGGAATTCCTACTATGAATGCTGCTATGTATGCCAAAGGAAAAGGTGTTGTTGCAGACATTGAAATTTGGCACAAACGCATTAGACATGCAAATGTACAAAGGCTGAAATTAATGCAGTCCAAAGGGTTGGTTACAGGTTTGCCTACATTTAAAGTTGCAGAATTTCAGAAGGTATGTGAAGCATGTCAGTTTGGTAAGCAGGCAAGACAACCCTTTTCACATGACAGAGATGTAAGCAGAAATGTCCTTGATGTTGTGCATACAGACATTTGGGGGCCTACACAAAATGTATCTCTTGGAGGTAGTTCATACTTCGTCACATTCATTGATGATTGTTCTAGAAAGCTGTGGGTATATTTTATGAAGGAAAAGAGTGAAGTTTTTGAGCACTTTAGAACTTTCAAGGCTGCAGTTGAAAGAGAAACAGGCTTGAAAGTAAAGTGCTTGAGGTCAGATGGAGGGGGAGAGTACCTCTCCAATGAGTTCAATGATTTTCTGAGGTCTCATGGAATAAAGAGATAGTTCACATGCAGGTATACCCCATATCAAAATGGGGTTGCAGAAAGGAAAAACAGGCATATTGCAGAAGTTGCACGCGCCTTGATGGCTGAAAAGAATATGCCTAAGCATTTTTGGTCTGAGGCTGTTCATACTGCTGTTTATATTATGAACAGAACTCCCACAGCTGCAGTTCATGGTATGACCCCCGAAGAATGTTTTACAGGTAAGAAGCCTGATGTTTCACACTTGAAAGTATTTGGCTGCATTGCGTATGTTCATGTGCCAGATGAGTTGCGGAAGAAACTGGATCCAAAGGCTGAAAAGTGTGTCTTTATTGGATACTCTTTAGAGCAAAAAGGGTATCGCTGTTACAACCCTGTCACATGTAAGTTCAGAGTGAGCAGGGATGTCATCTTTGATGAAATGAGCAGTTGGTATGCATCTAGTGGTGATGCATTGGATGTTGATGATGATCATGACACTCATGTGCAGGCTGAAAGGCAAGAATCACGGACTCTTAGTGGACCAGAGACATCATCTGGTAGTCCTTGGTCTGGGAGACTAAGGAGTACCTCTACATCTTTGAGTGCATCTAGTAGCACTACAGGTAAAGACAAAGGAAAGAATAAAGTGTCAGAAGGCATTGATGCAGTTCTTGATGGAGACTCCAGTGGCTCAGAGAGCTTGGATGATGAGCTTGTCATTCCTTCAGTGAGGACTCCAGGTGTGCAGAGAGCACGCGTTAATGCAAAGACTCCATTGAGTGATCCAGTGGTACGCAGGTCTAGCAGGGTGAGATACCCTGTTAAAAGATTTGGTTTTGAAGGTTATGCAGCTCACCATTATGCTTATATGGTGAAACTAGTTGAGGATGTTGAGCCCACATATTTTGAGGAGGCTGTTGGTCATGCTCATTGGGATGCAGCAATGGATGAGGAGATGGCTGCATTAGAGGCCAATAAGACTTGGGATCTAGTATCATTGCCGAAGGGAAAGAAAGCTATTGGATGTAAGTGGGTTTATAAGATTAAGCACAATGCAGATGGTTCTATTAGCAGGTACAAAGCTAGGCTGGTTGCAAAAGGCTATGCCCAGACATATGGCATAGATTATGATGAAACCTTCAGTCCAGTTGCTAGGATGGCAACTGTCAGATGTGTGATTGCTTTGGCAGCAGCCAAAGGTTGGAGGTTGCAGCAAATGGATGTAAAGAATGCCTTCTTGCATGGTGATTTGCAGGAAGAAGTGTATATGGATCAGCCAGCAGGTTATGAAGATTTAGAGCATTCCACGTATGTGTGCAGGTTGAAGAAGGCACTCTATGGGCTCAAGCAAGCACCTAGAGCATGGTCTGACAAGATTAGAGAGTATCTTGTTAATATTGGCTTTTATGTTTCTGATGCTGATCACTCACTTTATGTGAGAAAGGGAGATGCAGGTTTGGTCATCATAGTCATCTATGTGGATGACTTGATTATTACAGGTGATAGTGATAGTGGGATTGCTGAAGTCAAGGGTTGTTTAAAGATGAAGTTTGAGATGAAGGATTTAGGTGAACTAAGGTACTTCCTTGGCATTGAGGTGATCAGATGTGATGATGGTATATGGCTGTCCCAAAGACAGTATGGCTTGGATATGTTGTCCAAGTATGGTATGGCTGCATGCAAACCACTTTCAATCCCGTTGGAGCAGAATGTAAAGCTGAGTGCTGATGTTGGGGATGAGATAGAAGACCCTACTATGTTCAGGAGGATAGTGGGGAGTTTGATCTACATGACCATTACAAGGCCAGACTTGAGCTACGCTGCTGGTCTTGTGAGTCAGTTTATGCAAGTACCTAGAAAGCCACATTTGGATACAAACAGACGCATATTGAGATATGTAAAGTCCACATTAGATTATGGACTTTTCTATGAGGCAGGTACAGATGTACATGTGTTTGGATACACAGATGCAGATTGGGCTGGTAGTATGTCTGATAGAAGATCTACCAGCGGATACATGTTCTCTCTTGGTAGTGCAGCAGTTGCATGGAGCAGCAAAAAGCAATCTACAGTTGCTTTGTCGAGTACAGAGGCTGAGTATAGAGGTGCTGCTGTTGCAGCATGTGAGGTAGTATGGCTGCAAAAGCTATTGGCTGATTTGGATGTACAGGTGGAAGGTCCAGTTGTCATTTATTGTGACAACATGAGTAGTATACAGTTGGCTAGGAACCCTGTGTTCCATGCCAGGACAAAATATATTGAGGTACACTACCACTTTGTGAGAGAGAAGGTACTAGCACGTGAGATTGACTTGGTGTATGTCAGCACACAGGATTAGATAGCTGACATCTTCACGAAGGCATTGGGTACAGAGAAGCTTCAAAAGTTTCGAAGCTTACTTGGAGTTGCAGAGATGCAGTTGAGCTTGAGGGGGAGTGTTGAGATGACAAGCTCAACACATGCGGACATTGATGATGGACCGCCTGGTTAGATGGGTCCACATGTCTACACTTTGCACGTCGTTGGTCATTATGACTCTCACATGGCCACTGACTCATTACTTATTATATTCAGGTTGTTACACCTATTTACAGCTGGCATAGTTATAGTGCCAGTCGACTAGTGTAGTCGGTTATGCATTGTTTGACTTAGTAGGCCACTTTCCTTTTATGTTGTATCTTATCTATACTTTGTGTACATTGTAAAGAGAGTGGAAGAAGAAGAAGAAATCAACAAGAAAACGTTTTGGCCTCCATCTCTCTTCTTGTCTCTTGAGTGAGCTTCTCCTTGTGCATTCTGTGTGTGTTCGGTGCAGCATCTTGAGCAACCCCCTCCACCACGCGATTCTTGACAATCTAGGACTCTTAGGTGGGCTTGGCACTGGCTGAATGATTTCCTCGAGGCTATTAGACGATTGTGCCATTTGCTTTGTTGAGCGATCAGTCTTGCCATGAGCAATGTTGTGCCTATGATGCCTGTTATCCTGTTGGTAAATCAAAGGCTCTTTGGGCACTAATGGATTTTGTGTACGCTCAATGGCTACATATGACATCTGCTTATTAAGCATGCTAGGCTGAGGCTCTTTCTTTCGAACACTCATGTTTGGTTTCTTGCCTCAAGACCTGGAGTTTCTCTTAGATTTCCTTCAGTGTTTCGTAACTTTTGATGCAATCTGGCCTTCAGCTAGTGGTGGTTTAGCAGGGGATTTTGGTACCCAAATCCATCAATTATCTGTGTAATACCCTTGAGCACGTAGCAACGCTTTGGATATCTATCGCGACATTGTGCTAAGCCTCCATTGATACCTTCGTCTATAAGGCTTGGGCTTCTTTTGGGGTCTTCTATGATACTTGTAAGTCCAAAGCCCGTCCTTGGCCTTGTCTCTTGACCTTCTTGTTTCAAGCATGGCCTCACTCACTGGTTCTCGTTGTTCGACCTATGCTTGTATCAACTATTCCAACAAGTCCTTGCTCTCATTAGTAGGCTTGACTGTTATGTCACCTCCCTCCTTGCCTTTCCCTCGAGGTTTGATGAGGTCACCCTTGCTAAAGGTTGTGACTATTCTTACACCCGGTAGTGTCAGGTGTATCCTCTGTGCTACATAGTCGGCTTCACACTTGGTCGCCCTTTTGAAGGGTCTTCCTAGGAGGGTTTCCTTCCTATAATTAGCACTACTTGGAGGAACATAAAATAGGTTAGGCAAGCTTTTAGTTTCAATTGTCGCAAGGATTTTGCACTTTCCTATGAGTGCTTGTGGGTGTCCCCCATAAGGGCTAAGGGTTGCATTAGTCGGTGTGAGCTCTGGTTGGCCTAGTAGGGTCCATGATTCATAGGTCAAGATATTAAAATATGCTCCTTCATCAATTAGAGCATCGATAGTATGCTCTCTTTTCGGGGTGAGTTTGACCCTAAGATAAGCAGGTGGTACTATGTCTTCGTCTTCCGGGTCTTGGCTTGTAAATTTAAGCCTTCTAACAAATGCCCTTGAGTCCCCAACTACACAACCAGATGTGGATTCTCCACTGATGTCTTGGATTGTCAGTGCAGTGCTATTCAAGGAGCATCTATCATCAAGACTGTGTTTTTGCAGTGTGGGCTTTTTGCCCTTGTTGGCTAGATTGGCACATTGAGGCTCTACAGTCTCTGTTTATCTCTGTTCAGGTATGGGCTTTTGGTTGCTCTTTTGCAAGTGAGAATCCATGCTCGTGTAGAGCCATCACTATACTAGGGTCTAATTTTGAGGACCTGTCACGGTGCATGTTTTCTCTCCAACTTACTTGGGGGAGGTGCGGAGGGGGCAGAGTTTGTGGGGGTCCGCCGGGGGGGGGGGGGGGGTAGTCTCCCCTGGCCCGCATGGCCGTTACGATAAACACCATGCGCAATTTGGAGGACCGTTTATAGCCAAATTTTGAACTACTTGCTCTAAGTTTCAGCCCAGTGATGGATCTGTGATGTGCCTTTAGCTCTACGTAGCCTTTGGGATCAACTTCGGGGTTTAGATGCGTCAAAATTTGTGTTCTAGACACCTGTTCGATTTTGATAGCTTTCTGTCCAATTCTCAGATGTCCGATTTTCAGGAGTCCGATTATCAAAATCGGACATCCAATTTTGGGTTGGTCGGATTGGCCTAGTGGTCCGATTTTGGTCACGTGTGATTTCTGGAATCGGACGTTCGATTTTGACAAGTGTCCAATTCTGAGTAGTCCGATTCCTTGTGTCTGATTTCCAGGGTTTGAGTGTCCGATTCTCAAAATCGGACGGTCGAGTGTCCAATCTGACAGGCAAAGGTGTTCCGATACTGGGATTGGTCCGAGCAAGTGCATCATGGTTTAATTCAAGGAGCACTGGGCTCTCACCCATGCAATTTGTAAATGTAGACGGGCGGTGGAAAGGAAGCTAGGAAAATAGAAGGACAATGGGAAAAGGGACTAGGCCATGGCCGGCCATGTAAAAAAGGGGATAAGGGGATGACCGCCCAAAAAGGGATTTAGGGTTTTGTATATAAAGTTGAAAAGTGAATGAGAAGCTCATTCTTGTGTGTGGCCAAAAGTGGCTCTCCTCCTCTTCTTCTTCTTCTTATTGTTCTTACTTGCTTGAGTTTGTGCTTGAGAGAGGGAGTGTGAGAGTGTGAGGGAGTGAGTGTGTGAGGGTGAGGGACCGAGGAGAAGAAGCTCTCCATCTTCTCCTCTCTTCTTCTCTTCTCTTCTCTTGCTCGCGGCGATGGAGCTTGGAGCGTGGAGCTTGAGGATGGAGCTTGCTTGAAGCTTACACGGATCATGGAGCTACCGGAGTGTGCGGGAGAGGAGGTAACTCGAATGGCATGGAGGTAAGCTCACTACACCCGTAGATATGGATGGCGCGTTGGCTATGTGAGAGGTAGCCATTAGTGCTTGGCTTGGAATGCTTGAAATGCTCTTTTACAAAAGTATTGACTTGCGCTTTTCCTTGTGCACCTTTCTCCCTTATTTAGGACTTTTCTCCTTGTGTGTCTTTGTCTTCCGTTTCACTTTGCCTTGGCCTTTGCCTACTTTAGCTTTTCTGGATTTTCCACCTTCGTTCGTTTGAGGGTTAACATATGGAAAGTGTATTCACAACCTTCCTATGGAAAATACCATACAGGGAATGTCAAGAAATTGATTTGATGCATATCCAACCAAAATTTTGATCTCTAAGCATCAGAGGACTTCAAATAGAACCATGGATTAGGCACCAAAAACTTTATCTCCAGTATCTCTTTATGTTGGTGGTGATGCAAAAAGGTATGACCAGAGATGTTCACAACATGTTACACACCATTATGCAAGTAGGCATCCCTTGATAGGGAAGTTCAAATTGGCATCGGAGGACCATATGCACAAGATGTTCGTATAGAAGACAAGTTTCTTTTAGACAACAGAACAACACCAATGCCACTGTCTCACAGATTTGTGGATGCTTCCTCAATTTTGTCCTCATGTGCTGCCTAACCTGTACAGTTCCACTTGTTAGGGAGTGAAGTAGGGAGAGAGAAAGAGGAGAGAGAAAATTACAAAAGAGAGAGAAAGATTGCAGGAAGAGAGAGAGACCAGCTGATATTCTACACTCCATCGAGAGAGAGTCCAGTAGATATTCTGCACCCCATTTCACTTGGGCCTACATTGCCATTTGGGCTAGCCCTGCAGTGTATGTGCTCTATGTGTCTTTGCCCAAAACTATCCACAGCTATATCTGACATGCAGCAGGAAGCAGCCTCAAAGTTGAGTGAAGCTGAATCTCTGAAAATTCCACAGCCCTCTACCAATGTAGCTTTAGAAGGAGAGGTTGCAATGGTTAAGGATGAGCTGGGGGAGCATGAGGATTCTCCACTCATATCAGCTTTCGTGCAATTTATCTCAGGGTTTTATAGTGCCCCGGGATGATGCATGTGCCTTTGGTGCCTCCTTCATCAGGATCACAAGGGTAGCTTGTGTGTAGTGGTTGCCGAACTTTGCTTGTATATCCTTAAGAGCAGCAATGTGCTCCTATCATGCGACCCCCTGAAGCCTTCAATAATGGTGCTCCACTTGTTAAGAATGAAGAGTAAAGAAAGTTTCCAGCATGAAATGCCTGTAAAAACCTCATGGCTAAAAGCTAGGAGAAGATCTCTGCTGCAAACTCCATGAAAGCTTGGCCAAAGCTTGGAGAAAGAGGAAAGGAAGACCTCTTTTGAAAAGTAACCACAGTTTAACCCCAAACTAAGCCCAGTTAACTCTCCTTTACCCTAGTTACCTCCAATTTTGCATGAAATTTGACGATGACTTGTCACTTAAGCCATCCTCTGCCATATCTGACCTTGGATAGCTCCAGATGTAGTCTCTTACTAACTGTAGATGATCTGAGTGCACTCCATTAGTCACTGTCTTGTGCAATTTTTGTCTAAAATTGATTTTGATGGAGGAAAATAGGACTCAAAATAGAAGGGAAAAATGGATCAAGGGCCAATGCTCTAATACCACTTGTCAGAGAGTGAACTAGGGAGAGAGAAAGAGGAGAGAGAATACTGTAGAAGAGAGAGAAAGACTACAAGAAGAGAGAGAAGAAGAGTGACGAGGAGAGAGAATGACTAGATTTTGAGAGAGAAAGACAAGAAAGAGGGAGAAGCCATAGAAGCTGTGAGCAAGATGGGAGAGAAGGACAATAATTGTATTAATGTGTCAAAAAGAGATAATTGGAAAAATTACATATCCTCTCCTTTTATACCAATGTCAATGTGACATGGCAATACACACTAAATTCCTATTCTTGCCAGCTTCTTACAAGAGGGAGGAAGATGATCATGATAGGCATCAAACCTCTAACTTATCTAGTTCAAGTTTTGATGTTCACACTTGATCATAAGTGGTTTTGGCTTGGTCGGAGAGTTTATGAGGTGACCGTGAAGGCATAAGAGAAGTCACAAGGGATTGTCTTGAGAGGCATGCGAAGGACTTTCTTTGTGGGAAAGGAATGAATGATACACACTAGGAGCACAACTCTAAATTACTAGGTGAGGAAGTAAACATCACCCTCATACACGTCTCCTCCCTCGTACACACCTCCCCACTCAAAACCCTATAGTGCATGAGGATGGGATCCATGGTTATGGAAAGGGCCCGTCATGCACCACAAGGTCCAGGTGGGGAGGCATATATAAGATTAATGTTGACCCCTCTAACATGCTATTTAAGCCATCCTCTCAAGAATCTATTGAAAGTTAAACAACTAAAGAAGTTGCAATTGCTATGCTAACAAGGAAAAAATGTACACATAAGCTACGCATAAGCATTGTTCAATCAAAATCACAAGCTAGTCTCAAACTTGATCATGTTAGAATATCCTTAAATGAGATGGCTAAGGAAGATGCTTTTGAGAGTGATTTGTCATACCAATAATACTTTAGAGATCTAGATGAGTAGTTTGACACCCTAGCTTGTGCCTAGGAAAGTTGATGAAGGGCTAGCAAAGTCCATCTTTGCCCTATTAACAAAGGCCTAGTTAGTTACAAAGAACTACCATAAACACATCAATGTCTATAAGTTTGAAATAGTTGATGAGATACTAGAAAACCTTGAAACTTGGCACAACTCCCATGTTGTAGTCCAAGTGGAATATAGCTAAATAAGAGAGAAGAGAAAATTGTGATGCAAATATGTCGCACCTATGCAAACTAGGTATACTAGGATTGTTATTTCCTTTCTAGATGAGGACAAATGACATACAAGAAAGAAACAAATCATAAATCCAAAAATGATGAAGACTTTGTTTATGAGGTTAGAGGTGAAGAATTGGAGTTTTTTCATTTCTTAAACTACCTACAATTGGAAACCTTATGTACTATCACTCATATTGATTGAAAAGTATGTTACGATTAAGTTTTTTGGCTAGAATTCAAAGGTTCAATAAGTGGATAGATTTTGTGCTACAATATTATGCCTTGGTAGTTAATCCTCACAAGAATCCCCCATTGTAAGGTTATATGAGGCAAATATGCAAAAGAATAAGATCATCTGTTTGACTAGGAAGGCTGTGCATGAGAATGATGTTTACTTCCTCACTTCCCACTCATGGTATCGAGTCATGCTCATAGCACTTAGTCCTTTCCCATGAAGAAATTCCTTTGAATGACCCTCAAGTGTTAGAAGAAGGGGGTAAAATAGAGACAAAGGGGTAGAGTAGAAATAGAGAGATATGTGCTCTCATCTTCTTCCATTATTCTTCCACACTAACTCACTTTTTTCTTAGTCCACAATAGTGTAAAGATAAGGTAGTTCTAACTATAGACCATATTAAGTAACTAGAGTTAATCTACATGACTTATTTATGAAGTCACATATGGCTAGTGACAACCAGCCTATAGTTTTCAATGTCAAGGTAAGCTGAGCTTGACTCTCCACACTCCCCCTCAAGCTCAAGAAAGACATCATATCCTATGTAGCTCTCTAAAATGACTGAACTTATATTTACCTAGTGACTTGGTAAAGATATCAACTACTTGGTCTTTGGTTCTAACATGCAGGAGATCTATCTGCCCTACAAGTACCATCTCTTGTATAAAGTAATAGTGTACCTCTATGTGTTAAGTCCTCACGTGACACACATGATTGGTAGCCATGAGTACATTTCTCATATTGTCACAATATAATGTGATTGGAGCATCTACCCGCATACCCAAATCTATCAATAACTTCAGCAACAATCAAGCAATCTTACAATATGCTAATGTGGCACCTCTATAATCTACCTGAATACTAGCGAGTGCAACTATTGGTTGCTTCTTGCTACTCTAGCTAATCATTCCATGGCCAAGGCTGAATGCATGCCCACTCATAGACCATCTATCATATGGACAACCTACCCAATTTGCATCAATATATTCCATGAGTTTCAAGTGTTTACCACTCTCATAGAAGAGTACATAGTCCACTATAGCCTTGAAAAAGCAAATAATTCTCCTTACTACATTTGAGTAGGGTTTCCTAGGCTTCTGCATTAATTGATTGATAAGTCCAACCAAGTAATTGAGATTAGGCCTAGTGATGGTAAGGTAGATGAGACTTCCTACCATCTTCTTGTACATAGTAATATCCAAATTTTTAGCTCTAGTATCCATATCCAACATAGTATTCTGATCCAGTGGAGTATCCAAGGGTTTGGAATCCATCATACAATATTTATTCAATATCTCAAGTGCATACTATCTTTGCATTAGCAATATTCCATTAGCTATGACCACAAAGACCAAGCCACTTTTAACTAGGTTGCCAAGCCAACTCCTAAGAGTTGTTGCACTAGATAGATAATAAGTATCACTAATTTCGATAGCTTCGTCTAACTTTTCAAGTGTCTATGATACTATTTTATCATAGTAGTACAACTCCGTCGGCTAGTGGTCCTCCACTTTATATTTTCTCGAGCACCTAGGTAACATTATATTGAAAAAAAGTAGGGTTTCAACATAGATGTTGAAGCTTTCTCTCATTCCATAGTTTAGCAAACCAAAAACTTTAGTATTGTTGATGAATTTATTTTATGATTGTAGTTATTGCCTATTAATTACTGTGTAATAAATCATAACAAATTACCAACTTTAACAACAATTGAGAATACTCTTGCGTTATCGTGACGTTGCACGTCCACCACTGAAAATCTAAGGGCGGAGTTCTTTGCCAAGAATTTGAATACATTAGTCAGCGTCATTAGGAATTTATTTTCCATTGTGTATGTATTTTTGTTTGCATGATGCACGAGCACATGTAGTTAGGCTAGATACAATTTCTTCAATGCATTCATAAATTTTTTGTGGAAGCATCATTTGAATGATTGTATTACATGTTTTCTTATTGCAAATTGTATGAATGATTGTGCATAAAATTATATTTTAAGAGAATATTTTTAGGGCACAATACATGGAGAAATAGGTTCATATGAAGATATCCATTTTTTAAGATTGAAGGGTTCACGGAATGTAGGGACAATTGGATGTACTTGCAAGAAATGATCTAGGGTTTTTGCCCTAAGGATCACTCATTCAAAAGATGAAACTCGGATTGAGTTGGAACCCCTAGGACCGAATGATGTCGGCCTAGTGCAATGGGGAATGGATTGGATATGAAGACACCCTAAACCCTGTTTCTTATCTAATCATGATTTCGTGATTAGAAGATGCCGTTCGATGGGTGAAATAGTCCCATGGATTAGATGCGACACTTGTGCAACAAGTTGCAATGTTGCATGATCTTGTGGTTTGATCACAAGAGAATGGCCAATTCCTCGGAATGAGATTGGCAGATTCTTGCACAAGTTTAACTCGCAAGAGGATGAGTAGTCATCCTATTATAAAATTGCCAAGATAAGGAAATTAGGTATTTGCTTGGAAGCAAAAGGACTAATCGGGTAAGCATCCAATTCTTGTGTTTGAGACTTGTCACATCTCATGGGGGTTGCTGAAGTTTCAAATCAAAGATCATTTTTGTAAAAAAATTTGCATGCCTGGGTGTATTCCTTGCTATAGCCCCTCCTCTGTAAAGCATTGTCACTACTGCTGCTATTATGATATGAACCTGCCTCTATATACATACATGCAATTTTACTATTATTGTGACACTGAAATTTCAAATCTCATGGGGGTTGCTGAAGTTTCAAATCAGAGATCTTTTTTGTAAAAAAATTTGCACGCCTGGGTGTATTCCTTGCTGTAGCCCCTCCTCTGTAAAGCATTGTCACTGCTGCTGCTATTATGATTTGAGCCTACCTCTATATACAGACCTGCAATTTTACTATTATTGCTACACTCAAGTTTCAATCTTCCCCAGGACATGGCATGATCTCTCCTACTCCTTACCGCATCCCAACCTGTAATTTCTGCTCTGGCAGTCTAGTCCTTCACTATTAATGTTGTCTACATATATGTAGCTGCTCCTTTCCTTTCAAGATAGAGACATTTTGACCTCTCATTGCTAGTGACAATACCTAGTGACCTTCAAACCATATATCTAGACCTGTGATTCCTTTGCTACCAATAAGGGTTTTGGTTGATGTATACAAAGCCTTTGCTCATATAAATGCTCACAGACCTGCTGTAGTACACAAATTCATTGATGTACACATGATCTTAGCTACTGTTAATTCCAATATAGAACTAGATATCTAGACCTCTGGCTCATCTGTTGCTATCGACAAGCATTTTGGTTGATGTATACAAAGCCTTTGCTCATATAAATGCTCACAGACCTCCTATAGTACAAACATTCATTGATGTACACATGATCTTAGTTGTTGTTAATTCCAATACAGAATCAGATATCTAGACCTCTGATTCATCTGCTGCTATCGACAAGCATTTTGGTTAATGTATACAAAGCCTTTGCTCATATAAATGCTCACAGACCTGCTGTAGTACACAGATTCATTGTTGTACACATGATCTTAGCTATTGTTAATTCCAATGTAGAGCCAGATATCTAAACCTCTGATTCATCAGCTACTATCGACAAGGATTTTGGTTGATGTATACAAAGCCTTGGCTCATATAAATGCTCATAGGCCTGCTGCAGTACATAGACTCATTGATGTACACATTATCTTAGATGCTGTTAATTCAAATACAGCCTACCCTACAATTCAGCACCAATGTTGCACCAATTCTTCTCACCATTGTAGCATCTATCAGGTCAAGAGCAAAAATATTATCCCATGATTAGGATGCACACTTGTAGATGGATATAACCAAAATGCAAAAATTTGTGAATTCATATCAAGATTTTGGATTTATAAATTTGAATGAAGCAATCAAGTTATAGTTGGAACATGCTAGGCAATCTTCAATAAGAAGAGAAACGATGAATCCAATCGACTTGAACTCCCTTAGTTGCTAGAAACTGCCACGAGCTTTCAGGATACAACCACATTGATCTACAAAATCTCTCAGCACAAACGCATCACGTTCAAAACTCCCTTAGTTGCTGGAAACTGCCACAAGTGAAATAAAGTGTGGCTAATTGTATTATTCAAAACCATTAAAGAACTACCAAGGGCTCAATAACATAGCTGGAGCTTAAAGCTGACATCACACATCATGAATAGAAGGCCTCCCAAGGCCATTTGGGGGGATTGGGAAAGAGAAGCTAAGGAGCTAGGAAAACCCGGTATGAAGGAACAACTGGCCAAGCTCTATTGATGTCAAGCATCTCCCTGAAGCTACTCCCAACCCACAAGTAGGACAGTACTTGGCCAAGCTCTGTTGATGTCAAGCGTCTCCCAACCCACAAGCGTCTCCCTGAAGCTGCTCCTAACCCATACGCAGGACAGCACTTGGCAATCCCAACCTAGTTACAAGTTGTCTTCATTTGCAAACAACTGCAAGATGAATGTCTTCTCTCTTCCTTCAAGTAGTTGTTGTGGTTTGGCTTCACAAATGGAGCCAATCATATCTTTCTTTACCTCTTTCAAGTAGACCAACAAAACCACCACTTTTGATGCCTATAGACATTTGACTACAAAACTTGTCCTTGTAAGAATCAACTCAATTTTTCATCTCTTCAAATTTGATCCACTATACTAAAAAAACCATGTTGAAGAAAAGGACAAGAAAATTTCTTAAAACTCTTACCTGAGAATTTGTGGTTACTTCCTTTGTGTCATGATCCTTTGGCATTTCATATTTGATCATCTTAAGGTAGCATCCCACAAACAACTTGCAAGTTGGAAACCAAAATTGACCAGTAATTAGTACATGTGCTTAAACATCCTTGATGACGCCTTTGATGAAAGCCATGACATGGTGCTTGATGTTGCTTGATGTCGCTTGATGTAGCCCTTCAAGTTACTTGCCAGTTTCCAATTGTCCTGACTCCTCAGCATCACCTTCTTCCCATGCCCTATGTCCTCAATTTTCTACTCAATGTGAGTGTTGGGCACTGCATGTTTGGGTGCCTCCTTCATATACAAGTTTGTTCAGACCTGTATTTGCTATGCTACTCCTGATGGCTTTCACGACTTCTATATTTCACGGCTTTCACAGCTTGTCTGTGCTTGCACACATGCATGTGTACTAATTTCCCTATTAGACACAATATTAGTGAGTTTGGAAATCTCCCAATTTCTATTTTTTGAATACTATAAAGGTGGCACCCAGATAACATGCCCATACATTTCTCGAAACCATATGATGTGACCTATCATTGGAAAGCGCTTGAAAAATGGAATCTATTGAGCTATAGAGCACTCGATTTGGAGTTATAATGTTCAAGTTATGACAAATCCAAATATTTGACCACGCGTCCCAAACTTATGGAAAATTCCCATATTCCCCAATATGGTGTTTTAGGGTTTTCCTTGTACAAACTCTCATAAAAAATCCTGAGAGGATCTGTGTGAAAGAAGAGCTAAGAAAGTTATGGTGTATATAAGTAATTTGAATAGCTTTGACAAATTAAGAAGACCCAAACAAAAGAGAGAGAGAGAGAATATATGCCATCTCATCTGGAGCATCATGCTTCTACCCTGGTAAACTATACACATTTCTCTCTTTCTTTTCTAGTTCCTCCTTGGAGCCTTTACTCTTCTTTGAAACATCCTTTGATGATGATACTTTGCTTATTGAAACGGAAACCTGCATATGCAACAAATATCAGTACACATAGTGAATGTTAGATGAGAAAACCTCACAACATCCTTGATAACCAATGTCACCTCTATAACCAATAACCACTTTTTAAATTAGTAGCAACAACACTAGTAGTCCTTAGTTTTATCACTATAAATCATAGCAACTCCATGTCATGGATCAAGAGAGCTCAACCTAGTAGACAAACTATAAGCACATATATTTATCCTTGCAACTATAGATTGAGATACTCAAGCTTTGAGATGAAATGGAATATCCCAATCATGGCAAACATGTCATCTCCAAATCTAACTTGTAACTGAAAGCTAGGACCAATTTAAAGCTTTTGTCAGTCATATACTAGTACATCTTTTGCATGAGACAAGATGAAATATCTAAACGTATCCCCTCTCTCAATCATTCTAGCCCATCTCTACACTTTGAATACATTTACCTTTCACATCTGCAACTTCTACTTCTCAATAGTTGGGTAAGTACAAGATGGAGACCCTTTTCAAAAGAACAATCTAACTACTTCTATCTCTTTGATAGCCCCAACATTCTCTTGAAATAATTTAACATGTCATACAAATACAAGGAAGAAGATGGATTTTTTAGAAAAAGTGTTAGATATCTGTCATGTATGGTAGTCTGTATCACCCATAACCATGCACATGTTCAGACTACACCCCCTTGGCTGTTGCATCCAAGAATCCAATAGTGAACACATCGTCTCCTTTACATTCTTGAGAACACTGTGTCTAGATGACATGCCATATCCTATCATGTTGCATAGCTAGTAGAAAAGAATATTTGCTTTGCCCCAACCAACATGTGCTCCAATGATGGAACCACAAGAAGCTACATCCAAACATATTGTTGAAAACCTCCAAGGAACTTCCTACGCTGCCACATTAAGCACATATCATGACAAGAAAATTAGAAAATTGTATGTCCACCTCAATTCCATTATCCAAATTCCATAATACAGCTTATAGATTAGATATCCCATCGAGAAAGAACAGATTATCTGGATGTATCATTTTCTTTCGAATTTCACAAGAAAGTGGCAATACTTCTTGATTGTGCCCTTTATTGAGCATGTGCTTCAACCATGTGTGTCCATGGAATCACATCATTGTTAGGAATTTGGGAAAAAACACTCTGTTAATCAATCAGGCTGCCACATTTTCCATCTAGAAAAATCAATGGCGTTTTAACAACACTATCACCCCCTCCAAAGGTTCTTTTACACAATGAAACCATTCACAAAGAGACAGATTGCAAGCACTCACCTTTTGAATGAGAGCAATAACCTTCATTTGAGACAAGGCTATCGGGGTCAAGTACATCCAAACGATATTCTATTCTTGCCAATGTATTCGCTTCACTGTAATCGCTAGTTCCCATCCTTGGGATCAACCCATTAACAAAATTGACGGACATAAACAAGATCTATGCTCATTGATAATCAAAAAACAGACAGGTCCTGATAGATAAACATTCAAGAAATTGGCATTTGCATGCTGACAATGCATTTTAATGCAATAATTACCCGCTCCAGTCCTTCCCTCCTACATTAAACCCTACTATGCTAAAATCTAGGAGCTTATGTCGATCCACAATCTGTGTCTTCCCACCATTGCACGCATAAATATGAGGCCCCTGCATTCCCGTATTGCACACAAGTTCTTCGAAGCTGTCGAACCTGCTTTGGCTATGCTTAGCTATCTGGGCAACATTCTCATTATTAACCTCAACAGTATCATGGCTAGAACCACGGCGGTACCCTAGGTGGCTCTCTTGTTCCTCCTTGTCCTCAATGCCAATCCATCGTAAGGCCAATCCTGAGCTTTATGATTGCACTATGACGGAGGAAAAAGGACATCCCAAATGTCATAATCATCATTACAATTGTTATCCTCGTGAGTGTTTTGAAAGAGTGGATAGCTACATTTGGAGTTAGGAATGGTACTTTCTTCATTTGGAACAAGTATGAGAATGCAAGAGAGAAGAGGATCCAAAACTTGCAAGAAATGGTTGTCTTGAGAACCCAACTCTACCATGGTTTTTGGACACTCACACAATTTCTTCAATACATTGGAGCCATCTAAAGTCAATGGTAAGATAACTTGTTCTTGCCAAAGTCGATGCCTTTTTAAGGGTAAAGACAAACCAATTATGGTATAACAAAGACAAAACCAATCAAATTTCTGAGGAAACTTTATCTAGACCTCCTCCCTCAAAGTTGGCTACATAAATAGCCTTGCAAGGATCTCATCAAGTCATTTCACAAGGCATTGAACATTACAATTCGTTAGTCAATAAACTCCTCTAGTTCTACATGTAGTTTCCCAATCTCTTATTAGGGTACAAGCACTTAGGTGTTTGCATATATATGATGGCTCATTGGATCTTATTGGGGTACAAGCACTTAAGTGGCATCCTCTCAAAGTGGTTGGATAAATTGTATTTGGAGGACTTGGGTAGTAAGTATTTAATATATTTCTTAAAGTCTAAGATTTGTTATATTAGATTAAATGCATAGTGAAAATTAAATGTTAGTGATTTGAGATTGTTCATGCATTGCATTGAGTTTTGAGTTTTCCTCTCTTATGAGTTTTTGGGGCCATTATTTTGTGAGGTTGAATGTTGACTTTCTTTTAATTGATTGGTTATTGCATGTCCATCGTAACTCCTTTGTATCAAAATCCAAAATATGTGTTTAACCGTTCTAAAAGTCATGGATTCTGTTTAATAAATTGTGGAAGCATTGTTTCATGTCAAGAACCTAAGTCAGAGCACCACTAACAAATGATGAAGAGCCAAGAAGAGGAGTGAAAGCCATCTAAGAAATCTCACAAAAAATATTTCCCTTAGAACTAGCATTACCTATATTAGTTCCATTTTCCTTCCACACTATCTAATAGAATGAGTTCTAACTTGCTTAAATCCACTTTTTTTGCACTAACAAGTTCAAACTTTGAACTTTTAGGATCATGATGGATTCTATCCTTGAAATATATAGCTATTGTCACATGATTGGTTGCTACTTGCAAAATATTACAAGTAAATTGCGTGTGCTATAGAATGTGAAGGACAACTAGATGGGCTATGGGTATAGGCACCAATGCATTTTATATAACCATTTTTCAATCTATGAGTCCCATTTTTATTTCTTTATAAGACAAACTTCCATGTGCACTCTTACCATGTCATTGGCACTCTATGTTCATTCCAAACTTCTTGGGACTAGGGGCAATCCCTTAACAAGTGCTTGGTACATTCCTTGTTATTCCTACATGATACATACCACAAGGGTACCTTAACAATCTTGGAGATCCTAGCTCTAATAGGTAGCTTGGTGATTGTCATGTGCCACTGTATCAGCATTTGATTTTTTTGACTTCATAGCCCACCGCACCTTTCGAGCTCTCTTTATCCATGTTGATGGTCTACTATGTGGGAATTCCTTCCTCCCTTCTACCTAGGTCTTCATAGCCAATTGGGTGGACGGGCCTTTAATATCCCTTTCTTTCTTGCACACCCAAAGTGGGTTGCCTATGGGGGATGTTATAAGCTTAGTTAGGTGCACCAATTTGGGGGTTGGTGAAGTTGACCGTTGGGTTTTGTGTCCGGATGTGACCTTAGAGAGACAATGACTTTCTCTCTCCATAAGGCCAATTGATGAGAAATTGATCAGATGTAGTTCTTTCTAGTTTCCTCCATCCCTAAGATCCATCTAAGTCTTCAAGCCCTTGATATGGATAGCCTCACGTTTTTTGCGATTGGGGGGAAGCTCCCCTCTTGCAGGATCACATTCTTGGGTTGTGGTGAATTGTGTGATTTTAATTGGGAGATTCTAGCCAATAATATCAAACCACTTGGATTCTAGCCAATTGCCCCTCGTAGTCAGAGAGGACTCAATCCAATCCCTTAAAAGGTGTACCCACAGTTGATTAGAAAGAACCTTCTTAAGTAGACCAAAGAGCAATCTATTGGCCTTTGTTTGGGAGGGACTCTAATCCGAAGCCCCCATCCTCCTTATCAATTGTCACGGTATCCCAGGAGATTTGGGCCAGACCACTTGCATCATGTCTCTTCCATATAAACTATTTGAACATTGTTTCTACCTGCTCCACAATGTTGTGTTGATTGGAAGGAGAGTCCATATATATAGTGTTCGATGTAAGGATTGACTTGACCACCATCAACCTACCTATCAGCATCATCAGTTGGTTCTCTCTCCACTTAGCTACCTTCGCCTCCACTTTATCTTTATGACACTGGAATTGTTGTTTGATGTTGACCCCAACACCTAAGGGATATCCCAAGTACCTAACAATCGACCTAGTACCTATTAGCCTAAAACCATATGCTTCCAGCCATTACTAATGTCCTACATCGAACACCTAAGGGATATCCCAAGGGCCAATGGGCATCCTTGTCATATCGACCTCTTGAGGGGGAAGGGGGGGAAGCCGAACCATTAACCCATCATAGAGGCCAAGGCATTGGAGAACAATGCTGAGACCATCTTAATGAAAATTGTTCTAAATCCAAAGGCATCAAGCGTAGCATTGATAAATCTCCAATTGACTCTATCATAAGCTTTATCAAGGTCCATATTGACCAAGACAAAGTTGATTTGGTAAATTAGAGCCTCATCTATAGCAAGCATGAGGTTCATAACCATATTCTATATAGAGCACCCATGGATGAAACCATATTTTCTCTGGTAGACCACTTTGGACAACAATAACCTAATTCTCAAAGCCAAAGTTTTGGCTAGAACCTTGTATGCAAAGGGGTTTACTAGAAGTGAGTCTTTTTACTATCTAGTTTATATTTATATTTGCCATCACTTGTTTATATTTGCCATCACCTCTATAACTTCAATTACTTCCAAGGGGCGGAGACCTTCCTACTTCCCCTTCCAGCCCCTACAGTCATAACCATTGAAAGAAGGGAGAAGACGACGAGGATGGCGAAGAAGGCTTGGTCTTCTATACAGACAACCTTCTGGCTGTGATTACCATCCTGGGCTTTAGCCATTGAGTGACGTTCAACATGTGACTTTTAAAAAAAAAAATTGTGTGGCATTGATCTATAGGTACTCAAGTCGTGGTGGAGTCATCATCTTCTCAGACAAGCCTCTCAACATGTTTATATTCGCCATCACCTTCTTTGACAGACCATTCAACACAATTATACTCATAGCACCCACTGGGTTTTGTGATTGACGTGGGAGGTACAATGAGTATTAAAGATGGATCTATCACAAAGTTTTGCTTCTCTAAATTATATTGTAAGGTGGTGTCATCAAGAGACTTATCTTTGAAAGAATTCTAAAGAAAAGCTGTGATCAATTTGTCTTCAAGAAAAAGGCTTTATCTCTTCTTTTGGGACCTTTGGAAGCTCCATCACTTCAATTGCCCCTCTTCCATGCTTCGCCATGGCAAATTACCCTCTCTTGTAAGCAAGAATATTTCAATATCTTTTATGAAAGATATGTGAAACTTATTCTTTGAATGTATCAAATCAAGATTTCATAAATTGGATCTTGTGTTCTAAAATATTGTGAAGTTGGAATTTCTTGTTTCCCCTTTCACCTTTTTATCTGTATTAGCTCGAATGTGCATTGAGTGTTCAATATCATACTATTCCCATCTTGCAAGCGTCCCTGTGGCGAGTGACTTTCGTGAACCCCAACGCTAAATCTGGAATGACAACATCCCTCTCATACTCATATGACATAAATCACCATAATGCGTACACTCTTAATTCGCATAAAATTAGAAACACCATATTTTATATGAATATTTCTTTTTAAAAATAACATTGAGTATTTTTTCTTTCTCTAAACTTAAAAAATATTCAGTAAAACATTAGAAATTGTACTCTCAGCTTTCCCATCAGATATCATAATTTTTGTTGATATAAAATATATTTTTCTATTAATAAAGACTATAATTTTCACTCAAATAATCATTTTTGAATATTTAAGTATATTAAATATTCTCAAAAAATTCTTTAAAAATTTCAACAAAGTTTAACTAGTACAAAATTTATTTTAAAAAATATTTTTTTACTTAAATAATCACCCAAAAATTGTGTTAATATTTATTAATTTAATTTTAGATATATTTTTAAGTATTTTTTATTTTTTAAAATAAAATATAAATATAAATAAATACTAACAACTATTTAGAGTGGAAAAATAGGCTTTAAGGCATTAGATAAAAATTCTAAACCAAGAAAATTATAACATCACACTCCTTAGTTTTGTTAAGCGGAACAAGCGCTTACTTGGAAACATGCAAGTCGTAATTGCGTCTTTGGAGGTGCACATCCCACAAACCATAGCTAAGGAATGTAGTCCACCTAGTCATCTCAAACAAAAGATTTCTACTTTCCCTTTTCCAAGATTTCCAACATGCCAATTGTTTTATTACAATAGGAATGGTCTTAATGAAGTTTAAAGCTTAAGCTTTAATTAGGAGCTTAATAGCTATGGCTTCTTCTCATCAAACATGGCGACAAATGAAGGGAGAGGAGACTAATTCAATATCTTGACAATCTATCCACCAAAGTGCACATGAAGTAGAGCGATTTGAAGCCAAGAAATTCTTCTTGAAGCCTGCAATCTCAGTTTGCCCTAGTACATTGAGGCTCCATATTGATCATGAGGGAGAGATCATGTCGATGGAGGAGAATAACCATAATTGACATGAGCTTGGAGGATTAATTGAGTGGAATTGACTTCTTAATACTGTCTTGGACCTCATTTCCCCTTGAATTACACCAATGGAATGGAAAATGATGGCACCTTCATCTCTTTCTCTACTTCAGAAATATCGCCTTGAGAAGATTCTCTCTCTCTCTCTCTCTCTCTCTCTCTCTCTCTCTCTCTCTCTCTGTGTGCCAAAGGTTTTGTACAATTCACGCTTGCCAAGTTTAATCACTTTCTCAAACTTTTTCGATTTCTTTCTCGTTGAATCACATTTTGGAGTTTGGGAAATGATGTCTCTCTCTCTCTCTCTCTCTCTAACATTTTGCCTATTGATGGCACCTCCTTGCCTCTCCCCTTGTGCCTTCTTCACCTTGACTACTACTGGAGGTGCCATGTCCTCCTCCTCTCTGTGCTTCTCCTCAATGGGCTTCCCATTGTCTATGGTGAAGGTAGACTTCTTCTTACTCCTCGGTCCATCTCCTCTCCCTGCAGTCAAGAAGATTGCCCCTTTCATGTCCCTTCCCAAATTTCATCCCAAATTGAAACATCCTCTCCCATCATGTTTCCAATGGCCTCATTTTTTCTTTTTTAAAAAAAATAAAAAATAAAATTAAAGTCCTTATATGCCTCAACCCTTTATCTCACCAATCTTCCAAACAACCCTCCCACAACTATTCCCTTTTTAACCATTAAAATCCCTCGCTCATCTCCTAATTTTAATGAGATGTATCCCATGGATACTCCTAATAAAATTTTGGTGCATCACGAACATTTCCCCCCCTTCAACAAACTATGTTGAAGATGAAAATGACCATCCTGGTTTAGACTTATGTACCCATGGTGGAAGAGAAAATCCAAGACTTCAAGAGCAAAGTTGGGCTTATATAGACTTCTAGTTTGAAGAATCTTTTCAATTTCATATATTGGCAACAATATAAAACTCTCTACTTCTCCATCTATGTTACAAGGCTCAAAATCGAGATTGCAACTACCTCGTGCAGATCCATCTCCCTATATTCTACAATTTCCCATTGACTTGAATGATTCTCTCCAACATAACATGCAAAATTCAAACTATTATTGCTCTTATCTATCCCAATTACCTTACAACATCTTACACTTGTCAACTACGGAAGTCACAAGCGTAATTGTCAAACTACCCAGTTGTCTTTTCTTCAACATCAGTGATTGGTGTTAGGTATAGAATGACAGAGAGGACCAAGACCATCCCCAATACTCCTAGGATTGTATCACTGAATCTACCTATATCATTAAGGTCATCGTGTTATCCTTCTGTCCTTGCCAGTTTGCAAACACTGTTCTCCAGAGACAACAACTACGAATGCCACATCTACATTAAATTAATGTAAAAAAATAGTAATAGTATCTCAGATGTATACAATTTTGGTAAATTGTTTTGGTAAGTATTGATATGTTTCTAGGTATTGTCACTTCTCCCTCACTTAATTGCGAAGTTTCCTCATGAGCATAGCTACAAAAATTGTACCACGAACATCACAAACACAGCTACCAAGAGTACTACTACACATCTTCAAAGAAAAATATACTCTCCCCCACTTAAATGCGAAGCATCATCACGAGCATAGCTACAACATCTATAAAATAGCACATAGAAGACTAGTAGACATTGAAAATAAATATAAAAATTTATAAATTAAATAAGACAAATTGTGCAAGTAAAAACTTATGCAAACTAGCGTTCCCCTTTACTCACTCTCCCCACTAGAGTGCATAATATAGCTGCATCCAATGCATAGAGCATACCAACTAGGAAGCATTCTAGAGCCATTAAGCAACAATAATCTCTCTAGGCAATGAAATGCCACACTACTATCCTACTAGAAATATTGCTTCTAAAATAGCATAACTGATAGGGTCCATGCCTATCAAAGAACCCATACAAGGCAATCTAATACTACAATACCAAATAGGACTCCTATGGTTTAACTGCTAACCCTCAATATTCTACTAGAACAACCAGTCAATGATTCCTAACTCCCGATTTCCTATTTTTGTTTTTTCTTATTTTTAAAAAATGTTTCCTTCATAAATTTTAATCAAAAGAGTGTATATATTTATTCTCCTTTCCAAAAGGTCCCACCCCAAAGAGATGCAAGGCATTGGATGCAAGGCACTCGCTAAGGAAATCCCTACAGCCTATTAGGACCTCAAAGGCCATGGTTATATTCTTTTGTTTTTTGTTTTTTGTTTAACCCGTTAGTCTTTAGGGTGTTTATTTCTTTTTTTTCTTTGTTTTTTATTTTTTATTTTCTTTGTTTTTTAGAAGAATAAATAGATATACTCTCCCAAACTTAATTTATTATTATTGGAGTTATGAGTCTCGTGACTTATAGGGATGATTAGAAGGCTAGGAATCATCACTAAATTGATCTTTCAAACATGTCACCTCAATAGCTTCACTCGAGGAATCTAATCTAGCACATAATATTAGTCACCTTGCCTAGGCAAATGAAAGGACAAAAATACCCACTAGTTCAATATCTCTCATCCACACTACTCCTAGTCAAATTTTCATGGAGAGAACCTTATTACTCAGCTACCCTTCATCACTAAGAAAGCAACAAAGTTACGAGAGTAAACTCTATTAGATTCCTAGGTAGTTACCACCTACATTGAAATTCACCAGTCATGCATACACACACCATCTCCTGAAAACACTTCCAAGTGCTAATGTCCCATCCCAGTGGGTGAACTTTTATATAAACATAATTGTTTATGTTTATTTTGTGTTATTTGTGTGTTAAAAGTTTTGTTTTTTGTTCCTTCTATTAGTACTTAGGCTTTTGAATCTCTAAATTATTGGAGTTAAGTTATAGTTTGTACTTTTCAATATTTCAAATGAATATGTATAAATAAATAAGGTATGAAACAACCTGTTAGGTATGGAGATAGTGCAACTCAAAGAATTGTCAATATAAGTATGCAACAACATTTTAAATGAAAAAGATAACTAAATATCCACATATATCATACACTAATAACCAAGACAATGTTAAAGGGTTAGATAAATAGATATTGTAACTCCACCACACAAAATAATTTTCGTATGATCATGTCACAATCTCAATTAATGGATCTATCCTAATTCTGCTACTATCTATTTGTTTATACATTGTATTTCTCCACTTGATAACTATTCCCCCCATATGAAACCGTTCATTGAGCTAAACTTATGTATCACTAACTCCTAGCATTGAAAGGAATACCCTAACCGTGCGTGCAACTAACTACCTAGTTATGTGAAAACTAACTAAACTAAAGTGTGCTAAAACCTAAAATGAAAAGCATAAACAAGTCGACATTTTTAAAGTTTTTTAAAAAAATTAGGATAAAATAAACACAGAAGAAACTAAGAAAACAAAATATCTAAACTAAAATCCTCACACTCTCGAAAATATTCTAGGACAAATAATAAAGTCAACCCAAAATCATCTACACTATTTAAGTCAAACCTATCAACTAAACTATCAAATATAGAATGCTCATGAATAGCCTCTAGCGTAGGCACATCAGAGGTCAGAGACCCACTATCAGGTGCATCATTGAAAACTTCCATCACATCATGGAGCGGAGCTACGGCTTCATCATCATAATAGAGCATAGGTGTTACTGGTAACAACCTAAAGAGTAGTCCCTCGGTTGTATCCATATGCCAACAGATATAATCCCAACAGGGACAACTAACATTTACTTGATCATCGGGATATGATGGAGCAAGATGGTAAACATCAGCTTGATATCAGGAAAATTCATGTTGCTCTCTACCCACCCTATACTGAGCAATGCCACACTTAGGTGAGAACGCACTATCATAATCGTGGTGTTGATAAGTATAACCAATAGTATTCTGCATGATAATGGTACCATAACGTCCAAAGTAGGTGCGACATTGCCAACGCACGAGTTGTGCATGCACATAAAGATGCTGCTGACATTGTCTACAACCAAAGGGTCCATGGTATTGCAGGAAAAAAAAAGATAACAAAAGAAGAACCGAAACATGCCTCTCCCCTTGGTGCATATATAAACATGTCATGCATATGAAAATGCAGAATACTATAAGGCCTTGCATGAGTTGGATCAGAACTATCATCATCAAGACGAGGATAAAGCACATCCATCCACAAAAAAGCCATACCTACATCACATTAAAGATCCCCAAAAGAAAAGAAACCCAAATGTAGATTAGTCAAAGATTATTCTAACCACTACTAACCTAACTATACCTAGCTAAACTAAGTCACAAAATGTTTAAGGTAGAGACGGTATATAAGGTGTAAGAGGGTATTTTGAGGCATCACAGAAATTATCAAGAAACTCTCTTTTCACCTTCTCAAGTTCCCATGGCTTCCTCTTCTTCTTTCTCTCTCCCTCTTTCTCTCTCTTCTTCTTGCATTTCTCTCTCCTCTCCCTCTTCTTCTGCAATCCTCCTCTCTCTCTTTCCCCTTAGTTAGGACAGTTAGGTCTCCTTCATTACAAGTGGTATCAGAGCTTTGTCCTTGATCCTTCTCTTTCCCCATAGATTTAGGGCTCTCACAGTTTTCCACAGTTAGAAAGCTCCAGTTACATCTCTTTCACATGTACACAGGAGTACTCAGGCAGGCTGTCAGCCCTCTTGAAGACTACGGCAGCCTTTCTTGGAGCTTTCCCAAGAACCATGGACAAATCTGGAGGCGGGCAGACAAATTTGATAGGTCGTCACTAATTTTCATGCAAGTTTTTTAGGGTTTCGGGCAAAAAGGAGGGTAGCACAGTTAGAGAAGGCCAAAAACTTAGTTACTTTTCAAGAAGACCTTCTCTCTCCTCTTTTCCCCAAGCTGCCATGGAAGCTCCAGCCCAAGAAACTCAAAAATCTTGCTCCCCCTCCTCTTCCTCAGTAAGATTGGCTTGTCCCAAGGTCTTCCTCTCAGTTGGAGCAGCACATTGAGCAACAGAGCAACCTTACCTTTCCCCTGCTTGTGGCCCCCCAGGAGCAGCTTGAATTTTGCGGTGCAAAAAACGGGCTGCTTCCTAGCCTGCAAGGCAGCCCTCCCCTCCTTCTTGGCTTCACTCCTGGCCTTTGGAGTATGAGCATCAATGACTACCACATGAAGGTGAAGAAGATTGCAGATGCACTTGCTTCCATTGGGTCGCCAGTGGAAGATGATGATTTGGTTTCTGTGACCTTGAATGGTCTAGGAAAGGATTATGCACAGTTCCGAACATCCATTTCCGCCCGTGAAAGATTTCCTGATTTTGAGGAGTTGATTGCTCTTCTAATTTTTGAGGAGTAGAGAAATGGTGGTGCATCTTCTTCAGGAGGAACTTCAAAAGAAACTATCTTCTACTCAAATGCTGGAAGAGGTAGAGACAGAGGTAGAGGAGGCCGATTTGGAGGCCGTGGTAGAAATCAGAATATGCAGCAAACTCAAGAAAACCAGTCCTATGGAGGAGGACGTGGTAACTCTAGAGGCAGGGGGAGCCAAAGAGGTCGTGGTGGATGGCAAAGAGGCCAAAATGCAAACAGTAATGTTGAATGCTACTACTGTGGTAAAATGGGTCATATGGCTAAAGACTACTATAAAAAGCAGAACGACATCATGAATGGAAAACTGCAACAAGGAAACTATACATGTTCTAGTAGACAGGGTGATGACAGAAATGAGCATTTGTTTATGGTGCAGCACATGAACAATTCTGTGACAAGTGCAGAAGAAAGCAATGATGTATGGTATGTTGACTCAGGTGCATCAAACCACATGACAGGTCATGCAGAATGGATGGAGGATGCAAGGAAAATGGAAAAACCAGGATTTGTGGAGACTGGTGATGATACTGCACATCCTATTGTGCAGATTGGAAAAATTCCTTTGTCTATGCAGGATGGGAAAAAGAAATACCTGTCCGATGTATTTCATGTCCCGAATATCACCAAGAATCTGGTTTCCGTTGGTCAAATGGTTGAGCAGGGCTTGCAAGTCAGATTTAATCCTCATGGATACTTTGTTGAGGATATGAAAAATAAAGGTCGCTTGATAGCAAAAGGAAAGAAGAAGGGCAGAATCTTTACATTGGATGCAGACATGCCTGAATTGAGTGCAGCAATGTTTGCACATGGGACCGGTGTAGTTGCAGATATTGATATCTGGCATAAACGCATTGGTCATGTTAACGTACAGCAACTTAAATCAATGCAGGCCCAAAACATTATTGCAGGATTGCCTAAATTCAAGGTTGCAGAAATGCATAAGGTATGTGAAGCCTGTCAGTTTGGAAAACAGGCAAGGAAACCATTTCCTAGACATGTTCAAGAGAGTAAGAAGCCATTGGAATTAATCCACTCTGATGTGTGGACTACTAAAGCTGCATCTCTTGGAGGCTGTCATTATTTTGTCACTTTTATTGATGACTATAGCAGAAAAGTTTGGGTGTATTTTATGAAAAAGAAAAGTGAAGTTTTTGGGCATTTCAAAACTCTTAAAGCTATGGTTAAAAAAGAAACAGGCCTGCAAATAAAATGCCTAAGGTCAGATGGAGGGGAAGAATACCTCTCAAATGAGTTTGCAAGGTTCCTGCAGGAGCATGGCATAAAGCAGCAATATTCATGCAGTCATACCCCACAACAAAATGGAATTGTAGAAAGGAAAAACAGGCATATTGGAGAGGTATCTCGTGCCATGCTCAACGAAAAAGACTTGCCAGATTTTTACTGGGCTGAAGCAGTTGCTACAGTAGTCTATATAATGAACAGGACTCCCACTACAGCAATACATGGGATGACTCCAGAGGAGAGGTATACTGGTAGGAAACCAAATATTTCTCATTTGAAAATTTTTGGTTGCATTGCCTATGTACATGTGCCAGATGAATTGAGATCCAAGTTGGATCCAAAAGCTGAGAAGTGCATCTTTATTGGTTACTCTCTGCAGCAAAAAGGGTATAGATGTTATAACCCTTCTACTCGTAAGTTTACAGTGAGCAGAGATGTTGTTTTTGATGAGATGAGTAGCTGGTATAAACCAGTAAATGTGATTGATGATGTAGATGCACAAAATGGTAATGCTGCACAGAATTCACAGCAGCAGTCACAAAATATTAGTGGACCTAGAGCATCCTCTAGTAGTGGTTCACATTCTTCGCCATGGACAGGCAGATTGAGATCAGGAGAATCTTCTCAAAGCTATGCATATAGTGGTATGCAGGTATCATGAAAAGAAAAGAGAAGGTTGATCAGCCCATGTTTGATGGGAATGCAGGTCACTCTTATGTGGATGGTGAATTCAGTGGCTCAGAACAGAGCATTGATGATGAGTTGGGTATTCCTTCTATTGTTACACCTGGAGTAAGAAAGACCAGGGATGTTTTGAGAGCACGTGGAGTGAACCTATTTTGCGCAGGTCTAAGAGAGCTAGGTATCCTGTGGATAGGCTGAAATATGATGGATTTATAGCCATTCACTATGCATATATGGTTAAAGTGATATAGGAACCAGAACCCACTTCTTTTGAGCAAGCCATGGGAAAAGAAAAATGGGAGAAAGCCATGGATGATGAAATGGATGCATTGGAAGCAAATGCTACATGGGAATTGGTACCTTTGCCTAAAGGTAAGAATGCAATTGGCTGTATGTGGGTTTATAAGGTGAAGCACAATGCAGATGGTTCTGTGAACAGATACAAGGCAAGATTAGTAGTCAAGGGATATGCACAAACATATGGCATTGACTATGAAGAAACATTCAGTCCGGTTGCAAGGATGGCAATCGTAAGAGCAGTCATTGCTATGGCTGCATCAAAGGGATGGTCTTTGCCTTCTTGCATGGTGATTTGCAAGAAGAGGTCTATATGGAGCAGCCACCAGGTTATGTGCATGCTGTTCATCCTGAGTTTGTTTGCAGGTTAAAGAAAGCCTTGTATGGCTTGAAGCAAGCACCTAGAGCATGGTCTGACAAGATAGGACAATATCTTGTCACTATTGGCTTTCAGATTTCCAAGGCAGATTTCTCACTTTATGTGAGAAAAACAGAGAAAGGTATTATGCTACTTGTCATTTATGTTGATGATTTGATTATGACAGGTGACAGTGATGAAGATATCCTTCATGTGAAAATGCTATTGAAGCAGAAGTTTGAGATGAAGGATTTGGGAGAGCTGCGTTATTTCTTGGGCATTGAGGTGATTAGATCACCAAGTGACATGCTGTCCAAATATGGGATGACAGGCTGTAAGCCTATTTCAGTTCCTTTGGAGCAGAATGTGAAGTTGAGCGCAGATGCAGGTGAGCTTCTGAAAGACCCTACTATGTACAGACCCATAGTAGGAAGCTTGATTTATATGACTATTACCAGGCCAGATTTGAGCTATGTTGTTGGACTGGTAAGTCAGTTTATGCAGGCTCCAAGGAAACCGCATTTGGATGCGGCTAGACGCATACTCAGGTATGTGAAGTCCACATTGCAGTATGGACTATTTTATGAGAATGGGATTCAGATACAGTTGCATGGATACACTGATGCTGATTGGGCTGGTAGCATTTCTGATAGACGATCTACCAGTGGATATATGTTCTCTTTTGGGAGTACTGCAGTCACTTGGAGCAGCAAGAAACAACCTACAGTTGCCTTATCCAGCACAGAGGCTGAGTACAGGGGCACAGCAATGGCTGCATGTGAGGTAGCTTAGTTGCATAAGCTACTTTATGATATGCATCAGCCTACAGATGGGCCAGTTGTCATTTATTGTGACAACATGAGTAGTATACACTTGGCAAATAACCCAGTCTATCATGCTAGAACAAAGCACATTGAGGTGCATTATCACTATGTGCGGGAGAGGGTTTTACTAGGTCTTATTGATCTAGTTTATGTCAGCACAGAGGATCAAGTAGCTGACATATTTACGAAGGCATTGGGTGCAGAGAAGCTGCGCAAGTTCAGAGACCTGCTTGGTGTGCAGGAATTGGGATTGAGCTCGAGGGGGAGTGTTGAGATATCGAGCTCCACTCGTGATATGCCAGGGTGACCGTTGTGCATTTATGTCACCGACTTGTCAGTTGTAGATGCGGTTGGTACACCACCCATGAATAATAGCTACATGATAGCTATCCTTATCTACTCTAGTTCGTGGCTCAGTTAGTATGCCACCTTAGTTAGTTGAGTTTGGTTTGAGACCCATATATAGGGTTCTTCTATTTCTTTGTATGAGAGTTCTTTTGGCTTACACAACTAATAAGAGAAAAATTGTTTTCAGCCTCCATCTCTGTGTGTATTCCACCATTGTGCAAGCAAGAAAGCTTCAAGTGAGACTCCTTCCTTCTCTCCCTCAATCTTGACAGTGTATCCACCTTTGTGTGGGTGTTTGCAAAGGTAAATGTATATCACAACAACTATTGTGTCGTAGGAAATTTCTTAAGTATGTATTGGATTCCTAAATGGATACATCATAGAGTAGGACAACTTAGATGTTTAAGACAGCAGTTTTGATATTGATAATAAACTTATTTAGGATGCAAACTATGTCATAACCTCAACTGAACATTATATGACCCGTACTAAGCCTTAATAAGTTTGCATCCTATGTGGGAACAGATTAGAAATTCCTTTCATTTCATGTGATAAATCCTGCTTATAGATTTAATTATGCATACAATGGAGGACAGAAGATCCTTTCGAGTTTTACGGGTCACCTGGATGTGGAGAGAGGGTGACGAGATGTTACGGTTGGTTGCGACTCCACTGGCATTTCTATCTTCGACCCCGGCTTCTGCGCTAGTACTCTTAGTAAGATTTTACTTTGGAGCCATCTTGCACACACGATCCTTCACCCTGGGTCCTTGATGTGGTGGCTTTGTTCAAGGGCGGCTCGCAAGGGGTCACCAAACTGATGAGGGAGATGAAAGTCCGATAGTGTTCGTGACTTTGAAAATTGCCTTGGCTGGAGATACTCTCTAACTTTCACCCCTCTCTTTCTCTCTCTCTCTCTCTCTCTCTCTCTCTCTATTAGCATGACGGTATAATTCTATCTCCCACTAACTATATCTCCCTTCCCCTATCATATTAATCTCTCCCTCTCTCTTCTTCTTCCTTTCTTCTTTCCCTCTCCTACTCTCTCTTCCTATTCTTCTTCTTCTTCTCCTTCTCTCTTCTCCTACTCTCTCTCTTCCTATTCTTCTTCTTGTTCTCTTCCTCTTCTCTCCATTCCCTCTTCTCTCTCTTCTTCTTTCCTTTCTTCTTCTTTCCCTTTCATCCTTCTCTCCTTCCTCTTCTTCTCCTTCTCCCTCTTCTTCCCTTCTCTCTCCCACTCCTTCTTCCTCTCTCCTTCCCCTTCTCCTTCTCTTCTTCTATTTCCTCTCCTACTCCTTCTTCTCTTCTTCCCCTCTTCTTCTTCCTCTCTCCTTCTCCTTTCTTCTCTCTTCTCTCCTTCCCTCCTTCTCTCTCTCCTTCCCTTCTTCCCTCCTTCTTCTTCTTCTTCTCTCTTCTCTCTCCCACTCTTTCTTCCTCTCTCCTTCTTCTCCTTCTCACTTCTCTCTCCCTTCTCTCTTCAGACTGTCCATAGGGGGGCGTAGCTATCATTCGAATGAGGAGGGGGCCACTGGACCAGATGACGGTGGGGGGGTGACACCTACAGCAAACGGGGGGTGTGGGGGGGGGATTTTGTACGTCAGCGTGGGGGGGGGGGGGGGGTTGTTGTGTTGCGATGAAGGAGAAGGCACCCCCATTCGCCAAAAGGGGGTGGTCTATATAGGTGGAGGGGGGAGGTGGCAATGTGGTCCTCCATTCCTGCTGCCTCAAAATAGTCCTCCATGGGCTCAATCCAAATCTCAGCGTCAGCTTGAGAACAATCTTTCCCTTGCCATCAAACTCAGGTGGCTTAATTTGCTTGAGAAGGAACTTCTTCTCTTGCATGTCAGCATTCGTGGTTGCAAAAGGTGCCTGACAATCAAGCCATACCACTTAGGTTATTCAGGATATGTCTATGATCTGAAAATTAATCAATCATGCATCATTAAGAAGTTTTGCTCTGATGCCAACTGTAACGTGCCCGGTCCCCAAATCGAGGGACACGTCTTAGCAGTCCATCGAGAGATATATCTAGAAGACACTGCCCGGCACTCCCAAGGATTGACACGGGGTTTGCAAACTAGGGTCTCTCGAGTCTGCCCGCAATGGAACTCATCCGGCCGTTCCCACTAGGATCGAGACCTGAAGTCCGCGTTCCTAGTCAACATTGTCTAAGGTCGTAGACCGACTTTTTTCTAACATTTATTGTTAACATTTCCTTTGAGGAAAGCTCTTGGCTAACCGAGACCACCCTTCCGTAGGATAAATCCATCGGTCACATCCACCACACTTCCCTCGGGGGTTGTCTTAGTTATCTAATTACCTACCACATTATGTTTGACATATAAAGGCAGCTTTTTTAATTAACTCGTTAATCACAGGTTCCTTTGCATAATTTAGACCATAGACATGAAGACAAGATAAAACAAGATCAAACACTTCCTTAACTTATCTTCGGATTATTGTGTGTCTCCTGCCCATGCAAGAGAATTAAGTGTTCCTTCCTGCCTCCGTAGAAAAATCCTTCCTTCTCCCGGCAACAAAACCTGAAGGTTTATCCTCCCAAGATTCCACCTTGTAACTAGTATCAAGGCCTCAAGATCTCATCTCGAGTCACGCAGAACACTTTTGTAGGGCCCGGAGGCCATTAGGATTTACGGCCAAAGCTCCCACTGGCACCCAAGTATCCTCCTATGCCAAGTAAATCCCACAGAGAGACCTCTCGCGGTGGGTTTGGTTCACATTCCGAGCGTGGATTCACAATCCCCTTGGTTAGGGTTTAGCGGGTCGTGGGGGGTAGCTAGCGCCATCCTTCCTTAATTATCCCTTTAGGAAATCAACCACAGTTGAAGCAAATAGCTTAATAACAATTACTAGGGAAAACATCCCTTTTATTTCCATGGCAATAAGTCATCTTACACCCGGCCATGCAATCATCAATCACAACAAGCATCCAAAACCACATCAACAAACAACTGAATGCACAACCTCTTACTTCAAGGCATCGCAATCCCATTGCATGCACAACCAGAGTTTAACTTGGATGTATCAAAAACACATTTACAACCTTTCCAAACAACTAAGCATAACTTGGGTCAGCAATCCCTCTTTAACAAGACCAACCTTTGTTAAAACCATTTCAACAGTTCCGAGCAAACATTCTTAACGTGAATCAACTACCCTAAAGTTCGCTCTCCCCCTTAGGTTAGGGTTTCGCAGGGTTGATTTAGCAAGTTCCTTCTAGGTCCTTTTGTCTTGCACGACCCTTGACGGTTGTGACTTACTTGACAATCTGTCTAGTTCATTGAGTTTCACAACCATAGATCCTTTAATGGACAACCCTTTGTTGGAAAAGAAATGACTAAGTCCTTGGAGTTGGGTTCTTAAGTTTTCAAGGTATGGCAATAAACCCTCCTTGTTGGTCATCAATTGGACATCAACTTTAACATCAACTTTAAGTAAATGCAACATCTTCTAACCTTCTATCTTCAAGTGTGATACTATGCATAATTTTTTTCTAGTCTAATTCACTCCTCATGCGCCAATGCAATAGCCACTCTTATCACCTTTCCACTCTATTAGCCCAATTAAAGTGATACGCAATGAGAAGTTCATGCATTGATAACCTCTAGACCCTAGTGTATCCACCTTTGTGTGGGTGTTTGCAAAGGTAAATGTATATCACAACAACTATTGTGTCGTAGGAAATTTCTTAAGTATGTATTGGATTCCTAAATGGATACATCATAGAGTAGGACAAATTAGATGTTTAAGACAGCATTTTTGATATTGATAATAAACTTATTTAGGATGAAAACTAAGTCATAACCTCAATTGAACATTATATGACCCGTACTAAGCCTTAATAAGTTTGCATCCTATGTGGGAATAGATTAGAAATTCCTTTCATTTCATGTGATAAATCCTGCTTATAGATTTAATTATGCGTACAATGGAGGACAGAAGATCCTTTCGAGTTTTACGAGTCACCTGGATGTGGAGAGAGGGTGACGAGATGTTATGGTTGATTGCAACTCCACTGGCATTTCTATCTTCAACCCCGACTTAAACATCGCGGGACACGTCTTAGTAGTCCCCAAATCGCGGGACACGTCTTAGCAGTCCATCGAGTTTTATGAATCATGTGGATGTGGAGAGAGGGTGACGAGATGTTACGGTTGGTTGCGACTCCACTGGCATTTCTATCTTCGACCCCGTCTTCTGCGCTAGTACTCTTAGTAAGCTTTTCCTTTGGAGCTATCTTGCACACACGATCCTTCACCCTAGGTCCTTGATGTGGCGGCTTTGTTCAAGGGTGGCTCGCAAGTGGTCACCAAACCAATGAGGGAGATGAATGTCCAATAGTGTTCGTGACTTTGAAAATCGCCTTGGCTGGAGATAATCTCTTACTTTCACCCCTCTCTCTCTCTCTCTTTCTCTCTCTCTCTCTCTCTCTCTCTCTCTATCTCTCTCTCTATTAGCATTACGGTCTGATTGTATCTCCCACTAACTATATCTCCCTTCCCCTATCATATTAATCTCTCCCTCCCTCTTCTTCTTTCTTTCTTCTTTCCCTCTCCTACTCTCTCTCTTCCTATTCTTCTTCTTCTTCTCTTCCTGTCCTCTCCCTTCCCTCTTCTCTCTCTCTTCTTCTTTCTCTTCTTCTTCTTTCCCTTTCCTCCTTCTCTCCTTCCTCTTCTTCTCCTTCTCCCTATTCTTCCCTTCTCTCTCCCACTCCTTCTTCCTCTCTCCTTCCCCTTCTCCTTCTCTTCTTCTATTTCCTCTCCCACTCCTTCTTCCTCTCTCCTTCCCCTTCTCCTTCTCTTCTTCTATTTTCTCTCCCACTCCTTCTTCTCTTCTTCCCCTCTTCTTCTTCCTTCTCTCTTCTCTCTCTCTCCCTATCAGCATGACGGTCTGATTCTATCTCCCACTAACTATATCTCCCTTCCCCTATCATATTAATCTCTCCCTCTCTCTTCTTCTTCCTTTCTTCTTTCCCTCTCCTACTCTCTCTCTTCCTATTCTTCTTTTTCTTCTCTTCCTCTTCTCTCCCTTCCCTCTTCTCTCTCTCATCTTCTTTCTCTTCTTCTTCTTTCCCTTTCCTCCTTCTCTCCTTCCTCTTCTTCTGCTTCTCCCCTTCTTCCCTTCTCTCTCCCACTCCTTCTTCCTCTCTCCTTCCCCTTCTCCTTCTCTTCTTCTATTTCCTCTCCCACTCCTTCTTCTTCTCTTCTTCCCCTCCTTCTCCTCTTCTCCTCTTCTTCTATTTCCTCTCCCACTCCTTCCCCTCTTCTTCTTCCTCTCTCCTTCTCCTTCCTTCTCTCTTCTCTCCTTCCCTCCTCTCTCTCCTTCCCTTCTTCCCTCCTTCTTCTTCTCCTTCTCTCTTCTCTATCTTCTCTCTCCCACTCCTTCCTCTCTCCTTTTTTTTCTCCTTTTCTCTTCTCACTCTTCTCTCTCCCTTCCCTCTTTAGACTGTCGACAGGGGGAGCGTAGCTATCATTCGAACGAGGAGGGGGCCGGTGGACAAGGAGGGGTGACGCCTGCAAAAAACATGGGGGGATCTATACTCAGCCTGGGGGGCGGGGTTTTGTTGTGCTGCGACGGAGGAGAGGGCGCCCCCATTCGCCAGCAGGGGGTGGTTTATATAAGTGGAGGGGGAAGGTGGCAAAGCTGTGCCACCCGCCACACCTGGGCTGCATGCCCCCCCCATATCTAGCTCACTCCCTCTCTCTCTCTCTCCCCACCATGATCACGGCAGGGGGAGAGAGAGGGAGGAAAAAACATTCAGAAAAAATAAAAAAAAATGGAGGGGGAGTTTCTATGGGGGAGGCACAGGGGCACACGGGCGGGGGGGGGGGGGGGGGGGAAATGTTACAGACACGTGGTCAAATCTTTGGATTTATCATAACTTGAACACTATAACTCCAAATGGAGTGCTCTATAGCTCAATAGATTCCATTTTTCAAGCGCTTTTCAATGACAGGTCACATCATATGGTTACTTATAGGTATATTATCCGGGTGCCAACTTTTTAGTATTCAAAAAATGGGAATTAGGAGATTCCCAAACTCACTAATATTTTGTTTCTATAGGATTGCTGCTCCAAGTTCCACCCGTTGACTAGTACACGGGCCTCAAGATCCCATCTCGATTCATTTCGGTCTCTTGTGCGGGACCCGGAGGGAAGGGATTTATAGCCAGAGCCTCCCTTGGCACCCAAGCGTCCTCTTGCTCCAAGCAGCACCCATGGAGAGACCTCTCACGAGGAGTTAGGTCCATGTACCTAGCGCGGCTAACAACCCTCTTGGATAAGGCCAGGCAGACAGTCGGAGGTAACAATTCTTGCCTCTCCCTCCAGGCCTTGAACCTGAAGCATTAAGTGTTTTTCCTTGAATTAGTTTCTTGAGAAAAGGGGATCAAATAATGTACCTAAGTGTACGATCACAAGCATTTTGGAGGCCGTTTGCACGACCAATTTCTAAGGTGTGACTCCTTTTTTTTTGGATGCTCCCAACATCTGGTCTTGGGTCTTTTTCCCGGATGCTCCTAGCATCTGATCCTGGATCGTTCGTGACTTGGCGAGATCCCAATCATCTCAATCAAGATTACACAAGCAAATGTTCTTGGTAAGTTAACTTCTTTTGACTTTCCCTTTTCCCTTGGGTTTTACCTTATGGCATCCTAACCTAACCCAAGCATTAACTAGACAATCAAGGCAACAGACATGCCTTCATTCACAACCCAACCAAAGGTCTTTTATTCTTCCAATTCTAACCAATTTTGGTTAATACACTTGGCAACACAAGACTCTTCATTTAGGCCTTCAAGATACAGTCTAGATGCATGCGTTCCTTCCATTTCTCTTAGTGTGGTTCTACGCAAAATTTGCCAATCAAACTTATCCATCATGCACATGGTGCATTTAGTATAGTTGTACATCCTAAAAGACCTTTATCTCTCTTCATTCTTGGCAAGGAGTACTTATTCCTGATGCACCGGATCACATGTGACTTGCATATATGAAAGTCTAGGTTTTTGTCCAACGGTGCAAGTGTATCTCATGAACGGAAACTAACATTTCATGTGTTTCTTTTAATCATGATTGCGAAACATGAATCATAAATGACTATTCATGTGCTGAACTGGTTAAAAAGCTATCATTTTATGTGAAGTAAGGCAATAACCTTATCATTTTTTGTGTGTAAAAGCTATCATTTCATGCATATAAACTTATGCGAATTCCATACTCTACCATTTCACGCATGCAACTTAGTGCTTAGAGTAAACAAAAACCCTAAGACTTGTTCTTGTTCCATGCACGTAGCTAACCCTTTCATCTCTTCCATGAGAAATAATACATAATTAGTTACAAAGCTAAAAGAACATGGGTTTTGATTCGTGTTCGTAGGGGCGTTTATTGCATTGGTCGCTCCGCTCACCTCTCCTGCATTACCGGTACCAACGGTAGCTTTGGCACCTACGCTTCCCGCGATTTTCTTCTTGGAAGCCATTTCTACTCGGGGTTTGGGTAGTTCGGGCCTTAGCGGCCTTCAGGATGACCGGTTTGGGTGGGAAAGGTCGTGGGAAGGGAATCCTTTGTCGATGAGGGGGTGACTTGTCTCCAACTCTCTTCCTTTCTCTTTCTCCTTCTCTCTCTCTCCCTCTCTTCTTCCTCTTCTCTTCTCCTTCTTTCTCTCTCTCCTTCCTCTTCTTCTTCTTTTTCCGCTTCTCTCTTCTCTCCTTCTACCTCATCTACTTCTTCTTCACTTGTTCTTCTCCTTCTTTCTCTCTCCTCTTTCTCTCCTTCCCATCCTCTCTTCTCTCTCTCCTTCTCTTCTTCTCTCCCTTTTCTCTTCTTCTCCTACTCTCTCTCTCTCTCCCTCTCCTCTTCTCTCTCTCTCTCCTCTTCTCCTTCTTCTCTTCTTCTTCTTCTTCTCCCTTCTCTCTCTCCTTCTCTCCCTCTCCTCTTTCTCTTCTACCTCTTCTCCTTCTAGACTCCCTCTTCCTCTCTTCTTCTCTTCTCTCTCCCTCTTCGTCTTCTTCTCTCCTTCTCCTTCTCTCCCTCTTCTTCTCTTCTCTCTCCCTCTCCTTCTTCTTCTCTCCTTCTGCTTCTTTTCTCTCCTTCTCCTTCTCCCCCTCTTCTTATCTTCTCTTTCCCTCTCCTTCTCTTCTTCTCTCCCTCTTCTTCTCTTCTCTCTCCCTCTCCTTCTCCTTCTCTCCCTCTTCCTCCTCTTCTCTCTCTCCCTCCTTCTTCCTCTTCTTCTTCTCTTCTTCTATCTCTCTCTCTCCTTCCCCTTCTCTTCTTCTCCTTCTCTCCCTCTACTTCTCTTCTCTCTCCTTCTTCTTCTTCTTCTCTCCTTCTCCTTCTCTCCCTCTTCCTCCTCTTCTCTCTCTTCTCACGAGGGCCTGCGGTGACTTGCAATCAGGGGGTGGCTTTATTCGGAAGGCCCAGGGGGGGACCCGCAGTGACTGGTGATCAAGGAGGGGGTGGCTATGGTCGAAAGCCCCAGGGGGGGCGCTATTACTATGAATGAAGGGGGGTATTCTTTAGTCCAAGGCCCAGGGGCCCACGCAGTTGCTGTTGATCAGAGGGGGGGGAAGGAAGTTATCCTCGGAGCCCTCAGGGCTACTACTGCTGCTGTAGGGAGGAGGTGGCGACGTAGAAAAGGGGGGCACAGTCTCTATGAATGAGGGAGGGGAAGAGTCTCCCCTGATATAGGAGGGGGAGGAGGTGGGTGACATGGCCACCCCTCCCACCTAGGGGGCTGCATGCCCCCTAGCACCACCACATCACTCCATGGCTTGGTTAGTAGGTGTAGTTCCTACTACCTCAAAATAGTCCTCCATGGACTCAATTCAAATCTCGACGTCGGCTTAAGCAGTCCTTCCCTTGCCATCAAACTTGGGTGGCTTAATTTTTTTGAGAAGGAATTTCTTCTCTTGAGCCACAGCTGAACTTAGTGCAGGGGTCAGAGTTGGAACCTGCGCTTGCTGAACAATAAGATTCTTTATGTTAACATCTTATCATACGTTTCCATATTATGTTAATATGACTAGCACAGCTTTTTAGCTAAGTGATTTAATAACTTAACACCTTAGTTAACATTTATGATCAAGATAGAAAATGGTAAAAAGTCTTATTTATTCATGAGGGCATAACCCTTTGAGTACATTTATTTGGATAAGTAGGACAGGCTGATTAATACATCAGTTCGGGGAAAATAGGATTGTGTTACAATCGACTACAGGGACGAAATAATAATATGGAGCGGGGTCATGGATTTCCAGGAAACGCTAAGTCATAGGAAGCTTGGGGTATCCCTTCCTTTGATACCCGTTCTTCTCATAGCGCCCTAACACTTTGATTCTGTTCAGCAGAGATCACTCGGGTCACTTCTTCATAGACATACTTGTTCTGCTTGACTTGCCGACTGCCAATGTGAAAAGTTGCGTTTACATGAGCTTCGATAAAGATGAAAAGCTTCACGATCTTTAAATCCTCCATCCACTTGATTCTCTTCAAGTTGGTCTAAAGGTACGCGAGTTGGTGGGCTGTTATGTAGTATATTCCTGAGTCTCCCATCCATCTCCGCTATGCATACATAGGGGCAAAGGATTATAGATGTGGTCCATAATATTCATCATGCCAAGCCTTTTGACGATAATTTGAAGCATGCATTGCAATCATGAACATGACCTGGAACACCAAGAACTTGCTCTATGCTTCGTGACTCTGCAACCCAACATCCATAAGTGAGTAAAAAAACGTTTTCAATAGAAAACATTGCTCTATTCTACTCACCCTCCCCTATTTACCCCATTATTCCCTTTATTTTCCTCCATTAATTTTCCTTATAATATTTAGATCTCGTTGGTTCGCTCTGATACCAACTGTAACGTGTCCGCTTGTCCACTTATGGGACACGTCTTAGCAGCCCATTGGGAGGGGAGTCTAGAAAGTTCCACCTGGCACTCGAAAGGAATGTTATAGGGTTTGCGATCTAGGTTTTCTTGAGTCTACCCCGAAGTGGAAGTATCCAGCCACCATCAGGGACGGCCGTCTCTCCACACCTGGGGGGTGCATGCCCCCCTCTCCCTCTCTTACTCCCTCTCTATTTCTCTCTCCCCAACATGTTGTTGGCGGGGAGAGAGAGAGAGAAAAAAAGAGTTAATTTAAAAAAAAATTAAAAAGGAGGGGGGTGTTCTTATGCACCAAGGGGGGGGGATGCTACACAACACCTGCTCTAATATGAAGAAATGGAGGCATATTCCAATGGGTAAGGACAAAAGTCTAGAGAAAATGCCCCCCGACCAAGGGCAACTACCAATGCAATTGGATGAGGGGCTAAACACAGGAGAATTAGCTGAAGAGCTAGACTCTCCAAAAAGAGAGGGAGTTGTACCCTCACAACCTAGTAAGGTTGTCCAGCAGGCCGTGGCTATATCCCATGAGGACATGCTAGAAACAGAGAATGTTGAGGCCCGACCAAGCACATCAACAACTGACCTAGTTCAGGGTCCCAAGTCTTCAAGAGATACACCTCGATTTCCCAAGAAAAATAAGAGAAAAAAAAAACAACAATGGCAGTCGCAAGTGGTGGTAGACGCCAAGAAGATTGAGACCAAGGGTGTTGAAGAACTAAGGAATGAAGCATCGAGTCCACTCACAAATGAACCCATTTCCATCTCTCCTATTAGCAATGAAACCTCAGACATATTTGTGTGTTCTGATAAGTCAAAGCAACCATTACCATCAATGATTGCTTACAACACTCAATCCACTGACAATAATAGAACTTGGATTGACCAATCAAGAGTGGATACAACACTGTCACAAGAGGGTGACAAAACTATACCAGTCACATCCGATGAGAACCATGACACAATATGAGAAAAGCCTCAAGAGAAACACAAAAATCCCAAGGGAAAAAGCAATCCTAGTATTGACCAATCTTGCACATCTAGGCCTGAGCCTCTAGCTACGCTGAAGCCTAGGGAAACCCCCGGAACCTTGCATGAGATAGCAACTGAGCAAGCCTTCATAGAACATTTAAGTGTCATAGAGTGCTTGGCTAAGTTGGATGCTAAACTCAAAATATTCGTAGGTGTCTATGTCCTTACAGACATGGGCACATTTCCTAGGGAGTAGCTTGAGGAATACTTGCCATATCCTCTATCCTGGGAAGAGGAAGAATATCTTGACAAGCACTATGACAAACTCCTACATAAACGCATGCAACTCATCTCTGACGAGGAAGCCGACGACTTACGCTTAATTGTGACATTCAACAATGTTCTTTGCCAACCAAATCTCTTAGAGATATAGCAACTAAAGTGAAAATCAGAAGGTCCAAGTCAGTTTGGAAAATGTTGTTTTGAAAACTGTGCTACAACGGTCAAAATTAGAGCCCAGATTATGACAATCTCAGAGGAGTGATTGGTGGTCTCAAAGAGACCTAACCTATGTGGCGCCAACTTCCTTTCAAGTAGTGACTGCCATTTGGGGTGTGGACTTAGCTGCAACTAGCCAAGAAAACTTTCTAGTTGATAAGATTCTCACTGAGGAGGAGCTACATGTTGCAAATAGACTCAAATAAACTACCATGCTACTTGATGTTGCAAAATATCTTTTGTTATTAAGTAAGCTACTATGAGTACTGGATGTGTGTGCCGCACTCCAGTACAATCCTGAGTTCTACAATCGGTTTTTATCCTCACGAATTGACATGGATGCATAAATTGTACATAAATAAACAATGATTTTTGTGACTGTGTATAAATAATACCAACACACACAAGCAATGATAGTCAAGCATAGAAAAAAAAGTTTGGGTTTGACAGGTTGAGCTCCTTAGGTCCTCCCCTCACCACATGTCTAGAAGTCATGACCGTTTTCGCTTCTAGGTGGAGGGCATGCAGCCCTCATTGCCACCATGGGAAGCCTTGGCCAACATCTTTGAGGGCATAGATGGGGCGCGGTCCCCTCCCTTCTGGGGACGAGCCCTGCTCCATTCCATCACAGCCAATCCACACAGCTTGACATAAGAAAAGATTTGCTACTAGCTGGAATCTGCCCCATATTTGAGACAGGACGAACATCATCACGGGGGTGTCAAGATTGTGGGAGAGAAGGAAGGAGTCTCACTTGTAGCTTTCTTGCTTGCACAATGGGGGAATACACACACAGGTGGAGGCTGAAAACAGTTTTCCTCTTCTTAGTTGTGTAAGCCAAAAAGAACTCAAGTACATAGAAATAGAAGAACCCTATATATGGGTCCCAAACCAAACTCAACTAACTAAGGTGGCATACTAACTGAGCCACAAACTAGAGTAGATAAGGATAGCTATCATCTACCTATTATTCATGGGCGGTGTACCAACCGCATCTGCAACTGACAAGTCGGTGACATAAATGCACAATGGTCACCCTGGCATATCACGAGTGGAGCTCGATATCTCAACACTCCCCCTCGAGCTCAATCCCAATTCCTGCACACCAAGCAGGTCTCTGAACCTGCGCAGCTTCTTTGCGCCCAATGCCTTCGTAAATATGTCAGCTACTCGATCCTCTGTGCTGACATAAACTAGATCAATAAGACCTAGTAAAACCCTCTCCCGCACATAGTGATAATGCACCTCAATGTGCTTTGTTCTAGCATGATAGACTGGGTTATTTGCCAAGTGTATACTACTCATGTTGTCACAATAAATGACAACTGGCCCATCTATAGGGGCTGATGCATATCATAAAGTAGCTTATACAACCAAGCTACCTCACATGCAGCCATTGCTGCGCCCCTGTACTCAGCCTCTGTGCTCGACAAGGCAACTGTAGGCTGTTTCTTGCTGCTCCAAGTGACTGTAGCACTCCCAAAAGAGAACACATATCCACTGGTAGATCGTCTATCAGAAATACTACCAGCCCAATCAGCATCAGTGTATCCATGCAACTATATCTGAACTGCAGTTTCATAAAGTAGTCCATACTGCAATGTGGACTTCACATACCTGAGTATGTGTCTAGCCGCATCCAAATGCGGTTTCCTTGGGGCCTACATAAACTGACTTACCAATCCAACATCATAGCTCAAATCTGGCCTGGTAATAGTCATATAAATCAAACTTCCTACTATGCGTTTGTACATAGTAGGGTCTTCTAGAAGCTCACCTGCATCTGCGCTCAGCTTCACATTCTGCTCCAAAGGAACTGAAATAGGCTTACAGCCTGTCATCCCATATTTGGACAGCATGTCCAATCCATACTGCCTCTGCAAGAGCCGTATCCCACTTGGTGATCTAATCACCTCAATGCCCAAGAAATAACGCATCTCTGTGATATGCATCTAAGTCAATGCCATGGGATTCAAAAATAAGTGATGTCTCTTTGTGTTGCACCTGCTCATTATAGTTGAAACGTATGACTTGCATGTACCCTCACGAGTTGTCAAGTGGATAGAGGACGACAAATGAAAGCGTTCAATGTCCAAGGTGCCACAAGACCAAACCCCACAAAGAGCCATGATGGAAGCCTCCCTACCGAAAGAAAAAATCACCCTTGCAAACCACCCACATCGCAAAGCCCAAATCATAGTAATTGGCTACTCTATCCTTCTAGGTCAAACTCTACATTTGGCTCACTGCAATTGTTACCTCAATTGTATTGACATCACACGTTATAAATAGGTTTTGCAAAATCTCAAGTGTATCTCCCCATCTCAACAACTATTCCCCTAGCAACGAGGCTAGTAACAAAATCATTGTTGTAATATCCATTCTCACAGTCTTTGAATCTCGACATTTCCCAATCCAAATGAAAGGGTGATAGCCTTAATGCATTGCAATGGTTGTATTCATGTTTTTTTTAAAAAGAAAAAAGAAAGAAAAAGCACTCACAATTGCATCACAACACCTAGGAGTCCTCAAATTAAGTACATCCAGTGACCTTGGTCGGCTAGCTCCATCCTTAGTCCCTTAGCCCTTTACATATCCCCCACAATTATTCAAAGTACATCAAGAGTAGGACATACCTAGGGAGCTTGTCTTGCCTATGGTTAGACCTATCACCCTGATCCAGTTGCACAATTCTTTTTCCTCACTCCATCTCAGTACCCTTGCAATCAATAGTGGTAAGAAAGGAATGAAATACCATGGAAAGTACACTGTACGCTTGGAACAATACAAGTACCCACCAGATACCAAAATCTAAGGTGTCAATGAGCTCAATTATGCTACATCGTGTTGTCAAAATCACAAATGATGTCTCAAGAAGCCTTTGTATGTACTTCTTCTTAACATCAACAATTTTTTCCACCCCATTGAACCCTTGCTTTATCCACACATTGCTACGAGGAACCAGACCCTAGCAGTCTTCTAACTACATAATATCTAAGTATGTATGGGAACTCACATAATATGTGAACCACAATCTATACACAGTTTGGATCCTCAAGTGTAGAACATTACTCTCAACTTGCTTAGAGTTTGACTTATCTCTCAAACTAGTCAAACTACATCTTATGCACATAATAAGAAGACTAGCACTAACCCCTAGGGAGAGACCATATGAGAGGTTTTCAATGGCAAGTATTGCCAACTCCAACAAAAGTACCGTCATCTCTTCATCAACACTAACCCCTAGTAGGGAGAGACCATATGAGAGGTTTTCAATGGCAGGTATTGACAAGTCCAACAAAAGTACCGTCATCTCTTCATCAACACTCAACTCTGAACACTTGTCCTTTATCATCATGCAAGCCCACTAAAGAATCACGTCATGTGCAAAATCCCCAACAAACCACACCTATGCCAGCTATCAGTGCAATTCCCAACAAAGAACATCCCTATCACCAACTCCAACAACCCTACCACCAACCACCCAGGCCAACAACGTGCCCCCAACAACCTTTGTCCGCACCACCACCAAATCTCCTCCAAGGCGAACCACAGATGTCCCTTTCACCCACGTCTTTGGTGCATGCCAAAGCCTACTACCTATGACGGTGAGTGCCATGGGACTGGCACTCGTTTAGGAGGGGGGTAATGTAAACCCTCAAATGAACAAGGTGGAAAATCCAAAAAATCTTAAGTAGAAGACAAGGCCAAGGAAAAAGTGAAATGGAAGACGAAAACAAGCCAAGAAGAAACTGGATACACAAGAAGTGCAGAAAAGTCCTAAATCAAGGAGAAATGCACACAATAAAAAACGCAAGTCAATGCTTTTGTAAAAGAGTGCAAGGTGCACCATGATTTATTTTAAGAGCATCGGGCTATCACCCATGCAAATTGTGAAGGTAGATGGGCAGTAGGAAGGAATCTAGAAGATAGAAGGACAATGGAAAAGGGGTTTGGGCCATGGCTAGCCATGTAAAAAAGGGGATAAGGGGATGACCACCCAAAAGGGATTTAGTGTTTTGTATATACAAAATACTAAATCCCTTTTACGTGCCACCATAGTGTTCATTCTTGTGTGTGGCAAAAAGTATCTCTCCTCTTCTTCTTCTTCTTCTTATTCTTGCTTGCTTGATCTTCTGCTTGAGAGAGGGAGTGTGAGAGTGTGAGGGAGTGAGTGTGTGAGGGTGAGGGACCGTGGTGGAGAAGCTCTCCATCTTCTCCTCTCTTCTTCTTATCTTCTCTTCTCTTGTCTTGCTCACGGCAATGGATCTTGGAGCATGGATCTTGTGGATGGATCTTGCTTGAAGCTTTGCACTTGGATCGTGGAGCTACCGGAGTGCTCGGGAGAGGAGGAAACTCAATCGGGCATGGAGGTAAGCTCACTACACTCATAGATATGGATAGCGCATCGACTATGTGAGAGGTAGCCATTAGTGCTTGGCTGGGAACGCTTGAAACAATAAGCACTCCGTGGGTCTTGGTAGTAAAATGAAGAATACCCAAACTACAAATGGCATAATGGAATTTTATGATCTAAAGGGAAGGTCTACTTGATCCCTCAAAGTAATTTCAACCTGAAAGTCCTTTAAGAAATACATTCTTCACCCCTTAGCTAGTTGTCTTGGTCTCTTTAAGACCTTTGACAAAGTACATAAGAGTTTTTATTGGAAGGGATTATGGTGGCATGTGAAGGGATATATCTCTCAATGTTTGGAAGGCCAATAAAATAAGAATTCTTCTTTTTTACTAGTCGGCCTTCTTCAGCCCCTTGCCAATTCCACAAGGAATGTGGACCAATATCTCTATGGATTTCATTACAAGCCTCCCCACCACAAGGCATGGTTGGAATAGTATCTTTGTTATTGTGGAGAGACTTACCAAATCAAACCATTTTATTCCAAAAAAGATGTAGTTTTTTGCCAACAAGCAAGTAGCTGATCAATTCATGGAAGGCATATTCAAGCTACATGGTGTTCAGATTCAAAGAGGCAGAGTGATGAAAGGCAGAGTGAAGCTACGAGCTTCCTCTCTCACACACTATATTCAAACCACACTATATAGTGAAAGATACAACCTACGGTCATAAGACCATTCACACCAAAGGCACCGACTTATTTAATGTATCTAACTACTATGGCTAGACTAGCTGTGTCCAGCTCATGTCGGTCAACACACACTAAATGAGCTTGATATTCTAACACTCCCCCTCAAGCTCAAGACAGCATATGTACTCCAAGTAGCTGTCTAAAACCACAGAAATTATCTTTACCCAGAGACTTGGTAAAGATATCTGCTACCTGCTCATCAGTCCTCACATGCATAAGATCAACCTTTCCTGCAAGGACCATCTCACGAATAAAGTGGTAGTGTACCTCTATGTGTTTTGTCCTGGCATGGTAAACTGGATTCATGGCCAGGAGTACACTACTCAGATTATCACATAACAGTTTCACTGGAGCATCAACCTGAATATCCAAGTCAGCCATAAGCTTGAGCAGCTAAGCAATCTCACATGCTGCCAATGCAGCCCCCCTGTACTCTGCCTCAGTACTAGATAAAGCAACCGTAGGCTGCTTCTTGCTGCTCCAACTGATCATGCCGCTACCAAAGCCAAAGGCATAGCCACTCGTAGATCGTCTGTCAGTTGAGCATCCTGCCCAATCTGCATCTGTGTATCCAATCAGTATCAAGGGCTTATCTCTGACATAGAACAGCCCATAGTCTACAGTGGACTTAACATACCTCATGATGCGTCTAACTGCATCCAAGTGCGGCTTTCTCGGCTTTTGCATAAACTGGCTTATCAGCCCTACTGCATAGCTCAAGTCAGGCCTAGTGATGGTTAAGTAAATCAGACTGCCGACCATCTGCCTGTACATAGTCACATCTTCTACTTCAGCCCCAGTGTTCATGTCTAGCTTTGCATTCTGGTCCAGAGGTGTATCCAGTGGTTTGCATTCAGCCATGCCATACTTCTTAAGCATTTCCATGGCATAGTGCTTCTGCATCAGCCATAAGCCATTTTCAGCTGGTACGACCTCAATACCCAAGAAATACTTCAGATCTCCCAGATCTTTCATGTCAAATTCAGATTTCAGCATCTTCATAGCATGCTGAATTCCCAAGTCATCATTTCCAGTGATTATCAGGTCATCAACATATATGACCAGCACTACCAAGCCACTGTCAGTCTTCTTTGTAAACAAGCTGTGATCAGCCCTACCAACAACAAATCCAAGACTCTGCAAGTAACTGCTGATCCTAGCATGCCAGGCTCTCGGAGCCTGCTTCAGCCCATACAGTGCCTTTTTCAGCCTGCACACATAATGCTGAAAATCAGGGTGCTCATACCCTTCCGGCTAAACCATGTATACATCCTCTATTAAATCACCATTGAGGAATGCATTCTTAACATCAATCTGCTGCAATTTCCAGCCTTTTGCAGCAACCAAGGCAATAATAGTTCGTATGGTTGCCATTTTTGCAAGCGGGCTGAATGTTTCATCATAATCCAAGCCATACTGCTGAGCATATCCTTTAGCGACCAGCCTTGCTTTGTACCTTTCTACACTGCCATCAGACTTACATTTGATTTTATAAACCCATTTGCAGCCAACAGGCTTTTTTCCTTCAGGCAGTGGTACCAAATCCCAAGTCTGATTTTCAGCCAAGGCTTTCATCTCTTCGTCCATAGCCATACACCAGTTTTCATCCTTTGCTGCTTCAGCATAAGTACCTGGTTCTTTGATCTCCATCACTTTTGTCATGTATGCATAATGCTTTGCAGAATAACCAGAGTACGTCAACCTGTCAACAGGGTATCTGACCCTCTGCGATCGTCTAGGCTGTGGTGCACTACTCGATTCACCTCTCTCATGAGGCGGAATGTACCTGTTCTGCCTCATGCCAGGCGTATAGACAGTCGGAATACCAAGTTCGCTGTCTAAAGTATCACTCGACTCATAGCCCGAAGTCATTCTGCCAGGTGTCATCATACCATCCTCACTAACTTTCTCTTTTCCTTTGCTGTCCAAGACATCATGTCTCCCCCTCACTGACATACCCATGTCAGTGGACGGTGAGCTCCTCAATCTCCCTGTCCATGGGGATACTGTCTGACTGATAGGTCCTGTCATAGCAGTGCTCTGCTGCATATCAACTGTAGAGACATGAGTGGAAGGCAAATCAGATGGCACTGCAACTGGTGAGACATACCAAGAGCCCTGCTCATCAAAGATGACATCCTTGCTTACCAAAGTCTCCCTGGTAGAGGGATCATAACATTTGTATGCCTTCTTCTCCTGCGAGTATCCAATGAACACACTCTTATGCGCTTTGGGATCTAACTTTTTCCTTTTCTCATCTGGAATGTGCACATAAGCAAGACAGCCAAAGACCTTCATGTGTCTTACATCCGGCTTATAGCCATAGAGCCTCTCAAACGGTGTCATGTCATGAATGCCTGCAGTGGGAGTCCTGTTTAGAATATATGCGGCTGTCACAACAGCCTCTGCCCAATAGTAAAGCGGCATATGCTTCTCATTCATCATGGCCCTAGCAGCTTCCATCAGAACCCTGTTCTTCCTTTCAGCTACTCCGTTTTGCTGCGGAGTGTAGCTGCAGGTTAGCTGCCTACGAATGCCATTTTCAGCCAAAAAATCAGCAAATTCATTGGAGACATACTCCCCACCGCTATTAGATCTCAAGCAAGAGATGTAACACTCAAATTCCTTCTCAACCTGTGCCTTAAATTTCTGAAAAACAGCAAAGACCTCATCTTTTGTTTTCAATATGTGAAGCCAAGTATATCGACTGTAGTCATCAATGAAGGATACATAGTATCTGGAACCCCCCATAGATGCATTATGAGCTGGTCCCCAAACATTAGAGTGCACTAACTGCAGTGGTCGTGTACTCTGTCTTACATGCCTGACAAACGGCAATCGTGACTGCTTACCAAACTGGCAAGCCTCGCAGACATGACCAATATCTGAATATTGGAATCTAGGTAGCCCTGTTACCAGCTGCTTCTTCTGCATGGTCTGCAGCCTCTGTAAATTGACATGCCCCACTCTCTTGTGCCAAATCTCTAAGTCCCTGATAGTGCCAGAACCCTGAGCAAACATAGCGGAATTCAGCTCTGGCAGTGTAGCATCAAGAGTGAACATTCTTCCATTTCTGTGGCCTTTCGCGATCAACTTGCATCCATTGCCAAACTCTTCAATAAAGAAGCCATGCTTATTGAAGCGAACCTGCAAGTTCTGCTCTGTCATTTGGCCCACAGACAATAGGTTCTTCGTAATCGAAGGAACATGCAAAACATCATGAAGATTCTTCTTCCTGCCATCATGTACAACCAGAGGCACTTTGCCTTTATGCTCAATGCTATGTTGCGTGTCATCACCTGTGCATACATAGCCATGCTTTTCAGCCACCATATCCGTGAACCAATCACCATGAGGGGTCATGTGATTCGACGCCCCCGAGTCAATGTACCACACTACATCATCAGATGATTTTTCAGCAGCCTTATCTTTGACATATTGCATGGCAAACAGTCTATCACCAGAGTCATCTGCCTGACTGGACGTAGCATAATGTCCATGCTGCTTGCCCTTCTGATTTCCCTGCTTCTTCCAGCAATCCTTTGCAATATGCCCATACTTTCCGCAGTAGTGACAATCCTTGTCCTTATTTGGATTGTCTGACTGACGCTGCTGCTGCCATGAGCCTTTGCCACGAGAGTTCGATCTCCCCCTGCCTCGAAAGTTGCCACTACCTCTTGCATTTGATGACTGCTGATTGCTATTACTATAGGATGCATTCTGCTGGCCTCCTCTGCCAAATCCATAGCCTCTACCACGGCTACCACGACCACGCTGATTCGAATAAAAAACTGCATCCTTATTCTTAGAGCTGCTTGACCCTGTAGCTAAGCCAAGCTTCACCTCGTCATGAATCAATAATGCAACCAGCTCATTAAAATCAGGCATCTCAGCCCGCACAGATACTGAAGTATCAAAAGAATTATACTCCGGACCCAAGCCATTTAAGGTCACTGCAACCATATCCTCATCTTCTACCTGTGAGCCAACAGATGCGAGCTGATCTGCTAAGGTTTTAATTTCCGTGACATAGTCCTGTATGGATCTGTTCCTCCTCTCTATGTTGTTGAATTTTTGCTTCAGTTGTATCTTCCTGGCACTCGTAGTTGTGCCATAGTACCTGACCAATATGTTCCATGCATCTGCTGGGGATTTACAGTTCATGATCTGCATCACCATAGCATCCGAGATACATAATGATAGCCAATGTAAAACTCTGCGAGCTCTTTCCGTCCAAGCTCGATGTGCTCGTCTTTGATCAGCTGTAGGATTCCTATCTGGAACTTCAGGTTCAGCCTCAACACCTGTCACTAAGTCCCAGTATCCTTTGCCTATCAGAAAGTTCTCCATGCGGAACTTCCATATTGCATAATTGTTGCTATCAAGCTTTTCTCCCACAATCTGGGTTACATTATCAGTTCTATCAGCATTTGCCATGTTGCAGACCTTGCCTGACTACCTGCAAACCAAGATTTTCTTAACAGTTCAACTTCAGCCCGGAACTGTTTATGACAGTTTTCTGCAATTAATTGCAGGAAAAAAACCAGTAAATTTCAGTCAAATATTAGCCCAAACAACGTCCCAATCGGTTGATCCAACTCATAAAGACAATTGCCAATACATATGTCTGATGTTCGGTTCAGATTTAACTCCTGCAGATCCACTGCCAGGTTCCAAAAGCATGCAGTCCAAACCTGTAAACTGCAATTACAGCAGCCTTTCCAAAGTCAAACTCCACCTGGATACATGTAATGCATGTTCCAAAGCTGCTAAATTGACTCCTGGTACATATGCCACTTCAGACATAAGCATAGAGACATCAGCCAGTGTATTCTTAACAAGTGCCAATGCTAATAGTTTATGTAAAGATTGCAGTCAATAAACCAGCATAACCCACTTCAACTAGCTCAAAAAAGTCCTTAAATCAGACCATACATTTGTTTCAGTATGTCACCGTCAGTACATGACTATGTAGTGACAATACCCTGTCTATATCTGACAAGCAAGTCAACCAAAAATGTCTGCAATTTATATTCATCCCAAGAAGACAAGATTTCTTTTATTTCAGCTGCAAACTTCCAGTATTCAGTGGCTTTTGATGCTCCTCTCAACCCAAGACCATTCTAACATGCATATGACAGTATATATGTCTTTCAGATGTCTGCATCTGTCACTCTGTGCTTCAGTAGAAAGCAAAATGCTTACTGCCCACAATCCAAGACAGTTTCCAGCCACAAAAGAAGCTTCAGATCTGTGTATTTCAGCCACCAAACTCAGCTTGCAATTGATCAAGACAAGTACATGTAGCCTCCAGCATGTACCTATACTTCACAGGTGCTTCTGGGCATACTCAAGAGCTTCCAATGCTCTTCAAAGTGTTGTAGACTCCATGTATGCTGTGTATACAGCAGTGCAGACAATTTACACAGTTCTTCCCACTCTGTTTCAGCTCATATCAGAGCTCAACCACAAGTATTTACTCCATGTACTTCACAAAGACCTTTTTCAATAGCCATACATGCTTCTCATGACCCATTTATGGTCACCAGTGATTGCAGTAGACAGTGCAGGCCTTCAGCCCAAACAGGCGCAATCACGCTGATTGCAGACCTCTGTTTCCAGTTCCTGCTGATGAAGATGATGATGGTGATGTTGATGCCACACCCAAATGCACTCTAACCAGCCTCCTCAGGGCTCTCAAGAAGCCACAAGCTCTGATCTTGACCCTGGAGTGTGTAATGAACAAATGCTTACCTGCAGTCCACAATGGCAGCCTGTCTGCACAAAAGAAAAATGAGTCTTCACTTCTTGGAAGTAGATCTTCACTTTCTCCAACTCTCAGAGATCCACCAAGTCCTGCTCTGATACCATGTTCAGATTCAAAGAGGCAGAGTGATGAAAGGCAGAGTGAAGCTACGAGCTTCCTCTCTCACACACTATATTCAAACCACACTATATAGTGAAAGATATAACCTACGGTCATAAGACCATTCACACCAAAGGCACCGACTTATTTAATGTATCTAACTACTATGGCTAGACTAGCTGTGTCCAGCTCATGTCGGTCAACACACACTAAATGAGCTTGATATTCTAACACATGGAATGCCTTTGAGGATTGTGTTGGATAGAGATACTAGATTCATGGGAAATTTGTAGAAGAGTTTGTTTACTTCCATGGGCACTACTCTCACTCCAAGTACCTCTAACCACCCTAAAATCAATGACCAAACTGAGAGGGTTAACCATTGGGTGGAAGTCTAATTTAGACATTTTTGTCATGACACTCAATCCTCTTTGGATAATTGGTTGCATCTTGTTGAATTTTGTTACAACAATACATATCATATGAGTATTGGGATGGCTCCATTTGAGGCACTCTATGGATACAAGGTTCAGATTCCTTCAGCCATGTTTCTTGAAGAGGTAAATCCACAAGCAAAGGATGAGTTAGAGAGAATGGAGATGCTTATGAAGAAATGTAAAGAGAATATAAGGAAGGCACAAGCTGTCATGAAATCCTACGTTGATGATAGGAGGAGGCACATAGAAATGGATGTTGGAGATTGGGTCTTTTTAAGAGTTCCCAAGTTTCATTATGGTACCCTCAAAGGAGGGTACAAAAAAGCTGGCTCATAGGTTTTATGGCCTATACTTTGGTGTTGGATAATATTGGAGAGCTTGCATATAAGCTCCAATTACCTTCTACTAATTGCATACATAATGTTTTTCATGTATCACAATTGAAGAAATATGTTGGGCTAGATATATAAATTATTGAAGAGCTTCCACCACTTGATGAAGAAGGGCTTATTGTCTATGAACCTAAGAAAATCATTCAAAAGTGTGAGAAAGTTCTTAGGAACCAAACACTTTACTGAATTTTTTATTAAATAGAAGGGGCTACTACCTATGAAAGAGTCCACTTGGCAACCCTTTTCACACTTGGATGCTTTCCCATGGCTCTTGCACAAAGAATTATAACTATTTGTGCATAAATAGATTGTTATATAAAAAATAATGTCATGAATTAAATTGCCTTAATGACATCAAGAATTGGTTTTGATGGTATGGCTGATGCCTTGGGATATATACTTCACTTTTATGCTAGAAACACTCAATTTGGACACTTCATGTAATGTGCCTGCCTATTGACTTGTCCATGTATATTTTTAGTAGTCCATAAAAAAGATGAATCTAAACGACACCGCTCAACACTCCCATGGAATGTTATGGGGTTTGCTACCTAGGATTTCTCAAGTTTGCCTCACAACGGAACATTTATGGCCAAACCCACTAGGTATGACCTGAAATTTGGGCTCTTAGTGGTCAAGGTTTCCTACTTTACACAGAGATACCCAAGCCCAAGCAGATCCATGCTGCACTTTGTTCAAAGAGAATGGGAAATGAGAGGGATGCATTGCTCGACCTCTCTGCCAATAGGGAATAGTCCCATTCCGGTCCCCTAAAATGGCATGAATTGGGTTCTAACTTAACAATACCTAAAGGTCAAACGACAATTAAAACCTTCTAAGAAGCCTCCCAATTCTCTGGGACCACCCTGTCGTAGAACAGACCCATCGGGGTTCTGCCCATCCACTTCCCATGTAGTTTTAGTTTTCTAATTAGGTCTTACCACAATTATGTGTGACATTTAGAATCAGCTTTCTTAATTAAGCCTTTTAGGCAAAATGGTTCGTTCGCATAACTTATGGCACTGACACAAAAACAAAGCAAGCAATCCTTTTGAGAAACAAGTTCCTTAACTTATCTTCAAGTTAATCTTTGTCTCTTGTACATACAGGAGGAGAAATTATATATCCCTTTTTCCTAGCAAAAGTACCTAGTACAAATCACATGGCACCATAATTTTCATCCATTATCTAGAATAGGATCTTCCAATGCCATAGATGTTGGGCTCATGGAAATCTTCAACTCTGTTTCAGACTAGGCAAGGGGTGTTTAGAGCTCCACCTCACCCCAAGCGTCCTAGGAGTGAGACACAATTTCCATGTTGGCCTTTTCACCACTCGACCTTCAGCCCATGAATCAAGCAGTGCCCTTCTCGGGTTAATTCGTGGTGCAATCTTGAGATGATCCACCCATGCAAAGTATCCTTTCCTTAATTAATTCATTTAAGAATCAAGCACAAACAAGGCATTCATCCTAAATCATTTTCCAAGAAAACATTCCTTTATTCCCATGGCAACTTGTCATCATAGATCCATTCCATGCATTTACCATCAAACATAAGCACTTGGAATAATCATCCAATCACATCCCAACAATCAGTTTAATGCAAAAGCATTTAGGACATTGTTTGATCAATCAATAAAGACAATTGTATTTTTCCAAACATTGCAAGAATAATTGTGATAATCTTTTCATCTCGTATTTTCTCTCTCCCTTGGGATCAGGAGAGATTCTATGTAAAATTTACTTAACACGCCCTTCTTTTGACTAAGGCATATGTTAAGATTTCAAACACTATACAAGGCATAAGTTCTATTAATCACTTACATTGATTGATAATCTAGCATTCTGATGAATTGGAATTATTCCTATATCAACACATCATCTCTTCTTCTCTACTCCTTATATTGCCTTTGTTGCTTGCAATGCCTTGAATTCCTTCTATTATCCTTGGCTATATTGCCATCTTCCATTATTATGCCACTACCATCATCTTGATTGACACTTTAGCAATGAGCCTAATAAACATGATTGTTGGCATCATTAACTATTTCTTTTGCCTTAATTAAGATAGCAATTTCTTGAAACCTAGGCTTGTCTCCAATATAATCTGTTACCGTGCTTCCGACCACGTTACCGCAGCACAGAGGAGCGTAAATTGGGAAGAAGGAAAAAGAGCAAAAAAGGTGCAAGAGCAAAAAAGGCGCCTTGGTTGGCAACCAATCCCTGAAAAATTCAAATATTTGGACATGACCCTCAAGAGGCTTCGGTGTTGGGCCACGGTAATAAAAGAGGAAAAGGCGCACCATTAAAATATGGGAGCGCCCCCAAATCTGTGTAAAAGAGTGCCAAGCTCGCTCCTGTGCAAAGTGTATGCATTAGTGGGAATAGGGTAAATTAGAATGGTGGGAAATGGGAAAGAGGGCCTAGGCTATGGCCGGCCATGTAAAAGAGGAAAAGAGGATGACCGCCCGGAAGGGATTTAGGGTTTTGTATATAAAGTTGAAAAATGAATGAGAAGCTTATTCTTTGGTGTGTGGCAAAAGGAGTCCTCTTCTTCTTCTCTTCTTCTCTCCTTCTTGCTTGTGTGTGCTCTTGAGAGAGGGAGTGTGAGAGTGTGAGGGAGTGAGTGTGTGTGAGGGTGAGGGATCAAGAGGGTGAAGCTCTTTACCATCTCCTCTCCTCTTCTTCTCTTCTTTTCCCTTCTCTTCTCTTGCGCGCGCGGCTATGGAGGATGGAGCTTGGAGATGGAGAAGGCTTGAGGATGCTTGTGCTAGCATCTAGGATCGTGGAGCTACCGGAGTGCAAGAGAGAGGAGGGTACTCGATCGAGCATCAAGGTAAGCTCACTACACTCGTAGGATCGACGGCGCGTCGCCTAGGTGAGAGATAGCCATTAGAGCTCCCTTGAAACGCTTGAAAGAATAAGCGGTCCGAGGGTCTTGGCGGTTGAGCGAAAGCTCCCACATTTTGGTTCCGTTGCCGGGACCAACGAATTCAAGCTTGAGCACTTGCGCGCCTCACATCGAGCATCGAAGTAGGGTATTCATCCCTGAAACAGAGCTTGAGATAGGTAGGAAGTTGGGTGCTTTTAATCTTCGGAACAAGTAAGTATTTTGGATATTTTGGTTATTTGATGATTGGAAAGCATGGAGAATCTATTCGAGTTTTTTGCCTTCGATTTTTGTTGCATTTAGCGTAGGTTAGAGCTAGGAGATCGAACCGAAAAAGGGTAGGGTTCACTGTTTCAAAACAGGGTTAAAACAGGGAAAAAGTCATGCAAATGCGCGAAATGCTTGCTAGTGAGGACTAAGATCGACAAGAGAGAGATCAGGGGTGTCAACGCCACAGCTAGGGGGGGCATATAAGAACCCGGAGACCAAAATAGAACTCATTTGTGCCATTTCACTGTGAGAGAAAGAGATAGAGAGAGCTAGAAAGCCCCAGGCCGTGTGATTCGATCGCAGCACCAACACACTCACCGATCCATTCAGGCATATGAATCCCTCCCTCAAACCCCCTAGATGGTATCTGGAGGTTTGTGCTTGTAATGGTTGAGTAAATCATAAGAATCGGGCAAGATAGGCATCGTGCTGTTTCCGTCGCACTGTTTTCGGCCCGTCCGAGCTATTGCTTTTGGGCCGAGGCCCAGAATCGGCCTTCGGCCCCTTGCCATTCGGCCACTTGGCTGGAACCCTAGTCGGCACTCAGACCGTCCCAGTCAACCCGTCTAAGAGACCCTCCTCGAACCGTCCGAGCCAGAACTTTGTGACCACGTGGCACATTCGGCTTTGTGCCATTCGGCCCGTCTAAGCGACCCGTCCGAATTCAAAATCGAAACTCAGCCACACCTAGGATTCGACCCTCGGCCAACTACGGTTCGACCTGTCTGAATTAGCCTGTCCAAATCTGTCAAACCGGCCATCCGGCCCGTCTGAGTAAAAATTGTCCGAGCCAGATTTGGAGATTCGGCCCTTGACACCATGCCATTCGGCCCGTCCGAGTGACCCACTCGGACCCTGCAATTCGGACCACTTGGTCCGAATGTAGCTTTTTGTCAAAGTTGTCAAAAATTTGACCCGATCGGCAAACGCACATTAGCGCAACTTGTCGAAACCCTTCAGGTGTTTAGAACTTGTTTCTGGCACCCATGATAAGAGAAATTATAGTACACAGCTGCTTAGCGGTGGGCAGTAGACAGTTGAGGGATCCACAAACTAGAACGCAAGCCGCTGAACCACGAAGACCTGATCGATCAGAAGTGAACAAGGAAACAAACAAGGAACCCTAAACCCTGACTAAACGGCCGAAAAATTGACCTACAAGCCCATCAGTCCAGAAACGAGCGAGAGTGAGTGGGGCACCGAGTAATTTCTTGCTACACTCACATTGAATTTTGCACTTGAAGTACACTTAAGGAAACTGAAAGCCTGATTGGGCACAAGTGCACGAGGAACAACACACTCACCGAGTGGCGGTAAATTAAGAATTGTATTCAATAATTAAGGGAACTCACTCAGATAAATCGCTCAAGGAACCCACCAATAGGAGAGGACCCAGGACGTAGACAGACACGCAAAGTGTAGAAGAGAACCAAGCGAGGAGCGCCAACAACAAGGACCTATCATGACTAGTTAACCTGATCGACAGCGTAGCGAGGCACAAGAATTCAACTATGACGGAGGAAGGCTCAGACCATCGGTTTACCGAGGAGCTCGATGTGAGCGCATTCCCAGATGCTATACAGCAGATGGTGAGCAGTTACGATGCGCATACCCGGTACAAGCACCGTGGAAGAACGACAGATGCAATCATTGCAGACCTAGAGGAGGAGAGAAGGCTAGCCCGTAAGGCATTGCAAGGCATAGCCGAGTATAATAGGGATCAACAAGCCAGGAGCCTAAGGCAAAGCATGGAGCTGCATGAGGTGCAGTGAGTGCTAAACTTGGCTGGCCGGAATCGAACAGACTAGGAAAGAGCACTAGAGGGAGACCTGACGCTGAGCGAGCTCCTCATGAAACGGCTGCTCGATAACACCGCAGTAGAGCAGAGTACTACTGCACTAGCGACGTCGCTGCTTGCAGGGTTAGGGGCAAACCAGGGCTCAAAGAGCCAGGCCAAAATATCGATTGTCACCAAGCAACTCGACAAGTACCAGCCACATGACGATCCATACATCTTTGTTGAGCAGTTTGAGCAAGTCTGCGAAGCCAATGGCCTCAACGACCAGACTCAACGTTCGCAAGCATTCGGACTTTGCTTAAGCGATAAGGGTAGGACGTGGTATACAAGCCTGGATGCCATAGAACGAGCCAACTTCAACAACCTCAAGGATCTCTTCGTCAAGAGGTTTGCCGAGCCCAAATACTCCGACAACCTGCTAATACGCTTGATGAACATCAAACAGAAGGAGAAGGAGGGCATCCGTGACTATGTGACCCACGTGAGAAGCCTCTTTAAAAGAATCCCCTTAGCCGAGCGACTGACTGACAGGGCAGTATCGACTGTATTCATCAGCGGAATTCGAGATGAGGAGTTATATAAGGCACTGGCAGGCATTTCAAGCTTGCAGCGAGACATGGTGGCTAGGGTTTTTGAGGAAGCCATCAGAGTCGATGACCAGCTGAAAGAGCGGAGCTCTAGGAGCTCAAATCTAGAAGAAACCAACCTTCGGAGTTTAGAGAGAACGCCAGCCTCTAGTGAGCGATCGAACCCATCACCCCAAGATAAGGGGAAAGCCACCGAGACAGACCAAGGCCTGGTGGAGGTCAAGATAGAATTAGCCAAGATACAGGACATGCTAAGACGACCAACGTGCCCGCACATCTAGTGTGTGTACTGTGGAGGAAACCACTTGCCGGCCAAGTGTCAAGACCCTAGGTCAAGACCTTGCGCCAACTGCGGGAGGTTCGGCCACGATGCTGCACAATGCAGAATACCAAGAAGGTTTCCATACTCGCAACCCTACGGCCAGCCTTATCTAGCTAACAGGCCGCAGCCATTCTTCGGAAGGGGAGCCCCATTGGCTCTACCTGCGCCTAACGATATGAAACCCGCCGTCCCTAGAATGGACATAAATCCCACCGGCATTCCTAGACCGCCTGGTCCTTATGTGACCCACCCACCAAGCGACGCTCCAGTTCATTACGTGGAGGAGCCGAATGATGAAGAGACCTACATATACACTTACATCTCACATGACGACGAGGGTAATGTGGTCCTCATGGATTATCGACCTGTGCCAGTGATGGTGTTGGGAAGAGGACGAGGTAGAGGCCTAGGAGGGCAGCCACAGGATCCAGTCACTTGTTGGACTTGCGGACACCATGGTCATGTCTCATCACGCTCCCCTAAAAGAGAGCAGCAAAATAGGGACAAGGCTAATCAAAGGTGCGTAGAGTGCGGAATCACCTATCTTTTCGTTGATTGCCCAAAGCGGAAGCCGTCCTCTAGCGCAGCTAATTTGCCATCCGTCCCATTAGGGTTTTTTGGTGTCGAAAACCCCGATGGGGAGGCTACACCTATTCCCTTACGAGTTATGACCCGAGCCCAAACCAAGCAGGCCGGCATCTCTCTGCTAGGACTTAGCAACCTGGACGCAGCCTCAATAGGGAAGAAAAGCCGCAGGCGGAAAAAGAAGAGGTCAGACACTAAGGTCGCATTGAAAACTGAGAGTGCTATGACTTTAACTACTGGGAAGAAAGTCTCAGACGCGGAGGCAGAGACTTCAGCCCCTAAGACAACCGAAAAGGGAAGTGCTAAGATAGGGGAATACCCGCACCCCAAGCGACAATTGGAGGCCATAGAAAAGGTGAAGGAATGGGTGAGGGAGGCTCAACAGCACCTTAAAGATGCTGAACCCATCACAGAAGACGAGATCGATGATCTCTCCAACATAAGCATGCCAATGTTACCACCTCAATCTAAGTCGACCGAGGCTACTATGCCACAAGCAGTGCCACTGAGACCAAGCCTAGGCGCAACAGAGCCACAGATCAGTCGCGGCCATTGGCCTGGATAGTCTAGGTTAAAGAAAGGACGAGTATTTAGCAATCTCCTGACCACACTAGTGACCACCCCTGTAACATTTGGCCTGGGAGATATGCTTAAGCAGCACCCTGCCCTATGGCAAGACCTTAGGCAGTGGGTTGAGGGCTCACAAGAGCAGGTCACGGTAGAGCCTCAAGACCAAGATGCAGAAACACAATTGCCCAGCCTCATGCTGCACTTTGTACCTAAATCTTTGCACGTCAACGCCTTTTGGGAAGGCTCTGAGATGCACGCAGTCCTGCCGGTCCTAACCCTGGGTGACGCAACAAGGAAGGGACACGGGAGCCGGGGTTAGTGTGCTTAGCCATGCGGTGCTGCAGACTTGGGGAAACCCACCTATTGAAGCTGCTAGGTTTAACGTCACGCTAGCAAACGGTATGAGAGTGAAACCATTCGGGGTCCTGAAAAATTGGCCAGTGAAGATCGCAGGAGTCCAGTTCTCAGTTGACTTTATAGTCATGAAGGGAGTGGACTACGATGTCCTATTAGGCCGACCCTGGATGCGCAATGCTAAAGTCATCGAAGATTGGGGTAACGGCTTGATCTTCCTTGGCAATAGAACTAACGCCGTACGAATAGAAATGGACACTTGGAAGACCTCACCGGTCGACCTAGACGCCATCTCTACTATGCTCAAAGGGAACACTCAGGTCAGGCAACCCTATGAGTCCTTGACCAAGTATATCCCATACCCAGAGGATGAGCGGGATTGGATTCACGTCCTCGCTACAATTGACCTGCCGTTCTCTGACCAGGAGGCATACGAGCAAGCCATCAAAACGGTCGGCAGGACAAACGGAACACTTCCTATGCCACTCTACATGATGGCAGCAAACCCCCATGGAGGGCCTGAGCCTCTTACCTTCCAAGTGCCTTCCAAAAAAAGGGAACTCCAAGGAATACTAGAGTACTTAACGAACCAGCTAGCGGGCAACTCAGCCGCCAACTTCAAGCTGCTCCAGGACCTCTTGGAGGAGTCCGAATGGAAGTGGACCAAGGTGCACGAGCTGAACCTCATGTATAACTGGGCCTTGGTCCCCGACCAGCTAGATGAGGCAAAGCAAGCCTTGGGAGACAATGAGCAGTCAAGCAATAAAGATTCCTGTGATGAATACGAAGACTACCAATCCTTCGGTGATGAAAGCGAGGGTGAAGTGGATACCATAGAGTACGACACTGAAGGACGAGAAATTGAGCAGATACGGGCAGATGCCAAGCCGCATGAAAAACAGGCCCTTAGAATGGACCAAGGAGTCATGTGTATGAAATGTGATTGTGCTTGGTTGGAATGCATAGGAACCGTAGACCTTGAGCAAGCCGGCCTAGCCCAACCAGGAACGACATCAATGCTTAGAACCGAATCGCCATCTGAACTGCGGCCACCAGGGGAGACCACCTCTTCTAGTGAAAATGGAGGGTTTGACTCTGAATCGGAAGTTACTTCTGATAGCGACCCAGAAATCCCTAGGCCACCCATGACCAGACGCACCAAGGGGGACTTAGCCGTCCTCTTGAGGCGCAGACGGTTGTGGCAGGATGAGGCAAAGTGTCCCAAGGATGCAGGATCAGAGGAACAGAGAAAGCCGCAAGACCTCCCTAAATGCTTCACTAAATTCAAAAAATGGGATAGGGTAGTGGTTCTGCTAGGTGCCAAGCGCCAAGGCAAACAAGCGAACCAATCGAAGGGCCAACCAAGGTCAAGGAGGTAAACCTAGCCCTGGAAGGGGAAGTACCCCGACCGATGTTCATTGCTGAGGACTTGACTATACTGAAGAAGAGTTCAGTCTTGTCGCTCTTTTGCGGGAATACAGACGTATTTGCTTGGTCCTTAGATGAGCTACGAGGGGTAGATCCGAGTGTGTTGTGACTCACAACATACCCATGATGTCGAATGCAATGCCGGTCAAGCAGCGACCGTACCCCATGAATCCAAAGCACGCTCATGCTATCAAGGAGGAAATCGACAAGCTGATGAGAGCTGGATTCATTTACGAAATTGAGCACACAGACTGGGTGTCACCCATAGTCATTGCGATGAAGAAAAACGGCAAGATTCAAGTGTGCGTCAATTACAAGAAGGTGAACGCTGCTACAAAGAGAGACAACTACCCCTTTTCGTACACCGAGCACATGCTTGAGAGAGTGGCAGGTAAGGAAGCCTACAGTTTCCTGGATGGCTTCTCGGGGTACAACCAAGTGCAAGTGCATCCTGCAGACAGGCACAAGACCGCCTTTGCCACTGAGTGGGGCGTCTTTGCGTATGTAGTCATGCCCTTTGGGTTAACCAATGCCCCTGCCACCTTTCAACGCCTTATGTGCACCATATTCAAGGACATGCTTTGCAAGGAGTTAGAGGTCTTTGTTGATGACGTGTGTGTCCATTCAACCTGGATTGAACATCTAGACAAACTCCGCACTGTCTTTGAACGGTGTCGCTTATATCGCCTCTCCCTGAACCCCTTGAAATGTCAGTTTTGGGTGAAGCAGGATGCATCTTAGGACACGTGGTGTCAAAGAACGGCATTTCCACGGACTTCTCGAAGGTCAGGGTTATCGTTGACCTTCCACCCCCAAGTAATTACAAGGGAGTTCAATGCTTCTTAGGTCACACAGGATACTATCGACGGTTTGTACTGAACTACGCGCTGATCGCTAGGCCATTGTACAAGCTACTAATCGTCTTCGAGTGGACCGAAGCATGCCAATAGGCGTACGAACAATTGAAAAAGGCTCTAACAATGGCACCGATTCTACGAGCCCCGGACTGGACCACTACCTTCCACGTACACATTGATGCCTCTAAGTTTTCCATAGGAGCGGTGTTGTGCCAACCGGGTGAGCATAACTTGGACTACCCGGTGAGCTTCGCTAGCAAGTAACTCACTGAGACGGAGATGAATTATTCAACAACAGAAAGAGAGGGACTAGCCATGGTGTTTGCCGTGAAGAAATTCCGGCACTATCTACTGGCCACACCTTTCAATTTCTTCATGGACCATCAAGCCTTGCTCTACTTGGTAAACAAACCTTGTGCTACAGGACGCATAGCTTGATGGCTCCTCCTGCTCCTAGAGTTTGATTTCTCCGTGGTGGTACGAAAGGGAAAATAGCATTACATGGCTGATCACATGTCCCGTATACCCACAGGGGAAGCAGCTGGACAAGGCATCATTGACGAGTTACCTGACGCCCACTTATTCCACCTGTCCAGAGAGAGAGACCTATTTAAGGCTGATCTGATGCCATACTGGGCAGATGACATAGTCCAAGTGCTCAAGCACGGACTACCTGAGCGACCAATAGAAAAGGCATGACTTAGGTGCTTGATATTGAAGCTCCAGCCCTACTAGCTGATTGCAGGCCAACTCTATAGGTTGGGGCAAGACGGATTGCTGCGAAGGTGTGTGTGTGAATATGAGATTCATGATGTGCTCTCAGAAGTGCACAACGGCATTGCAGGTGGACACTTTAGCAGAGACACGACAGCACGGAAGGTGTTGGAGTCCCAACTATGGTGGCCCACAGTTTTCCGCGATGCCAAGCGATTTGTCAAGCATTGTGACGAGTGCCAGCGGGCAAAAGTTCCGATTCGTAAGGATCAAATGGAGTTAACCCCAATTATTGCTTGCCAACCCTTCGAAAAATGGGGAATTGACTTCATAGGACCAATAAGCCCCGCAGCGCAGTACTCGCAAGCCAAGTACATCGTAGTGGCCACAAATTACCTCACAAAATGGGCAGAGGCAAGAGCAACACGAAAAAACAACGCTAGAACGACTGCCAAGTTCTTATGGGAGCAAGTGATCTCGCGCTTCGATTGCCCCATCGAACTGGTTAGCGACCAAGGCACACACTTCATCAACGAAGTGATAGCACATCTCCTATCCACCTTTCTTATCATCCATCGCAAATCCTCACCATACTACCCTCAGGCTAATGGCCAGGCAGAATCGACTAACAAAATTCTTATTAACATCCTGACTAAGGTGGTCTCAGTCTCGAGAAGCGACTGGGACAACAAGTTGATGGCAACCTTGTGGGCCTACCGCACATCTTATAAAACAGTTGTCGGTCAAACCCCCTTTAGGCTGACCTATGGGACTGAAGCAATTCTACCGGTAGAATTCTTTGTTCTTAGCCTGAGAATAGCACTCCAAGAATGATGGGAAGGGAAGGAAGCATGGACGCAATGCCTGACCAAGCTGGAACGCTTGTCAGAGACTCGTCTTCTAGCCACCCACGCGCTCATCTGCGAGAAGGCTCGATGAAAGATGTGGTTTGACAAGCATGTCAAGCAGCGAGACTTCGAACAAGGAGATCTTGTTCTGCTATACTCAGTGAAAGGACACAAACAGAAGATGAAGTTCTGAGGACTAGGCCCTTTTAGAGTACGCATGATTGGTAGAACCAGGAATGTTGAGTTGGAGACACTTGACGGTGAAGGAGTAGGCTTTTTTAACGGCAGCCGCGTAAAGAAGTACTATCCTCCTTCCCATCCATTACATGAGCCACCCATGCTAGAAGCCCCGTTGAATGTCCGAATGGCAACTGTAACCGACCTTGCGGATCAGGACGAGGAAGCAGTAGCACCGGCGTATCTACGAATCACAGTCACACCAGGCGCGGTGTATTCTTTCGACACCTTGATTAATGAAGGGGCCGACTACAACATCTTGATGCATGACCATTGGACATGCATTGGTCAACCAACGCTACAACCCACTAATGCCAACCTCACCCCGTTTGGGGGTGCTACCTATTCACTCTTGGGGAAGTGCAAGGCACTTGTTTCCGTTGAGACTGAAAGTTTACCAGCCTTCTTCCATGTGTTGCCTAACACTAAAGAAGCTGGTAATGTGTCACTATTGGGTCGCACCTTCAAGAAGCTAACGCACTGTAATGTGGATTACAACCTAAACTGCATTCATCTTGCCAATGGCAGCACCCGTATAGTAACGACCTTCAGCAAGGGCTGTCATGATTCCTCCACCATCACGATGCCACCGGTAGAAACCCCTAGGACCATGCCCTAGACCCAGTCTAAACGGGAGAAACCTGTGGCTTCGTACCACGCACTCGACCCAAGGCCCAAATCCACCAAGAATGCTCACAAGGCCAAGGAGCCCAGACTTATGTGGGTGCCAAAACGACAGGAACCGCATTCGGGTACACCACCCAAATGGGACCCTAACTGCCAAAAACGTCAGCCATTCTGGCCTAGGAGGCAGTATAGACGCTATTGCCGTAGACAAACAACCATGCTGCGATGGATTTGTAAGGATCTCTTGCGGAAACATGGATACTACGAGGGCAACCCCTGGATTTGGGTGCCTAAAAATGGCCGGCTAAAAAGCTCATCTACAAGTGATATCGCCCTAGAAAGGAAGGCTTGCACACGGGGTAACCAGCACATAATCAGCACGCCATTACCAGCAACGGCTAGTAAGCCTCAACTCATCTATCGACCAAAGCAAACGCCACAAGCCTTAAACGTGTTGAATTCAGAGGGCTTAAAAAGCCCTATGACTACTCATTCAGAACCCAGCCCAACCCCCAGGCCCCCAGAGCTTCCTGCAGCACCTCAATGTGCTTCTGCGTACAAAGCCCAACCTATGACACTGAGAAAGGAGTCACCACTGTCCAGTCCAGTTGCACCATCCCCACCAGCAGGTCTTAGACCCTCGTACGCGGTCCAACCTTTCCTCTCCTTGGCTAATGACCTTGCCGCGACCTCTGGGGATGACTTAATAACCTGCATCAGGATGTTGGAAGACACTTTCACCACATTCGCTAGAAGCTATGAGAGGCTAGACCTAGGCCTCCTTGACAGAACCCTTGCTTCGGAGGTTCGTGCATTACCATACACATGGGAGGAATACAAACTTATAACTACTAAATCCCCCAAGATCGCTGCAGAACTCATAGCAAACGATGAAATCTCAAAGGGGAAAGCGGAGCTCAAACGCCTAGTCACTTCATATCAAAAGCCTCCCTGCTCTATTCCTGAACACGAGATGCACAAGCTCATGCAGATGGCAAGCTTGCCGCTGAACGTTCTTACAGTAGTGGTTTGCTCTACGAATCCAATGGGAGAAAAAAGGTTGCCGAATAATGACCAATGCTGAGCAACGCAGGGCAATTAAAACCATTGAATACGACCCCACTTATGTGGCACCCATCTCGTTTAGGGTTTTGGCCATCACCCGCAATCAGCAATTGGACGACCATGTGCTCGCCCACCCCTATATTGACCAACTCCTCACCAAAGAGGATTTACATGTTGCCAGCCGCCTTAATAATAGGGATCTCTTCCATGATGTCTTGACCTACATCTCCGAGGTCTCTATCCAACCGGCTGCTCTCGATTATCATGCGCAACTGGAATACAACCCACAATTCTACACGTGGATTCTTCACACATAAATTCCTACCCCAACAGCACTAACGCCACCCTTTAACTCCCAATCCTAGGAAGGATTCTTCTCTCAGTCGGAAGAAAGGTGGTATGTACGTGGGAAACCCGGTAAAAAGAAAAGTGGGAAATATGGTGGAAGGAATTAGATAGGAAATGAATAAAAAGGGGGTATGGTAAAGTAAAAGTAGTGAAAGACATAAGCATTAGTATGAGAAAAATGGCTTCCAAAAATTCAGTTAAGAGTTTAAAAATAGCAAAGTGCTATGTGGAAAACACTAACGGAAGTTATGAATTATGGCAGGAGCAGAAAATGTCGCAGCAAGACCGCGCCCATCGACTCCCATTCACTCACGAGGAAAGGGAGCTATATTGCATCCAATTGGAAAACCGCGCCTTCGGCCAGCTAAAGTTTCGAACCATCCACAACATCGGAGTCGTGGTGGCGAAGGAGGAGGCAGCCAAAAAGGTGGTGGAACAGTGCAACCTGACAAAATATATTGAAAAATTCTTGCATGAGCATGATCACTTCAAATGCGTGGAATTCCTCAAGACATACAATTCGAACCAGGAAGCGGACATTGTAACAGTAGGCCGAGGAGAGGACGCAAAGAAGGTACCGGTCCGATTGGACCCAGTCTTGGTGGAAAAAGCTCTGGGATTGGCACCTAGGACAGAAAGGCGGCAAAAAAGGGATGTTTATGCCTTGCACGTGCTCTTCTCCAGCCAATGATACAACTCCTTAATGCATCGGATTAGTGTGCCCATGCTGGAGAATGTAGCAGCCCACACTCTAGATGAGGTGGATTGGAATGGCTACATGCAGAAGACTATCGATCAAGCAGCCAAAGCACTAGCCCTGGGAAGTGCACCAACAGGAGGAGATTCTCCTGCTTCTAAGGTGACGGAAAGAAAGAAAGCCTCCTCCAAGGCCTCTTTCATCGACTACAGAGGAGTCTTAACTGCACTAATTCAGGAGGCAGTAAAGGCAGCACAAGAGCCGGAGGAGGGAGAAGGAGAAATGCCGGAGAAGTCGCCCCCTCGATAGGACAAAGATAGGTCCACCGACAGAACAGAAATAGAAGAAGAAGGGGAAGGACCAACTAGTAAGAGGGCAATCAGGACAACGAAGCAAAAGGCGGCGCAGGGGAAGAAAAAGGGTGATGAAGGCAGGAAGAAAGAAAGGGAAGACTTGGAAAGGGCAAAGAAGGAATCCCTGAAAGAAGCAAAAGAGAGAGAGAGGATGAAAAAGCAGGAGGAGCAGAGGGAAAGAGAGGAGTTGCAGAAAGCCAAGGAGGCATCCAAACAAGAAGCTGAAGTAGAGAAAAGGAGGGAAAAAGAACAAAAAGGGAAAAAGTAGGAGGAGCAGAAGAAAAGGCAGGAGGAAAGGAAGAGGAAAGCGGAGGAAGAAGAGGAGGAGCTGCGAAGGAAAGAGGAGGAGGACCTGGCGGAGGCCACACGACGGTCCATCAAACAGCAGTGCCGAGCGGACGAACTAAGGAACCTAAGCCCATGCAGAGAGGAGGGGCCTGGATCCAGCACACAGGTGCCAGAATTCGTGCCACCCCCAGTCTCCGAAAGGCAAAGGCAAGGCCCCGCTTCATCCGATCCCTACCCTCCTTGTACCTCCCGCGGAACTCACCACTGTCACCCCCAGCATCCCCACTAGTGTAGATGTGTCAAATTTCGTGGCGTGGATGCAGTATTTTATCAACAAAGAAATGGGCCAGGGGCAGAGCACGAAAACTACGGCCACAGGACAGAAAAGGCCAGCTGTAGATGCAGAGTCCAGACAGGAACCCAAAAAGCAAAAAGTCGAAGCCTCCACCTCGCCTATTCACGCAACGATGATGCCACCGGCTAATTACGACGAATACGTCGCCGAGCTGCTCTCCCAGTTGGAGAGAGCGAACGAGGAATGAAAAAAGCCGTGGCTGAGTTGGCAGCCGAGAAGGAAACCATGGCCGCCTTCTAGTTGGACAAGACAAGAATGGTAGCCTTGCAGTAGCGCGAAATTGCAGAGCTGAAATAGGAACTAAAGGCTAGGGATGAGAGGGAGGAACATTGGAGGTAGCTACTCGAGAATGAGACGCAAGAGTTAGTAAACATGCAAAGAGGGCACAAGCTTCTCATAGGGCAGTACCAGGAGCTTGCTGCAAAAGCTGCTTAGGTGGATGCACTCAGGGAGGAGTTGAGTGCTAGGGATGAAGAAAGGAAACGAGGCATGGAGGAGCGGGAGGAGGAGCTCAAGCACCTAATAGATGAGCTAACCTCTGAACGACAAGAACAAGAGAGGCTGGTCAGGGAACTAGAGGATTATGGACAGAAAATCATGATGTTGACCTTGAGACAAGGGGAAGGCCTGGAAGTGATGAACAAGAGGGTAGAGGAGTGGGCCGCACATAACGAGAGGAGGGTGAAGACACTGGCGCGCCACCTTGCTTTAAACAGAAAAAGAGAAAATCATTGCAGAGAGCAAGGCAGAGGCAGCCCAAGTTTCCTTTAGCACTCAACAGAAGATCTTCCTCGATAACATCTTGGACGCCACCCACACAGCACAAGGAGAGTCGCTGGAAGTAGTACAGAGGAAGCTTGGTATGGCGAGAAGAGCTCTACACGCTGGACTATAGATGCCACCACTGCCGGCGGAGGTGAGGCTGAGTCTGGAGGAACATCGAAAATACCTGACAAGAGCCGACCTAACCCCCCAGGAAATAGATGCCCTCGGGTTCGAGGAAGAAGCAGTACATGCAGAATGACAGGGGGAAGAAGTCGAGCTGGAAATCGATGTGAATCGCTTCAGGGAAGATGTGGTCCCACAACCCCCCTTGCCACAGGCCCAAGATCCACCACAAGTAGACCCTGCTGCAGAAAGAAAAGCCATCTCTAAAGAAAGGCGAAAAAAGCTGGTGGAGGAGGCCAGACAGAAGCTGAGAGCCAAACCAGCCGTGCTACCATCCGTGACTCTCCTTCCGTGCCCAGATGATCTCCCGGTGGGATTCCATGCAGAACTGGTGGTGTGGGAGGTGCAGGAACTAAGAAAGGAGCCATTCTCCTTCAGTTTCCTCCTACCCAACAGTTTGCGGAGGGTCCTGCCCCTCAAAGTGATGGACGAGGTGATCGCGGTCGGTGGGCGGCTGGGGAAAAGATGGCTGGAAGAGCGGGAAAAGACCCCAACCTCTTGGGGCACCGAAGCGGCCGACTACTGGCACGATAGAGTTTTTGAAATCCCCTACACTGTACAAAACTATAGGGACCAACCCCTGTGGAGGAGACGAGTATGCGACATAAGCATGCTCGCCTGGATGGCTTTTTGTAATACCTTGCCGTTCGAGCGGAACGACCCTACTTATATGGTGTACCCTTGAAGGGTAGGCGTAGATTTTGATGCCACCCTCCACGGGCGCTATGACTTCCCCGTCATTTATAACTCCACTGTAGCATCCTTCGACAACGCCCTTCTTTTTACCGCAGAAAGCCTAGACGAATCTATGATTCGCTTCCTTGCGGACTTTTCCTCATGTCCTGACCCCGCCTTCATAATCACCTGTAACTATCTTAGGCTACTTAGGCTACTCCTTAAGTAGGACTCGACTCCACAAGAGCGTGGCCTGCCTCCCCTATTCTTCGATCCTAATGCTATAGATAATTGTGCCATGGCTCGTCTCATGATGAGGGCTACCCTCCTCCCTTCTTTTTGCCTGGCCCTCCTAGAGGACATGAATGACAGCCAGTTCACTAGATGCAACCATCCCTTCCTCTCCACTACCTCCCTACATGTCTGCATGAATCTAAAGAATTACATGCACAGTCGCCAATTTTTGAGCAAGTCTCTCCGCCCACCTTCTCCTCCTCATTTCGACTAAGATACTTGGGCCTATGTCTCATCTCCAAAAAAAAAAAAGCACCTAGGGATCTCCCTAGCCCCCTTCCCCACTTCACGCCTAGGGCACATCAAGGGCAGGACTTTCAGACCTGTCACCCTAAGGCTCGCACAGCACCACCAACGAAGCACAAGCTGGGTCCTCAAGTGTGGGACATTACCAAGGGCTTGCCCAAGGTTAGACCCATCTCCCAATTCCACTGCCACGAGCACAACACACTACATGACAAGCAGCACACCCCTTAGGGAGGGCACAACTTTTCTTGCAGGTTATATCAACTCTCAGGGGCTGGCTACCCGCGAAAGACCGTCACCCCTAGCACCCCTTAAGGACCCAAAGCATGCTGGCCTCCAGCCACCCGCTTGGTGCTGATGGCCACCATGATCGAACCAGCTCAAGGTGAGACTGCCATTGGCATATATCTTGGAACTATATCGTCCAACGATCCATGCCCTATGCCTCAAGATCCATGGATAGCTTATTGATTCCACCAACCCGAGGACCTTCAAATCCAGGGCACAAATCTTCAATCAAAGCCACGAGGTTCAAGCCAAACAGAGTTCAAGGGCTTTTTACCAGAATAAATTCCCCCAACACCATCATTGCATTGCTTCAAGCGCTTCTCCTACTCACAAGACAACTGGCTACAGCCGTGTGATAGATGCCAAGTGTCTCCATGGAGCTTATCATACGCCGGACTCGCTCCGGGTCACCATCCCTAACCACCCACCTACCGGTTCCGCCTATCAGCCGACCTAACATGCCCCCTTGTCCCACCGCAGTGCCATGGGACTAGCACTTGGCTAGGAGGGGGTAATGTTACCGTGTTTCCGACCACGTTACTGCAACACAGAGGAGCAGAAACTGGGAAGAAGAAAAAAGAGCAAAAAAGGCGCAAGAGCAAAAAAGGCGCCTTGACTGGCAACCAATCCCTGAAAAATTCAAATATTCGAACACGACCCTCAAGAGGCTTCGGTGTTGGGCCACGGCAATAAAAGAGGAAAAGGCGCACCATTAAAATATGGGAGCGCTCCCAAATCTGTGTAAAAGAATGCCAAGCTCGCTCCTGTGCAAAGTGTATGCATTAGTGGGAATAAGGTAAATTAGAATGGTGGGAAATGGGAAAGAGGGCCTAGGCTACGGCCGGCCATGTAAAAGAGGATGACCGCCCGGAAGGGATTTAGGGTTTTGTATATAAAGTTGAAAAATGAATGAGAAGCTCATTCTTTGGTGTGTGGCAAAAGGAGTCCTCTTCTTCTTCTCTTCTTCTCTCCTTCTTGTTTGTGTGCGCTCTTGAGAGAGGGAGTGTGAGAGTGTGAGGGAGTGAGTGTGTGTGAGGGTGAGGGATCAAGAGGGTGAAGCTCTTCACCATCTCCTCTCCTCTTCTTATCTTCTCTTCCCTTCTCTTCTCTTGCGCACGCGGCTATGGAGGATGGAGCTTGGAGATGGAGGAGGCTTGAGGATGCTGCGCTAGCATCTAGGATCGTGGAGCTACCGGAGTTCAAGAGAGAGGAGGGTACTCGATCGAGCATCAAGGTAAGCTCACTACACTCGTAGGATTGACAACGTGTCGGCTAGGTGAGAGATAGCCATTAGAGCTCGCTTCAAACGCTTGAAAGAATAAGCGGTCCGAGGGTCTTGGCGGTTGAGCGAAAGCTCCCACATAATCCCAACTTCTTTGATTGATTTACTACAAGGCTAACTAAGACAAACCAAATCTTCCATCTTCTTTTGTTGCCATGCCAAATGTATCTTCATCGAATATTATAGAATAGAGTGACATATATTATCATTCTAGAAGCAAGGATATGGTAGTATGCTTGAGACTTTAGACCCTAATCCCAAAGCTATTGATGTCTCTACAAAATCCACCTAGTACTTAGATCAAGTTGAGCCAGCTGAATCCCAAATTACTTTCAAGGAGGTTTCTTAAACTCACTTATAAATCAATGCTAGAAAAAAGGAAAGCATCTTATTACTTACAATCGGTATTATAGGTTAGGTTGGCACTGATGCCCTTTCCTGAGGCTTCATTGCTTGTTGAGGGATGGGCATCTGCGCATGATAATTTCTGCTTAGGGGCCATCCTTGGTCTTCTCCTCTTTTAGACATGACTTGCACAAGACTTCAGCAACCCTTTGCTTGAGAAGAGGGCCAATTGGAGAAAACTAGCTTGCGGGTTTGGGGATGAGCTCTGGGAAAAGGAAAAGAGAAAATGTGTATGGCCACCCTCTAATGAGGGGAAGAGAAAGAGATCCTTCAGAGTCTCTCTCTTGTTGACATATCGAGCTCCACTCGTGATACGCCAGGGTGACTGTTGTGTATTTATGTCACCGACTTGTCAGTTGCAGATGCGGTTGGTACACCGCCCCTGAATAATAGCTACATGATAGCTATCCTTATCTATTCTAGTTCGTGGCTCAGTTAGTATGCCACCTTAGTTAGTTGAGTTTGGTTTGAGACCCATATAGAGGGTTCTTCTATTTCTTTGTACTTGAGTTCTTTTGGCTTACACAACTAAGAAGAGGAAAACTGTTTTCAGCCTCCACCCTTGTGTGTCTTCCCCCATTGTGCAAGCAAGAAAGCTTCAAGCGAGACTCCTTCCTTCTCTCCCACAATCTTGACATGGTATCAGAGCCTTGTTCGTGGTAAGGAGCTCAAGAAAGCAAGCCAAGCTCGCGGTGTTCTGGTAATAGGAGCAGTGTTGCTTTCATTTTCTGTTTTGGGAGCAGATCTCTGCAGGTAGCACAGCCGGAAAGTGCATGAGTGCATTATCTCAGGTTGAGACGCCCTTCGCGGTGAAGCAAGACGACCTTATTTTTTTGATTTGAGGCCATTTCGAGGCCTGTTTTGGAGGCGGAAGTTTTCTGCATGCACTCAGGAAAAGGCCCAGTTTTATGCTGTGCAGCCACTGTTCTACAGGTCGGTGAATAGTTACTGTAAAAATTGCATTGTATGCTTGTGCGCAGAGACATTGGGAGTTACAGAATCATCCCTGTTGCTTGTTGATGCAAAATCGTCACTAGGAAGTGACTGTGTGGTTAAATACCACTTTCGCCAGTTTTGCAGATTTGCCCTTGTGAGGGTGAAGCTGAGTTTTTGCAGTGACAGAATTTTTTGAAGTGTTCTATAATGGCGTCTGATTCTCTCTCACAGATTGTCACTGAAAAGCTTGATAAGAACAACTTCCAGGCATGGAAGTTTAGAATGACGAATTTCCTTATGGGAAAAGGATATTGGGAATTTGTTGCAGGAAATGAAGAAGAACCAGTTCTTCCTGATGTTCCCAATCAACAGCAAATGCAGGCATTCAAAGCATGGCATGAGAGAGCCAGGAAAGTTATGTATTGGCTGTCTATCAGCATTTCAGACTCTATGATTGTGCATATTCAGGATGCAAGTACGCCAAAGGAGGCATGGGATACTTTGTCAAACATGTATAGCACAAATACTCAAGCCAGGAAAATGCAGCTCAAGCAAGAGTTGCATAATGTGCAAAGAGAAAATATGAGCATCAACGACTACCACATGAAGGTGAAGAAGATTGCAGATGCACTTGCTTCCATTGGGTCGCCAGTGGAAGATGATGATTTAGTTTCTGTGACCTTGAATGGTCTAGGAAAGGATTATGCACAGCTTCGGACATCCATTTCAGTTCGTGAAAGATTTCCTGATTTTGAGGAGTTGATTGCTCTTCTAATTTCTGAGGAGCAAAGAAATGGTGGTGCATCTTCTTCAGGAGGAACTTCAAAAGAAGCTGCGCAAGTTCAGAGACCTGCTTGGTGTGCAGGAATTGGGATTGAGCTCGAGGGGGAGTGTTGACATATCGAGCTCCACTCGTGATACGCCAGGGTGACCGTTGTGTATTTATGTCACCGACTTGTCAGTTGCAGATGCGGTTGGTACACCGCCCCTGAATAATAGCTACATGATAGCTATCCTTATCTATTCTAGTTCGTGGCTCAGTTAGTATGCCACCTTAGTTAGTTGAGTTTGGTTTGAGACCCATATAGAGGGTTCTTCTATTTCTTTGTACTTGAGTTCTTTTGGCTTACACAACTAAGAAGAGGAAAACTGTTTTCAGCCTCCACCCTTGTGTGTCTTCCCCCATTGTGCAAGCAAGAAAGCTTCAAGCGAGACTCCTTCCTTCTCTCCCACAGTCTTGACATCTCTCTCTCTCTCTCTCTCTTTCTCTCTCTATGTCCCTTTTCTTCTTCTTATTCCCTTGTGTGTCTCTCTCTCTCCCTCTCTCTTTCTTTTTTCGTGAAGATAATCCATGTATCTTTCTCTCCCTCCCTTCCTCTCTCTCTCTCTCTCTCTCCATGCTGTGTTGTCCCCCTTTTTTTCCATTACCATTGGGGGGGGGGGGTTATAGGTTTTTGGGAGATATTATGGGGTGGGGGGGGGGGGGGGACGTGGAGAGAAGGTTGAGTGGTGGTGAGCCCGTGGCCTCCCCCTCTTCATTGTCGTGTTCCTCATCTTCAGCTTCTCCCTCACTGTCATCTCCTTCTTTCTTGCCATCATCGCCTTCTCCTTATTCCTCAGTGATGCCTACTTCCTCCACATCAATGATTCCTCTTCCCCTTTGACGTCATCATCACACGGTCTCCCCCCCCACCACCTATTTGGCGACGACAGGGGGAGATTTTTAAAAAAATCATTGTTTAAAAAAAAGGGGGGGTGGTTCCTACGTGGGCAAGGAGGGATATTACGCTTTACTCAAAAGTTATGGTAGTTTTATGAGTTGAGCCCTATTTGGAGAATAACAAGCTGTCATTTTACTATTTTAGGTTCATTATGAAATTTCTTCATGGAAAATCCTTCCACATGCTTCTGGATCTCCACATGATTTGCTTCATTAATGACTTGTATATCATCCTATTATCTTTAGTTTGGGACAAAAGCATATTTGGGAAGGGATGGTTTGTAATGAAGAAAATTAGCCAATTTAGTTCACTTATCTTTACCAAAATAAACCATATAAATACCTTATCCATGATGGTACTAGGGTTTACTATAAAAAGGCAAGAAGTGCTAGTGTAGGTCACTTTTTTTTACACTTACACTAATTCTTAGAGATCTCTTTCCATCACCATCTTGGGGTGAGTACCAAGCTTTACATTCTTGTATCTTGATTTCAGCTTCCATGGCTATGTTGTGCTATGATATAATGGAAAATGTCTATGGCATGGCCATGATTGAATCATTACATTTATTTCTCATTATTTTCCTAGCTCAATTCATTAGTTTTGTTGTTGATTTCCATGGTAGAATAGGCTTTCTTTACAAAAGAGATATAGGGTAAGGTGGTAATAGAATAGAACCTATTTAGCTTATTTTATTAGAGAACTTATAATATTTCAAACATGATGATATGAGAATATATTTACATGCTTTTATAATAAGAGAATTTACATAGTGATGGTTTACCATTTTATGTCTATTCAGCTTTTTAGAGCTTACATGCTTTTTCTATATGTACATGGTAAATTCATATAAGTGTATAAAAAACAAATTTTAGTTTATGAGCAAGATTGTAGATGGTTAGGCTCTTATAAGGGAGATAAACATAAAATGGTAAGCCATTATGATGCAATGTTCTCATATAAAAATCATGGTAGTATGATTATATATAACATGGATTGTACATTCACACATGAAGAGAAAAGAATTATAAGCATATCTAAAGCAAAAGTTAAGTTTATGAGCAACACTAGTAGATGACTAGTAGGGAACAATTGAGCTTACAAGCTAAATTTTCACTAAATGACAAAGCATTGTTTTCCACCTCGCCACTCCCTTGGTAGCTAGTGTCTTGAATGATTGGTCTCAATGATTTGTGGAGAAATGCCCATCCTGAAGGGTCTTTGACTGAGTTCATATTGGTTATTTTAGTGAGGAATATCCTTTTCAATTATCTTTCCACCTCATCCAAAAGTACTTAACCATCACCTGTGTGGAGGGAGCTCACACTCCACCGCCAAGGCCCGCGGACTGCTTATTGTTTCAAGTGTTTCAAGCAAGCTCTAATGGCTATCTCTAACCTAGCTGATGTGCCTTTGAACCTACGAGTGTAGTGAGCTTACCTCGATGGTGAACTGAGTTGCCTCCTCCCTCGCACACACTGGTAGCCCCATGATCCTAGATGCTAGCTCAAATATCCTCAAGCCTCCTCCATCGAGCTCCATCCACCATAGCTGTGCGCACGTAAGAAAAGAGAAGAGAAGAGAAGAGAAGAGAAGAGAAGAGAAGAGAAGAGAAGAGGAGATGGTGAAGAGCTTCACCCTCTTGATCCCTCTCCCTCATACTCTCACACTCCCTCTCTCAAGAGCACACACACAAGCAAGGTAAAGAGAAGAAGAGAAGAAGAGAAGAAGAGAGGACTCTTGCTAGCCACACACCAAAGAATGAGCTTTCATTCACTTTTTGAACTTTATATACAAGCCCTAAAATCCCATGGGCACCCATCCCTTTTTATATGACCAGCCATTGTGGCAAGGTCCTTTTTCCTATTTCCCTCTTCTTGTCTCATGCCTTAAGCCTACACACGTTTATTCTTTTACAAATGGCACAAGAGAGAGCCTGGTGCTCTTTTTCAAGATTTTTTTGAGGCGCCTTTCATTTAAAATTGTGCTTTTTGCCTCAACTTAGCTTTAGCGACCCCCTCTGCACCTTTGCTATTTTGTTGTTCTTGTTTCACTCTTTGCTTCATATTTTCGCCATCTCGAATTGAGGTCAACATTACCCCCCTCCTTTGAGATGGGTGCCAACAGTCCCATGGCACTTCGAGCTCTTTGTTGTGGAAGGGTGGGCTCTGGGGAAAGTGGATGGTGGGGTGATGATAGGGCCACATGTGGGCTCCATTGATTGGTAAGCTTTGGTAATGATTTGGATGGAGAATCTAAAGTATGTCAAGTGGATGATGGGGGCCTCCGAAGTTGGTGGTTTGCAGCATCTTGTTGTACCTAAAAGGAGAAAGTGCTCTACCTAAGGGGAGTGTCTACCTCACTATGTAGTACTCTATGCTCATGTTGGTGGAACGGGGAATTGGGTCTAACCACAGGCAAGCCTGGGTGATGTCCCACACTTGAGGACCCCGTTCATGCAAAGGGAGGTACAATGTGTGTAGCTTAGGATGAGAGGTCTAACCATAGGCAAGTGTTACCTCCCTAGGCATGTCCTACCCTCCTTGAGATGCCCTAAGAATGAAGTGGGGAGTCAAAAAGGGCTAGGGGGTTAGGAATGGAGTTGGTCAACCGAGGCCACTAGAAGTGCCTAACTTGAGGACCCCTAGGTGCAATGATTGTGAGCTATGTGCCGCAAATTGTGTTTGGACGTGTCGTGTGCTCCTTTCATTGTTATTTGTTTGCTATCTTAGTGTTTGGCCTTCTCTTTTCTTTTCTTTGGTTTTTTTTTCTTACTAAGTTACATGATTCGGGCAGTAGCTAATTGCTAGTTATCATCATCAGAATAATGTGGCGGGGAAGGGGATTTAATGGAGTGACTCAAAAATTTCCAGCTCTGCATATAATCCTTAAGGTTCAAATGGACATGGAGAGAGCTGGTGGAGATGAATGGGTGGTTACAACGGATGAATTGGCCGTCACTCATATCCTTAAGAATAGTTAGGCAAAAGGAAGGTAGAAGGCTGGCTTGCATCATTAGACACATCATTGCACATCTATATATGGCATTAGGATCAAAAAAGAGTGGGGAGAGACCACGATTTGCTGGGGTGGGATCCTCCTTAACTAAGATTTTTAATAGCCTAAGGTAGTTGCAAGTGGTAATGAACGCAAGATCAGGACAGAAGAAGTCAATAATGAAGCGGGTCATAGTAGCATCTAGGCTATCTGAGGTGAAAGTGAGGGCTTGTGCTAAGGTAGTAGTATGGGGGCTATATACGATGGGGAAGTCGTAGCAACCATGGGTGTTTGTATCAAAATCTACCCCTACCCTATGAGGATACACCATGAAGATGGGGTTGTTTCTCTCAGAGGGGAGGATATTACAAAAAGCCATTTAAGAGAACATATTGTCATCGCAAATATGTCTTTGCCATAGTGATGGGTGGCTGGAACTCATATCGAGGCGCAAACTAAGGCACTTCAATAACCTTATTTTTCCAATACTCTGCATCCTCCGTGCCCCAGAGGGTGGAATTCTTATCTCGTTCTTCCATCCATTGTTGGCCTAGCCAACTTCCAATGTCCATCATGTTGAGATGGCAAGCTCAACACGTGCGGACATTGATGATGGACCACCTGGCTAGATGGGTCCACACGTCTACACTTAGCATGTTGGTGGTCATTATGATACTCACATGGCCATTGACTTATCACTTATTATATTTAGTTTGTTACACCTACCTACAACTGGAAAAGACATAGCGGCAGTCGATTAGTGTAGTCAGTTATGCACTGTTTGACTTAGTAGGCCACTTTCTTTTATGTTGTATCTTATCTATACTTTGTGTACATTGTATAGTGTGTGGAAGAAGAAGAAGAAACCAGCAAGAAAAAATTTTGGCCTCCATCTCTCTTCTTGTGTTCTTGAGCGAGCTTCCTCTTGTGTATACAGAGTGTGTTTGGTGCCGCAACTCAAGTAAATCCCCCCACCACGCGATTCTTGACATGGTATCAGAGCTGCATCATTGAGAAAGACTGATTTTGAAGGCCAAAGTGAAGGAGAAGAATCAAGGTTTGAGCAAGAAAGCCACAAGTAAGAATCTCTCCCATTCTTCCACTCTCTCTCTTAGATAGTGCATGTGGAGGCACCGGAAGCAGGTTTGAGCAAAAATCTCACATTGCTATGAGATTTGGTGTGCAAGCAGATCACTGTATATTTTGCAAATAAGCCCTTTAGGCCTTAACGCAGTTATTTTTTGGGAGTCTAAGGCCATTTCAGGCCCCGTTTTAGAGCCGCAAGGTTGCAGATAACAGTTTCAAGGTACACTGTGATTTCAACTGTATTGACTGAAAGTGGGTGCACAGGTTACAGATTGCAAATCTGTAAATTTTGAGGTATTTGTAGGAATCAAACATAAGGTTTATCTACAAACAGGTTGCAGACTACATGTATTATTGAGCAATTAGTGAAAAATGTTGCTTGATGCATTATTGTGCACATGTTGTGGAAGATTGAAGAAGACTAGCTTCCTGTGATATATCCTTGTTTGTGATAATGACAAAGAACAGTGGAAATCCCATTATTGAGAAGCTTGATAAGAACAACTACCCTTCATGGAAGTTCTGTGTGACTTTATGAGTTTGTCTCACGTGAAGAAAAGGAGCCAGAGCTGGGCATCCCTCGGACTGCAGATGAGTTAAAAGCATGGAAAGAGTGGAATGCAAAAGACAAAAAGGTGATGTACTGGCTATCTGCAGTAATTGATAATACTATGCTGGGACATATCAAGAATGCAGAAACTTCACATGCAGCTTGGACAATTTTTGAGAGCATATTTTCAGTAAATACAAAGGCACAAAAGATTCAACTCAAGCAAGAATTGAATGCCTTGAAGAAAGGAAAAATGCCTGTCAATGAGTGTGTGTTAAAGGTGAGGAGCATTGCAGATGCTTTAGCAGTGATTGATGCAATGTTGGATGATGATGATTTGGTTTCATCCACTCTGAGTGGCCTCAACAATGAGGAGGCATGGAAATCATTTGTTACTTCAGTATATGTACGGAAGCCATTCCAGATTTTGATGAGTTGATCTCTCTCATGATTATTGAAGAGATCAATATTCAAGGTGACTCATTTGAAAAAAATGGTGAATAGGTTCAAGCATTTTACTCAAGTTCAGGAAGAGGATGTGGTAGATCCTCTTTGAGAGGCCGTGATATGGGACGTGTTGGTGATCAAAACAAGTTTAATCAATAATTTGATAAAATGTAGGTTTCTGGAGGGAGAGGAAAATTTAGAGGTAGGGGGAGCTCTAGAGGAAGAGGTGGATGGCAGAATAGAGGCTCTGGAAATTCTACTATTGTTTGCCATTATTGTGGCAAAACATGCCATGTTATAGCCCATTGCTATGCAAAGAAGGATGATATTCGCAGTGGTAAATTGCAGCAAAGAAACTATGCATCGTCTTCACGACAGAATGAATACAAAAATGAGCGTCTGTTTGTTATGCAGCATATGATGAATGCAGTTACAGGAAAGGGGACATATGATGATGTATGGTATGTCGATTCAGGTGCATCTAATCATATGACCAGTCATGTTGAATAGTTTGGAGAGATGCAAGACTTACAAAACCCAAGTTATGTGCAGACGGGTGATGATTCATGCCACCCAGTTTCACACATTGGAAAGGTTCCCTTTTCCTTGTATGATGGCCAGACAAAGAGTATGATAGATGTATTACATGTGCCATCAATTACAAAGAATCTAATATCTGTTGGCCAAATGGTAGAGCAGGGATTGCAAGTTTGATTCAATGCAAAAGGTTGTTTTGTAGAAGACTTTAATGATAAGTGCAGGTTGGTAGCAAAAGGAAGTAGAGTTGGCCGAATGTTCACCTTAGATGTTGGAATTCCTGCAATGGATGCTACTATGTATGCTAAAGGAAAAGGAGTAGTTGCAAATATTGAAATATGGCATAAACATATTGGCCATGCAAATGTGCAAAGGCTGAAATTAATGCAGTCCAAAGGATTGGTTACAAGGTTGCTTTCTTTTAGAGTTGCAAAATTTCATAAAGTCTGTGAAGCATGCCAGTTTGGTAAGCAGGCGAGACAACCCTTCTCGCATGATAGAAAAGTGAGCAGAAACATACTTGATGTAGTACATACAGATGTCTAGGGGCCTACACAGAATGTATCTCTTGGTGCAGCAAATACTTTGTCACCTTTATTGATGACTGTTCAAGGAAGTTATGGGTATACTATATGAAGGAAAAAAGTGATGTGTTTGAGCACTTCAAATCCTTTAAGGCAGTTGTTGAAACAGAAACATGCTTAAAATTAAAATGCTTGAGATTCAATAGAGGGGGAGAGTACCTCTCTAATGAGTTTAGTGGCTTCTTGAGGACTCATGGGATAAAGAGGCAATTTACTTGCAGGTATACCCCACAGCAAAATGGTGTTGCAGAAAGAAAAAATAGGCATATTGCAGAAGTTACACGGGCATTAATGGTTGAAAAGAATATACCCAAACATTTTTGGTTTGAGGCTGCCCATACTGTTGTTTATATTATAAACAGAACTCCCACAACTACAGTTCATGGGATGACTCCTGAAGAATGCTTTACTAGCAAGAAGCCTAATGTATTGCACTTGAAAATATTTGGTTGTGCTGCATACGTTCATGTGCCAAATGAGCTATGGAAGAAGCTTGATCCAAAGGCAAAAAAATATGTTTTTATTGGATACTCTTTAGAGTAGAAAGGGTATCGCTGTTATAACCCTGTCACAGGTGAGTTCAGAGTGAGTAAGGATATTTTCTTTGATGAGATGAGAAGTTGGTTTACACCTACTGGTGATGTTTTGCATGATGATAATGATCAGGATAGCTATGTGCAGAAAGATAAACAAGAATCACAGAGTCTTAGTGGACGAGAAACATCATCTGGCACTACACCTACAGTGAACCCGTGGTTTGGGAGACTAAGAAGTAGCCCCACATCTTCAAGTGGATCTATAAGTGTTGCTGAGAAGGACAAAGGAAAAAAGAAAGTGCTGGATGGTAATGATGCATTTACCAGTCATTTGGGATTGGATGGAGATTCTAGTGGTTCGGAGAGCTTGGATGATGAGCTTGGTATTCCTTTTGTCAGGACACCAGGTGTACAAAGAGCTCACCATTATGCTTATATGGTGAAAGTAGTTGAGGATATTGAGCCCACTTGTTTTATGATGCTATTGGTCATGCTCATTGGGATGTAGCAATGGATGAGGAGATGGCTGTAGTAGAAGCCAATAAGACTTGGGATTTGGTGCCGTTACCTAAGGGTACGAAAGCTATTGGTTGTAAGTGGGTTTACAAAGTCAAGCATAATGCAGATGGTTCAGTTAGGAGGTGTAAGGCTAGGCTAGTTGCAAAAGGCTATGCTCAAAAATATGGCATAGATTATGAAGAGACATTCAGTCCAGTTGCTAGGATGGCAAATGTTAGGTGTGTGATTGCCTTGGCAGTATACAAAGGTTGGAGTTTGCGGCAAATGGATGTTAAGAATGCCTTCTTGCATGGTGAATTGCAAGAAGAAGTGTATATGGAGCAGCCAGCAGGTTATGAGGATTTAGAGCATCCCACATATGTGTGCAAGTTAAAGAAGGCGCTCTATGGGCTGAAGCAAGCACCTAGAGCATGGTCTGACAAGATTGGAGAGTATCTTGTCAATATTGGATTTTGTATTTCTGATGCTGATCACTCACTTTATGTGAGAAAGGGACATGCAAGGTTAGTCATCATAGTCATCTATGTGGATGAATTGATTATTACAGGTGACAGTGACAATTGGATTGCGGAAGTTAAGGACTTCTTGAAGAAGAAGTTTGAGATGAAAGATTTGGGTGAGCTGAGATACTTTCTTGGTATTGAGGTGATCAGATGTGATGATGGTATATGGCTATCCCAAAGGCAGTATGGCTTGGATATGTTATCCAAGTATGGTATGATAGCATGTAAGCCTCTTTCAGTACCATTGGAGAAAACTGTGACGCTGAGTGTTGATGTTGGAGATAAGATAGAAGACCCTAATATGTTCAGGAGGATAGTAGGGAGTTTGATTTACATGGCTATCACAAGGCCAGACTTGAGCTATACTGTTAGCCTTGTGAGTCAATTTATGCAGATGCCTAAAAAGCCTCATTTGGATGTAGTTAGATGTATGTTGAGATATGTGAAGTCCACTTTACATTATGGACTTTTTTATGAGGTAGGTAAGGACGTATAGGTCTTTGGATACAGAGATGCAGATTGGTCTGGTAGCATGTCAGCAGATAGAAGATCTACAAGTGGATTCATGTTTTCCCTTGGTAGTGTAGCAGTTACATGGGGCAGCAAAAAGCAACCCATAGTTGCTTTATCGAGTACAGAGGCTGAGTATAGAAGTGCTGCTATGGCAGCATGTGAGGTGGTATGGCTGCAAAAGTTATTAGGTGATTTGGACATGCAAGGAGATGGTCTAGTTGTCATTCATTGTGACAACATGAGCAACATACAACTAGCTAGGAATCTAGTGTTCCATGCTAGGACAAAATACATTGAAGTGCACTACCATTTTGTGAGAGAGAAGGTACTTGCAGGAGAGATTGACTTGGTATATGTCAGCACATAGGATCAGATAGCTGACATTTTCACAAAGGCATTGGGTGTAGAGAAGCTTCGAAACTTCCAAAGCTTACTTTAAGTTGCAGAGATAGAGTTGATCTTGAAGGTACTTGCAGGAGAAATTGACTTGGTATATGTCAGCACACAGGATCAGATAGCTGGCATTTTCACAAAGGCATTGGGTGCAGAGAAGCTTTGAAAACTTTGAAGCTTACTTTAAGTTGCAGAGATAGAGTTGAGCTTGAGGGGGAGGGTTGAGATGGCAAGCTCAACATGTGCAGATATTGATGATGGACCACTTGGCTAGATGTCTCTGTATGTCTACACTTAGCACGTTGGTGGTCATTATGATACTCACATAGCCACTGACTTATCACTTATTATATTTAGTTTGTTACACCTACCTACAGCTGGCAAGAAGACATAGCGACAATCGATTAGTGTAGTCGGTTATGCACTGTTTGACTTAGTAGGCCACTTTCTTTTATGTTGTATCTTATCTATACTTTGTGTACATTCTATAGTGTGTGGAAGAAGAAGAAGAAACCAGCAAGAAAACGTTTTGGCCTCCATCTCTCTTCTTGTGTTCTTGAGTGAGCTTCCTCTTGTGTATACAGAGTGTGTTTGGTGCCGCAGCTCAAGCAAATCCCCCCACCACGCGATTCTTGACCCATCACCTCTTCCACTAATTTAAGGGGAAGGACTCTACGCAGGCCATTAGGGAGGAGGAAGCTGGAGTTAAAAGGCTATTTCTCTTTTTCTTGTCTCTCCGAGACTACGAGTTCTGCATGGAAGCTAGCCGTAAAGTCACTTGGGCATGGTGAAAGAGGTGCAAACGGTTGTGCCATGTCAAGATTCTGGGAGAGAAGGAAGGAGTCTCGCTTGAAGCTTTCTTGCTTGCACAATGGGGGAAGACACACAAGGGTGGAGGCTGAAAACAGTTTTCCTCTTCTTAGTTGTGTAAGCCAAAAGAACTCAAGTACAAAGAAATAGAAGAACCCTATATATGGGTCTCAAAACCAAACTCAACTAACTAAGGTGGCATACTAACTGAGCCACGAACTAGAGTAGATAAGGATAGCTATCATGTAGCTATTATTCATGGGCGGTGTACCAACCGCGTCTGCAACTGACAAGTCGGTGACATAAATATACAACGGTCACCCTGGCGTATCACGAGTGGAGCTCGATATGTCAACACTCCCCCTCGAGCTCAATCCCAATTCCTGCACACCAAGCAGGTCTCTGAACTTGCGCAGCTTCTCTGCGCCCAATGCCTTCGTGAATATGTCAGCTACCTGATCCTCTGTGCTGACATAAACTAGATCAATAAGACCTAGTAAAACCCTCTCTCGCACATAGTGATAATGCACCTCAATGTGCTTTGTTCTAGCATGATAGACTGGGTTATTTGCCAAGTGTATACTACTCATATTGTCACAATAAATGACAACTGGCCCATCTGTAGACTGATGCATATCATAAAGTAGCTTATGTAACCAAGCTACCTCACATGCAGCCATTGCTGCACCCCTGTACTCAGCCTCTGTGCTCGACAAGGCAACTGTAGGCTGTTTCTTGCTGCTCCAAGTGACTGCAGCACTCCCAAAAGAGAACACATATCCACTAGTAGATCGTCTATCAGAAATGCTACCAGCCCAATCAGCATCAGTGTATCCATGCAACTGTATTTGAACCCCAGTCTCATAAAATAGTCCATACTGCAATGTGGACTTCACATACCTGAGTATGCGTCTAGCCGCATCCAAATGCGGTTTCCTTGGAGCCTGCATAAACTGACTTACCAATCCAACAGCATAGCTCAAATCTGGCCTGGTAATAGTCATATAAATCAAACTTCCTACTATGCGTCTGTACATAGTAGGGTCTTCTAGAAGCTCACCTGCATCTGCGCTCAGCTTCACATTCTGCTCCAAAGGAACTGAAATAGGCTTACAGCCTGTCATCCCATATTTGGACAGCATGTCCAATCCATACTGCCTCTGCAAGAGCTGTATCCCACTTGGTGATCTAATCACCTCAATGCCCAAGAAATAACGCAGCTCTCCCAAATCCTTCATCTCAAACTTCTGCTTCAATAGTATTTTCACATGAAGGATATCTTCATCACTGTCACCTGTCATAATCAAATCATCAACATAAATGACAAGCAGCATAATACCTTTCTCTGTTTTTCTCACATAAAGTGAGAAATCTGCCTTGGAAATCTGAAAGCCAATAGTGACAAGATACTGTCCTATCTTGTCAGACCATGCTCTAGGTGCTTGCTTCAAGCCATACAAGGCTTTCTTCAACCTGCAAACAAACTCAGGATGAACAGCATGCACATAACCTGGTGGCTGCTCCATATAGACTTCTTCTTGCAAATCACCATGCAAGAAGGCATTCTTTACATCCATCTGATGTAAAGACCAACCCTTTGATGCAGCCATAGCAATGACTGCTCTTACGGTTGCCATCCTTGCAACCGGACTGAATGTTTCTTCATAGTCAATGCCATATGTTTGTGCATACCCCTTGACTACTAATCTTGCCTTGTATCTGTTCACAGAACCATCTGCATTGTGCTTCACCTTATAAACCCACTTACAGCCAATTGCATTCTTACCTTTAGGCAAAGGTACTAACTCCCATGTAGCATTTGCTTCCAAGGCATCCATTTCTTCATCCATGGCTTTCTCCCATTTTTCTTTTCCCATGGCTTGCTCAAAAGATGTGGGTTCTGGTTCCTGTATCACTTTGACCATATATGCATAGTGAATGGCTGTAAATCCATCATATTTCAGCCTATCCACAGGATACCTAGCTCTTGTAGACCTGCGCAAAGTAGGTTCACTCCCAGGTGCTCTCAAAACATCCCTGGTCTTCCTTACTCCAGGTGTAACAATAGAAGGAATACCCAACTCATCATCAATGCTCTGTTCTGAGCCACTGGATTCACCATCCACATAAGAGTGACCTGCATTCACATCAAACATGGGCTGATCAACCTTCTCTTTTCCTTTTCGTGATACCTGCATACCACTATCTGCATTGCTTTGAGAAGATTCTCCTGATCTCAATCTGCCTGTCCATGGCGAAGAATGTGAACCACTGCTAGAGGACGCTCCAGGTCCACTAATATTTTGTGACTGCTGCTGTGAATTCTGTGTAGCATTACCATTTTGTGCATCTACATCATCAATCACATTTACTGGTTTATACCAGCTACTCATCTCATCAAAAACAACATCTCTGCTCACTGTAAACTTACGAGTAGAAGGGTTATAGCATCTATACCCTTTTTGCTGCAAAGAGCAACCAATAAAGATGCACTTCTCAGCTTTTGGATCCAACTTGGATCTCAGCTCATCTGGCACATGTACATAGGCAATGCAACCAAAAATTTTCAAATGAGAAATATCTGGTTTCCTACCAGTATACCTCTCCTCTGGAGTCATTCCATGTATTGCTGCAGTGGGAGTCCTGTTCATTATGTAGACTGCTGTAGCAACTGCTTCAGCCCAATAAAAATCTGGCAAGTCTTTTTCATTGAGCATGGCACGAGATACCTCTCCAATATGCCTGTTTTTCCTTTCTGCAATTCCATTTTGTTGTGGGGTATAACTGCATGAATATTGCTGCTTTATGCCATGCTCCTGCAAGAACTTTGCAAACTCATTTGAGAGGTACTCTCCCCCTCCATCTGACCTTAGGCATTTTATCTGCAAGCCTGTTTCTTTTTCAACCATAGCTTTAAGAGTTTTGAAATGCCCAAAAACTTCACTTTTCTTTTTCATAAAATACACCCAAACTTTTCTGCTATAGTCATCAATAAAACTGACAAAATAATGACAGCCTCCAAGAGATGCAGCTTTAGTTGTCCACACATCAGAGTGAATTAATTCCAATGGCTTCTCACTCTCTTGAACATGTCTAGGAAATGGTTTCCTTGCCTGTTTTCCAAACTGACAGGCTTCACATACCTTATGCATTTCTGCAACCTTGAATTTGGGCAATCCTGCAACAATATTTTGGGCCTGCATTGATTTAAGTCGCTGTACATTAACATGACCAATGCGTTTATGCCAGATATCAATATCTGCAACTACACCGGTCCCATGTGCAAACATTGCTGCACTCAATTCAGACATGTCTGCATCCAATGTAAACATTCTGCCCTTCTTCTTTCCTTTTGCTATCAAGCGACCTTTATTTTTCATATCCTCAACAAAGCATCCATGAGGATTAAATCTGACCTGCAAGCCCTGTTCAACCATTTGACCAACTGAAACCAGATTCTTGGTGATATTCGGGACATGAAATACATCAGACAGGTATTTCTTTTTCCCATCCTGCATAGACAAGGGAATTTTTCCAATCTGCACAATAGGATGTGCAGTATCATCACCAGTCTCCACAAATCCTGGTTTTTCCATTTTCCTTGCATCCTCCATCCATTCTGCATGACCTGTCATGTGGTTTGATGCACCTGAGTCAACATACCATACATCATTGCTTTCTTCTGCACTTGTCATAGAATTGTTCATGTGCTGCACCATGAACAAATGCTCATTTCTGTCATCACCCTGTCTACTAGAAGATGCATAATTCCCTTGTTGCAGTTTTCCATTCATAATGTCATTCTGCTTTTTATAGCAGTCTTTAGCCATATGACCCATTTTACCACAGTAGTAGCATTCAACATTACTGTTTGCATTTTGGCCTCTTTGCCATCCACCACGACCTCTTTGGCTCCCCCTGCCTCTAGAGTTACCACGTCCTCCTCCATAGGACTGGTTTTCTTGAGTTTGCTGCATATTCTGATTTCTGCCACGGCCTCCAAATCGGCCTCCTCTACCTCTGCCTCTACCTCTTCCAGCATTTGAGTAGAAGACAGCTTCTTTTGAAGTTCCTCCTGAAGAAGATGCACCACCATTTCTCTGTTCCTCAGAAATTAGAAAAGCAATCAACTCCTCAAAATCAGGAAATCTTTCACGAACTGAAATGGATGTCCGAAACTGTGCATAATCCTTTCCTAGACCATTCAAGGTCACGGAAACTAAATCATCATCTTCCACTGGCGACCCAATGGAAGCAAGTGCATCTGCAATCTTCTTTACCTTCATGTGGTAGTCGTTGATGCTCATATTTTCTCTTTGCACATTGTGCAACTCTTGCTTGAGCTGCATTTTCCTGGCTTGCGTATTTGTGCTATACATCTTTGACAGAGTGTCCCATGCCTCCTTTGGCGTACTTGCATCCTGAATATGCACAATCATGGAGTCTGAAATGCTGATAGACAGCCAGTACATAACTTTCCTGGCTCTCTCATGCCATGCTTTGAATGCCTGCATTTGCTGTTGATTGGGAACATCAGGAAGAACTGGTTCTTCTTCATTTCCTGCAACAAATTCCCAATATCCTTTTCCCATAAGGAAATTCGTCATTCTAAACTTCCATGCCTGGAAGTTGTTCTTGTCAAGCTTTTCAGTTACAATCTGTGAGAGAGAATCAGACGCCATTACAAAACACTGCAAAAAATTCTGTCACTGCAAAAACTCGGCTTCACCCTCACAAGGGCAAATCTGCAAAACTGGCGAAAGTGGTATTTGACCACACAGTCACTTCCTAGTGACGATTTTGCATAAACAGGAACCAAGGATGATTCTGAAACTCCCAATGTCTCTGCGCACAAGCATACGATGCAATTTCTACAGTAACTTTTCACCGACCTGTAGAACAGTGGCTGAACAGCATAAAACTGAGCCTTTTCCTGAGTGCGTGCAGAAAACTTCCGTCTGCAAAACAGGCCCCGAAATGGCCTCAAATAAAAAAAACAAGGTCGCCGAGGGCTAAAGCCTTCGCCCGCAGCATATACTGCCCTCTTGCTTCACTGCGAAGGGCGTCTCAACCTGAGACAATGCACTCCTGCAATTTCCGGCTGTGCTACCTGCAGAGATCTGCTCCCAAAACAGGAAATGAAAGCAACACTGCTCCTCTTACCAGACCACCGCGAGCTTGGCTTGCTTTCTTGAGCTCCTTACCACGAACAAGGCTCTGATACCATGTCAAGATTGTGGGAGAGAAGGAAGGAGTCTCGCTTGAAGCTTTCTTGCTTGCACAATGGGGGAAGACACACAAGGGTGGAGGCTGAAAACAGTTTTCCTCTTCTTAGTTGTGTAAGCCAAAAGAACTCAAGTACAAAGAAATAGAAGAACCCTATATATGGGTCTCAAAACCAAACTCAACTAACTAAGGTGGCATACTAACTGAGCCACGAACTAGAGTAGATAAGGATAGCTATCATGTAGCTATTATTCATGGGCGGTGTACCAACCGCGTCTGCAACTGACAAGTCGGTGACATAAATATACAACGGTCACCCTGGCGTATCACGAGTGGAGCTCGATATGTCAACATGCCATAGGTTTGTCCCTCAATCTTTGTCTGGCTTGTTCCACCATTTTCTTTCTCTTTTCCCTCAGGGTGGTTTTTCTTTTCGTGGATGTGTCTGTTGTTTGCTATTTTTCTTCAGAGTGGGGTGAAGGGGGTTGTGGGATCACTTCTTCTTCAAATCTGCCCTTGTCAAATTGCAATTTAGCTTCATCCCTTTGGCAATCTTCTTGTTGTACCTCCTCTACAAACCATAGTGCATCAGTCTTCTAGGGGTTTAGGCCAACTAAAAATAAGTACTTGCATTGTTCATCAAGGCTCAACCCAACTGCAATGGGCTGTGGTGGCATGTATAGCCCTACTTGCAAAGCTCTGCATGCTATGCTTATCATCTTCTTTACCACCTCAAGGGACTCCCCTTCCTCCGTGTGAGTGGCATCCATTAGAGTATTCAGAAAAAGCTTGTTGTTGAGTATTGAATCCCACTTGGGTTGCCTCTGTTCTACTTTCTGCTATGACTTTCTCTTTTTCCACAAGAGCTAGGCGACACGCCAAGGTCTTCACTCTTTGTTCATTTTGGCTGCCCACTCTTTAGATCTCTTTTTCAACTCCTCCATACTTTCTCCTTTTCTTTGTACAAGGGCCACGAGTCTCTACTCCTCGTCTTCCAATTCTTTGCTCATTCTACCATGTTTTTCTCTTTCAAGGCTCAACTTTTTGGTCATGGTTTCCATCTCTCTGTGGTGATGCTCCTCTTCTTGCTTTCTTTCTTCTTCCCTTGCAGCAAAATCTTCCATGCCTCGTTTGATCCAATCTGTTTTACCTACAAATCCTCATGTTGCATGATTAAAAGTTTATATCCTCTCTGCATGTTCAGTAGCTCTTGATTTTCATCTTTGAGCCATTGCCGCCAACTTTCCTCCTTGTCATCTTTGGCCTTTAGTTCCTGTTTTAGATCAAAGATCTCATTTTGTTGCATAGCTATTTTCCTCATCTTTTCAAGCTAGAAGGTTGCCACTGACTCCTTTTTCACTTCCAACTCGGCCACCGCTATTTTTCTTTCCTCCTTTGCCTTCTCTAGAGAGCATTTCAACAACATATTCATCATAGTTTGCTGATGGCATCATAGTAGTAGGGATTGGAGTGGTTGAAGCTTCCACCTTTTGGCATTTCAGATCTTGCCTAGACTCGACATTTGTGGCCGGTCTTTTTTGCCTAGTGGCCATAGTCTCCACACTCTTTCCTTGGGCCAATTCCTTATTAATGAAGCATTGCATCGAGGCCACAAAATTGTTTACATCGGCGCAAGCCGAGATGCTTGGAGTGAGAGTGGTTGCCTTGCTAATGGGCACCAAGAGGAGCGGAATGGGATGGATGGGAGCCTTGCTCTTTCCTTCGATGACCACAAGCAATATGACTTCGTGTACATGAGTGCTTGAGGCAGGTCCCTCATCCCTGGGCGGAATTAAAGCCCCTAGGTCATCGAGTCAGCTTTGCTTTTCTATGGACCGGCGAGTTGTTTTAGCCATGTCCTCCTCCTCCTTTCTCCTCAACTCTTCCTTCTTTTCCACAGCTCTTCTCTCTCGCTTCCTCTATTTTCCTTGATTCTTCTGTCAACTTTTCAATTTCTTTCTTCTCTTTCTTCTTCCTCTCTTCAATCGCTTTTTCCGACTCCTTCTTGGCTTTTCTGGCTTCCTCTTTCAACTCCTTTGCCTCTTGCTTTTTCTTCTTCTCCCTCTCTTCAGCCTCTCTTAGGGATTCCATTTTGGCTCTCTCTAGATCTTCTTCTTTCTTCTTCCTACCCTCATCCTATTTCTTCTTCTGAGTTGTCTTTTTAGTGGGCTATTTTGCTTTTTTCCTTCTGGATTGAGCCTCCTGATCCTTCTTCTCTATCTCAAATTTTTTCCTATCACTCAATGGCTCTTTCTCCTGGTGGATTGGCAACCTATCTAGAGTCTCATCCTCTCCTTCTTCTCCTTGTTGAGCTTCTTTTACAGCCTCTTGGATGATGGCTATCAGCACACTTCCATATCAGATGAAAGAGGCTTTTGAGGAAGGTTTCTTTCTGTCGGTACTTTTAGAGGCTAGGGACTCTCTGCCTGCAAGTCTGTTGCCCAGGGCTAGTGCTTTGACCGCTTGGTCTATAGTCTTGTGCATGTAGCCTTTCCAATCTACCTCACCCAAGATGTGGTGGACCCCCAATAGGAACACCAAGGAAAAGGGGTTTCTATTGCAAGAAAATCTATCTTGTATCATCAACAAGCTTTTTTTCATTCTTTATAGAACCACAACAAGGAAAATAAGAAATCTTCACTCAGCATCATAGTAGATATCTCCCATGGATTTAATAGGATCAACCATAATATTCAATTTCTTCAAAGAATCCATCAATAGAAAAAGAAACAAAAAATAATACACCATTTTTTAATGGAAATAATCACATGGTATTCATCTTTGTTGTCTTCATAGTTCTCTCTCTATCTCTCATAGTAGATACATTGTTTTTAGGCAGAGAACTGAGTTTCTCTCACTTCTCTCTCTCACATACTCTTTCTCTCTCAGTAATACATCATAGCCTCATTAAAATACTCAATAATGGCCCTCAATTCTCCTCTTTTGGTCGTGGATACACCTCCCAAAATGTATGTCAGATGCAAAGAGGCACCAGAGACATCATAGTGTCTTGTGAGATCTGGCTTCTGTCACTGTTCTTATGTAGCCTTATGTGGATCTTCATCAGCTACTTCTTCACTTCAATTAGCTTGAATAGAGCTTCCATTCATCATTTTCTTTATAAAAAAAACTTTCCAAAACATTTATACATCCAATCATAACACTCAACAAAAACAAACTAAACAAACCATAGAACAACAAAAATACAGAAGAACATAACTACAGAACCTTACAGAAGATCAATAGAGACCATAAAAACCATAGAAACCAAACCAAAACCAATTCAATATTTCATAAACCTTTTAACACAACCTCAACCATCTCTCAAAACATTCATCCAACCATCTCAACTGCCATTACAAAAATAAAATAGAAGAAAATTAAACCTTACAGAACCAAACATAAAAAATTACAGAACTCTACAAAACAACATATCCTCATAAAAAACCATCATAAACCCTTCAAACATACTCAAACCATTCCAAACACTTCAAAACATCTTCAAATTCAAACAATCCATCATTAAAAAAAACTTGTCGACAACAAAAACAATAAAAAATCAACTCAAAAAACATATCATTTTAGCACTCAACATGTGGCCTGCCACATTCTCCAGCATAGGCACACTAATTTGATGCATGAGGGAGTTATAACGATGGCTGGAGAAGAGTGAGTGAACCAATTTTGCCTGCATGTGGGAATCAATATCGAGGATATCTTGTATGATGATGCCGTTGTTTGTCAAAACATCCTTCCTCTTCATCTTTAGCATAGCATACACATCTCTCTTATGTTTCTTCTCAACCTTAGGTTCCAACCCTAGTGCCTTCCCCACCAAGGCCTAGTTCAATGGCACCTACACCCATTTAGCATTCTCCCCTCTTCCCACAGTCATTGTTCTACATTCTTAATGGGGGTTGTATGTTCTCAGAAATTCCACACACTTTGTGTGGTCAAGCTCCTATGCAAACTTCTCTAGGTACTTCAAGAGGTTACACTGTTCCACCACTCTCCTTGTAGCCTCCTCGTTGGCTACCACCTCCTCAAGGTTTTGGATACTGTAGAATTTCAACTAATTATAAGCATGTTTTTTTCAGCTAATGTCATACTGTGTCCTCTCCTCCTCCGGTAAGCACGATCTTGCTGCGACATCTTTTGTTCCTGTCATGAACCATGATTCCCATTAGTGCTTTGAAAACAATTATTTGTTGAAAAGAAATACTTCATGTTTGTTGAATGAAAACATTTAAGCTCCAAAATAAACTTTCCTTTCAGAATTTTCACCCTTTATTTCAAAATTTTTGTGATATTTTTCCTCTATCACAAGTTAACATGTTTCTTTTCTTTCTAGGTTTAAGTATAGAAGACTGAGGTTTTCATGACAGTGTGTTTTTTCTTATGTGTTTATGTGTTTGGTTGATTTTGATTGGTTCTGATTTGGCTCACCTTACCCCCTCCCCTTCCAGATTTGAGAAGAATTCTTCCTACGATTGAAGGTTAGCGGGCTAGGGGCATTCAACATATGGGTTGAGTGTTTAAGCTCGCATGAGCCAAGCATAGAAATATGGATTATACTCCAGGTGAGCTTTGCGGCCTAGATTGAAGGGTGAGCTGCCTACGTATGTGATGTAAGTAACGATAGAATCGACATGGCTAGAAATATGTAACTCTTCCTTGGTTAGGAGGCGATCAAGGCAAGGGTGTCCTTTGATGTGCTCTTCCATGGGTCACGAATAGTTGTTAACATCCTATATGAGGTTAGAGTGACATAAGTTGGGTCATACTCCAATGCTTGATTGTGCGTCGTTGCTCAGTGTTGGTCATTATTTGGCATCCTTTGTGTTCCCATTGCAATCGAATAGCATACTATTCCGTAAGAATGGGGATTCAGTTTCAGCAAGTTGTTTCAACCCCTTGATTTCTGTAACGTGTCCACCTGTTATCTTCAGGACACGTCTTAGCAGTCCATCGAAAAGGATGTCTAGAAAGCTCCGCGTGGCACTCCCATGGAATGTTACGGGGTTCGCGATCTAGGACTTTCCGCGTCTGCCATGTAGCGGAAGTATTCTGGCCGTTCCCACTCAGGACCGACCTGAATAAGGGTTTTCCCTAATGGTTATTTCCTAAACGGCAACCTAGCATCAAACCCCAAGCAAACTACTTTACACAGAAACGCCAGGGCCGAAGTGGATTTACGCTGCACTTGGTTCAAGGAGAATGGGAAATGAGAGGGATGCAAGGCTCGACCTCTCTGCCATAAGGCATAGTCCCATTCCGTTCCCCTAAAACAGCGTAAACCGGGATTATTGTAACTTAGACTCTAGGTCATCGCCCTTGCTATTCATGTCCTTTGAAGCGATCTTCTTACTGTCATTTAAGATTGAGAAAAGTTCCTGGCCAACCGGGACTACCCATCCATAGGACGGACCCATGGCCGGACCCATGGCCATATCCACTGCACTTTCCTCATGTTGTTTTAGTTATTTAATTACCTACCACATTTAGTTGGACATGCATCAATCAGCTTGAACTAAAGCTGACATCTCATACAAGAAAATACACAAGATCTAACATCTAATGCTAATAATAACAAGAAATGCTACTGCCATAGTCAAGATCCATGTTCCATATGAGATGTACAAATGGAAAAATAGATGGTATGCTGAGAATTAAGTGATGATAAGCTGCTGTAGAATACTCACCTTCTACAATGGTGGACAAGGATACTCACCTCCAAGTAGGGTGGATATGGATATGCACCTCCATGAATGGTGGGAGGATGTGACCTCAAGAGCTCCACAAGGAGTTGTATTCCAAAATGATCAAAAGGTTCCCACATTTGGCCATACTCCACTATTTATAGCTAACCCTAATTAATGTGTCTAGCTCCTAAGCCTAGGTTAAATTTTCTTTATTACAAATATATTGATCAGCTGATCAAACTTGGTATCCAATCTACTACATTGTTGCTCCATAAGAGAAATCATCTTGTTAAATTTATCATCCATGGAGTGGGTAAGCTGAAGTAAACTATCATTCATGTTGCCAAGTTGCTTAGACATTTGTTGGAAGTCGTTAGAATCACGTGAGATGTTTACTTCAGTCCCTTGATCTATGACATGAGGGTTATTTGGCCATTGCACTTCGTCATTGGTGGTACTAACTCCCATGAATTCTAGCCTCTAATTTGTGGCTCTATTATTGTCATTTTTCTCAGCATGATACTCTTCCAAGCCTTCCTCAATGTGGTCTAGCATTTGCTCTTTCTTCTTGTTCCTTGACATGTTGTAATTTCAGCACTATCAGTCAAAGATTGGTCTATATCTTGAGCTATGCTTCCCCAATCCAAGTGCTTTACAGCTCCAAACGGAGCTTACAATATGTATATATACCAGATTTACTGAAATAAGCACTTTGGAAAAGGTATATAATGGTTTCGGACCAAAACAGTGTGTCTCTGCCTGCCTGCTGTCAAACTGTAGTCTACAGTGACCACCTGATGGGCTATAACTTGAGCTCCGTTACTCCAAATGAGGCGTGCTATAGCTAGGATCGAAGAGGACTTTGAGCTCTACGTATTGAGAACAAGAATCATTATTGCAGAATTAAAAATTCCTTTCTTGTAATAGGTTCTTTATGACTGTCCAAAATGGGACTGCACCCTGTAAAACCCTGTAAAAGCATTGTTTAAGCACTGTTTCATCCCATATGCATATAGACCATGGTAAAACTCGTGTGGGCACTGAAGGGAAACCTATAAGATATAGTCACAACCTGGAATCAAATCTGTAGCACTTGTGGACCTGTCAAATTGTTCAAAACTGTGACCAAACTGTCATATTTTTCCCTGTTTGTACCAAGTATCTTCAAATCTTTTCCACTCTCATCCTGAGTGGTCTTCCATGGTCCACCACCTGTGGTGAGGGATAAAATGGTGGACAGACACCTAAATGGTCTCTTAAACTCCGGAAGGTGTGAAAGTTCCTTCTGGGCCAGGTTGTGCACCCTTACAGAGTCGTCAATAGCAAGGGAGGGTCACCTCACTATTATCTTGCTATCTCGTCCGACTTTGACCTTTTTCCTTGGTCGGTATTGAACATGGCAGAGCTAGTATTCTAACAAACAAGGTATGATATGCAAGAACAAATCAAGACATTGTTCCTTTCATGATATGCATGAATTGGAAAGGTATCTTGAATGAAAATGGACTGAGATAGGCTTACCAATAGTAACAGTGACTCACTGCATACTATGCTTACCTTTACAAATTTATTTTGGGAAATTCTCAAAGATTGGGTCAACACAAAGTCATGGGTTAGGGTTAGGTAAATCTCAATAAAAATATGAAGGATTATATGATGAATTTTGAAGTCTTCAATCAATCAAATGCAATAGATCAATGGGATGATCAAAACTCAATCAATGAATGGCTCAATGACTGAGTAGATACTCAATCAGTGCTTGACAATCCAAATTGAATTCTTATTGTATGAATTTTGATGATTCATTATCAATCAATGCTGAAGGTAAAGTCTATGAAGCAAGTCATTGCTTAGATTACTCTCTTAATCTCTCCTTCAACAATAGGAGATGCAATCAACAAGTGGATTAATGATTGGAGAGATTAAAAAGAGTATTAGAAGTACCTCTTCCAATGCTTGGAGAAGAAGATGTTGCTTGTCTCAAACCTCAGCCATAAAGAGTGATAGCCCAACTTCATAAATCCTCCAATTGATCAAGAGAGAGTAATACTCCATAATTCCATACAATAGCTCCAAGTATGATCCAAGGATGATGCCTTGAGTGAGTCTTCAACTCGAAGAAGCCAAATGAATGGAAGATCCTTTGTAATTGGAGCCTCTTTGACTAAGATTTCCAAGAAATTCTTCAATCCGTGTCATGCTTGAAGTCCAAGAGAAGATTGGCTTTCAATCTTGAATCCATTGCTTAAAGCCTTCAAAACCTTGAGTGTTTGGAGTAGTAGGAAGGTCCTTGAAGTCATTTAAGACCAAAGCCCCATGAAATAGAAGAGAATAGACAAAAAATTTGAAGCCTATAGCTTGCTGCCTTGTTTTGACTCTATAGCCAACTCTCTTTGAAGCTTCAAGTCCAAGAATGCTTCAATGTCGGTCCCTTGAGTGTTGAGGAATCTCTAGGAAGTAAAATAGAGTAAAAGCCCCTTGATCTCTTCAAGAATTTCCAAAAATTTTGAGTGTTGTCCTAAAATCTGCCATAACTAGGGTTTCATGTAAGCTTCAAGAACTCCAATGTTGTGAAGAAGAAGATGTTTGAGGCCAAGATCTTCAAGATAATGCTCTAAATAGCCATGCCATAGTGCTCAAGGCTTGAAGCATCAAATCATTTTGATCATGTGGTAAGTAGACATGCTGAAAATTGGTGCAAAATTGCTGATCACATACTCCTTTACCATCATGAGCAAATCGATGAGAAGTGTACCATATAGATACTCTATAGCAAGCTTATAACTCAAAGAAGATTCCTACCAAGCCGTTTGATGGATAGAAGCCATGGGAGGAAGATATGAGCAAATATCTCTATGGCAGTTTGTAGGGAAGCTTGAGAGAAAGAGGAAAGAGAAGAAGAAACCCTTGGTTAACAAAAAGTAACCCTGTTTACTCCTCCCTAATCCCTGTTTAACTCTAGTTAGTCCAATCTCCCTCCAAAATGACCTGTGAATTGACCACGAACTGTTATTTTCACCATAGAACCTCCAAGAACCTCAAAAATAGTGATGAGTTGATGCAGATAGCCATGGCTAGTCACAGTTTGAACTGTAACTAAGCCTGTGACCAAATCTTGTCCTCCCAGTTACCCTGTAACAAGTCTGTGACTAAAATTCACCATGAAAATGACCCTTCCCATGGATCAAAATCCATGCTCTAATACCAATGAGATAAAGCTGACATCTCATACAAGAAAATACACAAGATCTAACATCTAATGCTGACAATAACAAGAAATGCTACTGCCATAGTCAAGATCCATGTTCCATATGAGATGTACAAATGGGAAAATATATGGTATGCTGAGAATCAAGTGATGATAAGCTGCTGTAGAATACTCACCTTCTACAATGGTGAACAAGGATACTCACCTCCAAGTAGGGTGGACATGGATATGCACCTCCATGAATGGTGGGAGGATGTGACCTCAAGAGCTCCACAAGGAGTTGTATTCCAAAATGATCAAAAGGTTCCCACATTTGGCCATACTCCACAATTTATAGCTAACCCTAATTAATGTGTCTAGCTCCTAAGCCTAGGTTAAATTTGTTTTATTACACAACTTCCTTAATTAGCCTGTTAGGTAGTACCGATTCCTTCACATAATCATAGCACTTGACGTAGAAAAACAGTATCAAACAAGTTTCTTTTCAACAGGTTATCATTTTTATCTTTGAAATACATTTATAAAATCCAGCCCGTAGGCTTATCCATAATCTTCCCGAAGGCTATCCAGCAATCCACAGGGATTACTAATCCAAGATTCCACCCGTAGACTAGTATGCGGGCTTCAAGATCCAATCCCAAGTCACGTTGGCCTCTTGTGCAGGGCTCGGAAGGCGAGGGATTTACGACTAGAGCCCCCCTGGCACCCAAGCATCCTCCTACTCCAAGTAGCGCTCAACGGAGAGACCTCTCGTGGCGGGTTCGGTCCACCTTCCCGACGCGGTTAACAACCCCCTTGGTTAGGGTCAGGCAGGCAGTCGGGGGTAACTGAGGCTGCCTCTCCCTTCTGTCAAGAATCTCGTGGTGGGGGAACTTGCTCAAGATGCTGCGCCGAACACACACAGAATGCACAAGGAGAAGCTCACTCAAGAGACAAGAAGAGAGATGGAGGCCAAAACGTTTTCTTGCTGGTTTCTTCTTCTTCTTCCACACTCTTTACAATGTACACAAAGTATAGATAAGATACAACATAAAGGAAAGTGGCCTACTAAGTCAAACAATGCATAACTGACTACACTAGTCGACTGGTGCTATAACTATGCCAGCTGTAAATAGGTGTAACAACCTGAATATAATAAGTAATGAGTCAATGGCCATGTGAGAATCATAATGACCACCGATGTGCTAAGTGTAGATGTGTGGACCCATCTAACTAGGCGGTCCATCATCAATGTCCGCATGTGTTGAGCTTGTCATCTCAACACCTTCAAGCCTTCAACTTGAAGCATTAGATATCTTTTCATCCTTTAATTCCTTGAGAAAACAAAGCAAACAGTGCTCTATACAACTATTACAAGCACAATCATTTCCAGTGGTTGTTATTTGGCAAACTGCTAAGGAGTGAATCCCTCTTTCCGAATGCATTCAGCATTCAATCCGGGGGATCAATTGCGACTTGGGAAGATTCGCAAGGGTTTGTTTGTTAACCCTTATATCCTTGGGTTAGGGCCATACCCTATTAACCCAACTTAACCAATACCTTAAGTTCTATTAGCAATAAATATGTTATTCCAACTTACTGATTGGTCTTTTTCTTCCAAGAAAATATCTAATCCATGTATCTTGGTCACTTTACCCAAGAAAGATGCTATATCAGGACGATTATTCATCCTCTTGCAAGATAAAATTGCGTAAGAATCTGCCAATCTCATTCCGAGGAATTGGCCATTCCCTTGTGATCAAATCATAAGATCATGTGACTCTGCAACATGTTGCACCAGTGTCGCATCTAAATCCATGGGACTATTTTACCCATCAAACGGTGTCTTCTAATCACGGAGTCATGATTAGATAGGGAACAAGATTAGGGTGTCTTCATAATAATCCGTTCCTGATTGCACTAGGCCGGCATTGTCGGTCCTAAGGTTCCAATTTAAACCAAGTTTCATCCTTTTTTCGAGAGAACCTTAGGATAAAAACCCTAGATCATCTCTCGCAAGTACGTCCTATTATCCCTATATTCCATGAATGTGGGCAAGTCTTTAGGGTATAAGAGTTTCAGGTTTGGCAATAAGAGTGATTAGGTCACATCCTCAATGTGCTAAACCCTAGTTAGCTCTTTGGGATATGTTGCATTGATATAACCATTCTTAAACGAGTCCCTCGCGATTTAGGTATTTAGGTTAAACCAATTTACTTGTCTATTCTTCAAGATATTTACGATACCATTTTCATAACCACATGATTCATTGCCTACGTTTGAGTAGATTTACAAACCCTACTTTTTTGGTTAAAATCAAAGCATATGCTAAGTTATGGCATAACTTCTATTGATTCAGCTAGAACATGCATTCAAGATTCATGCTGCTAAGCGTTAGGGTTTTTTGTGAACCATGTAGCTTTTTCTAACTTCTTTTCTACATGAGATATTCGTATGTTGAATGAGCATTACACAATATTTTGTAACTATTTACATAGTTGATTGAGATTTATGCGAATTTCCTAGAGTTTAATCTTCTTCATGCAGCCCTAGAGTCATTTCCATGCCTAGCAATTTCCTATGGTTGTTAGCAACCTTCTTTAAAGAATCATTTCGAAGAAAAAAAGTTCAATAATGCGACATGCGGTTTATTCCTTCCATGCATAATCAAAGTGTACTATCATAATTCCGACTTGTAAAGATGGGCATTAGTTAATCTAATTTTGTAACTTTGCAATGCATAAAAACCACTTGCTAGGAATGCATAGAAATCTTATGCTCACTTTATTTTGTTCGTTTCATTGAAAAATACTAATGACCGAATCCCTCAATTGTGAGCTATTAGCCAAAGTATTTTCAATCGAAAAAAAAACATGCATCCTCATTCCTTAAATGATCCATGCATAATTGAAATATTACGACGTTAATCAAAATTAGGAAGAAAACTTGGACTTGTGGTGAAATATCCAAAATGGATGTTAGGAGATGATCCTCCTCGGGTTGCGCCTTGTGCCTTCTTAGGGGCCATCATGAATTTGGCATTTTCACCTTGGATCAGATTTATGATCTAGGCCATCTCCTTTGCAAGCGAAACTCCCTTTGTGACCGATTGCACCGTCTTTCCGAATCAGGCTTTAGAAGGCCTTATAGGCTTGTGGGAGTTGCAATAGGAAAGATGGTTTTTGATTCGGCAGTTAAAATGAACTTGAGGAGAATCAATGAAAAGAAATGGGTTTAAAACTTTGTGGGGATGCTATGAAAATGGGCTTGAAAAACCCGGTTATTGTGAGCTTTATGGGAGATGTAAGGAAAGGAAAATCCACGGAAATGGAGTTTAAAAATGACTTTGTGGAATGCAAGGGCCTGAACTCTGCGTTTGAAAAACCCGCTTTGTAGAGCCGATGGAAAAGGGGTTTTTGAAACCCGGGAGTGAGGATTTCCACGGGAAAGGTTTCTTTAAATGGATCACTGAAAGGATCTTCAAAACCTAGCCTAAAGTGGGATTTTGGGGGCAAGGGGGCAAAGGGGTATAAAACAAGCTTGGAAAGGCTTTAATCTCGGGGGGGGGGGGGGAGCGGCGGCGGGGGTGGTTGGGGTTATAAAAACCTGCCTAAGAGGCAATGGGAAAGGGGTTTAAAAGTGGCAAAAAAGGGACTTATATATGAAAGGGGGAAAAGGGGGTGTAAAAGACTGCTTGTGAATGGGGGCTTATGAAAGCCCCCTTAGAAGCTTTTCAAGAAGCTTCTTGAAGCTTCTATAGGCGTGGAGAAGCTACGTGGAGGAAAGGAGACGAGTTCTTCTGGCGGCATGTTGGCGGGTAGGCCGAGATGAGGCTATGGCAGAATTCGGCGGCAGCTTCCTTCTTCACGGCGTCGATTCTCCTCCCACTCTCCTTCTCAGTCAGCATTACCCTCTCTCTTCCAGCTCTCCCTCTTAACGGTAGCATGATGGCTTCAATCTCTTTCTTCCTTGGCCTGGGCAGCGTCCCGTCCTATGTCTATCCTACTCCCCCCCCCATAGGGGTTTTTATAGGAAAGGGAGAGGTACCTCCCTCCCACCATGCGGCCCGACTGCATGGCATTAACCCCCCCATGGCATCCAGCGCGGTGCTTGGTCATAGCGCCTCCCCCTCCCTCTCCTCCAGCATGGCTGTCGGCTGGGGGAAAGAGGGGATAATTTCTTTTTAAAAATCCATTATTGCAATATTATCCTTTTGGCCTCCTATCAAGAGGAGGTTCTTATGAAGAACACGGGTTAGGAATCAGAAATATTACATTCTCTCCCTCTTGGAGGAATCGAGATGTCCTCATCTCGAGATAAACTAGGGATATTGATGGTTTAGAGTGCTTTCATCTACCCAAGTGGCATCCTCCTTGGGATAATCTTTCCACTGGACGAGGCATTCTCTCAAGGTTCTGGATCTCAGTTGTCTCTCCCTAACATCTAAGATCCTGTCAGGCCATAGTTCAAGGACTCCTTGACTAGGCATTACAACTTGTTGGTCATCAAGTACATGACTAGGATTTGGTACACACTTCTTCAATAGGCTGATATATAATACATTATGAACCTTTAGGTTCTCAGGGAGTTGCAGTCTATAAGCATTAGGTCCTAGGCACTTGAGGATCTTGTATGGTCCACAATACCTTGGACTTAGCTTCTTGCAATCTCCTAAGGATAGGAAACTCTTCTTTGGGCGTACGCGAATGAAGACCATGTCTCCTTCCTCAAAGATTCTATCTTGATGCTTCAAATCTGCGTATGCCTTTTGTCTATCCTTGGCAGCTTGGATGTCCTGTCTTATTGACTTTATTTGGTCATCCATTTCTTCCAACGTCTGCCTTGAAGCTTCAACCCTCAAGGTTGGATCTGAGAAGTTTAGGGGACTTAGACAGTCATGACCATACAATGCTTGAAAAGGGGCCATGTGAATGCTTTGTTGGTAAGAAGCATTGTAGGCAAATTCCACCAAAGGTAAGTATTGAATCCACCTTTTTGGCTCATGATAGCAGTGTGCCCTAAGCATATCCTCGATGACTTGATTGACTCGCTCCGTTTGACCATCAGTTTGGGGATGGTAAGCTGTGCTAAAATAGAGTTGAGTTCCAATGGCTTCAAAGATAGATCTCCAAAAATGTGATGTGAAAAGAGAATCACGATCACTAATGATTCTTCTGGGTAGCCCATGTAGCTTGAATATCTCCTTGATAAACAACCTTGCAATGTCCGAGGCTTTATAGTTTGTCTTTACTGGAATAAGATGATGGAGTTGTATCCTCCCTGAACTTGGGGTAGGCCAACAACAAAGTCCATACTGATGAATTCCCATTTCATTTGGGGAATGTCAAGTGGTTGCAACTTCCCTGTCATCTTGACATGTTCGGCTTTGATACGTTGACAAGAGAAACATTCAGTGACATATTTGAGCACGTCACCTTTAAGCCTTTCCCAATAGTAGCTCTTCCTAACTGCATTGAGAGTCTTGGCATAGCCAAGATGTCCTGAGAAAGGGGAATTATGAGCTTCCCACAATATCTTCTGCTTAAGTGACTGGCTTGCCGGTATACATACTCTCGTTCTATAGTAGACAAGTCCACTATTGACAGAGAATTCATGATACTTAGCCTATAGCTTTTGGTCCTGGTCCTTGATAGAGATATCCCTTAGCATCTTCTGGTAGGACAGATCATGGCATGCTTCCTCTTTAGCTCGCTCAATTATTGGGTTGTTTGGCATGGACACCTTTGTAGCTAGAGATCTAGCTGTTGATGGGTTTTGCAAGATTAGAGAATTAAGGAATGCCTTGCGACTGAGTGCATCGGCAACTACATTCTCCTTTCTTGGTCGATATTTCATTTCAAAATCATACTCTTCCAGCACTTCAATCCACCCACGTTGCCTCATGTTGAGCTCGCTCTGGGTAAAGATCCAGTTGAGACTTTTATGATCATTCACTAGAGTAAACTTGTTACCCAATAGGTAGTGTCTCCAAAGCTTTAGAGCATGGATGATAGCTAATAGTTCTAGATCATGGGTAGCATAATTCTTCTCATGGCTCTTCAGTTTCCTTGAAGAGTATGCTACAGGATGACCTTCTTGCATGAACACACATCCTAAGGCAAGCGTGCTAGCATCAGTTACTACCTCGAACTCCTTACTGAGGTCTGGAAGCTTTAGGATAGGTGCTAATACCAATTTTTGCTTCAATCTCTCAAAGCTGTTTTGTTCAAGAGTTGACCATGCAATGGAAGTTTGCTTCTTCAGTAAGTTCATCCCTACTGCAATCAAAGCATAGTTTTTTATGAAGACCCTATACCATCCTATCAATCCAAGAAAACTGCGTATTTCTTTGACAGTCGTTGGTATTGGCCATTCTAGCAAATCTCTCACCTTGGCTTGGTCCACTGAGATTCCTTCTGCTGATACAATGAATCCCAGATATTCAATCTGACATTTGAAGAATGCACGTTTCTTCATCTTAGCATACAGTTTGTGTGACCTCATTGTCTCAAGGACAATCCGAAGTTAGGGTTCATGATCTTCCTCTTGTTTGGAATAGACTAAAGTGTCGTCAAAGAAGACGAGTACAAAGTCATCAAGATATGGCCTAAAAATATCTTGCATTAACCTGTTGAAGGTGGTAGGCACATTCGTAAGCCCGAATGACATAACTAGAAACTCAAAGTGTCCATATCTTGTGTTGAAGGCCATCTTTGGGATATCTTCTTCCTTGATCCTTATCTGATAGTAACCAAACCTGAGATCAATCTTGGAAAATATCTTCACACCCTGAAGACGATCAAGAAGCTCATCTATTCTACAAATAGGGTACTTATTCTTGACAGTTGATTGATTCAACCCTCTGTAATCAATACATAGTCAAAGTGTTCCATCTTTCTTTTTATGGAACAGTATTGGAGCTTGCCATGGTGAAATGCTAGGACGGATGTAGCCCTGGTCTAGCAGTTGCTTGATATGTTCCTTCAGCTCAATTGCTTCCGGGATGGACATTCTATAAGGTCTCTTTGCAATTGGGACAGCTCCTGCCACTAGCTTGATCTCATGATCCACTTCTCTTTGAGGCGGGAGTTCTATTAACTCTTCAGGAAATACGTATGCATATTCCTTTAGCCATGAAGGTCCTTCACTAGACTCCTACTTCTGATCTAACTTGTTGAGCTTAATCAAGTAGACAGGTAGTCCTTTTCTGACTCCCTTTATAATCTGAGATGCTTCGGCCAATTGAATTTTTGGCTTCCCAGCCTCTCCTTGAGTTGTGACCAATTTCCCTTCAGTGTTTCGAAATGAAATTTGGCCCTTTCCACAATGAATGTGGGCGTCATTTGGTTTAAGCCAAACCATACCGAGTAGACACTCCTGGATACCTAGATTCATGACTCTAAATTTGACCGAAGTTGTCTTTCCTCCCAGAAAGAATTCCACCTTAGCAGTTTGCCTGGTACAAGTGACTTCACGACCATTTGCTAATTCCACAAGCAAGGTAGGTGCTTCTATTGTGGCTATTCAATCTTTTTGCACAAGCTGGTGAGATAAAGGAATGTGTACTGCCACAATCAATCAAGGTCTTGAAACCTTTACCTTAATAGTCTGACAGTGTCTGAATCACTGAGAACTGGCGATTCGGGCCTTTCTTGTGTAGAGCAGCATGGACTGTCGCCCTTTCAAACTCTGCTTCCATGGTCGGATCTTCTTCTTCGCACATTTCCCTATTGGCAACGCAGAGAGTTCTTCCTCAGCCTTGAGTAGCGGCTCCCTGGCCATGGCCTATTCCTTAGAATGGTGCCTGGCGCTATCCTCCTCCAAGCTTGGGACATTGCCTCTTGAAATGACTGGGCTCGTTGTAGTGGAAACAATGGAAGTCTCGGCCATTGCTTTGGGTAGGGACAAAGTTGTTGACATTATTAATCCTTGCTTTCTTTCTTTGTCCCCGATTCTGACCTTGAACTCTCTTCATTTGAGGCCTATATGCTCCTCTATTCAGGTCATTATAAGACCAAGTTTTGTTACCTCTTGGTCTAGCTTGCACCTCCTGAGTTATAGGCGCAGCTCGAATGAGTGCGTCCTGAAGATCTGATGGGCGCATAGATTTGAGACGGGTATTCACTGATGGGTTTAAACCAGCACAAAATTTTGACACCTGCTATGTCATATCCATCTGTGGCGCATACTTAAGAAGTGAGACAAATTTAGAGTAGTATACGTCAAGAGTGAGTCCCAGCTGTTTTAGCTCGTAGAACTCATTCATTTTCTACATGCGATATGCAGGTGGTAGGTATCTTCCCTGCATGGCTTTCTTCAGCTTCTCCCAGGTAACAGATCCTTCTGCTATCCCTTGATCTCTGCACGATTGCTTCCACCAAAGTCTAGCTTCACCGTGAGCTTCAGCTTAGCGAGCATAGCCTGGTTGGCGGGTGTAGTACCGGCTGCTTCAAAGTAATCCTCCATGGATTCAATCCAAATTTCAGCATCCGCTTGGATAGTCCTACCTTTCCCGTCAAATTCGGGTGGCTTAATTTGCTTGAGAATAAACTTCTTCTCCTGGATTACAGCAGTACTTGATGTAGGAGGCAAACTAGGAATATGTACCTGGGGTTGTGCCTGGATAAAGGTTTCTTAACATTACTACTCGTTAATCGTTACGATTTAAATTTCATCTCCATTTCATCTATCAACCAAGCAATCTAACCACTTAACTTCTTATCAATTCTCATGAACAAAACAAACATTGATAAAAAGAAGTCTTATTGAATTTATATGGGCCTAGCCCTTTCGGAGTACAACATCTCTTGGTATGGCAAAGCATCTATTACATTTAGTTCAGGGATAATAGTGTTGTATTAAATTTATCTACGGGAACTGGATAATAGTATGGTTTTGGGTCATGGATCTTCAGGAATCGGTAAGTCATTGGAAGATAAGGGTATCCTTTTCTTTGGAACCCATTCTTCTCGTAACACCCCAACACTTTGATCCTCTCGGTGGGAATTACACGGGTCACTTCCTCATAGACATATGAGTTTAGCTCAACCCTCCGACCTCGGATATGTAAAGTTGAGTTTAAGTGAGCCTCCATAAAAATGAACAGCTTCACGATCTTAAGGTCTTCCAACCACTTAATCCTCTTTAAGTTAGTTTGAAGGTATGCAAACTGGTAGGCAGCTATATAGTAGATTCCTAAGGCACCCATCCATCTTCATTCCACATAAAAAGGTGATGGATTATAGATAGCTCTAGGATGTTCATCATGTCAACCCTTTGTTGATAATCCGGGGAATGCATCGCAGTCATAAACATGACTCGGAACACTAAGAACCTGTTCCATGCTTCACAATTCTGCAAGACAGCATTGCAAGTAAGGAAATGTTCGGAACAATAAAATTTGCTTTACTTCATCTTATTAAGATTTCATAAAAACAAATCCTTCGTTGGTTAACTCTAATACCAACTGTAACATGTCCACCTGTTATCTTCAGGACACGTCTTAGCAGTCCATTGGAAAGGATGTCTAGAAAGCTCCCGTGTGGCACTCCCATGGAATGTTACGGGGTTTGTGATCTAGGACTTTCCGCATCTTCCATGTAGTAGCGGAAGTATTCTGGCCATTCCCACTTAGGACCGACCTAAATCAAGGTTTTCCCTAATGGTCATTTCCTAAACGACAACTAGCGTCGAACCCCAAACGAACTACTTTACGCAAAAACACCAGGGCCGAAGCAGATTTACGCTGCACTTGGTTCAAGGAGAATGGGAAACAAGAGGGATGCAAGGCTAGACCTCTCTGCCATAAGGCATAGTTCCATTCCGTTCCCCTAAAACAGCATAAACCGAGATTATTATAACTTAGACTCTAGATCAGTGCCCTTGCTGTTCGTGTCCTTTGAAGCGATCTTCTTACTGTCATTTAAGATTGAGAAAAGTTCCCGGCCAACTGGGACCACCCATTCGTAGGACAGACCCATGGCCACATCCACCGCACTTTCCTTAGGTTGTTTTAGTCATCTAATTACCTACCACATTTAGTTGGACATGCATCAATCAACTTCCTTAATTAGCCTGCTAGGTACCGATTCCTTCACGTAATCATAGCACTTGACATAGAAAAACAGTATCAAACAAGTTTCTTTTCAACAGGTTATCATATTTATATTTGAAATACATTTATAAAATCCAGTCCGTAGGCTTATCCATAATCTGCCCAAAGGCTATCCAGTAATCCACAGGGATTACTAATCCAAGATTCCTCCCGTAGACTAGTATGCGGGCCTCGAGATCCAATCCTAAGTCACGTTGGCCTCTTGCCTAGGGCCCGGAATGCGAGGAACTTACGGCCAGAGCCCCCGTGGAACCCAAGCATCCTCCTGCTCCAAGTAGCGCTCAACGGAGAGACCTCTTGCGGCGGGTTCGGTCCACCTTCCCGACGCGGTTAACAACCCCCTTGGTTAGGGTTAGGTAGGCAGTCGGGGGTAATTGAGGCTGCCTCTCCCTTTCAGACCTTCAACCTAAAGCATTAGATATCTTTTCATCCTTTAATTCCTTGAGCAAACAAAACAAACAGTGCTCTATACAACTGTTACAAGCACAATCATTTCCAGTGGTCGTTATTTGGCCAAGTGCTAAGGAGTGAATCGTTCTTTGCGAATGCATTTAGCATTCAATCTGGGATCAATTGCAACTTGAGAAGATTCCCAAGGGTTTGTTTGTTAACCCCTATATCCTTGGGTTAGGGATGTACCCTATTAACCCAACTTAACCAATATCTTAAGTTCTATTAGTAGTAAATATATTATTCAAATTTACTGATTGGTCTTTTGCTTCCAAGCAAATATCTAATCCCTGTATCTTGGTCACTTTACCCAAGAAAGATACTATATCAAGATGATTATTCATATTCTTGCAAAATAAACTTGCATAAGAATCTGCCAATCTCATTCCGAGGAATTGGCCATTCGCTTGTGATCAAATCACAAGATCATGCGACTCTGCAACATGTTGCACCAGTGTCGCATATAAATCCATGGGACTATTTTACCCATCAAATGACATCTTCTAATCACAGAGTCATGATTAGATAGGGAACAAGGTTAGGGTGTCTTCATAACAATCCGTTCCTGATTGCACTAGGCCGGCATTGTCGGTCCTAAGGTTCTAATTTAAATCGAGTTTCGTCCTTTTTGCAAGCGAACCTTAGGATAAAAACCCTAGATTATCTCTCGCAAGTACGTCTTATTATCCCTACATTCCATGAATGTGGGCAAGTCTTTAGCATATAAGAGTTTCAGCTTTGGCAATAAGAGCGATTAGGTCACATCCTCAACGTGCTAAACCCTAGTTAGCTCTTTGGGATATGTTGCATTGATTTAACCATTCTTAAACGAGTCCCTCGTGGTTTAGGTATTTAGGTTAAACCAATTTACTTATCTATTCTTGAAGATATTTACGATACCATTTTTGTAACCACATGATTCATTGCCTATGTTTGAGTAGATTTATAAACCCTACTTTTCTGGTTAAAATCAAAGCATATGCTAAGTTATGGCATAACTTCTATTGATTCATCTAGAACATGCATTCAAGATTCATGCTACTAAGTGTTAGGGTTTTATGTGAACCATGCAGCTTTTTCTAACTTCTTTTCAAAATGAGATATTCGTATGCTGAATGAGCATTACACAATCTTTTGTAACTATTTACGTAGTTGATAGAGATTTATGCGAATTACCTAGAGTTTAATCTTCTTCATGCAGCCCTAGAGTCATTTCCATGCCTAGCAATTTCCTATGGTTGTTAGCAACCTTCTTTAAAGAATCATTTCGAAGAAAAAAAGTTCAATAATGCGACATGCAGTTTATTCCTTCCATGCATAATTGAAGTATACTATCATAATTCCGACTTGTAAAGATGGGCATTAGTTAATCTAATTTCATTACTTTGCAATGCATAAAAACCACTTGCTAGGAATGCATAGAAATCGTATGTTCACTTTATTTTGTTCGTTTCATTGAAAAATACTAATGACCGAATCCCTCAATTGTGAGCTATTAGCCAAAGTATTTTCAATCGAAAAAAAAATGCATCCTCATTCCTTAAATGATCCATGCATAATTGAAATATTACGACGTTAATCAAAATTAGGAAGAAAACCTGGACTTGTGGTGAAATATCCACATGGATGTTAGGAGATGATCCTCCTGGGGTTGCGCCTTGTGCCTTCTTAGGGGCCATTGCGAATTCGGCCTTTTTTCCTTGGACACAGATTTATGATCTAGGCCATCTCCTTCGCACGCGAAACTCCCTTTGTGACCGATTGCACTGTCTTTTGGAATCAGACTTTAGAAGGTCTTATAGGCTTGTGGGAGTTGCAATAGGAAAGATTGTTTTTGATCTGGCGGTTAAAATGAACTTGAGGAGAATCAATTAAAAGAAATGGGTTTAGAACTTTGTGGGGATGCTATGAAAATGGGCTTCAAAAACCCGGTTATTGTGAGCTTTATGGGAGATGTAAGGAAAGGAAAATCCATGGAAATGGAGTTTAAAAATGGCTTTGTGGAATGCAAGGGCTTGAACTCCGATTTTGAAAAACCCGCTTTGTAGAGCTGATGGAAAAGGGGTTTTTGAAACCCGGGAGTGAGGATTTTCACGGGAAAGGTTGCTTTAAATGGATCATGGAAAGGGTCTTTAAAACCCGGCGTAAGGTGGGTTTTTGGGGGCAAGGGGAAAAGGGGTATAAAAGAAGCTTGGAAAGGCTTTAATCCGCGGGGGGGGGGGGGGGGGGGGGGGGGGGTTTTGTGGTTATAAAAACATGCCTAAGAGGCAATAGGAAAGGGGTTTAAAAGTGGCAAAAAAGGGACTTATATATCAAAGGGGAAAAAGGGGGTGTAAAAGGCCGCCTGTGAAGGGGGGGCTTATGAAAACCCCCTTAGAAACTTTTTACAAAGCTTCTTGAAGCTTCTATAGGCATGGAGAAGCTACGTGGAGGAAAGGAGACGAGTTCTTCTGGCGGTGTGCTGGCGGGCATCCCGAGATGAGACCATGGTGGAATTCGCAGCAGCTTCCTTCTTCACGGTGTCGATTCTCCTCCCACTCTCCTTCTCACTCTCAGCGTTACCCTCTCTCTTCCAGCTCTCCCTCTTAACGGCAACGTGACGGCTTCAATCTTCTTCTTTCTTGGCCTGGGCAGCGTCCCATCCTATGTCTATCCTACTCCCCTCCCATAGAGGTTTTAATAGGGAAGGGAGAGGTACCTCCCTCCCACCATGCAGCCCGACTGCATGGCATTAACCCCCCCATGGCATCTAGCGCGGTGCTTGGTCATAGCGCCTCCCCCTCCCTCTCCTCCAGCACGACCGTCGGCTGGGGGAAAGAGGGGATAATTTTAAAAATAATTGCCATTATTGCAATATTATCCTTTTGGCCTCCTACCAAGAGGAGGTTCTTATGAAGAACACAGATTAGGAATCGAAAATATTACAATTTCCTGGTCAGTGATAGCAGAAGTAACTGGCTTATCATATGACGTAATGAGACAAGTTTTGATAGCTTGCTCTCTAGATATCTCAGTGTTGAGCAACTCTGTAGCAGCAGGTGCTTTGATGAATGCAAATTCAAATGTGTCCCATGAACAAGGCATCATACGAACTTCGATTGCTAAGGGCTCTTGCAACAGGTCTAAGTCCAAGTGGTCATAGCTCAAAGACAGTGACACAAATGAGGAATCTAAGTGTCTAAGGCAAGTAATCACATCATTCCCTGTGTCTTCTACTAGATCTGCGCGGTCAGTGCCAAGAATGATTTCCCTCATAGGAGGGTCTAAGGCTTGCGGGTGGTTCAGGTTTGACAGAACTAGAGAGTTTGACAGCATGGTTGCGATTTTGGTTGTTCTTGAGATTGCAGTTGGGTCCCTTGCACAATGGGCTTGAAGAACTGTACTGTTAATGGGCACTGCTACTTGCAGATGTGACTTCCTGTTACGTGGTAATGGTTTAGTAGTAGCAGGCTGAGATTTTGGTTGATAGACTTGGTTGGTATTCATGGGCATAATCAATTGTGAGTCTATGGGCTTGCTATCTCGAGGCTTATGCGACTTTAGGCCTTAACATGTTGTATGGCTATGTATGGTTAAGCATGAGGCAAGATTTGATCAGTGCCTTTGGTTATTTTAGTCTTAGGGATCCATATCCAAGCATTACCCTCATAATAGCCTTGCCCTTGCAAAAGGTTCTTAGGAACCCATCATGGCATACATCGCGATCTGTAGCTTTGTCTTGGCCTCCTAGGTTTTGTGGTTGCGTTCTTAGCCTTGCAAAGGCGTGGACGATTGCTCCTCGGTGGCAAGCTGTGATGTTTAGGTACCCATCTGAACTGGGGTTCATGGGCATTGGCTTTGGCCTTACTGGGTTATTGGCATAGAGGCTCGACGGGTTGTAACAAGTCACAACCCCCTCCTTAGACTTGGCTATAGGTGTTTCTACCGGTGGCTTTGCACATCTCGTAGGAGTTGCGCAGCCCTTGCTAAAAGATGCTACTATATGTGGACATTGCCAATGGCTACATGGATACGATGTGACTCATAATCAACATTGCAATGAGCTCTCTTTTTAAAGGTTCAACCTAGCAGCGACTTTGTGCCTACATCTTTAGTATTTGGCAACACATAAAAGATCATAGGTGTGCTCTCAGACTCAATAGAAACTACGACCTTGCACTTCCATAGGAGAGCATATGATCGGCCCCTTGTGGTTTGCCAATGTGGGTCCAGTGATCATGGACTAAGACATTAAATTCTTCTCCCTCATCGATCAAGGCATTGAAAGTGTATGTTTTCTTAGTAGTGACCGTGATGTAGAGGTAAGAGGTTCAGTTGCTTCCTTATTTTCATCATTAATCTTCGTGATTGTGGCTACTCATACCTTGACAAGGAGTTCCAACATTGGTGGTTCATGTAGAGGATGCGTGGGAGGGTAGTACTTCTTGATTCGACTTCCATTGAAGAAGCCTATGCCCTGGCCTTCTAGAGTCTTGAGCTCAACATTACCAGTTCGGGTGATGGCATGAACATTGAAAGGCCTTAGACCTTTAAAATTCATTTTTTGTTTATGTCCCTTAACGAAGTACAAGAGCACTAAGTCACCCTATTCAAAGTCACACTTCTTGACATGCTTGTCAAACCAAATTTTGCATCATGCTTTCTCACATATGAGCGCATGGATAGCTAGAAGTCCAGTTTTTGAGAGGCGTTCGAGTTCAACTAGACATTCCGTCCATGCCTTCTTCCCTTCCCATCATTTGTGAAGTGTGATCCTCAAGCTAGGAACGAAGAACTCTTCAAGTAGAATTGGTTCAGTTCCATAGGTCAACCTAAAAGGCATCTAGCCTACAACTGTTTTATAGGCTGTGCAGTAAGCCCACAAGGCTTCCATCAACTTGTTATCCCAATCACTGTGTAAAGAAGAGACTACCTTGGTCAGGACGTTTACAAGAATTTTATTTGTGGATTCTACCTTGCCATTTGTCTGAGGCTAGTATGGTGAGGATTTCTGATGGATAATTAGAAAGGTGGATAGAATATGGGCAATTGCTTCATTAATGAAGTGTGTGCCCTGGTGGCTAACCACTTTGATGGGGAAGCCAAATCATGAGATTACCTACTCCCATAGGAACTTGGCAGTCGTTCTAGTGTCATTCTTTCTCGTAGCTCTTACTTCTATCCATTTTGTTAGATAGTCAGTGGGGCTGCAATGATATATTTGGCTTGCGAGTATTGTGTTGCAGGACTAATGGGTCCTATGAAGTCAATTTTCCATTTTTCGAAGGGTTGTTGTGCAATTATTTGGATTAGCTCCATTTGATCCTTGCGAATCGGGACCTTTGTTCGACACTCATCACAGTGCTTAAGGAAATATGCCACATTGCGAAAAAAGTGTGGGCCACCACAGTTGAGACTGCAGCACCTTGCGGGCTGTTATATCTTCGCTAAAGTGTCCTCTAGGAATTCCACTGTGCGTCTCTGAAAGCGCATCGTGCATCTTGTTAAGATGGCAAGCTCAACATGTGTGGACCTTGATGATGGACCTCCTAGCTAGATGGGTCCGCACATCTATACTTAGCATGTTGGTGGTCATTATGATACTCACATGGCCACTGACTTATCACTTATTATATTTAGTTTGTTACACCTACCTATAGCTGGAAAAGACATAGTGCCAGTCGATCACAGATTGTAGATTACATGTACTATTGAGCAATCAGTGAAAAAGATTGCTTGGTGTATTACTGTGCACGTGTTGTGGAAGATTGCAGAAGACTAGCTTCCTATGTTATATCCTTGTTTGTGATAATGGCAGAGAACAATGGAAATCCCATTATTGAGAAGCTCAACAAGAACAACTACCCTTCATGGAAGTTTCTGTGACGAACTTTCTCATTGGAAAGGGCCTTTATGAGTTTTTCTCAGGTGAAGAAAAGGAGCCAGAGCTGGGTATCCCTCCAACTGTAGATGAGTTAAAAGCATGGAAAGAGTGGAATGCAAAAGACAAAAAGGTGATGTACTGGCTATCTGCAATAATTGATAATACTATGCTGGGACATATTAGGAATGCAGAAACTTCACATGCAGCTTGGACAATTTTTTTAGTAAATACAAAGGCATGAAAGATTCCACTCAAGCAAGAGTTGAATGCCTTGAAGAAAGGGAAAATGTCTGTCAATGAGTATGTGTTGAAGGTGAGGAGCATTTCAGATGCTTTAGTAGTGATTGATGCAATGCCAGATGATGATGATTTGGTTTCATCCACTCTGAGTGGCCTTAACAATGAGAAGGCATGGAAATCATTTGTTACCTCAGTATACGTACGAAAACCATTTCCAGATTTTGATGAGCTGATCTCTCTCATGATTACTGAAGAGATCAATATGCAAGGTGATTTGTCTGAAAGAAATGGTGAACAGGTCCAAGAATTTTACTCAAGTTCAAGAAGGGGACGTGGTAGATCCTCTTCGAGAGGCCATGGTATGGGATGTGCTGGCGATAACTAGAAAAACAAGTTCAATCAACAGTTTGGTGAAATGTAGGTTTCTAGAGGCAGAGGAAACTTTAGAGGTAGGGGGAGATCTAGAGGAAGAGGTGGATGGCAGAATAGAGGCTCTGGAAATTCTACTATTGTTTGCCATTATTGTGGAAAAACAGGCCATATTGCAGCCCATTGTTATGCAAAGAAGGATGATATTCGCAGTGGTAAATTGCAGCAAGGGAACTATGCATCATCTTCAAAACAAAATGAAGACAAAAATGAGCGTCTGTTTGTTATGCAACATATGATGAATGCAGTTACAGGAAAGGGGACACATGATGATATATGGTATGTCGATTTATGTGCATCTAATCATATGACCAGTCATGTTGAATGATTTGGAGAGATGCACGAAAGGGGACACATGATGATATATGGTTGTCAAGATTGTGGGAGAGAAGGAAGGAGTCTCACTTGTAGCTTTCTTGCTTGCACAATGGGGGAATACACACAAAGGTGGAGGCTGAAAACAGTTTTCCTCTTCTTAGTTGTGTAAGCCAAAAGAACTCTCATACAAAGAAATAGAAGAATCCTATATATGGGTCTCAAACCAAACTCAACTAACTAAGGTGGCATACTAACTGAGCCACGAACTAGAGTAGATAAGGATAGCTGTCATCTAGCTATTATTCATGGGCAGTGTACCAACCACATCTGCAAACTGACACGTTGGTGACATAAATGCACAACGGTCACCTTGGCATATCACGAGTGGAGCTCGATATCTCAACACTCCCCCTCGAGCTCAATCCCAATTTCTGCACACCAAACAGGTCTCTGAACTTGCGTAGCTTCTCTGTGCCCAATGCCTTCGTAAATATGTCAGCTACCTGATCCTCTGTGCTGACATAAACTAGATCAATAAGACCCAGTAAATCCCTCTCCCACACATAGTGATAATGCACCTCAATGTGCTTTGTTTTAGCATGATAGACTGGGTTATTTGCCAAGTGTATACTACTCATGTTGTCACAATAAATGACAACTGGCCCATCTGTAGGCTGATGCATATCATAAAGTAGCTTATGCAACCAAGCTACCTCACATGCAGCCATTGCTGCACCCCTGTACTCAGCCTCTGTGCTGGACAAGGCAACTGTAGGCTGTTTCTTGCTGCTCCAAGTGACTGCAGCACTCCCAAAAGAGAACACATATCCACTGGTAGATCGTCTATCAGAAATGCTACCAGCCCAATCAGCATCAGTGTATCCATGCAACTGTATCTTAACCCCAATCTCATAAAATAGTCCATATTGCAATGTGGACTTCACATACCTGAGTATGCGTCTAGCCACATCCGAATGCAGTTTCCTTGGGGCCTGCATAAACTGACTTACCAATCCAACAGCATAGCTCAAATCTGGCCTGGTAATAGTCATATAAATCAAGCTTCCTACTATGCGTCTGTACATAGTAGGGTCTTCCAGAAGCTCACCTGCATCTGTGCTCAGCTTCACATTCTGCTCCAAAGGAACTGAAATAGGCTTACAGCCTGTCATCCCATATTTGGACAGCATGTCCAATCCATACTGCCTCTACAAAAGCTGTATCCCACTTGGTGATCTAATCACCTCAATGCCCAAGAAATAACGCAGCTCTCCCAAATCCTTCATCTCAAACTTCTGCTTCAATAGCATTTTCACATGAAGGATATCTTCATCACTGTCACCTGTCATAATCAAATCATCAACATAAATGACAAGTAGCATAATACCTTTCTCTGTTTTTCTCACATAAAGTGAGAAATCTGCCTTGGAAATCTGAAAGCCAATAGTGACAAGATGCTGTCCCATCTTGTCAGACCATGCTCTAGGTACTTGCTTCAAGCCATACAATGCTTTCTTCAACCTGCAAACAAACTCAGGATAAACATCATGCACATAACCTGGTGGCTGCTCCATATATACCTCTTCTTGCAAATCACCATGCAAGAAGGCATTCTTTACATCCATCTGATGTAAAGACCATTCCTTTGATGCAGCCATAGCAATGACTGCTCTTACGGTTGCCATCCTTGCAACCGGACTGAATGTTTCTTCATAGTCAATGCCATATGTTTGTGCATACCCCTTGACTACTAATCTTGCCTTGTATCTGTTCACAGAACCATCTGCATTGTGCTTCACCTTATAAACCCACTTACAGCCAATTGTATTCTTACCTTTAGGCAAAGGTACCAATTCCCATGTAGCATTTGATTCCAAGGCATCCATTTCTTCATCCATGGCTTTCTCCCATTTTTCTTTTCCCATGGCTTGCTCAAAAGAAGTGGGTTCTGGTTCCTATATCTCTTTGACCATATATGCATAGTGAATGGCTGTAAATCCATCATATTTCAGCCTATCCACAGGATACCTAACTCTGGTCGACCTGCGCAAAGTAGGTTCACTCCCAGGTGCTCTCAAAACATCCTTGGTCTTCCTTACTCTAGGTGTAACAATAGAAGGAATACCCAACTCATCATCAATGCTCTGTTCTGAGCCACTGGATTCACCATCCACATAAGAGTGACCTGCATTCACATCAAACATGGGCTGATCTACCTTCTCTTTTCCTTTTCGTGATACCTGCATACCACTATTTACACTGCCTTGAGAAGATTCTCCTGATCTCAATCTGCCTGTCCATGGCGAAGAATGTGAACGACTGCTAGAGGACGCTCCAGGTCCACTAATATCTTGTGACTGCTGTTGAGAATTCTGTGCAACATTATCATTTTGTGCATCTACATTATCAATCACATTTACTGGTTTATACCAGCTACTCATCTCATCAAAACCAACATCTCTGCTCACTGTAAACTTACGAGTAGAAGGGTTATAGCATCTATACCCTTTTTGCTGCAGAGAATAACCAATAAAGATGCACTTCTCAGCTTTTGGATCCAACTTGGATCTCAACTCATCTGGCACATGAACATAGGCAATGTAGCCAAAAATTTTCAAATGAGAAATATCTGGTTTCCTACCAGTATACCTCTCCTCTAGAGTCATGCCATGTATTGCTGCAGTGGGAGTCCTGTTCATTATGTAGACTGCTGTAGCAACTGCCTCAGCCCAATAAAAATCTGGCAAGTCTTTTTCGTTGAGCATGGCACGAGATACCTCTCCAATATGCCCGTTTTTCCTTTCTGCAAATCCATTTTGTTGTGGGGCATGACTGCATGAATATTGCTGCTTCATACCATGCTCCTGCAGGAACCTTGCAAACTCATTTGAGAGGTACTCTCCCCCTCGATCTGACCTTAGGCATTTTATTTGCAGGCCTGTTTCTTTTTCAACCATAGCTTTAAGAGTTTTGAAATGCCCAAAAACTTCACTTTTCTTTTTCATAAAATACACCCAAACTTTTCTGCTATAGTCATCAATAAAAGTAACAAAATAATGATAGCCTCCAAGAGATGCAGCTTTAGTAGTCCACACATCAGAGTGGATTAATTCCAATGGCTTCTTACTCTCTTGAACATGTCTAGGAAATGGTTTCCTTGCCTGTTTTCCAAACTGACAGGCTTCACATACCTTATGCATTTCTGCAACCTTGAATTTAGGCAATCCTGCAACAATATTTTGGGCCTGCATTGATTTAAGTCGCTGTACATTGACATGACCAATGCGTTTATGCCAGATATCAATATCTGCAACTACACCGGTCCCATGTGCAAACATTGCTGCACTCAATTTAGACATGTCTGCATCCAACGTAAACATTCTGCCCTTCTTCTTTCCTTTTGCTATCAAGCGACCTTTATTTTTCATATCCTCAACAAAGCATCCATGAGGATTAAATCTGACCTGCAAGCCCTGCTCAACCATTTGACCAACAGAAACCAGATTCTTGGTGATATTCGGGACATGAAATACATCGGACATGTATTTCTTTTTCCCATCCTGCATAGACAAAGGAATTTTTCCAATCTGCACAATAGGATGTGCAATATCATCACCAGTCTCCACAAATCCTGGTTTTTCCATTTTCCTTGCATCCTCCATCCATTCTGCATGACCTGTCATGTGGTTTGATGCACCTGAGTCAACATACCATACATCATTGCTTTCTTCTGCACTTGTCACAGAATTGTTCATGTGCTGCACCATAAACAAATGCTCATTTCTGTCATCACCTTGTCTACTAAAAGATGCATAGTTCCCTTGTTGCAATTTTCCATTCATGATGTCATTCTGCTTTTTATAGCAATCTTTAGCCATATGACCCATTTTACCACAGTAGTAGCATTCAACATTACTGTTTGCATTTTGGCCTCTTTGCCATCCACCACGACCTCTTTGGCTCCCCCTGCCTCTAGAGTTACCACGTCCTCCTCCATAGGACTGAGTTTGCTGCATATTCTGATTTCTGCCACGGCCTCCAAATCGGCCTCCTCTACCTTTGCCTCTACCTCTTCCAGCATTTGAGTAGAAGACAGATTCTTTTGAAGTTCCTCCTGAAGAAGATGCACCACCATTTCTCTGCTCCTCAGAAATTAGAAGAGCAATCAACTCCTCAAAATCAGGAAATCTTTCACGAACTGAAATGGATGTTCGAAACTGTGCATAATCCTTTCCTAGACCATTCAAGGTCACAGAAACTAAATCATCATCTTCCACTGGCGACCCAATGGAAGCAAGTGCATCTGCAATCTTCTTCACCTTCATGTAGTAGTCATTGATGCTCATATTTTCTCTTCGCACATTATGCAACTCTTGCTTGAGCTACATTTTCCTGGCTTGCGTATTCGTGCTATACATTTTTGACAAAGTATCCCACGCCTCCTTTGGCGTACTTGCATGCTGAATATGCACAATCATAGAGTCTGAAATACTGATAGACAGCCAGTACATAACTTTCCTGGCTCTCTCATGCCATGCTTTAAATGCCTGCATTTGCTGTTGATTGGGAACATCAGGAAGAACTGGTTCTTCTTCATTTCCTGCAACAAATTCCCAATATCCTTTTCCCATAAGGAAATTCTTCATTCTAAACTTCCATGCCTGGAAGTTGTTCTTGTCAAGCTTTTCAGTTACAATCTGTGAAAGAGAATCAAACGCCATTACAGAACACTGCAAAAATCTATCACTGCAAAAACTCAGCTTCACCCTCACAAGGGCAAATCTGCAAAACTAGCGAAAGTGGTATTTGACCACACAGTCACTTCCTAGTGACGATTTTGCATAAACAGGAACCAAGGATGATTCTGAAACTCCCAATGTCTCTGCGCACAAGCATACGATGCAATTTCTACAGTAACTTTCTTTTCCTGAGTGTGTGTAGAAAACTTCCGCCTCCAAAACAGGCCCCAAAATGGCCTCAAATCAAAAAACAGGGTCGCCAAGGGCTAAAGCCCTAACCCGCAGCATATACTGCCCTCTTGCTTCACCGCAAAGGGTGTCTCAACCTGAGACAATGCACTCTTGCAATTTCCGGCTGTGCTACTTGCAGAGATTTGCTCCCAAAACAGAAAATGAAAGCAACACTGCTCCTCTTACCAGAACACCGCGAGCTTGGCTTGCTTTCTTGAGCCCCTTATTACCACGAACAAGGCTCTGATACCATGTCAAGATTGTGGGAGAGAAGGAAGGAGTCTCACTTGTAGCTTTCTTGCTTGCACAATGGGGGAATACACACAAAGGTGGAGGCTGAAAACAGTTTTCCTCTTCTTAGTTGTGTAAGCCAAAAGAACTCTCATACAAAGAAATAGAAGAACCCTATATATGGGTCTCAAACTAAACTCAACTAACTAAGGTGGCATACTAACTGAGCCATGAACTAGAGTAGATAAGGATAGCTGTCATCTAGCTATTATTCATGGGCGGTGTACCAATCGCATCTGCAAACTGACACGTCGATGACATAAATGCACAACGGTCACCCTGGCATATCACGAGTGGAGCTCGATATCTCAACAATGGTATGTCGATTTAGGTGCATCTAATCATATGACTAGTCATGTTGAATGGTTTGGAGAGATGCAGGACTTACAAAACCTAGGTTATGTGCATACCACCCAATTTCACACATTGGAAAGGTTCCCTTGTCCTTTTATTATGGCCAGACAAAGAGTCTAACAGATGTATTACACGTGCCATCAATTACAAAGAATCTAGTATCTATTGGCCAAATGGTAAAGCAAGGATTGCAGGTCCGATTCAATGCAAAATATTGTTTTGTAGAAGACTTTAATGATAAGTGCAGGTTGGTTGCAAAAGGAAGTAGAGTTGGCCAAATGTTCACCTTAGATGCTGGAATTCTGTAATGGATGCTGCTATGTATGCTAAAGGAAAATGAGTAGTTGTTGCAGATATTGAAATATGGCATAAATGTATTGGACATGCAAATGTGCAAAGATTGAAATTAATGCAGTCCAGAGGATTGGTTACAGGGTTTCCTTCTTTTACAGTTGCAAAATTGCATAAAGTGTGTGAAGCATGCCAATTTGGTAAGCATGCAAGATAACCCTTCTCACATGACAGAGAAGTGAGTAGAAAAATACTTGATGTAGTGCATATTGATGTTTGGGGGCCTACACAAAATGTATCTCTTCGTGGTAGCAAATATTTTGTCACATTTATTGATGACTGTTCAAGGAAGTTATGGGTATACTTTATGAAGGAAAAAAGTGATGTGCTTGAGCACTTCAAATCTTTGAAAGCAGCTATTGAAACAGAAACATGCTTAAAAGGAAAGTGCTTGAAATCAGATGGAGGGGAGAGTACCTCTCTAATGAGTTCAGTGGCTTCTTGAGGACTCATGGGATAAAGAGGCAATTTACTTGTAGGTATACCCCACAGCAAAATGGTGTTGCAAAAAGAAAAAATAGACACATTGCAGAAGTTGCATGTGCATTAATTGCTGAAAAGAATATGCCCAAACATTTTTGGTCTGAGGCTATCCATACTGCTATCTACATTATGAACAGAACTCCCACAGCTGCAGTTCATGGGATGACTCCTGAAGAATGCTTTACTGGCAAGAAGCCTGATGTATCACACTTGAAGGTATTTGGCTGTGTTGCATATGTTCATGTGCTAGATGAGCTATGGAAGAAGGTTGATTGAAAGGCAGAAAAATGTGTCTTTATTGGATATTCTTTAGAGCAGAAAGGGTAACGATGTTATAACCCTGCCACAGGTGAGTTTAGAGTGAGCAGGGATGTTATCTTTGATGAGATGGGAAGTTGGTGTACATCTAGTGGTGATGTTTTGGATGATGATAATGATTAGGACAGCTATGTGAAGAAAGATAAACAAGAATCACGGAGTCTTAGTGAACCAGAAACATCATCTGGTACTACACCTATAGTGAGCCCTTGGTTTGGGAGACTAAGGAGTAGCCCCACATCTTCAGGTGGATGTATAAGTGCTGCGGGGAAGGACAAAGAAAAGAAGAAAGTGCTGGATGGTAATGATGCATCTACCAGTCATTTGGGATTTGACGGAGATTCCAGTGGTTCAGAGAGTTTGGATGATGAGCTTGGTATTCCTTTAGTCAAGACACCAGGTGTACAGAGAGCTCATAGTAATGTAAAGGCTCCATTGAGTGATCCGGTGGTATGCAGACCTAGCAGGGTGAAATACCCTATTAAAAGATTTGGTTTTGAAGGTTATGTAGCTCACCATTAAGCTTATATGATGAAACTAGTTGAGGATGTTAAGCCCACTTGTTTTGAGGATGCTGTTAGTCAAGCTCATTGGGATGCAGCAATGGATGAGGAGATGGTTGCATTAGAAGCCAATAAGACTTGGGATTTGGTACCCTTACCTAAGGGTAAGAAAGCTATTGGCTGTAAGTCGGTCTACAAAGTCAAGCATGATGCAGATGGTTTAGTTAGCAGGTAAAAAGCTAGGCTAGTTGCAAAAGGCTATGCTCAAACATATGGCATAGATTATGAAGAGACATTCAGTCCAATTAGGATGGCAACTGTTAGATATGTGATTGCCTTTGCAGCCAAAGGTTGGAGTTTGCAGCAAATGGATGTTAAGAATGCCTTTTTGCATGGTGAATTGCAAGAAGTGTACATGGAGTAGCCAACAGGTTATGAGGATTTAGAGCATCCTACATATGTGTGCAAGTTAAAGAAGGCACTCTATGGACTAAAGCAAGCACCTAGAGCATGGTCTGACAAGATTGGAGAGTATCTTGTCAATATTGGATTTTGTATTTCTGATACTGATCACTCACTTTATGTGAGAAAGGGAGATACAGGGTTGGTCATCATAGTCATCTATGTGGATGACTTGATTATTACAGGTCAAAGTGACAATGGGATTGTTGAAGTTAAGGACTTCTTGAAGAAGAAATTTGAGATGAAAGATTTGGGTGAGTTGAGATACTTTCTTGGTATTGAGGTGATCAAATGTGATGACGGTATATGGCTATCCCAAAGGCAATATGGCTTGGATATGCTATCCAAGTATGGTATGACAGCATGTAAGTCGCTTTCAGTACCATTGTAACAAAATGTGAAGTTGGGTGTTGATATTGGGGATGAGATAGAAGACCCTACTATGTTTAGGAGGATAGTAGGGAGTTTAATTTACATGACTATCACAAGGCTAGACTTGAGCTATGTTGATGCCTAGAAAGCCTTATTTGGATGCAGTTAGACGTATATTGAGGTATGTGAAGTCCACTTTACATTATGGACTTTTTTATGAGGTCGGTAAGAACGTACAGGTCTTTGGATACGCAGATGCAGATTGGGCTGGTAGCATGTCAGACATAAGATCTACAAGTGGATTCATGTTTTCCCTTGGTAGTGCAACAGTTACATGTAGCAACAAAAATCAACCTACAGTTGCTTTCTTGAGTACAGAGGCTGAATATAGAGGTGCTGCTATGGCAGCATGTGAGGTGGTATGGCTGGAAAAGTTATTAGATGATTTGGAGGTGCAGGGAGATGGTCCAGTTGTCATTCATTGTGAAAACATGAGCAGCATATAGCTAGCTAGGAATCCAGTGTTCCATGCTAGGACAAAACACATTGAGATGCACTACCACTTTGTGAGAGAGAAGGTACTTGCAGGAGAGATTGACTTGGTATATGTCAGCACAGAGGATCAAGCTTACTTGGAGTTGTAGAGATAGAGTTGAGCTTGAGGAGGAGTGTTGAGATGGCAAGCTCAACATGTGCGGACATTGATGATGGACCACCTGGCTAGATGGGTCTGCACATCTACACTTAGTACGTTGGTGGTCATTATGATACTCACATGGCCACTGACTTATCACTTATTATATTTAGCTTGTTACACCTACCTACAGCTGAAAAAGACATAGTGCCAGTCGATTAGTGTAGTCGGTTATGCGCTGTTTGACTTAGTAGGCTACTTTTCTTTATGTTGTATCTTATCTATACTTTGTGTACATTGTATAGTGTGTGGAAGAAGAAGAAAAAAACCAGCAAGAAAACGTTTTGGTCTCCATCTCTCTTCTTGTGTTCTTGATTGAGCTTCCTCTTGTGTATACAATATGTGTTTGGCGTAGCAGCTCAAGCAAGTCCCTCCACCACGTGATTCTTGACACATCTCATGCTCTCATACGTATGAGTCTATACTCAAGCACTTGGACTATGTCCTCTACCCAATATGGCGTCAAGTCGGCTCAAAATAAATCTCTCTCATTGGATAGGCTAAACAAGTGCGCATCTGGCAACTCATAGGCTATGCTGATGGGACCTAAAATGGGCTGGTACTAGCTAAGGCACTAGCCGGACCTCATGCCCTCAACAGACAACCCCACCACACGGCCTCACAGGCCAGCAGCATCTATCCAAGGATACAGTATCCTAAATACTAATTATTGTGCGTTTATAGTCTCTAATCCCCAACAGATATTGCCTTTTCCCTGTCTCCTTAGAGGGAGATTATACATATATCGGTAATAAATGCCACATATTACACACACAGGATACCTCACCGGCTGATTGCCATGGCCCTATTGCAACTCTCCTACATCTTGGGGATTGGCCCCTCCATGCGCTGCTTCCACACATAAACACATTCGAAACAAAATCCCCTCTTAGTGCTAATATATTAAACGATTAAGGAATGCACTGATTCTCACTTATCCATCCCCTTTGACCCACCATCTAGACCTACAGCCAGGTTGCTCACTCTCTCTACATGGGTTCCTAAAAAAACCAAGTGCTATGCATCCACCAGGAGCTTGTAATTAGTACCATTTAACGATGCTTGATGCAAATGTGTATGTGATTAAGTGCTCAAATAATTGAAAAAATAGTCTTGTGCATTGTGCAAATCCATTCTTTTCATGTTTCCATGCACTAACGTGCAATTGCTACAATGAGAGAAGACACCGAGCCTTACACTCGTACTGTACTTCCCTTTATATAACTTAACACCATCCTATATTAATAAAGCAAAAAATACATCAGATTTGATATTATATTTTAGCACTCAAACTCCCCTCCTCCCCTACGGTTTAAGGTTTTGTCTCGTTGCATAGGTAAAGGGGTGATTTCATGTGTATTTCGCATGAAGTAGGCAGTAAATACTCACAAAAATAGTTAAATGGGGATAACCTGAGGCAAACCCTCATGCTTTATCCTCATTATACACTCACAGACACATCCATAATTTTCCATAATTTTTCTCCTCCGTTCCCTATTTTTCCCCCCTTTAAAAAGCATTTTTTCATATTTTTTCTTATTTATTATCAATAAATATAGAAGAAAATTAGCATTATTTCAAATATGTGGCTCTTGAGTCTCTAAACAGCACCCATGTATATTTTATTGGTGTTTTGTTTCATGCTTTTCCGATTTTAAGCCGCCCAAAACCCCATTTTTACTCTAAAAACCATGTTTTTCGGGTTTTTTCCATTGATTTTGCACACTTTAAGTGTATTATGAAAGACTAAAACCAACAGCAATGAACATGCCCATCAATTTTCAGCCCATATGAACATTGCTAACCTCATCAAATGCGAAAAGGGAACTATTTTCTTTGTAAAAATGTCATTACCGTGTGTCTTTTATTATTTCGGGTTTTGAAACTTGTTGCAGGTTTGCAAAATAGGCCATGTTTGATGCTTATCCCACCTCCACACTACCATCTTCATCCCACCTTCGATTTCAAAGCAATCCGGTACCACGCCGAACGAGCATTTACCAACCGGGCTTCATTCTTCTTCACACACAGGAACTACCCCTTGCAGGAGAGAGAGGGAGGAGAGAGAAAGACTAAAATATGATCTCCACAACTGGACAGCCATTTGAGGAGCGTTCTGGAGCGATGGGGAGTGAAGATCAAGGGTAGAGGAGGCATGTAATCGGTTGGGGGGGTTGCTTACAGCCCCCATAATCCATCTCAATGATTGGAGAAGAAGATGGTGCCTTCCCTGCACACCCGTGTGAAAAATGGTGCCCCCTCCCCCCCAAAATTTTTTTTCTTAGTGAGCCCCCAAAGGTCATAACCTTTTGGCTCTCCTAAATTCCTTTCACACTTGCTTTTGAACTTGGCCTCCCGGGCACTCCCATTTCCGCGTCTGGTGTCCAAACTGTAGTCCAAAAAATCCTAGGAGTCCCTTGAAGTCCTCCACTGCCAGGAATCTCCCACGGTCCCGTCTGACATGCAAAATAGTTATGAAAATTCATCAACTATCGTCAAGTGAGTCTTTTAAGCCTTTTTGGGGCATTGATGCTTAAAATCGTACTGATTGCCACCGCCGCCTTCGACGAAGTCTATTTTTTCCTTGAAATTCAAAATTTTTGGCTATTTTTAAGCACTTCTTGGCATCAAAAATCATCTGTCAGATGCCTTGTCCAACAACATTGCTAGACGGACTTTTCAAAAGTCAAGGTCATTGTTGATCTTCCACCCCCAACCAACTAACTATAAGGGAGTTCAATGCTTCTTAGGTCATACGGGGTATGGCGGTTTGTGCTGAATTATGCATTGATTGCTAGACCTCTTTACAAAGTGTTGATTATATTTGAATGGATTGAAGAATTCCAATGTGCATATGAGGAATTGAAAAAGGCTACTCCACAACAGAAAGAGAAGGTCTCACCATGGTATTTGCCGTGAAGAAATTTTGGCATTATTTATTAGCCATGCCTTTCACTTTCTTTGTGGACCATCAAGCCTTGCTATATTTAATAAACAAACCTTGTGCTACAAGACGCATAACTTGATGGCTCCTTTTGCTTTTAGAATTCGACTTCTCCATGGTTGTACGAAAGGGAAAGCATCACTACATGGCCAACCACATTTCACACATCCCCACGGGAGAGGCAGCTGGACAAGGCATCTAACAGATGATTTTTTATGTCGAGAAGTGCTTAAAAATAGCCAAAAATTCTAAATTTCAAGGGAAAAATAGACTTCTCAAAGGTGATGGCGGCAATCAATACAATTTTAAGCGGCAATGCCCAAAAAAGGCTTAAAAGACCCACTTGACGACAGTTGATGAGTTTTCATAATTATTTGGCATGTGAGACAGGAACGTAGGAGATGCCTGGCAATGGAGGACTCCAAGACCAACACCCATGATTTTTCAGACTATAGTTTGGACATCAGACGCGAAAATGGGAGTGCCCGAGATGGATTATCGGGGATGTAAGTAACCCCCCCAACCAATTACATGCCTGCTCTACCCTTGATCTTCGCTCCCCTATTTACCGCAGCACAGAGAAGTGGGAAAATGGAGCAGAGGAGTGGGAAAATGGAAGAAGGAGATAACTAAAAGGGCACATGACAAAGGAAGGAAAAGGTGCCCCGAATGGAGGTCAAACCCTGAAAATTTTGAATGATGACCTCTCCAGAAGGCCTCAGTGTCACCTCGAGAAAAGAAAAGAGTAAAAGCACACCATTAATTGTGAAAGCGCTCCCGAATCCTTGTAAAAGAGTGCCAGACTCACTCCTATGCAAATTGTATGCACTAGTTGGGAATGGGATAAGTTAGAATGGTGGGAAATAGGAAAAGAGGGCCTAGGCTAATGGCATGCTAATGGCCAACCATGTAAAAAGTGGGGATGACCGCCCAAAAAGTAGGGCATGTATATAAAGTTCAAAAGTGAATGAAAAGCTCATTCTTGTGTGTGGCCCAAGCTTCTTCTTCTTCTTCTCTTGTTTCTTGCCTTCTTGCTTGTGCTTGAGTGAGGGATTGAGGGAGTGTGAGGGAGTGAGTGTGTGAGAGTGAGGGATCGTGGAGAAGAAGCTCCCCATCTTCTCTCTTCATCTTCTCTTCTTCTCTTCTCTTCTCTTTTCTCACGTGGCTATGGAGGATGGAGCTTGACGGAGAGGGCTTGAGGCGGCTTGAGCTTGCCGCAAGGATCTTGGAGCTACCCATAAGGTAGGCATTGCGCGTTGGCTATGTGAGAGGTAGCCATGGCCGCTCGGCTTGAAACGCTTGATCAATAAGTGGTCTGTAGGTCTCGGTGCCGAGTCGGCACCAACCGAATCAAGCCTTGAGCGTGGCGAGCATCAAATCGAGCATAGAAGTAGGGTTTGCAGCCCGAACCGGTGCTCAAGATAGTTAGGAGATTTAGGAGGTTTTAGATCATGGAGCAAGTAAGTATTTTTGATTTGTTGTTGAATATTAGAGTAGGACCATCCATCTCCATCTCTAGTTTTGGTTTTTGTTGCGTTAGGTTAAGATTAGGATAGGAAAAAGAAGGAAAATAGAAGGGCTCTACCGTTGTTGGAAATAGGAAAATAGGAGCACAAATTCAGATTTCTGGCTGGAAGAGTGTGAGGGATTAGTTTCTGAGGTTACAGCAAGCTGGGATGGGGCAATAAGAGGCCCAAGGAACCAGGAAAGACCACATTTGACATTTTGCCTTCTTGTGAGAAGAGAGTGAGCTTGAGAGCTAGAGAGAGAGAGAGCTACAGGGAGATCTTTGGAGTGCCGATCAATTCGAGCACCACAGTGATTCCATATATTACCTGGCATTTCCTTGTATTGTTTTGCACCTATTTGGAAGGCAGGAGATGATTCCATGGAGTAGGAGTTCGGTTTGAGACATTGCGCATAACCCGCGGGCAGTTGTCTACATCGTCGGACCAGTCCGTCCAATTTCCAGAATAGGACCACCCGATTTCTAGAGTCCCACCATCCAACTACGAGAATCAGACCACCCTGTCTGATTCGATTCCCAGAATCGGACCACTACGAGAATCAAACCCAGTGCCAAAATCGAACCACATGTCATATTCCTAGAATCGGACCCCTCAACCCATCGTAGTAGTCGAACACCCCTGTCCGACTAGGAAAATCTGACCAAAGTAAAATTTGACCACCCTATCCGAGTCTCAAAATCAAATCAACTGCAATACTCGGACCACTGTTCCTAGTGTGAAAATCGAACCAGCCCGTGCGATTCCCAGAATCGGACCACTTCACCAGAACTTAAAATAGAGGGTTTTTAAACCTGCCCTATAGTCCTGGCCACCCTGCTCACATCTCTAAACCTCTGGAAACCCAATTTAGCCCTTAGAAGCCAGAGACCAGACACGATAACTGAGGATTCACCCCAAATAGCTAGACACTGAGCAGACCGAGTTTAGAACTTGACTTGACTTTTGGTAACCAACCAACCAACCCTAAAGCAAAATAGAGAACACAGCATGGACTTTCAGTAAGACCTTAGATCACCCAGAACCTATGCTTAGAGCCATATCAGGCTAGGAACATGAGGGGAAGAGTGGAGGTTGCATTGAGCATTGCCTACATTGGCACCTCACTTTTGATTTCATCACCAAAGGTGTACTACAAGAAAAGAAAAGGCATGTTTTCACACTGAGCACTAGAAAGCACGAAGCACAACTTGTGAATAAGATTGACAACTGCTTTCAATAACAAGGAACTCATTAGGAGATATAATAACATCAAGGAACCCACTATTAGGGGAAGATTCCAAAACATATTTGGGTGCCTGAGAGCCCCATCAGTAGGACCCTAAGAGGACATGAAGATCCAGAAGGCGACAACATAGAGGATCGAACACTGTCAGAGCTACTCAAATTGATCAACGACCTTGTGGAGCTAGAACTGGGAGAAATGTCAGGATCACGAGACAAGGAGAGGACCGACTGGACTTGGGAGAATTCCCAATCTTAGTGCAGGAGTTAGTCAATGAGTACGACTTGTTGACTAGGACGGTAGTTCAAGGCAGACCAGTAGAGGAAGTGGTAGCAAATCTAGAATAGGAAAGAAAGGCGATTAGAAAGGCACTAGAGAGCATAATTGCCTATAACCATGAGCAAAAGGCTAGAAAAATCCAACAAGATGTAGACATGTACGAGGCCCTAGCCTTGGTTAGTGCAGCCAAAGCAGAGCCAAATGCAGAGAGAGAATAAGCAGCAGAGGCTGACTTATAGTTGAGTGAACTCATAGCCAAGCAGCTCATGGAAAATACGTCTATTGAGCAGAGCGCAATAGCCTTAGCCACAGCATTACTTTTGGAATTAGGGGTCACACAGGGGGCAAAGGGGCAATCTAAAATCCCTATTGTAGCAAAGTAGCTAGACAAGTATGAACCTAGCAATGACCCATATAGCTTTGTGGAGAAATTTGAACAAGTTTGCGAAGCAAACGGTCTCACGGACCTTGCACAACGCTCTCAAGCTTTCGGTCTATGCTTAGGTGATAAGGGGAGAATTTGGTACACTAGTCTAGATGGAGCTGAGCGCACAAACTTTGCCCGTCTTAAGGACCTCTTTATCAAGATATTCTTTGAGGCAGAGTACTCTGACAATCTCATCGTTCGGTTGATGAATGTCAATTAGAGGGAAAGGGAAGACGTAAGGGACTATGTCACTCACGTGCGTAGCCTCTTCAAGAGGATCCCTGCCAATGAGCGACCTAATGAGAAGGCTGTGTCTACCGTGTTTATAAATGGAATTCGAAGCGAGGATCTCTACAAGGCTTTGGCTAGTAACTCCACTCTACACCAGGACGTGTTAGCTAGAGTCTTTGAAGAGGCAATAAGGGTGGACGATCAGCTTAGGGAGTGAAGCATGAACACCAGTCGGGATAGTACGAGTCAGAGAGCTCCAGAGCGGTCAACAAGTTCATGAGAGAGAGAGAACTCTAGCATACGGGATAAGGGAAAGAGTGTTGACCAAGGCTAGGAGCTAGCTGAGGTGAGAATGGAGTTTGCACGATTTCAAGACCAAATGAGGAAGCCTGTGCACTCGCATGTGCAGTGTATACGCTGTGGTGGTAACCACCTCCCAGCTAACTGCCAAGATCCTAGATCTAGGCCATGCTCAAACTGCGGTAGATTTGGTCATGACGCATTACATTGCAGATTGCCAAGGAGATTCCCATATGCGCAGCAATACAACCCTCCATACTTAGGCAATAGGCCACCTAACCTCTTTGGCAGGGGAGCCCAGTTGGCGCTTCCAGCACCAAATGACACAAGACCAGCCATTCCTAGGCTAGAGATGAACCCAACATGCATACCCAAACCATGAGGGCCCTATGTAACCCATCCATTGAGTGACACTCCTGTTCACTATGTGGAAGAACCTAGTGAAGAGGAGATGTACGTGAACCCATACATATCCTATGATGAGGAAGGTAATCCAGTCATCATGGACTACCGACCAGCACCTATGATGGCGCTAGGTAGAGGAAGAGGCAGAGGATTTGGAAGACCAAGCCAAGATCCAATCTCATGCTGGACTTGTAGTCATCTAGGCAATATTTCATCATGCTACCCTGAAAGGGAACATGCAAACAAGGACAAAGCTGACCTTCGATGCACCGAGTGTGGAATCACACACCTATTTTCTGACTGTCCTAGATAGAATCCATCAACTAGTTCTGCCAACATGCCCTCAATACCCTTGGTTTTGTTTGGTGTGGAGGCCTTTGGCAGTGAGGATACGCCCATCCCACTATATGTCATGACGCGAGCACAAACAAAACAAACAGGCATCTCATTGCTTGGGCCAAGTAACCTGGATGCAGCCTCATTGGGAAAGAAAAGATGGAGGAGGAGAAAGAGAACAGATGCAAAGATTACCCTTAAGACTGAGGAAGCTACAATGCTAGTGACGGGAAAGAGAGTCACTGATGCAGAGGCAGAGACCTCAGCTCCTAAGATAGCAAAACCAGGGAGTGCCAAGGTAGGGGAATACCCCCACCCCAAACGGCAACTCGAGGCTATAGCCAAAGTCAAAGAGTGGTCAAGGATGCCCAGGAACACCTTAAGGAGGTAGAGCCCATACTGGAAGACCAAATTGAAGACCTCTCTAGTGTGAGTACACCCATTTCACCGTCGCGACCCCAATCGGGGAACTCACCCACACCACATGAAATGCCACAGAGGCAAGACCAGGAAGAAGCATGTCAGCAAGCTAACCAAGACATATGGCCAAAGATTGTTGACCAAGGAGGAAGGCAACCACCCAGCAACCTCCTCACCACTTTAGTAACCACTCTAGTAACCGTGAGCCTAGGAGATCTGCTTTGGCAGCATCCTTTCTTATGGCAAGAATTAAATTATTGGGTGGAGGAAAAAGAGGAGCATACTACTGCTGACTTGCAAGAGCAAGACGCAGTCATGTAGATCCCAAGGCTAATGCTACACTTAGTTCCAAGGTCATTGCACATCAATGCTTTCTAGGAAGGCGCTAAGATGCATGCAGTCTTACCTATCTTAGCCTTGGGGGATGTAACACGAAAAGGAATCGTAGACATAGGCGCCGATGTTAGTGTCTTGAGCCACACAATTCTACAAGCCTGGGGAAACCCACATGTGGAAACGGCTAGGTTCAATGTCACATTGGCCAATGGAATGAAGGTTAGACCATTCAGGGTCCTAAAGAACTAGCCAGTGAAGGTCGCAAGGGTGCAGTTTGCCGTGAACTTCATTGTCATGAAGGGAGTGGACTATGACATACTGCTAGGCCAACCCTGGATGAGGAATGCGTGAGTTATTGAAGATTGGGGTAACATTCTCATCTTCTTGGGGAATAGAACAGAAGCGGTAAGGGTTGAGATGGATACCTGGAAGACTACCCCAGCCAATCTTGATGCTATCTCAACCATGCTAAAAGGTGATGCACATGCAAGCAAACCCTATGGGTCATTGACCAAGTACATCCCTTACCGTGAGGTCGAGCGGGATTGGATGCACGTCTTGGCACCGTTGACCTACCATTCTTAGATGAGGAAGAGCTATATAGGCAATCTACTAAATCCCCAAGCATGCTAGCAAGGGAGCCCATCGTGTCACTCTGCATGATGGCAGAAATCTCACGTAACCCAGGGAAACCGGTCTTGTTCCATATCCCCACCAACAAGCTCAAGCTTCTAGGAATCATAGAGTACCTGACCGATAAACTGAAGGGCAACGTGGCTACCAATCTAAAACCCCTAAGTGATCTTGTGGCTAAGCCTGAGTGGAAATTGACCAAAATTCACGAACTTAACCTGTTATACAATTAGGCTTTAGTCACTAACGAAAAGGAGATTGGAGAGGAAAACTTGGGGGATGACGAGCAGTCAAAGGGGAAAGACTATGATGATGAGGAGTACGAGGACTGCCGCTCTATTGGAGACAAGAGTGAAGAAGAGTTAGACATGATAGAATATGACACTGAAGGGAGAGCGATCGAACAGATCAAGGCAGACTCTAGGTCTAGAAGGGAAAGGGCAGGCTGGAAGGAAAGAGGAGTCATGCGGATGGAGTGCGATAGATCTTGGTTGGAGCACATAGGAGCCATGGATTACGAGCAGGCAGGAGTGGTGCAACCATTGGTAGTTCCAATGCTTAAGATAGATACACCTATTGAATTACGACCCCCTAGCGAAACTCCTTCCTCAAGCGAGGGATGTGATTTTAACACGAAGTATGAAGTCAGTACTATGGAGAGTGATCCTGAAATACCCCAACCCTCTAAGGTCAAATGCACCAAAGAGGACTTGCTAGTCCACCTAAGGTGCAGACGGCTAAAGAAGGAGGCTGGGAAGCAAACTAAGGACTCAAAAGCAAAGAGGCAAAAGAAGCCGTAGGATCTCTCCAAACGCTTCATGAAGTTTAATAAGGGTGATAGAGTGGTGATTCTGCTAGGAGAAAAGAGACAAGGGCAAACCAGTGAGCCAATTGAGGGACCCGCCAAGGTCAAGGAAGTCAACTTGGCAGGGGAAGGTGAGAGGCCTCAACCTGTGTTCATTGCTGACGACTTGACCAAGGATGAGGAGGCTAAACTTGTTGCTCTCCTATGAGAGTATGTCGACCTATTTGCGTGGTCCTTGGAGAAACTTAAAGGAGTCGATCCTATGTCAAGAATCGCATGGTGGGGGGACTTGCTCAAGATGCTGTGCTGAACACACACAGAATGCACAAGGAGAAGCTCACTCAAGAGATAAGAAGAGAGACGGAGGCCAAAACGTTTTCTTGTTGGTTTCTTCTTCTTCTTCCACACACTTTACAATGTACACAAAGTATAGATAAGATACAACATAAAGGAAAGTGGCCTACTAAGTCAAACAATGCATAACTGACTACACTAGTCGAATATAATAAGTAATGAGTCAGTGGCCATGTGAGAGTCATAATGACCAATGAGTGCTAAGTGTATACGTGTGGACCCATCTAACCAGGCAGTCCATCATCAATGTCCGCATGTGTTGAGCTTGTCATCTCAACATCCTAGGGTTGTGACCAATAATATCCCAACAGTTCTAGATGTGGTGCCAACAAAGTAACAACCTTACCCTATGAATCCCAAACATGCCCATGCAGTGAAGGAGGAAATCGATAAGCTCATGAAGGCGGGATTTATATCTGAGATTGAGCACATGGATTGGGTATCACCTATAGTGATCGTTATGAAAAAGAATGGTAAGAATTACAAGAAAGTTAATGCCGCTATGAAGAGGGACAACTACCCCTAACCGTATACCGAGCACATGCTAGAGAGGGTAGTAGACAAAGAATCCTACAGCTTCTTGGATGGCTTCTCTGGCTATAATCAAGTGCAAGTGCACCCTAACGACAGGCACAAGACTGCCTTCTCCATGGAATGGGATGTATTCGCCTACATCGTTATGCCCGTTGGGCTAATGAATGCGCCTGCGACCTTCCAACGATTAATGTGCACCATCTTCAAGGATATGCCTAGACGCGAGCTAGAGGTGTTCGTAGATGACTTATGCATACACTCTAGTTGGGCCGAACACTTAGAAAAGTTGAGAGCTGTCTTTGAATGGTGTTGGTTATACAACCTCTCGTTGAACCCCTTAAAGTTCTAGTTCTGGGTGAAGCACGGATGTATCCTAGGGCATGTAGTACCAAGGAATGGCATTGCCACCGACTTCTCAAAAGTCAGGGTCATTGTTGACCTACCACCACCCATTAACTACAAGGGAGTTCAGTGTTTCTTAGGCCATATGGGATACTATCAACACTTTATACTGAATTACGCACTGATTGCTAGACCATTGTACAAGATGCTAATCGTATTCCAGTGGATTGAGGAATGCCAGCGTGCATATGAAGGGTTGAAGAAGGCTCTCACACTACTGCACCAATCTTATGAGCCCCAGACTGGAGCATAACATTCCATGTATACATAGATGCCTCTAAGTTTGCTATTGGAGCTGTTCTATGCCAGCCTGGTGAGCATAACCTAGATTACCTCATGAGTTTTGCTAGCATGCAGCTCACTGAAATGGAGATGAACTATTCCACTACAGAAAGGGAACGGTTAGCCATGGTGTTTGCTGTAAAGAAATTTAGGCATTATCTGCTAGCCACCCCCTTCGTCTTTTTCGTTGACCATCAAGCCTTTCTTTATCTCGTGAACAAGCCATGCGCTATAGGATGCATAGCTATATGGTTACTTCTCTTGTTGGAATTTGATTTTTCTATGGTTGTACGTAAGGGAAAGTAGCACTACATGGCTGATCACATGTCCCGCATACCCATAGGAAAAGCTACTAGACAAGGCATACCTAACGACCTACCGGACATTCATCTCTTTTACCTGTCTAGTGAAAGAGACTTGTTTAGGGCCGATCTGACGCCATATTGGGCCATGATGTAGTTCAAGTGCTAGAGAACAGTCTACCTAAGAGACCTATTGAGAAATCCAAGCTAAGGAGACTTATCTTAAAGATCCAGCCATACCAATTGATCACTGGCCAACTCTATAGGTTAGGAGAAGACAGTTTGTTCCGTAGATGTGTGTGTAAGCACAAGATGCACGATGTATTGAGAGAAGCGCATGGTGGAATAGCTGGAGGACACTTTAATGGGGATACAACAGCCCGTAAGGTACTACAATCCCAACTATGGTGGCCCACCCTATTCTGTAATGCTACTAAATTTATAAAACACAGCGATGAGTGCCAGAGGACTAAGGTGCCCATGCGCAAGGATAAGATGGAGTTGACCCCCGTAATAGCACGACAGCCCTTTGAAAAATGGGGCATTGACTTCATTGGACCTATCATCCCTGCCGCACAGTACTCCCAGGCACGCTACATCATTGTGGCAAATGATTACCTGACAAAGTGGATAGAGGCAAGAGCCACTAGGAAGAACGACGCTAGAACCACTGCGAAGTTCTTATGGAAGCAGGTCCTTTCACATTTTGGTTTTCCAATTGAACTAGTAAGTGATCAGGGCACGCACTTCATTAATGAAGTGATATCCCACCTGCTCTCAACCTTCCTAATCATTCATAGAAGATCCTCACCCTACTACCCTCAAGCAAATGGCCAAGCAGAATCCATGAATAAAATCCTAGTCAACGTGCTCACTAAAATAGTATCTACATCACGAAGTGGCTAGGATAACAAATTAATGGCAGCCTTGTGGGCCTATTGTACAGCTTATAAGACGGCTATTGGACAGATGCCCTTTAGGTTGACTTATGGAACGGAGGCCATTCTACCCTTAGAGTTTTTTGTCCCTAGCTTAAGGATAGCAGCCCAGGAGCATTGGGAGGGAAGATGTTGACATATCGAGCTCCACTCGTGATACGCCAGGGTGACCGTTGTGTATTTATGTCACCGACTTGTCAGTTGCAGATGCGGTTGGTACACCGCCCCTGAATAATAGCTACATGATAGCTATCCTTATCTACTCTAGTTCGTGGCTCAGTTAGTATGCCACCTTAGTTAGTTGAGTTTGGTTTGAGACCCATATCTAGGGTTCTTCTATTTCTTTGTACTTGAGTTCTTTTGGCTTACACAACTAAGAAGAGGAAAACTGTTTTCAGCCTCCACCCTTGTGTGTATTCCCCCATTGTGCAAGCAAGAAAGCTACAAGTGAGACTCCTTCCTTCTCTCCCGCAATCTTGACATGGTATCAGAGCCTTGTTCGTGGTAAGGAGCTCAAGAAAGCAAGCCAAGCTCGCGGTGTTCTGGTAAGAGGAGCAGTGTTGCTTTCATTTTCTGTTTTGGAAGCAAATCTCTGCAGGTAGCACAGCCGGAAATTGCAGGAGTGCATTGTCTCAGGTTGAGACGCCCTTCGCGGTGAAGCAAGAGGGCAGTATATGCTGCGGGCGAGAGCTTTAGCTCTCGGCGACCCTGTTTTTTTTATTTGAGGCCATTTCGGGGCCTGTTTTGAAGGCGGAAGTTTTCTGCACGCACTCAGGAAAAGGCCCTGTTTTATGCTGTGCGACCACTGTTCTACAGGTCGGTGTAAAGTTATCATAGAGATTGCATCGTATGCTTGTGTGCAGAGACATTGGGAGTTACAGAATCATCCATGTTGCCTGTTGATGCAAAATCGTCACTAGGAAGTGACTGTGTGGTCAAATACCACTTTCGCCAGTTTTGCAGATTTGCCCTTGTGAGGGTGAAGCTGTGTTTTTTGCAGTGACAGAATTTTTTGCAGTATTCTGTAATGGCATCTGATTCTCTCTCACAGATTGTCACTGAAAAGCTTGACAAGAACAACTTCCAAGCATGGAAGTTTAGAATGACGAATTTCCTTATGGGAAAAGGATATTGGGAATTTGTTGCAGGAAATGAAGAAGAACCAGTTCTTCCTGATGTTCCCAATCAACAGCAAATGCAGGCATTCAAAGCATGGCATGAGAGAGCCAGGAAAGTTATGTACTGGCTGTCTATCAGCATTTCAGACTCTATGATTGTGCATATTCAGGATGCAAGTACGCCAAAGGAGGCATGGGATACTCTGTCAAAGATGTATAGCACAAATACGCAAGCCAGGAAAATGCAGCTCAAGCAAGAGTTGCACAATGTGCAAAGAGAAAATATGAGCATCAATGACTACCACATGAAGGTGAAGAAGATTGCAGATGCACTTGCTTCCATTGGGTCGCCAGTGGAAGATGATGATTTAGTTTCTGTGACCTTGAATGGTCTAGGAAAGGATTATGCACAGTTTCGGACATCCATTTCAGTCCGTGAAAGATTTCCTGATTTTGAGGAGTTGATTGCTCTTCTAATTTCTGAGGAGCAGAGAAATGGTGGTGCATCTTCTTCAGGAGGAACTTCAAAAGAAACTGTCTTCTACTCAAATGCTGGAAGAGGTAGAGGCAGAGGTAGAGGAGGCCGATTTGGAGGCCGTGGTAGAAATCAGAATATGCAGCAAACTCAAGAAAACCAGTCCTATGGAGGAGGACGTGGTAACTCTAGAGGCAGGGGGAGCCAAAGAGGTCGTGGTGGATGGCAAAGAGGTCAAAATGCAAACAGTAATGTTGAATGCTACTACTGTGGTAAAATGGGTCATATGGCTAAAGACTGCTATAAAAAGCAGAATGACATCATGAATGGAAAACTGCAACAAGGAAATTATGCATCTTCTAGTAGACAGGGTGATGACAGAAATGAGCATTTGTTCATGGTACAGCACATGAACAATTCTGTGACAAGTGCAGAAGAAAGCAATGATGTATGGTATGTTGACTCAGGTGCATCAAACCACATGACAGGTCATGCAGAATGGATGGAGGATGCAAGGAAAATGGAAAAACCAGGATTTGTGGAGACTAGAGATGATACTGCACATCCTATTATGCAGATTGGAAAAATTCCCTTGTCTATGCAGGATGGGAAAAGGAAATACCTGTCCGATGTATTTCATGTCCCGAATATCACCAAGAATCTGGTTTCTGTTGGTCAAATGGTTGAACAGGGCTTGCAGGTCAGATTTAATCCTCATGGATGCTTTGTTGAGGATATGAAAAATAAAGGTCGCTTGATAGAAAAAGGAAAGAAGAAGGGCAGAATGTTTACATTGGATGCAGACATGCCTGAATTGAGTGCAGCAATGTTTGCACATGGGACCGGTGTAGTTGCAGATATTGATATCTGGCATAAACGCATTGGTCATGTTAATGTACAGCGACTTAAATCAATGCAGGCCCAAAACATTGTTGCAGGATTGCCTAAATTCAAGGTTGCAGAAATGCATAAGGTATGTGAAGCCTGTCAGTTTGGAAAACAGGCAAGGAAACCATTTCCTAGACATGTTCAAGAGAGTAAGAAGCCATTGGAATTAATCCACTCTGATGTGTGGACTACTAAAGCTGCATCTCTTGGAGGCTGTCATTATTTTGTCACTTTTATTGATGACTATAGCAGAAAAGTTTGGGTGTATTTTATGAAAAAGAAAAGTGAAGTTTTTGGGCATTTCAAAACCCTTAAAGCTATGGCTGAAAAAGAAACAGGTCTGCAAATAAAATGCTTGAGGTCAGATGGAGGGGGAGAGTACCTCTCAAATGAGTTTGCAAAGTTCTTGCAGGAGCATGGCATAAAGCAACAATATTCATGCAGTTATACCCCACAACAAAATGGAATTACAGAAAGGAAAAACAGGCATATTGGAGAGGTATCTCGTGCCATGCTCAATGAAAAAGACTTGCCAGATTTTTATTGGGCTGAAGTAGTTGCTACAGCAGTCTACATAATGAACAGGACTCCCACTGCAGCAATACATGGGATGACTCCAGAGGAGAGGTATACTGGTAGGAAACCAGATATTTCTCATTTGAAAATTTTTGGTTGCATTGCCTATGTACATGTGCCAGATGAGCTGAGATCCAAGTTGGATCCAAAGGCTGAGAAGTGCATCTTTATTGGTTACTCTCTGCAGCAAAAAGGGTATAGATGCTATAACCCTTCTACTCGTAAGTTTACAGTGAGCAGAGATGTTGTTTTTTATGAGATGAGTAGCTGGTATAAACCAGTAAATGTGATTGATGATGTAGATGCACAAAATGGTAATGCTGCACAGAATTCACAGCAGCAGTCACAAAATATTAGTGGACCTGGAGCGTCCTCTAGCAGTGGTTCACATTCTTCGCCATGGACAGGCAGATTGAGATCAGGAGAATCTTCTCAAAGTAATGCAGATAGTGGTATGCAGGTATCACGAAAAGGAAAAGAGAAGGTTGATCAGCCCATGTTTGATGTGAATGCAGGTCACTCTTATGTGGATGGTGAATCCAGTGGCTCAGAACAGAGCATTGATGATGAGTTGGGTATTCCTTCTATTGTTACACCTGGAGTAAGGAAGACCAGGGATGTTTTGAGAGCACCTGTGAGTGAACCCACTTTGCGCAGGTCTTCCAGAGTTAGGTATCCTGTGGATAGGCTGAAATATGATGGATTTACAGCCATTCACTATGTATATATGGTCAAGGTGATACAGAAACCAGAACCCACTTCTTTTGAGCAAGCCATGGGAAAAGAAAAATGGGAGAAAGCCATGGATGAAGAAATGGATGCCTTGGAAGCAAACGCTACATGGGAGTTGGTACCTTTGCCTAAAGGTAAGAATGCAATTGGCTGTAAGTGGGTTTATAAGGTGAAGCACAATGCTGATGGTTCTGTGAACAGATACAAGGCAAGATTAGTAGTCAAGGGGTATGCACAAACATATGGCATTGACTATGAAGAAACATTCAGTCCGGTTGCAAGGATGGCAACCGTAAGAGCAGTCATTGCTATGGCTGCATCAAAGGGATGGTCTTTACATCAGATGGATGTAAAGAATGCCTTCTTGCATGGTGATTTGCAAGAAGAGGTCTATATGGAACAGCCACCAGGTTATGTGCATGCTGTTCATCCTGAGTTTGTTTGCAGGTTGAAGAAAGCTTTGTATGGCTTGAAGCAAGCACCTAGAGCATGGTTTGACAAGATAGGACAGTATCTTGTCACTATTGGCTTTCAGATTTCCAAGGCAGATTTCTCACTTTATGTGAGAAAAACAGAGAAAGGTATTATGCTACTTGTCATTTATGTTGATGATTTGATTATGACAGGTGACAGTGATGAAGATATCCTTCATGTGAAAATGCTATTGAAGCAGAAGTTTGAGATGAAGGATTTGGGAGAGCTGCGTTATTTCTTGGGCATTGAGGTGATTAGATCACCAAGTGGGATACAGCTCTTGCAGAGGCAGTATGGATTGGACATGCTGTCCAAATATGGGATGACAGGCTGTAAGCCTATTTCAGTTCCTTTGGAGCAGAATGTGAAGCTGAGCGCAGATGCAGGTGAGCTTCTGGAAGACCCTACTATGTACAGACGCATAGTAGGAAGCTTGATTTATATGACTATTACCAGGCCAGATTTGAGCTATGCTGTTGGATTGGTAAGTCAGTTTATGCAGGCTCCAAGGAAATCGCATTTGGATGCGGCTAGACGCATACTCAGGTATGTGAAGTCCACATTGCAGTATGGACTATTTTATGAGACTGGGGTTCAAATACAGCTACATGGATACACTGATGCTGATTGGGCTGGTAGCATTTCTGATAGACGATCTACCAGTGGATATGTGTTCTCTTTTGGGAGTGCTGCAGTCACTTGGAGCAGCAAGAAACAGCCTACAGTTGCCTTGTCGAGCACAGAGGCCGAGTACAGGGGTGCAGCAATGGCTGCATGTGAGGTAGCTTGGTTGCATAAGCTACTTTATGATATGCATCAGTCTACAGATGGACCAGTTGACATTTATTGTGACAACATGAGTAGTATACACTTGGCAAATAACCCAGTCTATCATGCTAGAACAAAGCACATTGAGGTGCATTATCACTATGTTCGAGAGAGGGTTTTACTAGGTCTTATTGATCTAGTTTATGTCAGCACAGAGGATTAGGTAGCTGACATATTCACAAAGGCATTGGGCGCAGAGAAGCTGCGCAAGTTCAGAGACCTACTTGGTGTGCAGGAATTGGGATTGAGCTCGAGGGGGAGTGTTGACATATCGAGCTCCACTCGTGATACGCCAGGGTGACCGTTGTGTATTTATGTCACCGACTTGTCAGTTGCAGATGCGGTTGGTACACCACCCTTGAATAATAGCTACATGATAGCTATCCTTATCTACTCTAGTTCGTGGCTCAGTTAGTATGCCACCTTAGTTAGTTGAGTTTGGTTTGAGACCCATATCTAGGGTTCTTCTATTTCTTTGTACTTGAGTTCTTTTGGCTTACACAACTAAGAAGAGGAAAACTGTTTTCAGCCTCCACCCTTGTGTGTATTCCCCCATTGTGCAAGCAAGAAAGCTACAAGTGAGACTCCTTCCTTCTCTCCCACAATCTTGACAGAAGAGAGGCTTGGACCAACTGCTTGGTGGAGTTTGAGCGTCACACAGAGACTCGACTCTTAGCCACCCATGCTCTGATTTGTGAAAAGGCACTGTAGGGCAGCTACAGAGCTCTACCCCGAGACCTACGGACCGCTTATTGATCAAGCATTTCAAGCCGAGCGGCCATGGCTACCTCTCACATAGCTGACGCACAATGCCTACCTTGCAAGTGTAGTGAGCTTACCTTGATGCTCGATCGAGTTTCCTCCCCTCTCTCACACTCTGGTAGCTCCACGATCCTTGTGGCAAGTTCAAGCAACCTCAAGCTCCCTCCGTCAAGCTCCATCCTCCATAGCCGCGTGAGACAAGAGAAGAGAAGAAGGGAAGGAAAGATGAAGAGAGAAGATGCGGAGCTTCTTCTCCACAATCCCTCACTCTCATACACTCACTCCCTCACTCCCTCACAGTCCCTCAATCCCTCACTCAAGCACAAGAATGAAGGTAAGAAGCAAGAGAAGAGCAAGAAGAAGCTTTATCCACACCCAAGAATGAGCTTCTTATTCACTTTTGAACTTTATATACATGCCCTACCTTTTGGGCGGTCATCCACACTTTTTACATGGCCTGCCATTAGCCTAGGCCCTCTTTTCCTATTTCCCACCATTCCAACTTATCCTGTTCCCACTAATGCATACAATTTGCACAAGAGTGAGCCCGGTGCTCTTTTTACAAAGATTTGAGAGCGCCTTCATATTTAATGATGCACTTTTACTCTTTTCTTTTCTCGAGGCGACACCATCATTCAAATCATTCAAATTTTTAGGCTTCCATTTTTTCTGCACTTTTGCTCCATTTTTTGTTCCTCTGTGTTGCGGTAAACATTACCCCCCTCCTAGCAGAGTGCCAGTCCCATGGCACTAGGGTAGGGAGCAGCAGCAAAGTTGGGATTGGTGCTAAGGGGAATTGGCAGGCAGATGACCACGATAAAAAAGGTGGTGCTATGAAAGAGACATGATGGGGTGTTGATTCTTGATGATCGGGAGAGGTTCCGACTTTCTTTGATCTTCATGGGGGTGCTAGGCCTTTGTTACCCAATTGGAATTTGTCGTTGGCGATGACTATCAAAACCGGGGCTCCGTAAGCAGTGGAAGAACACGTGGTTGCAAGATCTATGCCAATGGCAGGCCCCGACTGAGTTATGAACAGCCTACAAGATAGGGATATGCACTCCCTAAGGGGTGTGTTTGTCTCCTGGTGAGGTGTAAGTCCATGTGCACTGGAACTGGGAGATGGGTCTAACCTTGGGCAAGCCCTCGGTAATGTCCCACACTTGAGGACCCAGTTCGTGTGTTGTTGGAGGTGCAGTGCAAAGCTTAGGGTGACAGGTCTGGAAGTCTTGCCCCTGATGTGCCCTAAGCGTGAAGTAGGGAGAGGGGCTAGGGGTGAACCCTAGGTGTGGGGAGCAAAGTGAGGCTTCGTGCCCTTGTCTTGCTTGCTTTTCTTTCCGTGTTTTTTTTTTTTTGAGATTGTATACATAGAAGCCGTTTGGCTAGTGCCTATCACCGTCAACCGAAGTGGGGGGTGGTCGCAAGCATTGGGATAGAAAGGCACAGCTTTGGAGGTATTCTTTAATAGCAGCCTGGGCCTTCAGAGGTGTGGATGACAAAAAGGGATGGTTACACCTCATGAAGCGGGTGTCATTCATATTTTCTAAGAGTTCCAAGTAAAAAGAGGGAAGTAGGGTTTCCCTCATCATTAATCTAGTCATAGCTCTACTACCTATTCCTAGATTGATGTCAAAAAAGAGGGGGGGAAGGTGGGCTTCCTCAATGGTAGGCTTTTGCATTAATAGGAATTTGATCAACCTAAGATAATTGCAGGTGGTTAGGAAGGTGGGATCCGGGCAGGAGGAGAAGTCCGCGAGGAAGCGGTTGATGGTTGGAAGGATATCCTCTACTCTAAATCAAATCCCCATGAATAGTGCATTTACATTATATATTCTAGGAAAATCAAAATCCCCATGGAAGGATATCCTCTACTCTAAAAACTAAGCATTCCTCGGGAGTTCGGACATTTACATTATATAATCTAGGAAAATCAAAAACCCCATGAATAGTGCGGTCATAATCCACTCCATGCCAGCGGGGGTAGGGCATGTAGGTGGGGTCATTTTGTTCCTCGGGGAGTGAGCTGCAGAAGGCGATCCATGAGTCAAAATTGGTAGCCCAAATCCTCCTCTGCCACTTCGGCTGCGCCTCGTAGACTTGGACGGATTTGGGAATCTGGTTTACCTTGTCCTGCCAGTAATCTACGAGATCTTGCCTCCACCTAGTTATAATTAGGCTCCTCTCTTCCATCCATCTATTTGCCAAGTCATTGGTCAGGTCCTTGAACTTGAATTGCCAAGAATTGCGTGGTGGGGGACTTGCTCAAGATGCTACACCGAACACACACAGAATACACAAGGAGAAGCTCACTCAAGAGACAAGAATGAGAGATGGAGGCCAAATAGTTTTCTTGCTCATTTCTCCTTCTTCTTCCACACACTTTACAATGTACACAAAGTATAGATAAGATACAACATAAAGGAAAGTGGCCTATTAAGTCAAACAATACATAACCGACTACACTAGTCGACCGGTGCTATAACTATGCCAACTGTAAATAGGTGTAACAACCTAAATATAATAAGTAATGAGTTAGTGTCCATGTGAGAGTCATAATGACCACCAACGTGCTAAGTGTAGACGTGTGGACCCATCTAACCAGGCGGTCCATCATCAATGTCTGCATGTGTTGAGCTTGTCATCTCAACACTCCCCCTCAACCTCAACTGCATCTCTGCAACTCCAAGTAAGCTTCAAAACTTTTGAAGCTTCTCTGTACCCAATGCCTTCGTGAAGATGTCAGCTATCTGATCTTGTATGCTGACATACACTAAGTCAATCTCACCTGCTAGTACCTTCTCTCTCACAAAGTGGTAGTATACCTCAATATGTTTTATCCTGGCATGGAACATAGGGTTCCTAGCCAACTGTATATTGCTTATATTGTCACAATAAATGACAACTAGACCTTTCACCTGCACATCTAAATCAACCAATAACTTTTGTAGCCATACTACCTCACATGCTACAACAGCAGCACCTCTATACTCAGCCTCTGTACTCGACAAAGCAACTGTAGATTGCTTTTTGATGCTCCAAGTAACTACTGCACTACCAAGAGAGAACATGTATCTGCTGGTAGATCTTCTATCAAACATACTACTAGCCCAATCTTCTTTTGTTATTCAAACACCCGTACATCAGTACCTGCCTCATAGAAAAGTCCATAATGTAATGTGGACTTCACATATCTCAATATGCGTTTGACTACATCCAAATGTGGCTTTCTAGGTACTTCCATAAACTGACTCACAAGACCAACAATGTAGCTTAAGTCTGGCCTTGTAATGGTTATGTAGATCAAACTCCCCACTATCCTTCTGAACATAGTAGGGTCTTCTATCTAATCCCCAACATTAGTACTCAGCTTTACATTCTGCTCCAACGGGACTGAAAGTGGTTTGCATGCTCTCATACCATACTTGGACAACATATCCAAGCCATACTGTCTTTGGGACAACCATATACCATCATCACATCTGATCACCTCAATGCCCAAGAATTACCTTAGCTCACCTAAATCCTTCATCTCAAACTTCTTCTTCAAAAATTCCTTGACTTCAACAATCCCACTATCACTATCACCTGTAATAATCAAGTCATCCACATAGATGACTATGATGACCAAACCTACATCTCCCTTTCTCACATAATGTGAGTGATTAGCATCAGAAACATAAAAGCCAATATTGACAAGATACTCTCTAATCTTGTCAGACCATGCTCTAGGTGATTGCTTGAGCCCATAGAGCGCCTTCTTCAACCTGCACACATACGTGGGATGCTCTAAATCTTCATAACCTGCTGGCTGATCCATATACACTTCTTCCTACAAATCACCATGCAAGAAGGCATTCTTCACATCCATTTGCTGCAACCTCCAACCTTTGACTGCTGCCAAAGCAATCACACATCTGATAGTTGCCATCCTAGCCTGGACTGATGGTTTCTTCATAATCTATGCCATATGTCTAGGCATAGCCTTTTGCAACCAGCCTAGCTTTGAACCTACTAATAGAACCATCTGCATTGTTCTTAATCTTATAAACCCACTTACATCCAATAGCTTTCTTTCCCTTCGGCAATGACACTAAATCCCAAGTCTTATTGGCATCTAATGCAGCCATCTCCTCATCCATTGCTGCATCCCAATGAGTATGACCAACAGCATCCTCAAAACAAGTGGGCTCAACATCCTCAACTAGTTTCACCATATAAGCATAATGGTGAGCTGCATAACCTTCAAAACCAAATCTTTTAATAGGGTATCTGACCCTGCTAGATCTGCATACCACGGGATCACTTAATGGATCCTTTACATTACTGTGAGCTCTCTGTACACCTCGTGTCCTGACAGAAGGAATACCAAGCTCATCATCCAAGCTCTTTGAGCCATTGGAGTCTCCATCAAGAACTGCATCAATGCCATCTGACACTTTATTATTTTCTATCTTTACCTGTAGTGCTACTAGATGCACCTGAATATGTAGAGCTACTCCTTAGCCTCCCAGACCAAGGACTACCAGATGATGTCTCTGGTCCACTAAGATTTCGTGATTCTTGCTTTTTAGCCTGCACATGAGTGTCATGATCATCATCATCATCCAATGCATCACCACTAGATGCATACCAACTGCTCGTTTCATCAAAGATGACATCCCTGCTCACTCTGAACTTACATGTGACAGGGTTATAACAGGGATACCCTTTCTTCTCTAAAGAGTATCCAATAAAGACACATTTTTCTGCCTTTGGATCAAGCTTCTTCCATAGCTCATCTGGCACATGAACATATGCAACACAGCCAAATACCTTTAAGTGCGATACATCAGGCTTCTTGTCAGTAAAGCATTCTTCAGGAGTCATACCATGAACTGCAACTGTGGGAGTTCTATTCATAATGTAGATAGCAATATGGATAGCCTCAGACAAAAAATGTTTGGGCATATTCTTTTTTGCCATTAATGCCCGTGCAACTTCTGCAATATGCCTATTTTTTCTTTCTACAACACCATTTTGTTGTGGGGTATACCTGCATGTGAACTGTCTCTTTATCCCATGAGACCTCAGAAAATCATTGAACTCATTCGAGAGGTACTCTCCCTCTCCATCTGACCTCAAGCACTTTACTTTCAAGCATGTTTCTCTTTCAACTGCAACCTTGAAAGTTCTAAAGTGCTCAAACGCTTCACTCTTTTCCTTCATAAAATATACCCACAGCTTTCTAGAACAATCATCAATGAATGTGACAAAGTATGAACTGCCTCCAAGAGATACATTTTGAGTAGGCCCCCAAATATCTGTATGCACAACATCAAGGATATTTCTGCTTACATCTCTATCATGTGAAAAGGGTTTTCTTGCCTGCTTACCAAACTGACATGCTTCACATACCTTATGAAATTCTGCAACTCTAAATGTAGGTAAACTTGTAACCAACCCTTTGGATTGCATTAATTTCAGCCTTTATACATTTACATATGCAATGCGTTTGTGCCAAATTTCAATATCTGCAACAACACCTTTTCCTTTAGCATACATAGCAACATTCATAGTAGGAATTCCAGTATCTAGAGTAACCTGCACTTGTCATTGAAGTCTTCTACAAACGTACTTCCCTTTGCAACCAACTCTACTTCCCTTTGCAACCAACCTGCACTTGTCATTGAAGTCTTCTACAAAGCATCCCTTTGCATTAAATCTGACTTGCAGCCCTTGCTCTACCATACATATGCCCAACTCTACTTCCCTTTGCAACCAACTTGCACTTGTCATTGAAGTCTTCTACAAAGTAGCCCTTTGCATTAAATTTGACTTGCAGCCCTTGCTCTACCATCTAACCGACTGACACCAAGTTCTTTGTAATAGATGGCACATGTAATACATATGAAAGACTCTTTGTCTTACCATCATTCAAGGACAAGGGAACTTTTCCAATGTGTGAAATTGGATTGCATGAATCATCATCCATCTGCACCTAACCTGTATTTTGCAAATCCTACATCTCTCCAAATCATTCTACATGGTTGGTCATATGATTGGATACCAAACATCATCATGTGTTCCCTTTCCTGTAGCAACATTCAGCATATGCTGCATAACAAACAGACATTCATTTTTGTCTTCATTCTGTCGTGAAGACGATGCATGGTTTCCTTGCTGCAACTTATCACTGCGAATATCATCTTTCTTAGCATAACATTGGACTGCAATATGACATGTTTTGCCATAGTAGTGACACACAATATTGGAGTTGTTAGAACCTCTGTTTTACCATACACCTCTTCCTCTAAAGCTCCCCCTGCCTCTAAAGTTACCAAGACCTCCTGAAACCTACATATCGCCAAATTGCTGATTCAATCTGTTTTGCTGGTTGTCACTACCACATCCTGTACCATGGCCTCTTGAAGAGAACCTACCTGAACTAGAGTAGAAAGCTTGGACATGTTCACCACTTTTTTCAGATGTCTCACTCTGTATCTTTATCTCTTCAGTGATCATAAGGGAGAACAACTCATCGAAATCTGGAAATGGCTTTCTGACATATACAGAAGTTACAAAAGATTTCCAAGCTGTTTCATTGTTAAGTCCACCCAAGGTAGATGATACCAAATCATCATCATCGAGCATTGCATCAATCGCAGCCAAGGCATCTGCAATGCTCCTTACCTTCAGTGCATACTCATTGATAGACATCTTCCCTTTCTTCAATGTATTCAACTCTTGCTTGAGTTGAATCTTTCATGCCTTTGTATTTACGGAAAACATACTTTCAAGTATGGTCCAGACTGCATATGAATTCTCTGCATTTCTAATATGTCCCAGCATATTATTGTCAATTACTGTAGACAGCCAATACATGACCTTTTTGTCTTTTGCATTCCATTCCTTCCGTGCCTTTGTCTCTTCTGCAGTTGGAGGATCACTCACCTCCGGCTCCTTTTCTTTACCTGAAACAAACTCGTAGAGGCCTTTTCCAATAAGGAAGTTCGTGACATGGAACTTCCATGAAGGGTAGTTGTTCTTGTCGAGCTTCTCAATGATGGGGCATCCACTATTCTCTGCCATTATCACAAAACTGATACCATACAGCAAGCAAATTTTTGGTCTGAGGTTGTTCATACTACTATTTATATTATGAATAGAACTCCCACAGCTACAGTTCATGGGATGACTCCTGAAGAATGCTTTACTGGCAAGAAGCCTGATGTATTGCACTTGAAGGTATTTGGCTGTGTTGCATATGTTCATGTGCCAAATGAGCTATGGAAGAAGCTTGATCCAAAGGTAGAAAAATGTGTCTTTATTGGATAATCTTTAGAGCAGAAAGGGTATCGTTGTTATAACCCTATCACATGTAAGTTCAGAGTGAGTAGGGATGTCATCTTTGATGAAATGAGTAGTTGGTATGCATATAGTGGTGATGCATTGGATGATGATGATGATCATGACACTCATGTGCAGACTGAAAAGCAAGAATCAAGGACTTTTAGTGGACCAGAGACATCATCTGGTAGTCCTTGGTCTGGGAGACTAAGGAGTAACTCTACATCTTCAAGTGTATCTAGTAGAACTACAGGTAAAGACAAAGGAAAGAGGGGATGATATTCCGTTCCGAAAGTATCAAAACTCATTCTTCTTAGGATTGTTGCTGTGTCATTATAATAATGCTAGCTTCTAAGGGTTTCAACAGTGTAAGTTGTGAAAAACACTCTGTCTACCAACTTCCAATGCGTTGCTAATTGGACAAACAGAAGATTATTAGTGCACCAAGCATCCCACGTATCTTGTTGTTGAGCATCCATGAACAAATTCCAACTCTTTTCCTTCTTGTCTTTGTGAACCTCCATAGATCAAGACTCTTGAAGCTTCTTCACAATCTCCCACTTGATGATGTCTGGAAACTTCTCAATGAATGTCAAATCTTCCATCTCTCTGTTCTGCTCTTTAGTTTGTTCCCAACAGTTTGCCACCAAGATGCAAGTTTCTACTGCTTCAACAGGAAGAGGAAACAGTCCACCACATAGAGCATGCATCATGATGGTGATATGTTTCCGCCATTGTGGGATGAACTTCTTGTGAAAAGTGTCTTTGATTATGAGAATTTCCAAATCTTCAGTGGAATAAGGAACTTTGCAAACTTCCATTGAATTCTCCTCTTCTTGGCAATGACATTTCCTTCATTTTCAGCCTCTTCTGGTGCTTGTTGATGGCAAGTTTCCCCGGCTACGCACCAAAAACATGGAGCCCCAAGAGGAACACCAAGGAAAAGGAAATTATCTTGCAAGAAAATCTATATTGTAATATCAACAATCTTTTATTTCATTCTTTTGATCATCAAAATAAAGAAAACATCAATTATTCATGCAGCATCATAGTAGATTTCTCCCACGGATTTGATAGAATCAACCATAATCTTCAACATCTTCATAGAATCCATCAATAGAACAAAGAACACAAAGGAATAAACCTCTTTTAATGGAAATCAATCACATAGTATTCATATTCAATGTCTTCATAGTTCTCTCTCTCAATCTCTCATATACAATTACACTATTTTGATAGAATTGACTATCTCTGACTCTCTCTCTCTCTCTCTCTAATTAGTACATCATCTCCTCACTATAATGCTCTCATAATAACTCTCAATAATCCTTCTTAGGTCGTGGATGCACCTGCCAAGAGGTATGTCTGATATGAAGAGTCACCAGAGTCACTACAATGTCTTTTCACTACTCACTACTATCACTGTCACTTAGTCTTCTCTTCAGTTCTTCAGTAGCTACTTCTTCCACTTGTTTTAGCTCTTTTGAACTTAGATTCATCCTTTCCAAAGGTTAGAAAACTTTCCCAAATAAGTCACACATACATTCTATAGAATACCTACAGAAGGTCTATAGAACAATTACAGTACAGTACCAGAGCAACTACAGTATAGTTACAGTATAGAGACAGAGCAGAGATAGAGGCTCTATAGAAGGTTTATAGAACCTCATAACTCATACTCAAACCATTCCAAACTATCCAAAAACTATTCAATAAGCTTCCAAAATATCTCAATCTTCATCAATCACCAATCCATGCTTCATATACATAAGAAAATCAGAACAAAACAGAAGCTATACATAAGGTATACATAACCAATCAGAATATCATAGAGCTTCATATCTCCACTGAGAATCATCATGAACTTCCAAAACATAATCAATATCATCCAAAACACTCTCAAAAACTTCCATTAACAACCATATATCACTCTAAATCCATCAAAAATCAATCATTCAATCCTTAAAAACAACAAAAATCAGTCAAAAATTCAGTCTTTTTCCACTCTCAACAGTTTGAGTTCTGGGAGCTCCTCTCCTTTAGTTGATCGTCTACTCGAATGGCTTCTTTCAACACCCTAGCTAGCGCATCTTGCTGCAAGCTCGAGTTGCCTACCAAGGCTTTACAAAGCTCCTCATTTCATCTTACACTAATGAATACGATCGACACTGCTCTTTTGATCAGTCATTTGCCCATTGGGATTCTTTTGAAGAGACTCCTCACGTGGGTCACATACTCGCGGATGTCCTCTTTTTCTTTTTGCTTGGCATTGATAAGTCGTACTAGCAAGTTGTCAGAGTATCCGAGCTTGAAAAATCTCTTAATGAAGAGGTTTTTGAGGCCATTGAAGTTCACTTGCTCTGCGGCATCTAGACTCATGTACCAAGTCCGACCCTTGTCACCTAAGTAGATCCCAAATGCTTGAGAATGCTGAGTCAAGTCAGTGAGACCGTTAGCCTCGCAGACCTGCTTAAATTGATCTATGAATCTATATGGATTATCGTGGAGCTGGTACTTATTGAGATTCTTAGCAACAACTGGTATCTTAGATTGGCTCTTGGAGCCTTGGTTTACCCCTAACCCTACTAGTAGTGATGTCGCTAATGTTGCAGCGCTCTGCTCTGCTATTATGTTGTCTAGCAATTGCTTCATGTGAAGCTCAGTCACAACATCAAGCCTCCTTCTAATGCTCTCTCATGGTTAGTTGGATTCTTTCTTGCTAGGTTCAGCACTCGTTGTATCTCTTATATCTCTGCATTCTGCCTTAGGCTACTAGTTTAGTGGTCTTGGTTGTATTCCACTATGCCTTGCAGTTCTTTGTGGGCTAGCTTCCTTTCCTCCTCTAGGTGAGCTATGATGGCTTCTATCATTCTACCGCAGTGCTCATAATGAGTGTGAGAATCATAGCTATTCACGAATGGCTAGATTGCTTCTAGGAAAACTCCCAAGTTGACTTCCTTGTTCTTCCTGCAATCTAAGCTTTCTTTTGACATGGTTGCATTCTCGTGCTCCACCAAGTTGTCGATAAGGTTAAGCAGGTTGGGTAGATCCACATCTTTGTCACTATTCGCTTGGTCTTACGCTCGGCTCCAATTGATCGTCTATGTCTTGGGATCTTCTCCTATTTGTGGGTTCCTTCAAGTTCTTTTATTTGAGTGAGTTCCTTAATTATTTCATACGATCCTCAAATTATCTCCACTTAGCGCGTGTGTGTTCTTTTCTATGCACTTGTGCTCAATCAGGTTTTCAACTATTCTTATGTGTACTTCAAGTGCTGGAAACCAAGGTGAGTGCGAAGAACAAGTGTCTAAGAGGCTTATGCACTCTCATTTTGTCTTAGGCCTAATAGGCTTGTTCGATCAACTTTTGACCATCTTGATAGGTTTTAGGGTTTCTTGCTACGTCGTCTTACTCATTTTAGGTTTGTTTCAAGGCTATGACTTCACTGGCTGTCGTTAAGACGCTGACTCTCTCAACAACCTACTCAAGCTGCTAAATGGCTGTCTTGAAAATTTTTCTATCCTTGTGCCATAATCAAGTTCTGGGCATCGTGATGGCTCAAAAATGTTTGTGTGGTTGAAATCTAGCTGGCTCTGGTGCAATTTTCCAAAAAATTTGCAAAAATCTAACTCATCCCAACTCGTCCAAATTGCAAGGGCTAAGTGGTGGATTCGGACGGTGGGCTAAGGACCAAATAGGAATAGTGGCCTAATTTGCGGCTCAAACGGCCAAATGGGCGTGACCGAGTCAAAAAGGGCAGAGAGAAAATGGCCAAGTTAGTTTGGGCCACGAATCAAGTTGGTCGAGGGCCAAAACAGAGCCCAATGGTGCGTCCAGATGGAGTCAAGGCGCGAGGGCCAAATTTAAAGGTGTTGGCCAAGTTGTCCATTTGGACGGGCTGAATTGGTCAAACGCAAGAGCCCAAAACCAAGCCACTCAGACGGGCCGAGTTGCGCACGATGATGGTAGCGTTGAGGATGATTTCATTAAATCTAGCAATCCAAGCAATTACAAGGCACAGAAACTTCCAGATCACAATAAGGACATAGGAGGAAGGGTTTGATATACTTGATGCATGTGAAGAACTCCCCCATAGCAAGATCGAATTGAATCACCAATGGAAGCTCTCTCTCTCTCTCTCTCTCTCTCAATGCTAGGGTGAAAAATCAGCTCTTATATGGTCTCCTAGACCTTAAACCCCTTCCGAGCAAGGTCTTGTTATCCCCAATCACTCACTTGCCGACATTAATAATTTCAAACACTCTTTTTTCCTTGTTTACCATGATTTGTGCCTTATTTTCCCTGTTTTATAGTAGTAGACCCTATGCTTTTCCAATCCGATTTCTTAATCCTAACCTATGCCAAATGCAACAAGAATCGAAAGCACTGAAATGATTTTTCCTTCTTTTTCAATCATCAAACAACCAAAATAACCAAAATACTTGTATCAAAGATAAAAAAACCCAAACTTCCTATCGATCTCAAGCTCCGTTTTGGGGATGAATCCCTTACTTTGATGCTTGATATGAGGCACGCAAGTGCTCCAGCTTGAATCCGTTTGTCTTAAAAACGGAACCAAAATGTGGAGGGAGCTCACACTCAACTGCCAAGACCCATTGACTGCTTATTGTTTCAAGCATTTTAAGCAAGCTCTAATGGCTATCTGTCACCTAGCCGATGCACCTTCAAACCTACGAGTGTAGTGAGCTTACCTCGATGCTGAAATGAGTTACCTCCTCACTCGCACACACCAGTAGCTCCACGATCCTAGATGCTAGGTCAAGCATCCTCAAGCCTCCTCCATCGAGCTCCATCCACCATAGGCGCACGCGCGCAAGAAAATAGAAGAGAAGAAGAGAAGAGGAGATGGTGAAGAGCTTCACCCTCTTGATCCCTCACTCCCACACATTCACTCCCTCACACTCTCACACTCCCTCTCTCAAGAGCACACACACAAGCAAGGTGAAGAGAAGAAGAGAGGACTCTTGTTAGCCACACACCAAAGAATGAGCTTCCATTCACTTTTTGAACTTTATATACAAGCCCTAGAATCCCATGGATACCCATCCTTTTTTACATGATCGGCCGTTGTGGCAAGGTCTTTTTTCCTATTTCCCTCTTCTTGCCTCATGCCTTAAGCCTACACCCATCTATTCTTTTACAAATGGCACAACAGGGAGCCTGGCACTCTTTTACAAGATTTTCTAGAGTTTTTGAGGCGCCTTCCATTTGAAATTGTGCTTTTTTCCTCAACTTAGCTTTAGGGGCTTCCTTTGCACCTTTGCTCTTTTTCTCTCCTTTTTGCGCTCTTTGCTTCATATTTCCGCCATCTCAAATTGAGGTTAACAACATGTTACCTCTTTTAGAAGAACACACTCTGTCAACATGAGCATTAGAGAAATGTGAGCAGAAATGTATAGTGTGATTATTATATGAGATATTGATACTCATAAACTAGAGTATAATAATGTCATTATTCAATATTAAATTTCTATTGGAGGTCCAAGGCATCCATGAAGAGACTGATGTGGATGTCAAAGAATGGGTTGTTCATCAAACACTAGCAAATTGTCAATCCACATGTTTGGGAGTATTGGAGGAATAAGAAATTTGTTGACATGGGGTTTTTATTCATGAGGCAAGTATGGGAGGGTTAAGAGTGTGTGCCTACACCATGGATCAAGTATTGAAGTCAATAAAAGGATAAGAGTTGACAAATATCATTGTTTTGTCTCTCACATGTAGGTCACTCACCAAGGATTTCTAAGAAAATTAAGAGCTTCTATGCACAAGTACCACTGGTCTAGAATGTAGCCAAGGGTATATGTTTAACTACAAAGGAGACATCTAAACTAGTTTCCTTGGGATCTCTTTCAGAGGATTTGGAGCATAGGGTGCTGATTGTTTAGGCAACTCTTTGCAATCTGCCCCTAACAAGTGGAGGAGATGTCAAATGTTCAAACAACTCCCTCCAATGTGCATCCAACCAATAGAAGAGATGGCTATGTTATCACATGGAGAGATAACTTATGCAAGGAAAATAGTAACTTCCATTGAACATGCTCATATTTTGTAAGGGAAATTTGTCACTAGGACTGCAATCATCCATGATAAGTCCCACATCTTCTAGCTTACAATAGTGGAATCAAAGAATATGGGAATCACCTTTGTTATAAATGTATGTGAGTTTGCAAGGTGTTTCTGATTGGATTTTTCTCTACACAAATGATTGAAGGAGACCTATCTGCCTTGTCTTCATTTTTATTATGTGTTAATTTTAGGATACAAGCTTTATCTTGGTAGTAGGCAAGAGAGTCTTATTTTGATTTTGATAAGGATAGTCTATTCCTAATTGTGACCTAAATATTTCTTAGTTATTACTATAGGCTAGTTTGTTTCATTTTGATAGGTAATGGAGAGTAAGTATGCTCTTCTTAACAAAATTATAGTATAGAAATAGTCAATATTGCATCAAGTTTGCTTGTTGGAAGTGAGTTTTGATTGAGTAGGCTAGGCCATAGATATTTTTTAGTCAACACACGTTGATGTGGTTGGTATTGGTAGATATAGAAGAGTAAATGCACTCTTATTAATAAAATTATAGTATAAAAATAGTCTATCTTGCATCAATTCATGTGCATAATCAGCCCAATTATGCTCAATTTCTTGCATTGCTTGCTCTTGGTTTGTTCAGTTTATAGTAATTCTCACTTCAAAAAGTTATTCAACCTAGTCAATATGTAGCTTAATACTACATGGCTGAAACTTTGCATGCCCACATCCTTGAAAGAGAAATAGCCACTATATTATCATTGCCTCATGTATGAGTAATATCAAAATCATAATCGTCTAGGGTAGCCACCCACTTGCACTACTTAGGAGTGAGATTTGACTAGGTAAGAAAGTACTTTAGGACCATCTGATCACTCTTGACTATAAATCAACTCCCATATAAATAGTGGTGCCACTTCGCGTGACCACATGAAGAATACCCAACATCTCTTGGTCATACATATTCATAGCTATTTCTTTATGTGTAATCTTGTAACTCTCAAAGTCAATGATACCATGCTTTGTAACAACCCAATTGTGAGTGAAAAGTTGAATTTTGAAAATCATGATGAGGATTGTGACCAAGATTGGTCTTATGACCTAGTAGATGGATTTCCATTTTTCCTAGTGAGCATGTTTCATTTGATCCAAGTGGGACAGATTTGCATACTACTACCACTATCCTTTTTTCTATTTGCATTGATGCTTGGACAAGTTCTATGAGCCCTAATACACTCCATATAACGGGTACCATTCATGATTCATTCATGGGAAGCATGTATTTATCTTCATAGATTGTGGTACACATAGTTTTGTAAGTATGTCAATTGTTGTTGATAGGCCAAATTACATTCCCATTGATTTACAATTTCCCATAAGCATTAAGGTAGCCAATGGTGAAGAGAAAATCAACACCTAGATGTGTGTACATATTCATACACAATTGGCTAAAAACTATGAAGCAAAGGTGAACCATATTACCTTGGAAATGGAGCCCATAGATGTAGTACTTAAGTTGTTATTGGCTGGTAAATTTAGGTAGGATTTCTATATTTTCCATTGGTGGGCACCCTATCCATCTATAGGGAATCTATACTAAGTCAGATTTTCAACTTGTCACCATTAATAAACTCAAGAAGAAGTATAAGATGCACTCTCAAATTTTTGTTTTACACCTAAATAAAGAGATTGAAGATTTGCCCAAGGATTTAGTTGATAATCTAGCATTAAAAGTTCTATGTGAGGAGTATAGTGATTTGTTTGAGGTGCTATGTCATTACCTCCAAAGAGAGCAGTGGATCAACCTATAGACTTAGAGCCACACTCTGAGCCCATCCATAAGCCACCCTATAGATTGTCCAAATATAAGCTTGAAGAAGTAGCCAATCAAATCAAGAAGCTTCTAGAGATGGGTTTTATTAAGCCTATTCTTCACTGTATGCTTCACCCATCTTCTTAGTGGAGAAGAAAGATGGATTCTTTAGGATGTATATAGATTATAGGGATCCAAACAAGATCATAGTGAAGAATAGGTATATGGTTCCTAGAGTGGATGATTTTCTTGATGAGCTCAAGGGGGACTAAGTTAATTACCAAAATTCACCTGAGATCACAATATCATGAGATTCACATGCAAGAGGTGATGAAATTAAAATAGAATTTAGGATTGATTGTGGGCTATACCATTTCTTGGTGATACCATTTAGGATTATTAGCTATCTTCTAGAGTTTGATAAACAAGATTTTCCTTTCCTCTTTAAGTTTGTTCTATTATTCTTTGATGACATACTAATTTATAACAAGGTATTGGAGAACCATTTGTCACATATGAGGAAGGTCTTTGATATGTTAGGGTATCATAGACTCTTTTGCTAAGGAGGAAAAGTGTTCATTCATGCAGACAAAGGTGGAGTACTTCAGCCATATTATTAGGGAGAAAGGATACATGCTAACCCTAAGAAGATGCAGTGTGTCAAAGATTAGCTAACATCTACCATTGCTACTTTTCTTAGAGGATTCTTGGTCTATCATCATTTTATTGTAGGTGCATAAAGCATTATGCAACTATAGTAGCTCCTTTGATTTGATAGGTTTAAGAAGGAATCTTTATTTTGGGAAGATCTTGTAAATAAAAGCTTCAATTAGCTAAAGGAACTCCTCACTCCTATTTTAGTATGCTCAGACTTCTCTAAAGAGTTTATCATATAGTGTGATGCCAATGGCAAAAAGTTGTAGCTCTCTTTCTAATCTATAATTCTTTAGAACAACTTAGAGTCAAATTCCTTGATCTGATGCCCTAAAACAACTCTGCACAGTCTATACTCCTAAATTCATGCATGCTCTATACAACAAACACAACTTCTCTGTTCCAAAAGCACAATCTTGCATTGATGAAGAGTTACGAGAGCTTTGAACTTTACAAACTCTGATCCATTATTTTCTTGGTTGTAAATCCTTTCATATTTCCAATAACTCGAGTTCGTGCATTCAACACCTGACCATAATACATATTCCTTGCTACATACCTAGTTTCTGATGTAGAGATCCTTCACTTCCATTCTTCTCTGCTGATGGGAAGCCTCATTCAACAACTAACATGCATCACTCTTAACAGGATGAAGAATAGCCCTCTCTTGTCTTTCACTCATATCCATACATCAAAATTGATCTGCAAACTCTCTGCCCCACGGAGCAGTAGAAGAAAACAAGACAAAAATAAGACTCTTATTACCATCATCTGAAAACTGAGAACTCACATCAGCCCATTGACTTCAACAGCCCTGCCATCCTACTCCACAACTTTAGCTTTACGACCTCTTTCTTTTTATAGTTTTTTATTCTTCTTCTTAGCTTTAGATTTCTCCCTTCTTCAACCTACAAGATCTCTCTCTCTCTCTCTCTCTCTCTCTCTCTCTCTCTCTCTCTCTCTCTCTCTCTCTCTCTCTCTCTCTCTCTCTCTCTCTCTCTCTCTCTCTCTCTCTCTCTCTCTCTCTCTCTCTCTCTCTCTCTCTCTCTCTCTCTCTCTCTCTCTCTCTCTCTCTCTCTCTCTCTCTCTCTCTCTCATTGTCTTGTGTTGAGCACTTCTCTTTTTTCCCAAAAGAACTACTCACATTTTTGCTTTTTCCCATATTTTACTAAGCTGCCCCTTGCTTTGCCTTAATTGCTAGATGGCGAACATGCCCCTTACTGCATAAAATTTCATTTGGGGATTCAAAATCGTAAATGAAAACACATTTTCTTCTCTTTTTCCATGAAGCGCTTGTCCCAAAGCTCAAATATCACAACCACGTGTCGAACATGCATGGTATCACTTGGAAATTTCCATTTATCAACTCGACTCGTGCTATACGGGTAAGTGTTAAGACAAAAAAATGATATTTGCATGTGTTACCCCACTTGACTTCACATAGCATTGTGTCCCTGGTCACTCATCTTCACTCACCAACGTATTTGCCCAAACTTTCCTTGGTCTATATGTTCTTAGTAGCCTGTCAAGAGATGTCCTAGGGAGTGTCGTCCAAAATTTTGATGAAAACCCTCAAAGTTTGCTAACTAGACTCACTTGAGTCTACCCCACAGGGGAAGTTTCAGCCATTCCCATGAGGATCGACCTGAGTTTTTTTTGTCAACCCTATTACTAATGCGATTGATTAGTACTAGTGATTTAAGATTCCATTTCCTATATGAATTGTTGACTAAAATGGACTTACGTTGTGCTGGGTTAAAGTGAATGGGTAAAGTATGACACTTTAATCCCTTTTTCCAAGGTTCTAAAGTGATGCGAGTCCGGCTTTCTAGTTTCCAATGGTCCATCAAGTGTGATTTTTACTCCTTCTTAGGAAAGCTCTTGGCTTACCAAGACTACCCAGTTATAGGTCTGGATCCATCGTCAAGGGTCCATCCCTTCGCTTCCCTCGAGAGGGTAGTTTAAGTTACCTAATTACCCACCACTTTAGGTTCAACATATAAAAACATCTTCTTTGAAATATCTCCTGATACAAATTCATTACACGCCTTCAATTGATGACACAAAAACATAGTAAAGCAATTCCTTCTTAATAATTTCTTTCAAAAAAATGACTTTTGCAATGTTTTATATTCGAATTATTATTCTCTCCAATTTCCGTTTCCCAACTAGTATTGGAACTTTTGGGACACAATCTTGAAATCAAAGGGTAGTTGGCAATTTATAAGAGCCTAAGGAGCTTATGACCAGAGCCCCCTGGTATCCTCACCTCCTCATGCTGACCAGAGTTCCCTCGACAAGACCTTTCATGTCACAATTGGTATATTCTCAGTAACATGAAATAAAAGAGAAAAACCATTTGGAGTACCTTTTATTTTGCACTGGCCTTGGGGAGGTCTAGCACCATTAAGAACACTGCCTCAGTCGGCGTTCTGTGCTCACTGAAATACTACCTCTGTCAATAGCGATCTGTACTTAGTCATCCATCTCTTTAGCCTGATGATTTTAGAAAAGATAAGTACCTAGCTTGCAATCACAAACATCTTATTTTGAATGCATTATACATAAACTTTTAACAAGTTTATTCCCAAGACAAATCTTTTCTTTCTAAAAATTAATAACATTGAGACAATTTAGCATTAATATAAGTGGAAAAATTAGTGTAAGTGGCAATACCTTCCAATAGTCTTCCCCAATTCCCCCTTCCCTAGGGACTAGTTTGGACGGAATCTAAACATGAAATTCATATTTGAGAATAACTCCCTTGGAGTTTCGTGGGTCCTTGCCTGCAATTTTAAAAAAATCTTATTTTGTTTAATTACAAACAACATCCTTTAGCAATTTCATCTCGAGGTCTCTTATATACCGAGCATTAGCGTCTGTGATTACCCATTAGAGATTTTGTTCAATCAACACAAATCAAAGATATTAAATCTTTTAGGGACATAGTACCTTCCTTGTACTCTCTTAGGTTCATCTTGTACTACAGACACAAGTTACCCCTTGGAATTTGTGGTTAAGAATCCTTTAAAAAAGATTATATGCATGAATCAAATAAAATCTTATTTTACGGATGTAGCTTTTGTTTCTTGTTCATGGGATGAAGGCTTGCTAGTTATTTTTATTTTTAAAAAATAGTACCTAAGGATCCACATGACGGGTGTTTGGTTTGATGGTATTTGGATATTCATTTGTAATCCCCGTATTCTCCATTCCTTTTGTAGTAATTGTGTCCATAGTGTTGTTGCCGTTCCTACCTCTGCAACCTTTGTAACTTTCTTCTTCGGGGTCATAGTCTCTAAGCATGAGATTGCAAAATGAGATTTTGGTGGAGGAGCTTGGGGGTAATTAGGTTGGCAGAATTTTGATTGACGGGGGAAAGGAGATCATCAAGAATTTATAAAAATCAAGAAGAGTCTTGATTTCACAAAGAAATAGAATAAAAGGGATGGAGCATTTGAATTCAAAAGCTCGCAAAATATCCTCCTTGTCTTCCTGATGAGAAACTCCCGTGCTCGCACTTCTCTTATCACATTCCCTCTTGGTCTATATTCCTAAGAAGGGTCTCTCACCTCTTGCTTGGAATATCCTCAATGGCTCTCTATGCCTTGTACATATTTGTTAAAATATTGAGGATGCATGCTAAGGTGGATAAGTGATGAGCAAATAGACAATCATAATGAGGCATAAGTAATGACAAAGAAGAACAACTGATATTATCCAAGCATAATGCAAGTGTAACTGAATGATAATGATTGATGAAGTGAGTGTGGGAATAAATGCCTTTTATAGGCTTAGAGTAGGTGGTATTGGTAGGTGGAAAAAGGTAAAAAGTGACCATGGTATTGTTGAGATATCGAGCTCCACTCGTGATATGCCAGGGTGACCGTTGTGCATTTATGTCACTGACTTGTCAGTTGCAGATGCGGTTGGTACACCGCCCAGGAATAATAGCTAGATGACAGCTATCCTTATCTACTCTAGTTCGTGGCTCAGTTAGTATGCCACCTTAGTTAGTTGAGTTTGGTTTGAGACCCATATATAGGGTTCTTCTATTTCTATGTACTTGAGTTCTTTTCGCTTACACAACTAAGAATATGAAAACTGTTTTCAGCCTCCACCTTTGTGTGTATTCCCCCATTGTGCAAGCGAGAAAGCTATAAGTGAGACTCCTTCCTTCTCTCCCACAATCTTGACATGGTATCAGATCCTTGTTCGTGGTAAGGAGCTCAAGAAAGCAAGCCAAGTTCACTGTGTTCTGGTAAGAGGACCAGTGTTGCTTTCATTCTTTTGTTTTGGGAGCAAGTCTCTGCAGGTAGCACAGCCGAAAAGTGCAAGAATGCATTGTCTCAGGTTGAGACGCCCTTTGCGGTGAAGAAAGAGAGCAGTATATGCTGTGGGAGTGGGCTTTAGCCCTTCGTGACCCTGTTTATTTTATTTGAGGCCATTTCGGGGCGTGTTTTGGAGGCGGAAGTTTTCTGCACGCACTCAAGAAAAGGCCCAGTTTTATGCTGTGCGACCACTGTTCTACAGGTCAGTGAAAAGTTACTGTAGAAATTGCATCGTATGCCTGTGCGCAGAGACATTGGGAGTTACAGAAACATCCTTATTGCCTGTTGATGCAAAATCGTCACTAGGAAGTGACTGTGTGGTCAAGTACCACTTTCATCAGTTTTGCAGATTTGCCCTTGTGAGGCTGAAGCTGTGTTTTTTGCAATGACAGAATTTATTGCAGTGTTCTGTAATGGTGCCTGATTCTCTTTCACAGATTGTCACTGAAAAGATTGACAATAACAACTTCCAAGCATGGAAGTTTAGAATGACGAATTTCCTTATGGGAAAAGGATATTGGGAATTTATTGCAGGAAATGAAGAAGAACCAGTTCTTCTTGATATTCCCAATCAACAGCAAATGCAGGCATTTAAAGCATGGCATGAGAGAGTCAGGAAAGTTATGTATTGCCTGTCTATCAGCATTTCAGACTCTATGATCGTGCATATTAAAGATGCAAATACGCCAAAGGAGGCATGGGATACTTTGTCAAAAATGTATAGCACAAATACGCAAGCCAGGAAAATGCAGCTCAAGCAAGAGTTGCATAATGTGCAAAGAGAAAATATGAGCATCAATGACTACCACATGAAGGTGAAGAAGATTGCAGATGCACTTGCTTCCATTGGGTCACCAGTGGAAGATGATGATTTAGTTTCTGTGACCTTGAATGGTCTAGGAAAGGATTATGCACAGTTCCGAACATCCATTTCCGTCCGTGAAAGATTTCCTGATTTTGAGGAGTTGATTGCTCTTCTAATTTCTGAGGAGCAGAGAAATGGTGGTGCATCTTCTTCAAGAGGAACTTCAAAAGAAGCTGTCTTCTACTCAAATGCTGGAAGAGGTAGAGGCAGAGGTAGAGGAGGCTGATCTGGAGGCCGTGGTAGAAATCAGAATATGCAGCAAACTCAAGAAAACCAGTCCTATGGAGGAGGACGTGGTAACTCTAGAGGTAGGGGGAGCCAAAGAGGTCGTGGTGGATGGCAAAGAGGCCAAAATGCAAACAGCAATGTTGAATGCTACTACTGTGGTAAAATGGGTCATATGGCTAAGGACTGCTATAAAAAGTAGAATGACATCATGAATGGAAAATTGCAACAAGGGAATTATGCATCTTCTAGTAGACAGGGTGATGACAGAAATGAGCATTTGTTTATGGTGCAGCACATGACCAATTTTGTGACAAGTGTAGAAGAAAGAAATGATGTGTGGTATGTTGACTCAGGTGCATCAAACCACATGACAGGTCATGCAAAATGGATGCAGGATGCAAGGAAAATGGAAAAACGAGGATTTGTGGAGACTAGTGATGATACTGCACATCCTATTGTGCAAATTGGAAAAATTCCTTTGTCTATGCAGGATGGGAAAAAGAAATTTCTATCGGATGTATTTCATGTCCCGAATATCACCAAGAACCTAGTTTCTGTTGGTCAAATGGTTGAGCAGGGCTTGCAGGTCAGATTTAACTCTCATGGATGCTTTGTTGAGGATATGAAAAATAAAGGTCGCTTGATAGCAAAAGGAAAGAAGAAGGGCAGAATGTTTATGTTGGATGCAGACATGTCTGAATTGAGTGCAGCAATGTTTGCACATGGGACCGGTGTAGTTGCAGATATTGATATATGGCATAAACGCATTGGTCATGTTAATGTATAGCAACTTAAATCAATGCAGGCCCAAAATATTGTTGCAGGATTGCCTAAATTCAAGGTTGCAGAAATGCATAAGGTATGTGAAACCTGCCAATTTGGAAAACAGGCAAGGAAACCATTTCCTAGACATGTTCAAGAGAGTAAGAAGCCATTGGAATTAATCCACTCTGATGTGTGGACTACTAAAGCTACATCTCTTGGAGGCTGTCATTATGTTGTCACTTTTATTGATGACTATAGCAAAAAAGTTTGGGTGTATTTCATGAAAAAGAAAAGTGAAGTTTTTGGGCATTTCAAAACTCTTAAAGCTATGGTTGAAAAAGAAACAAGCCTGCAAATAAAATGCCTAAGGTCAGATGGAGGGGGAGAGTACCTCTCAAATGAGTTTGCAAGGTTCTTGCAGGAGCATGGCATCAAGCAGCAATATTCATGTAGTCATACCCCACAACAAAATGAAATTGCAGAAAGAAAAAACAGGCATATTGGAGAGGTATCTCGTGCCATGCTCAATGAAAAAGACCTGCCAGATTTTTATTGGGCTGAGGCAGTTGCTACAGTAGTCTATATAATGAACAGGACTCCCACTGCAGCAATACATGGGATGACTCCAGAGGAGAGGTATACTGGTAGGAAACTAGATATTTCTCATTTGATAATTTTTTGTTACATTGCCTATGTTCATGTGCCAGATGAGTTGAGATCCAAGTTAGATCCAAAAGCTGAGAAGTGCATCTTTATTGGTTACTCTCTGCAGAGCAGAAAGGGTATAGATGCTATAACCCTTCTACTCGTAAGTTTACAGTGAGCACAGATGTTGTTTTTTATGAGATGAGTAGCTGGTATAAACCAGTAAATGTGATTAATAATGTAGATGCACAAAATGGTAATGCTGCACAGAATTCACAGCAGCAGTCACAAGATATTAGTGGACCTGGAGCGTCCTCTAGCAGTGGTTCACATTCTTTGCCATGGACAAGCAGATTGAGATCAGGAGAATCTTCTCAAAGCAATGCAGATAGTGGTATACATGTATCACGAAAAGGAAAAGAGAAGGTAGATCAGCCCATGTTTGATGTGAATACAGGTCACTCTTATATGGATGGTGAATCCAGTGGCTCAGAACAGAGCATTGATGATGAGTTGGGTATTCTTTCTATTGTTACACCTGGAGTAAGGAAGACCAGGGATGTTTTGAGAGCACCTAGGAGTGAACCTACTTTGCACAGGTCTACCAGAGTTAGGTATCCTTTGGATAGGCTGAAATATGATGGATTTACAGTCATTCACTATGCATATATGGTCAAGGTGATATAGGAACTAGAACCCACTTCTTTTGAGCAAGCCATGGGAAAAGAAAAATGGGAGAAAGCCATGGATGAAGAAATGGATGCCTTGGAAGCAAATGCTACATGGGAATTGGTACCTTTGCCTAAATTTAAGAATGCAATTGGTTGTAAGTGGGTTTATAAGGTGAAACACAATGCAGATGGTTCTGTGAATAGATACAAGGCAAGATTAGTAGTCAAGGGGTATGCACAAACATATGGCATTGATTATGAAGAAACATTCAGTTCAGTTGCAAGGATGGCAACCGTAAGAGCAGTTATTGCTATGGATGCATCAAAGGGATGGTCTTTACATCAGATGGATGTAAATAATGCCTTCTTGCATGGTGATTTGCAAGAAGAGGTCTATATGGAGAAGCCACCAGGTTATGTGCATGATGTTCATCCTGAGTTTGTTTGCAGGTTGAAGAAAGCCTTGTATGGCTTGAAGCAAGCACCTAGAGCATGGTTTGACAAGATAGGACAGTATCTTGTCACTATTGGCTTTCAGATTTCCAAGGCAGATTTCTCTCTTTATGTGAGAAAAATAGAGAAAGGTATTATGCTACTTGTCATTTATGTTGATGATTTGATTATGACAGGTGACAGTGATGAAGATATCCTTCATGTGAAAATGCTATTGAAGCAGAAGTTTGAGATGAAGGATTTGGGAGAGCTGCGTTATTTCTTGGGCATTGAGGTGATTAGATCACCAAGTGGGATACGGCTCTTGCAGAGGCAGTATGGATTGGACATGCTGTCCAAATATGGGATGATAGACTGTAAGCCTATTTTAGTTCCTTTGGAGCAGAATGTGAAGCTGAGCGCAGATGCAGGTGAGCTTCTGGAAGACCCTACTATGTACAGACGCATAGTAGGAATTTTGATTTATATGACTATTACCAGGCTAGATTTGAGCTATGCTGTTGAATTGGTAAGTGAGTTTATGCAGGCTCCAAGGAAACCGCATTTAGATGCGGCTAGACGCATACTCAGGTATGTGAAGTCCACATTGCAGTATGGACTATTTTATGAGACTGGGGTTCAGATATAGTTGCATGGATACACTGATGCTGATTGGGCTAGTAGTATTTCTGATAGACGATCTGCCAGTGGATATGTGTTCTCTTTTGGGAGTGTTGCAGTCACTTGGAGCAACAAGAAACAGCCTACAGTTGCCTTGTCGAGCACGGAGGCTGAGTATAGGGGTGCAGCAATGGCTGCATGTGAGGGAGCTTGGTTGCATAAGCTACTTTATGATATGCATCAGCCTACAGATGGGCCAGTTGTCATTTATTGTGACAACATGAGCAGTATACACTTGGCAAATAACCCAGTCTATCATGCTAGAACAAAGCACATTGAGGTGCATTATCACTATGTGCGGGAGAGGGTTTTACTAGGTCTTATTGATCTAGTTTATGTCAGCATAGAGGATCAGGTAGCTGACATATTTACGAAGGCATTGGGCGCAGAGAAGCTGCGCAAGTTCAGAGACCTGCTTGGTGTGCAGAAATTGGGATTGAGCTCGAGGGGAAGTGTTGAGATATCGAGCTCCACTCGTGATATGCCAGGGTGACCATTGTGCATTTATGTCACCGACTTGTCAGTTGCAGATGCGGTTGGTACACCGCCCACGAATAATAGCTAGATGACAGCTATCCTTATCTACTCTAGTTCGTGGCTCAGTTAGTATGCCACCTTAGTTAGTTGAGTTTGGTTTGAGACCCATATATAGGGTTCTTCTATTTCTATGTACTTGAGTTCTTTTGGCTTACACAACTAAGAAGAGGAAAATTGTTTTCAACCTCCACCTTTGTGTGTATTCCCCCATTGTGCAAGCGAGAAAGCTACAAGTGAGACTCCTTCCTTCTCTCCCACAATCTTGACAGGTATTCACCAACTGTGGTTTTAATAAACCATGCATACATGACCTAATCTAAGGCTTTATTTGCAATGTGTTTCTTTGCCTTGTTGTTCCTTACAAAAAGTCTATAGTGGATGTGATTTGCACATTTGTCAACACCCCTTCTCAATCACAACCAAGAAAGGCACTGAGTATACAAAGGCTGTCATGAGTAGAACCTTGTTAAGTGTAGATATGGAAAGAACCAACCATACAAAGCTAGAGGTTGTTACAAGGCCTCACTAAGTGTGTAGAGGTTGTAGTGTGCAAACGTTACATGAGGAGTAAGGTAGTGTGCAAAGGTTACATGAGGAGTATAGGAGCTTATGGTTAAGAACATTAGGCAAGTACACATTTAAAACTTTAAAAAGTCTACCATAAAATGAGCTACAAAAGAGGGACTACTGAGTCCTATCCTTTTGTTCTTGGGTGTCTTCTTCTTCTTCTTCTTCTTCTCTATTATTGTCTTCATCTTCTTTGATTTTTGCAAGATAAGCTCTTTGAGACCTTTTCTTAGCATGGCAAAACTTCTCAATATGCCTAGTTTTCTTACAAAAGTCACAAACTATGCTCTTCTTCCCTTTCACATAGAGGCGTTCTTGGGGTGCTTGTTTCTCCCTTTCTCTTGATCTTCTTTTCCTCTTCTAGGAGAGAGGCTTTGATATCCATAAGCTTTGACACTGGCATGTTGATTAATGTGGTAGAGACACATTATCAAACTCAGGTGGAAGACTCTTGAGAAGCAATCCAATGCAAATATCTTCATCCATCTTCAAGTTGATTCGTTCAAGTTGTGTCAACAAGTTTTCCATATAATTCAAATGAGTTGCAAGTGAGGTATTACTTTTCATGTCAAGCCTAAAAAATTCAATCAGTAAGCCATATTTGGAGGATTTTGAGTGAGATCCAAATAGGGTTTAATCGATCCCATGTTTCTTGAGATGTTTCACAATCATCAACATGATGAATGTAGCTGTCATCAAGTTCGAGCTTAATAATAGCTTGAATCTTATCATCATTTTTAACCTATATGACTGAAAATGTAGCTTCCCTTGGTTTCCTCTCTTGACCACTTGTGATTGACCACAAGACTTTCTTCATCAGGATCATTTTGATAGTATTTATAGCTAAATTTAAGAAGAAGGGTTGTGACCAAGAAGAAGAGCTCTTTATGGAAGGAATCTTGGAAAAATCAGCAATCTAAAGCTTTCAAGATGCAATCTGATGCTAGCGATTTCATCTTTGAGGTCTAGAGAGGCTGCCAGTAGAGGTACCATGAGTGATTCGCCGAGCTCTTGGATGATCTTGCTTCGATCCAAGCCTCTCGTCAAACTAAGAAGAGGGGGAGATTGTTGGAGTTAATTGCTGAATTAATAGAGCTGAATACATGCTTTTTGGTTCAAAATCGGGGATGCCATATTTGGGAAAATAGTGCATCGTTTTTTCCATTAAAAAAGGGGGTTCCGCAGCCTCTATTCGTCATCACCTCCCTCTTAATCTTATTTTTTTAAATAAATCATTAAGCTTTAAATCTTAAAGATTTTATAACTTACCTTACTTCCCAAGATTTAAATGTGGTTGGTCAATCTTCAACTTACACAACTCATGTTAATCGAGTTAGGATCCTCGGGTCATTTTGCTCAAGATCTTCTCTATTTAATGATTTCAAGTTCTTCAAGTCCATTTTTACAAGAAGTTGGGAAGATTTTAAAGTTGGGATATCACAATGTCCTCTCCCCCTTAGAGGAATCGAGATGTCCTCATCTTGAATGAAATTGGGGATATTGGTTACATAGTGATTCATGGTCAATCCAAGTGGCATCCTCTTCAGGGTAGCCTTTCCACTAGATGAGATATTCTCTAAGGATTTTGCTTCATAGAGTCTTCTCCTACATGCCGAGTATCTTTTCTAGTTGAAGTTTGAGGACTCCTTGACAGGTCATTACAATTTGTTGGTCCTTAAGTACATGGTTTCGGTTAGGAACATAAGCTTTCAATAGGCTAACATGAAATACATTATGTATTTTCAAGTTACTAAGGAGTTGCAACTTGTAGGAATTTGGTCCTAGACACTTTACCACCTTATATGGCCCGCAATACCTAGTGATGGGATCTAAAATGGGCTGGCACTGGCTAAGGCACTAGCCGGACCTCATGCACTCAACAGACAACCCCACCACACCACACAGCCTCGCGGGCTAGGAGCGTAGACTACCCTAAACACTAATCACTGCGTGTTTATACTCTGTAATCCAATGAATGTTCCCTTTCCTCGTCTCCTCAGAGGGAGATTATACATATATCGGCAATAAATGCCACATATCACAGACACAAGGGCACCCCACCGGCTGATTGTCGTGGCCCTACTGCAACTCTCCTACATCTTGGGGATTGGCCCCTCAATGCGTTGCTTCCACATAGAGACACATTCGAAACAAACTCCCCTCTTAGTGCCAATATATTTAGCATTCTAGGAATGCACTTATCCTCACTTATCCGTCCCCTTCCACCCACCGTCTAGACCTATAGCCGGGTTTCTCACTCTCTCTACGTGGGTCAAGTCCTAAAGAAACCAAGTGCTATGCATTCAAGAGCTTTCCATTGATACCATTTAATGATGCTTGATGCAAATGTGTATATGATTAAGTGCTCAAACAATTGAAAAATAGCATCATGCATTGTGCAAATCCATTCTTTTCATGTTTCCATACACTAACGCGTAATTGTTCCGATGAGAGAAATTACCAAGCCTTACACTTGTGCTGTACTTCCCTTTTTTATTTAACTTAACATCATCCTATATAAATAATGTAGCAAATACATCAGATTTTATATTATATTTCAGCACGCAAACTTTCCTCGTCTACCGTTTAAGGTTTTGCCTCGTTGCATAGGTGAAGGGGTGATTTCATGTGTATTTCGCACGAAATAAGTAGTAAATACTCACAAAAACATATAAATGGGGATAACCTGAGGCACACCCTCATGCTTTATTCTCATTATACACTCACATACATATCCATAATTTTCCATAATTTTCCTCGTCCATTCCCTATTTTTTTCCCTTTTAAAAAGTAAAATTTTTCTTTTTTTCTTATTTTTTTCTATTTATTATCAATAAAATGGAAGAAAATTAGCATTATTTCAGAGCTGTGGCTCTTGAGTCCTTGGATAGCAAACATGTAGCTTTTATTGATGTTTTGTTTCATGCTTTTCCGATTTTAAGCCCAAAAATCCCATTTTTACTCTAAAAACCATGCTTTTCGGGTTTTTCCCATTTATTTTCCACACTTTAAGTGTATATTTTTTGAGTTTTATATTATGAAAGACTAAAACTAGTAGCAAAAAACATGTCCCTCAATTTTTAACCCATATGAACATTGCTAACCTCATCAAATGCGAAAAAAGAGCCATTTCCTTTGTAAAAATGTCATTACCGTGTATCTTTTATTATTTCGAGATTTGAAACTTGTTGCGGGTCTGCAAACTAGGCCCCGTTTGATACTTAGCCCGCCTGCACACTACCATCTTCAGTCCACCTTCAGTTTGGAAGCAATCCGGTACCGCATCGGATGAGCATTCACCAACCGAGCTTCATTCTTTTTCAGACGCAGGATTTGCCACTTGCAGGAGAGAGGGAGGAGAGAGAAAGAGTGAAATCTGATCTCCACAATTGGGCAGTCATTTGACGTGCGGTCTAGAGTGATGGAGAGCAAAGATCAAGTGTAGAGCATGCATGTAATCTGTTGGGGGGGTTGCTTACAAGCCCCATATCCCATCATCATTAAGTGTTGAGAAAACGGCGCCATCTCCCTGCTCACGCTCGAAAAAAACGCCCCCCTCCCCTTTTAAATTCGTTTTTTTGTTAGGGCCCCCCAAAGGGAGCCCCCAAGGGTCATGCCCTTTGGCATTCTTTAAGTCCATTTTCACTTGACTTTGAACTTGGCCTCCCGGACACTCCCTCTCCCACGTCTAGTATCCAAATTGCAGCCTGAAAAATCTTGGCCATCCATCTTGAAGTCTTACACCATTGAGCATCTCCCAGGGTCCCATCTCACACACCAAAAAATTATGAAAATTCATCAACTGTTGTCAAGTTGGTCTTTTAAGACTTTTTCGAGTATTGCCGCTTAAAATCGTATTGATTGCCATCGCCGCCTTCGACGGAGTCTATTTTTCCCTTGAAATTTGGAATTTTTGGCTATTTTTAAGCACTTCTCAGCATCAAAAATCATCTGTCATTGGTGACCACGGGATAGGGCGACTCATCCCGTCGAATCCCATGAACAAATCTACACATAAACACAACCACAAAGAGCATCAAGCTAATACAAAATAGATACACAACAAAACTCAACACAGCTCTCACCCTACCTCCTTGTCAAAACCAAGGCATGAAATCCATGAGGAGTAGGTCTAACATAATCGAAAGCTAGTCACTAACCAACTGCTCCAACACAGTCAAGCTAAAAAGATCTATCAAAGAAGTCATCCTCAGTGGTGGTTTGAACTACCGACCTAACTAAGAACAACGTAACTAGGAGCTCCTACTAGGCGAGGACTCCTATAGCCTGATCAATAAATATTATCTTTTAGCACATTGAGTCTTTGGCCTCTTATTTTCCATACTCGGGCATGTAAAAATGAGGGAGCTAAGCGTAGTTAACCAAGGAGAGCATGGCATCGGCCTTAGGTCCTATCTCGGTACCCAAGAATCTACCAAGCCGGCGCAAGGTAACACTTAATCCTTTTCTAACACTCACTTTTATTTTTTCTCCAACCTTGTTATATTCTTTGTTTTTCTGCTAGAAGTCACCCCTAGGAAGACAAGGCATCGGCTCTGGGTCTTGTCTCGTCCCCAAGACCCTACCAGGCCTTTGCAAGGCGATAAACAATAGCTCAAGGATTTTTCTTTCTTTCCATTTCTATTTTTAAAGTGGTTAGAACCCCTTTTTACACACCTCCATATATTCATATATGGTCTTTCAGATATTTAGGGTTTTGTCACTTTCCATCATTATTTTAGTAAGATTCTCTAAGTGCCTCACTATTAACAGGAACTCCTAGAACAGCCACCTAGTAGGTCAGTAGAATAGGGTCACTAGAATTCCCATCTAAAATAGGTCTTACAATGCTTGACAATGCCTTGCAGGAGGCAATGACTACTCAGGCCTCCCCCAGACATACAGAGCCTAAACCTGGGACTTCATGCCTTGAGTGCCTGTCCCCAACAAACAAAAGAAAGTAACCCTTACACACACATATATCATTAATTGCTTAAGGGAAAAGACTCGGAAAGGGGATGAAACCACCTAGAATGGCCAAAAGAAGCTCCTTCGCAGCAAAGGCTCCCTCCAATGACTTCATCAACCTGTATGATGCAATCACTACAACAAAAAACCATTAACTACACGTGCACCAAACAGACAAACGGACCTCTTGGACTAAAGAAAGCTGACATTACCAACTTTAAAGCAGTTGGCCCTCCTGGCCTAAGAAAATAGACCATTAAAACTTGAAAACAACTGGCCCTCTTGGCCTAAAGAAATCAAGCATACCTGCTTATATAGATCCCTCCTTGGAAGAAAGCAAATATACAAACACACGCTCCACTCCAAGGGGAAAGATAGGGTGCTTAGCCCTAAACTAAATGCATCAAGTTATGACCCATACCTCCTACATATACAAGAAGAGGTGTACGCATAACATGTCGTTGAATCAACCTATGGGTTCAAGATAATAGTGGTAGATGGGTCTCAGCTACTCTCCTCATTACCCATATCAACCATCTCCTACCATATAACACATGGTCTGATAACATTCTCCACAAGAAACTAGGTCCCATCTCATTATCAATAACAACATCCGAACTAGGACCACAATTGAAAAAGAGGACCTCCTCATAAGAAAATTTGGCTAATGAATTCGCAAAGTGATTCTAATAATGTGGAATAAGCTGAAGAGATATGCTCTCAAGTTCATCAAGTAGGGTTATAGCAGTTTGATGATACATACGAAGGATAGGATTCCAGACTGTATGTGTCCCATTAAGTTGATTTAAGATCAGTTGGGAATCCCCTTTTACTAACAACCTCTTGATGCCACCTTTCTTAGCAATATTCAATCCCATAACTAGGGCTTTATACTCTGCCATATTGTTAGTGAATCCCACCCTGAGATAAGCAGCTAATTTCATTGTAACTCTACGTCGGGGATCTCAAATTATAACTCCAACACTCCCTTTTCTATTAGGCCCCCTATATGCTCCATCAAAGTACAACATGTACGTCCACAATGGGTTTACACAAACAGCCATCAGGAACTCCTCTATTCATAAGTATGATAATCAAAATTCAACATATTTAGAGGATGAACTAACGGCTCCATCCCACCTTCTTCATTAAACTCAAGAGGGATGCTCGTTAAAATTTGTAAACAGTGATGGCAGAAAACTTTAATCTCCCACACAAAGGTACTGTCTTCTTGCTCAACCACTTTGTATCCCTTGCTCCACCAGATAAGCATCCCCTGATGATATCTTTGCTCTAGATATGGGTGCTCCAAATAAGGGATTAATCACCCCATCAACCAATTTAAGCTCTCTTGCAGGTCTCAAATCAGCCCCAGCATGGACCTGCAATGCATTTAGCATGTTAGCATATTTAGAAATAATAAGGTTTAATCTTATTAAGATTAACCTTATTCTTAAAGTTCACTCCTTGTAGATTAGCTAATAAAATCGTGGACTTATTTTTACCTATCCGAACTATCTTGTAAGGGCCATCCCATCTAGGTTCTAGCTTTCCTAGAAATAACTCTCTATGCACATCGTAATACACAACTAATTGCCCTTTTTTAAAGGTATACTTCTTTACCTTTAGATCATGCAACTGCTACATTCAACGTTTAGCTACCTCCTGGTGCAACAAACTCTGCAATTTGATATCGTCCAAGTGGGCTATAGTTGCTATAAATCGCTCAAATAAGGCATCTTCATCACCCAAAGAATGATTGATTGCGAATCTTATGGTCGGCAACTCAATTTCTAAGGGCAAGACACACTCCTCCCCGTAAAATAATTTGAATGGGATGTGGCCAGTGGCTCGTTTCAACGTCGTATTATAAGCCTAAACCACCACATATAATTTTGTATCCCAGTCCCATTTCTTTTCAGAGACTATCTTGGATAGGATACCCACAAGTTGCTTATTGGTACTTTCACAATGTCCATTGGCTTGCGGATTATAGGGAGTCATCTTGTTATGCTTAATGCTCTATGCTTCAGTCACATCAGCATGCTTTTAATTACCTTATTCAAAAAGTGAGTCCCATGGTCCGATACTATTTCCTTTGGGGGACCAAAATGGCAAATGATTTGCTCAAGTAGGAAACTAGCAGTCTCTTTTACATTGTCCTGCCTTGTCGCCCGTGCTTCTGACCACTTTATAAAGTAAATAGTTGCTACTATAATGTATATTTTCTGAGTAGTAGACGACGGGATAATAGGTCCCACAAAATCGATACCCCACTTCTCAAATGGAAGGATAGCCATAATAGGCATAATTGGATGCTTCTTCCTATTCTCTCAACTGTCATGTCTTTGACATGTATCACATCTCTCTTAACATAGTCAAATGAATCCTAGAAGATGGACAACCACCAATAACCAGCTCGTAAAGTCTTCTGTGCCGTCAACCGCCCAACAAAGTGCCCTCCACAAGCGGAGTCATGGCACTCTTCCAAAATAAATGGAACCTCGTCAGGCATCACACATCAACGATAGATATCATCAACACCTTGCAAATATAATGTCCTTGCGATCAAGGAAAATCTCAATGCCTGTTGTTTAATCTTCCTCTTCTCGGGTTTTGATAGAGTAGGTCCAGTCTCTCCCGTAGAACGATAGTGAGTTATAGTAGCATATCGGGAGGGAATAGACATTGTATCAATCTTAAACAATGTTTCCATGTCACTTCCTTCGGCCATGACTTCTTTTGGCTCTCCGAGATCCACAAGACACTCGACAATGCCTTGAAGCTTCAACGGCTTGCTCTTAATCTTGTAATCAAACTCTTGCAAAGTGATTAACCACTTTGCTAAATGATCAGGTGGCTCTAACTTATTCACCAACAATTGAAGCACTTCGGCCTTCGTATAAAAAACCACCCTCTCATAAAGAATGTAGTGCCTGAACTTCTTGGTCACAAATACCATCGCATGGCACAACTTCTTCATATAGGTGTAGTTAATTTCCGATATGCCCAACATCCGACTAGCAAAAGCTATCATATGGTACCACTTTTCCTCCCAAATTTGGGTCAAATAGTAGCTAATACTATACATAGTTTCTAATGAAAATATATAGAACATTTCACCCCTTTTAGGTGCTTTTAAAATAGGTGCTTTGGCAAGCTCCTGCTTTACATCGTCAAAAGATACTTTGCAAGCATCACTCCATGAAACTGACAATTAAAGGACAATAGGTTCGTGAGTGGCAACATTTTTTCTGCCAAGATATTGATAAACCTCCAATAAAACCTAGTGATGACAAAAAGCTATGCACTTCCTTTCGAGTACGCGGTGGACTCATGGCAACTATGACCTTGATCTTTTCAAGATTAGTCAAAATCCCTACAAAATTGACCACATGGCCTAACAAGAGCCCATAAGGGACTCCAAAGACACACTTCTGTGGGTTGAGAGCAATGCAGAATCGTCTGCAATACTTAAAACACTTTCGTAAGATAATTAACTGTCTATCCCTTACAGTGGCTACCCCCAGATCGTCAATGAATACTTTCAACTCCTCAGGGGAAATGTCACCAAAGGTCTTGTTGGCTATTCTCTGCCATGAACCTGGTGCATTACATAATCCAAATTCCATCACATGGTTTGGAAAGGTACCAAAGACAATAATAAACGTCATTTTTAGCTTGTCTTGCTCAGCAATCGCCATTTGGTTATACCCTGCAAAGCAGTCCATAAACGAATAGATTTCCCTACTTGCTAGTTGATCCAAAATTTGGTCAATAAACGGCAACGGGTAGTAATCTTTAACAGTTTGCTTGTTCAACTCTCTAAAATCTACGCAAATCCGGATCTAATTATTATTCTTCTTCCTGATCACAAGTGGTGAGTACCATTCGATATGCTGAACATGGAAGATCAAACCCGCTTTTTGCAACTTCTGTAGTTCCTCAAACAATTCATCCCTTAATTCAAAAGGCATACGCCTTACTTTCTGACGTACAAGGCGGGTACCTTCCTTTACAGGAATAGTATGCACAACTAGACTAGGAGGAATACCCCTAAGTTCATCATAGCTCCAAGAAAAGATGTCATGGAACTCCTGAATCAGGGGCATATAGTCCTCTTTCTCTTTCGAACAGAGCATAGAACCCAATTTGATTGGCCACGAATCATTAGGTGTACCAAGGTCCAACTCAATGACATCTGCGTCTCTTATTCAATCATGCAGCTCTATCGGCTCATTCAAGGTTATCTGATAAATATCCTCTGTTGTAGTGGACCCTTCCTTAGATCCATCACTCAATGATATCTCACTATTAGATGGATCATCTTCTTTTTCTAGTTCAGTGGAGGATAAAGGATCTCTCTTACTGTAAGGAGACTCAGGGTAAGCATCCACTATTACACGATGGGCACCTCGACCTAGAATCACTCGACCAACAGGTATATCGACTTGACAATCTGTTCATAAAATCCAAGGCCTTCCTAGCAAAACTCGATAGCTAGGACATCCTGCAAACCTTATCACCCTAAAGTCCAGATAGCATTCCACGCTTACAACAGTAACGTGGACTTTAGTGATGCAACCTTCCGGTTGTCTTAGATTATCATCCGCCATCCTAAGAAGAGTGGAGCCATATTTTTGAATTTTGAGACCTAGCCACTCCATCAAGTTTGAACTTATGATATTGGTGGAGGATCTAGTGTCCATGATAGCGTGCTCCACTAATATCCCATCCACATACGCTGCTGGAACCCTAGGGCAATGCTCTTCAGCATGATCAAACCAATCTTCTCCCGCTCTAGCTATGCCCAAAGGTTCTACTATATACCCAATACACATGATTTTCTTGAATTCCTTGCATACTCCTGGAGAAAGCTTAATCAATTGCAACAGATTCACATTTGGTTTGACTTTGCAAAGAAAAATTGCTAGGTCAAAGTCATGGTAATTAGCCAAAGTTCTCTTCTCGCACCAAACCATTCTTTTCTTTGGTCCTTGGACCGCCAGCTTTAGTGCCTCTTTTTTGACTTTTTTCTTCTTTATTGGCACCTCTCTATCCTTTTCGGGATCCACTTTACCATCAACAGGCCTTAGAGGACCACCTTCCATATCCAGATTTAGGACTCACTTTTCCCTAGCATCCTGCTTAGGGTTTTCCTCCACAGGTTTTACAATTCCTTTATCACCCTCTTTAATCTTTTACCCTCTTGTTATGGCTCGTAGATTAGAAGTTTTAGCACCATTGACACGTCCAGCCTCAATAAGGTTGACTCCACTGCCATAAGGCAACTCCTCTACAACAATCTTTTCTCGTTGTAGTATTTGTCTTGCTCCCTCATCTTGCTGGAGATTATTCCCTTGTGCGCGATAGTTAAATGGACCAAGTTGTTCACTTCCTTGTTGTAGAGAAGTGATCTTACTCCAACAGGTAGCAGCTAAGTGGCCAAACTTTTTGCAAATATCACATTTGATATTCGTGCAATTCCTAGGGAAATGTTGGCCACCACACCACTTACAGCTGAATCTTGAGGGGCCACCTTCTTCAGGGCGTCAACTCCCTATCAAATTTTATTGCTTCTTAAGGAAATTGACATCCACAGCTATTTGTTGATACTTTTCATAGATCACATCAGTGTAGTGCTTCATCATGTCCTTAACTTCACCAAGGACATTAGAGGCACTCAACTCATAGCCGTGATCATCAGTTTGCTGTCCAATAGGCCTAACCACTTGATTAGGGATTTACCATTGACCTATTTGGACAACATTAGGATTCATTGTTTGGCCCCCACTATTTAGTGAGGCCGCCTCACTAGCCATGGGCATAGTCATGCTAGGAGGAGTTGGTAATAGAGGTGAATTTGGCATGATACCTCCTCTCCCATTCACTTCTGACATGGATCCCCTTGACTCCCATTGGTCAAGGCCAACTTATTACCATTGCAATTTATCCTTGCTACATAAGCCGCTTACAAGCGCGACTCTACTCCTTTTGCTTGGGTAATATTAGTGTCAATGTCGGCCAAAGCAACACTTCTCAACTGCACCTGGATATTGAAATCCAATCCATGTACGAAATATTGTACCTGGGTAGCCACTGGAATGGGGATATAAGTATTTAGTTTACAAAGAACTTACTTTAATTTCTTGGCATAGGCCTGGACATTTTCATTTGGCTCTTGGTATGTTACATTCAAGACACGCAACCAATATTGTCCACCCTTCTCAGGGGAAAACTCTCTATGGAAAGCCGTAAAGAATTGGGCACTGCTAGTTATGGTTTCGGCTTCAAGACCATGGTACCATACTGTCTCTCTTCCTTTTAATGTCATGTTGAAGAACATCATTAGGTATCCTTCGTCCTGGATTTGATAATTGAACATGAGTGTTTGAAACTCCTTAATGTGGAGTTCTCCATCTTCCTCTGCTAACCCATGGAAAATGGGCAATGATGCTCCTAATGCTAGAAAATCCGGTGTCCCTACTAGAATCACAATAGGTTGTGCCATGGCTACAATCGGATTGACAACAAGAGTTCGTGTAGGTAAAACTACACCCCCACTTTTTGTGGGTTGATTAATTGTAAGTAGGGAAGTACTAAGACTTCCACTTGCACTCAAAGAGCTACTTGTTGTTGAGATATCGAGCTCCACTCGTGATACGCCCGGGTGACCGTTGTGTATTTATGTCACCGACTTGTTAGTTGCAGACGCGGTTGGTACACCGCCCATGAATAATAGCTACATGATAGCTATCCTTATCTACTCTAGTTCGTGGCTCAGTTAGTATGCCACCTTAGTTACTTGAGTTTGGTTTGAGACCCATATATAGGGTTCTTCTATTTCTTTGTATGAGAGTTTTTTTGGCTTACACAACTAAGAAGAGGAAAACTGTTTTCAGCCTCCACCCTTGTGTGTCTTCCCCCATTGTGCAAGCAAGAAAGCTACAAGTAGACTCCTTCCTTCTCTCCCACAATCTTGACACTTGTAACACTTGGGTTACTAGAACCATTGCCACTTATGCGCAACGGGCTGCTTCTTTGAGGAGAATAAGGACTTACAATCTCCAACCACCTTCTAGCCCTCTCAGCACATTCTGCTTTTTGTATTTCGACTTGACGGTCCTTGTCAGAGGACATAAACCAACTGTTTGGTCCCTAGAAACCCTAGATTCGAGAACCACCACTTGTTGGCGGCTCCCGGTAGACAAACGCACCATTGATGGGACTTAAAATGAGCAAGCACTGGCTAAGGCACTAGCAAGACCTTATTCACTCAACAGACAATCCCACCACACCACATGGCCTCACAGGCTAGGAGCGTTTGTCGAGGGATACACTATCCTAAACACTAATCGTTGCACATTTATAGTTTGTAATCCATCAAATGTTCCCTTTCCTCGTCTCCTCAGAGGGAGATTATACATATATCGACAATAAATGCCACATATCACAGACACAAGGGCACCCCACTGGCTGATTGATGTGGCCCTACTGTAGCTCTCCTACATCTTGAGGATTGGCCCCTCCATGCACTGCTTCCACATATAGACACATTCGAAAAAAACTCCCCTCTTAGTGTCAATATATTCAACGTTCTAGGAATTCACTTATCCATCCCCTTGGACCCACCGTCTAGACCTACAACCAGGTTGCTCACTCTCTCTACGTGGGTCAAGTCCTAAAGAAACCAAGTGCTATGCATCCAGGAGCTTGTAATTGATACCATTTAACGATGCTTGATGCAAATGTATATATGATTAAGTGCTCAAACAATTGAAAAACAACCTCGTGCATTGTGCAAATCCATTCTTTTCGTGTTTCCATACACGAATGTGTAATTGCTGCAATAAGAGAAGACACCGAGGCTTACACTCGTGCTGTACTTCCCTTGATTTAACTTAACATCATCCTATATGAATAATGCAGCAAATACATAATATTTTATATTATATTTCAGCACTCGAGCTTCCCTCCTCCCCTATCGTTTAAGGTTTTGGCTCGTTGCATAGGTGCAGGGGTGATTTCATGTGTATTTCGCATGAAATAGGCAGTAAATACTCACAAAAACATATAAATGGGGATGCCTAAGACAAACCCTCATGCTTTATTCTCATTATACACTCACAAACACATCCATAATTTTCCTTGTCCATTTTCTTTTTTTTACATTTTAAAAAGTAAATTTTCCAATTTTTTCTTAATTTTTTCTATTTATTATCAATAAAATTGAAGAAAATTAGCATTATTTCATATTTGTGGCTCTTAAGTCCTTGGACAGCAAACATGTAGCTTTTATTGGTGTTTTGTTTCATGCTTTTTAGATTTTAAGCTCTAAACCCCCATTTTTACTCTAAAAACCATGCTTTTCGGGTTTTTTCCATTTATTTCCCACACTTTAAGTGTATATTTTCTAAGTTTTTTATTATAGAAGACTAAAACCAGGAGCAAACAACATGTCCATCAGTTTTCAGCCCATATGAACATTGCTAACCTCATCAAATGCGAAAAAAGAGCCATTTCCTTTGTAAAAATGTCATTACCGTGCATCTTTTATTAATTCGGGTTTTGAAACTTGTTGCGGGTCTACAAACCAGGCCCTGTTTGATGCTCACTCTTCCTCTGCATTGCCATCTCCAGCCCACCTTCAGTTTGGAAGCAATCCAGTACCGCGCCCGGACGAGCATTTACCAACTCAGCTTCATTCTTCTTCACACACAAGAATTGTCCCTTGCAGGAGAGAGAGGGAGGAGAGAGAAATACTAAAATCTGATCATCACAACCGGGCAGCCATTTGATGCATGGTTTAGAGCAATGGAGAGCGAAGATCAAGTGTATCGCAGCCATGTAATCGGTTGGGGGGGTTGCTTACAGGCCCCATATCCCATCATTATTATCAAGCGTTGAGAAAATGGCGCCATCTCCCTGCTCACGCCCAAAAAAAATACCCCCCCCTTCAAATTCATTTTTTTGTTAGGGGCCCCCAAAGGGAGCTCCCAAGGGTCATGCCCTTTGGCATCCTTTAAGTCCATTTTCACTTGAGTTTGAACTTGGTCTTCCGAGCACTCCCTCTCCCACGTCCGGTATCCAAAGTGCAGTCCGAAAAATCCTAGGCATTTGTCTTGAAGTCCTCCACTGTCGAGCATCTCCCAAAGTCTCATCTCACACGCCAAAAAATTATGAAAGTTTATCAATTGTCATCTAGTGGGTCTTTTAAGCCTCTTCCGGGCATTCACTACAAGATATAGGCCTTATACCGACGTTTAAAACGACGAAAATACAAACAAGAAAATTTGCCCCCGTCGTCGCAAAAAGCGTCATTATTAGCGACGTCATAGAAACGTCGGTATTGGCATCGCTATCAACGTCGCTATTGGTGTCGCTATGCACGTTGCAAACCGTCGCTATCAGCGTCGGTATTGGCGTCTGCGACACATCACCAATACCGACGCTGAGATAGCGTCGGTTTGCGATGTGCATAGCGACGCGTCGTAGATGCCAATACCGATGCTGATAATGATGGTTTGTGATGTGCATAGCGACGCCAATAGCGACACGAGCAGTAAAATTTGTGACGCTAATAGCGACGGTAACAGGAAAAAAAAAATTTGTGGCAGGGCTTATAGCACTGTGTGCTTTATGAGAGCCATATAAAATAGTTTCTGCACTACTGTGTACAATGCGCTTGCAAAAAAAAAAATGTATACTGAAATCATAAAACTGATATATGAAATAAATACATGATCGCATAAAAAGCGATTGGTACAATCATGACAAGATATCGCTAATACATAGAACATGTCTACATAGATCAGGTGACTCAAAAATAAAGGTGTGTGAGCTCCAGGGATCCAAGGGCGAGCTACGCATCCTCGTCCCCCGAAAGCTCGTCCCGCTGCAAAGGAGCATCAAACGGACTCTGTAGAAAAAGAAACAACACATCAGTCCACCATACAATAATGCATTCAAATATCTCATGGTAACTACGGACAAGAAAGATGAGTGACTTACAGGGCCACCATGTCTATACAATCGATCGATCAATGCAGTGAGACCGTGCCTCTCTGTATATCGAGTCTCAAGGCCACTCGGATCGCGATTTGTAATGGAGTGCTGCAAAGAAAACAAAATGCTAACTGTTAGAAACATGATTGTCAGTACAAAGAATATTTCAAAAAAATAAACAAGCAAAACAAAAGAAAAACTTACAAAGTCCTCCAAATATGTCCTTTGGCCGCCACTCCCAAGATGATGGACCACTCCGGCCTCGAGTCGTACCCTCGCCACCTCGTGCTGCTGACTCCAAAGAATCTGTAGCCTCCTCCATCAGTCGGCGCCAGTCGTTTGCATCTAACCACTCAAGCTTTGCAGCCCCACTCTTGATTGCCTTGCGTGCGTCGGATCATCTATGTGACATGTATGCACGCAAGCAATCCATCATCCAGCCCGTAGAGAATCTATCTACTACGGCTGGCACTGGAAACTCCTCGTGCAAGGATACTACTATGTAGTCCTTGCTCCCCTCCGGTATGTTCTTCCAATGATCCAAGACGTTGTGCTGGAAAACTTGTTGGCACAACTCTCTCATGCGAGCCATCACCCTCCTCCCCTCATCATTCATGATGATGGCTCCTGACCTACTATCGACCAGATATCCATAACCCCTAGGAGTCTGCCTAAGATGGGTCCTCTCCCATCTGTGTCCACACTCCTGGGCATTTCCAGGAGACCCCTTTGCATCCGATGTACCGACGGAGGTAATCTCTCTCGGAGTGGCACCCAAAGGGATGCTAGCTTACAGCTGCATAAAAGCCGGAGTAACTGGAGTAGACGTCCCCACAGGTGTGACAAATCTTGGAGGTGACGCAGCTCCAGCGTATCCCGTGTCGACCGCAGGCTCACTACCTCTGTATCTCTGCAGAATCCCCCTGATCCCGATGCACTCCCTCCCTCTGGCCCAAGTCGTGAGCGTTGAGATCATCTGCTCGAAGCTGAAGCATCCAATCGCGCTGAAGCAGATCTAGCAGAGCGCCCTGACGAAGAATGAGACAGCTCCTGGTCTACCATCTCTCTGAATCTGGCGATCTAGTCTAGAGACATACGTGTGAAGATGTCCTATAACTCCTCATCGCTTATCCCTCGACTCATCCTGAAAATGTCACCTGCACAGACAAAAAATGATGTTAGAATAATCAATTTAAATCATACAAATCACAATAATATAAATCATTAAATAAAAATCTCACTTAAAATGCATATCTTATGTACCCTTATAAGTGATTGGTCAACGAATTGAGTAAGTGGATGCTCCAAGTATAAAGTATCCTATGGTCCCATGTTAATCTCCTGACACAACTCCGCATACACTGGAAGGTCGATAGACATGTCACCACAAAAGAATGAGTCCGCCTCATTCTCAAAGAATTCTTGGACTCCTATATTTCCATCATTGTTAGCCGATGCTAGCTCCAAGCTTTCGACGGCCTCCACCCCTTGCAATATCGACCCCTCTATTTGCATGTTATCTTTATCTATGCTCGGAACATCGCTTTGATCATATACTCTTGCACTTCGGGGAGTTGAAGGTATAACATACCACCATCGCGGTTGTCGGGGGTTTGGATAGAAGATTACTTGTTCACAAATACGTACAAGAGAGTTCAAACCATTGTGACATAAACCATGTCGTAATACAATTAGCAAGCAAATGACTCCATGCACTTGTTCACAATGGGCCGACAACACAAAGGTGTCGCGCAAATCCGTCCATTTTTTTTCGAAATCTATTTCGAGAAATCTAGATGGACCTCGTCAAACTGTTGCTCCAGCTCCTCCAAGTACCACTTTGTACCACTGCACATTGAATAGTATCATGGAGAAGCTACCGTAATCCACCATAATAATACTTTGCAAGTTCCCAAAATGCTCCATCTCATCCACAACCATATTTGGATCCGTTGCTCGTCACCGGCTCTCTTGCTCGAACCTTGCCATGACACCACAGTCCATTGTGGAGTGCATTTTGTCAATACGCTCCATACGAAAATGCCATCTATGCGGCCATGCTGCACTATATATTTTGTACTGTACATTGAAACACTCAAATTAGATGTCGCATATAAAATTTAGATACGACAGATTCTAAACCCCTCATCACCTTTGGACTAAATCTCCTCGAGAATTCCCACTCCTCTATTGAGACCTCTGTCCCTTTGCGAGACGCTACGGTCAAGGCTCCATGCAACCATCGCGTTGACATAAACCGCGGCATCTCCTCCATGCCTTCAGGATATCGAATCGGCCGATGATGCATACTACGTCGGAACTCGGCTCGCACTTCCTCTCGATCTTACCTAGCGATCTGGTACTTAGCGAGCCACGTCTCTATAAAGGCATGGTGCAACATACAAAAGCGATTTACCTTCTCTTCCATTGAGGCATCCATTCTTTTTTCTACCCCATTTCCAACCACCACATCTCCAGTCAGTCTATCATCATCCTTCAACGACCATAGCATTTCATTGTCTGGTCCCACCATTGGTAGCCATTGTGAAATATGCACTAGTGCCTCAGACACCAACCAACCTTTGGCCGTGCTACCTTCTCGTTGAGCTCGTTGTCACAAAAATCCTTTCAGGGTTTTCATGAAGCGCTCCAAGAAGAACATCCATCACGTATGGATAGGTCCAGCAATCTCCACTTCATCCACAAGATGCACAAGAAGGTGGATTTGTATCGTGAGCATGCTGGTGGGCAGGTATTTCTCAAAGAGACAGACCGTCTCCACTGCTCTCCGCCTCATGGATTCAATAGAGGACATCTTAATCTCCTTCTGTGAGATCCATTGCACCAAAGTCGACAACTTGTAAATGGCCCCGGAAATTTCTGGAGTAAGACATCCTGCCATCGCGATCAGTAGTACAAACTGCCACAAATGAGAAAGCATTATGAATAATGGCTACATTCCAAATAGCAAAATACCCACGCTAATTACAATCCATTCGTAGTACAAACCTGACATATCTTATGCCAGTCATGGGATTTTAGCCCTAATAATTGGCCGTCTTTAGAAAATGCAGACCTGAGAGAACGCATCATACCCATCGGAGTGCGGATAGACTTGATTACTTGCTTCACAATGCGCTCTTCTTTAGTGGAAAAAACCCAAGGAGCACGAGGAAGCTACAGCGACCATCAACACTCGACTGCAGCCAAAGCGCCTCCATCTTACCTACCTCCTTCAAATCCATTCATGCCCCTATAGTGTCTCTCTTTCCTGTGATGTGGTCCCATAACAAGCTGCCCACATTCTTGAAAATATGCATGGGATCCAACAAGTGGTTGACATGTAAGTGGGTCCAATATGGCAACTCGTAGAAAACTGAGAACCGCTGCATTCCATTTGGATGTGATTCCACGTTGGACCTTTTTCATCTCGTACCAGCTTGCGGCGTTCATATGTGTCGGAGGTCGTCCAAGGAAACCTTCCCTGAGTTCATGATCCTCCGGCAAGAAAGCAACGTGTCCTTGATATACCATCTTCTTCATGGTTTGTGACCTTCGGGAGTCTAACTGTGGCCAGCACAATGGACATGCATGATAACGTGAGGTAACCAGACCTATTCCAACACCACAACCTAGTGAATACTTGATTGAATGAGATAAAATATAGATATTACCAGCGAGAACGGAGGTCTGCTCACCTGAGAACTCTCCCAATCCTGGAAAGTCATGCATCGTCCACATGAGAATGGCTCGAATATTGGCTGACCGCCGACCATCGCGCCTGCTCATATCTTGCATAGTGACCCCCTCCTCCCACAAAATCTTAAGCTCATCGACTAATGAACGAAGATACACGTCCATATTTTTTACTTTGTAGTGGCCTGGGAGGAGCAAGCTAAGGATGAGATGTCTTTTCTTCGTAGAAAGCCATGGAGGGATGTTGTAGTTGACAAGGACTATAGGCCACACAAAGTAAGAAGTTGAGCACAGACCAAATGGGTTCACGCCATCCATTGCGAGACCAAGCGGAAGATTCCTTGGCTCTCGGGCAAATCCTGGGAAGGTAAAGTCAATGTGGCTCCATACGCGTGAATCCGCTGATATTCATTGAACTCCATCCATGAACCTATTCTGCACATGCCACGTTATCAAGCTTGCCATGCTGGACGTACGAAACATGTGGTTTATGCGGGGGATGAGCGAAAAGTGTCTGAGAACTTTTTGAGGGATGTTTTTCCCTTGCAAGTCCTGTCAATACCTGTGAGCACCACACTTTGGACATGTCTCCATAGTCTCATATTGTTGAGTGTGGAAATGATTGGTTTTTGGGCTGATTTTTTGTTGTTTTTGTTGTTGAATGGTTGTTTTTTGTGGTTTATTTTTTTATTTTGAAGATGTTTTGAAGTGTTTGGAGTGGTTTGAGTATGTTTGAAAGGGTTTATGTTGGTTTTTGATGAAATATGTTGTTCTGAAGAGTTCTGTAATTCTCTCTGTATGGTTCTGTAAGGCCTGATTTTCTTCTGTTTTGTTCTGTTTTGGTAGTTGAGATGGTTGAATGGATGTTTTGAGAGATGATTGAGGATATGTTAAAAGGTTTATGAGATATTGAATTGGTTTTGTTTTGGTTTTTATGGGTCCTGTTGATCTTCTATTGATCTTCTGTAAAGTTCTGTAGCTCTGTAGTCCTGTTGCTCTGTTGTTCTGTGGTCTGTTCTGTTTGTTTCTATTGAGTGTTATGATGGATGTATGGATGTTTTGGGAAGTGTTCTTGTCTTAGGAAAAGGATGAATGGAAGCTCTATTCAAGTCAAAAGAAGTGAAGAAGTAGCTGATGAAGATTTATAGAAGGTTACAGAAGGACAATGACAGAAGCCAGGTCTCACAGGACACTATGATGTCTCTGGTGCCCCTTCACATCTGACATACCTTTTGGGAGGTGTATCCACGACCTAATGAGGGTTATTGTGAGTAATTATTGAGTGATTGTAGTAAGGATATGATGTAGTATTGAAAGCATACTATTGTGAGAGAGATCATATGCAGAGATAGTCGATTCTATGTGAAACATTGTATCTTTCTATGAGGGAGAAGACTATGAAGATAATGAAGATGAATAATATGTGATTTATTTCCATCAAAAGTTGTGTTCTCTTTGTCTATTAATGAAGAATATGAAGAATATGAAGAATATGAAGAACATGATCAAGTTTGTTAAAGATAAATCTATGGGAGATATCTACTATGATGCTGCGTGAAGAATTGTTATTTTCTTTGTTTTGATGATCAAAAGAATGAAATAAAAGCTTGTTGATGTTACAAGATAGATTTTCTTGCAAGAGAATTCCTTTTTCCTTGGTGTCTCTCTTGGAGCTCCATGTTTTTGGTACGCAGCCGGGGAACCTTGCCATCAACAAGCACCAGAAGAGGCTGAAAATGAAGGAAATGGCATTGCCAAGAAGAGAAGAATTCAATGGATGTTTGTAAAGTTCCTTCTTCCACTAAAGAGTTGGAATTTCTCATAATCAAAGCCACTTTCCACAATAAGTTCATCCCACAATGGCGGAAACATATCACCATCATGATGCATGCTCTATGTGGTGGGCTATTTCCTCTTCCTATTGAAGCAGCAGAAACTTGCATCTTGGTGGCAAACTATTTGGGAACAAACTGAAGAGCAGAAACAGAGAGAATGACCATTCATGGAAGATTTGGCATTCATTGAGAAGTTTCTAGACATCATCAAGTGGGAGATTGTGAAGAAGCTTTAGGAGTCTTGGTCTGTAGAGGTTCACGAAGTCAAGAAGGAAAAGAGTTGGAATTTGTTCGTGGATGCTCAACAACAAGATACATGGGATGCTTGGTGCACTGATAATCTTCCGTTTGTTCAATTAGCAACCCACTGGAAGTTGGTAGACAGAGTGTTTTTCACAACATACACTGTTGAAACCCTCAGAAGCTGGCATTATTATAATGATGCAACAACAATCCTAAGAAGAATGAGTTTTGATACTTTTAGAACAGAATATCTTCCCCTCTGTAGTGGTTTGAGAGCTAAATTCAGAGATGTTAAAAAGAAGAAAGTAAAGGAGATGTTGACCAGAGAATCTATCAAAGACTAAAGCCCTCTCAGATACTATCCTGTTGAGTCCAGAACAACTGGTTGAAGCCAACCCCCTGAGATGAATGATGCAATAAAGAGGCAAGCGTTGGAACGAGTCCAAAGGTATGTGAGAAGAGAGAAGGCAAAAATCAAAGCTGAGAATGAGCTCGCAGCAGAAGCTTCCTTTGATGCCCTAAAAGCACTCTTTATAGAAGTCCCCATGGCGACTCAAGGTCCCCTTCCTAGTCAGATCCGTCCTGGAAATATTGATCAGGCCAGCAAATGTAGTCCCATTGGCAGTTTTTAAGGGAGAGTACAATGAAGACCCTGATCTTCATGTAGCAGAGTTTATGGTAGCATGTGTGGCTAACAATGCCAAAACCCCTGAACATTGGTTAGAAATATTCCCTGCCACTTTCAAGGGCATGGCGTTTCAGTGGTATGAGAGACAAGCAGCAGGAACTTTTGGCACATGGGACGACCTAAAGTTGGCCTTCCTCACTAAATTCAGGCATGAAGGTTTTGAAGAGCGGCTGTGAGAGGAGTTCATAAACCTAAGTCGGTCCTTTGAAAAAAGAGTAGAAGCTTATGTCTCGCGAATGGAATCCATCCTGAAGAGATGGACTAACCATAATCTAGATGATGGCATTCAGAAGGGAGTGTTTCTCAGAGGATTACAACTAGAAGTCCGTAAGTTTATGGAGCTGCAAAGACCAGCCATACTGCAAGCTACAAGAGAAGGTGCAAGACTGTACGATGAAGTGGAAGCTAGATTGGCGATGAATCAAGGAAGAGTCCTACCTCTTCTGATGCCAGGAATGATGTACCCACAAAATGCAATCCCAGAGACTGTCCCCTACCCCTACCAACAGATGCCCCCAGTATCACAGTACAGTGCACCAAATCCACAGTGGCCACAATCAATGCCTCAAATGATGGTTCAACCACAACAACAATGGTCCCAACCAATTTCCCCAATGCCAAATCAGCAGCAACAGTGGAACCCTACCAACTGGAGCCAACAACCAACAGTTCAAATAGGAGCTCTGAATCAGAATCAGAACAGAGACCCCTCTGCACCAGCCCAACCTGTTTATGCAGTGATTACAGAGACTCCTCAAAACCCTATTGCCATTGCCTCAGGAGGAGAAAGCTTGAAGGATTATTTATCCAACTCAGTTGCAAATATCAAAAAGGAGTTGATGGATGTGATGACAGAGCAGCTATAGACGTTGAAGGTGAATACCGCCAATATATCCACTTCTGCAGGAGCCAGAAGGGATGTGATGCGGTCAAATACTTGGTGTGGTAATTGTCATCAAGCAGGCCATTTAGCCACTGAATGTACATGAAAACCAACCATTCTTGGAGCCTTCTGTTCCTACTGTTTGCAGAAGAACCATACAGAGGATATTTTCTCTCTGAAGGAGATGCATGATAGGAGAAGGAAGGAAGAAGACGCAAGATTCAACTTGCTAGAATCCAAAATGATAACACAGGATATTGGACCAAAGCCTAGGGAGTATGGTCCTAATTTCGGACCCAGAAGGTTTCCATCCCAAAGTTATAGAGGAAGACAGTCTGGCGGTGGTCAGGGATTAGAGGTGGAGTGTTACAGATGCGGAGAAAAGGGACACATTTCATCAAATTGTCCAAATCCCAGAAGGTCAGTGAATTACAAGCCCTTATGTAGTCGATGCAAAGGAGAAGGCCACACTGCAAAAGACTATCCAAGCCCAGCCCCAGTGAAAAACAGTGCTACTGATAGTCCAGCCAAGGCCCAAGAGCCTACCTCCAATTTAGTGGAATTGGAAGTTGTCATGCATGCAAAGAAGAAGGAACCACCTGTCCAGAAAGAAAATAATCCTCTTTCCAGAACAGTGAAGTTCAATCTTCCAACAGAAGAACTGAACAGAACAGAGCCTAACAGTGCCGTACAGAGCACTACAGTGCCACAAAGAGTCACCGAGATAGTTCTAGAGACAGGACCAAAGGTCCAGGAGATAGAAGGGGAGGAAGTGCCACAAGTGGCAAAAGAAGTTCCCATGATGCCCCTGTTGGAAGAAAAAAGGTAAATGAAAATGGGTGTCACCCCTTTTCCTAACCAGTTAGAGAAGCCAGTGGATCCTATTAAGGAATACGATCTGGTCAGAGATCTAGATACCTTTAAACCAAACCTCATATTCCGACAATTATTGATGTTGTCTCCTAGTTGCCAAAAAAGGTTCAAAAGTATACTGACAAGAAGACGTGGATTAAGGATTGCTCCCTCAACAGCAACAAAGTCCAACAAAGCTCCAGAGCCTATAAAAGAAGTGGATGTGGCTAACACCTTCCTAGATCCGGGTACCCCAGAGACTGGTGTATTGATAGAAGGCTGCTTTATTGCAAATGCACTGATTGATGGTGGCTCATCAGTGAACATTATGACGGATGTGACAATGAAGGATCTAGGCCTACAAGGTGTGCAACCAACCCAATGGCTCATCAGACTGGCGGATCAGAGCAGAATCAATCCTTTGGGCATTCTCCCATATGTGAAGACCACAGTGGCTGGAAAAGATTATTGGCTAACCTATCTAGTGGTGAAGCCAAACTCTTATGGTACATCCTACCCCCTGTTACTGGGCAGACCATGGCTTTTTGAAGCCAGAGCAAGGAGGATTGGTTCAAAGGAACCTTGACCTTGGGTAGAGGACCCAATAAAGTAGTGTTGAAGCTATATGGTGCTCAAAAAGGACATGGATCCACCTCCTTGGAATTATCTTCTGACTCCCCCAATGAGGCTACAGATGGAACATCAGCAGACGAAGATGCTGTCAAACAGATCCTTCCCAAGAAAACAGAGGCACAGTCCCTGACAGTGGGCACTGTAAGCCAACTTTCTCAAGATGCAAAGTCCTTGTCAATGGGTGAATACTTCCTACCTGAACCAGGAACTCCCTCTGAAATTACCTCTGACAGTGAGATAGAGGCTTGGATGTACTGCTCTACCTGCGACATGGCCACAGCAGAGCCAGAGATAGAGGCAGAAGATGGAACATAGAACCTATTCTTCTCTTAGAGAGCTCCTACAGAGACAGAGACAGAGACAAATACAGAGACAGAGTCTAAAGAGGATGGAGATGATACTGAAGAAGAAGGTTATGAAAGCGAGATGGAAGAGTCTATCCCACCCGAAGAGGATATATATAAAGAAGAAGTTCCAGAAGCATCAGAAACAGACGAGCTCATGCTGTGGGACAGAATGGCGGTGGTACCATTTGGTCTGGTAAATGGATCTTCTCATATGCAAAATTTTTATAGGAAATGGTTTAAGAAGAACAAGCCGTCTTTCAGCAGTGGCTCTTGCCGCCCTCACCCACCTTTGCTAAGAAAAGATGATGATGATACACCGTGCCAACAAGCACCAGCCTCACGATTCCAACAGGCATCAAAGGGTCCCTGTTATGTGATGTTCCTGGATGCATTATCAGAAGATGAGTCTTCAAGCCAAGAGGTAACTAATCTTGAACCCAAACCCGAAACGGCTCTAATCCCATTTCAACATCTCAAGGAGCAACCTAAGTCTCTACCAAAAGAAGAAGTCGGTTCTAGTGGAACATCAGATGAGGACACCACTCCCTTGAAGGAGTCAGATTTGTACCCAGAAGTGGTCCGTGGGACCTTCATCCGTGAAGTAGAAGGTGAAAGGCAGTTAACCTTTGTGGATGTAGATGGCTCTGGATGCCACCTGAAGGTGGGTAGTAGCCTGCCAGAAGAGGAACTACTGATCTTGCGTAACTTACTGAAAGAGAGTGTTTGCATGGTCATACACGGACCTGAAGGGGATTGATCGCACAATATGTCAACATCACATTGATCTAGAGCCTGATGCCAAGCCAGTATGGCAACGCCAGAGGCAAATGAATCCAAATTATTCGACCTTGGTGAAAGCAGAGCTGCTGAAGCTTCTAGAAGACAAGTTCATCTATCCAGTGGCAAACAGTGAATGGGTCTTACCCATCGTGCCAAGAAGAATGGAAAATTACGAATATGTGTGGATTTCCGCAAGTTGAATTCCAAGACCAAGAAGGATCACTTTCCTATCCCTTTCACAGACCAACTGTTGGACACAATGGCAGGACATGAGTTTTATTCCCTTCTGGATGGATTCAGTGGATATAACCAAGTGCAGATAGCAGAAGAAGATCAGTCCAAGACAACCTTCACCACAGAGTGGGGGACCTATGCTTACCGAGTGATGCCGTTTAGGCTCTGCAATGCCCCTGCTACCTTCCAGCAAGTCATGATGGCCGTATTCCAAAATCATCTGCACAACTTCATTGAGGCATACTTGGATGATTTATGTGTTTATAGTTTGATCCTGAAACATTGGGGACATTTGGAGCAATGCTTTGATCGATGTTGAGAGTATGGGATCTCCCTCAACCCCGACAAATGTATATTTGGAGTCTCTTCTGGTGTTCTGTTGGGCCACATTGTCTCTGCACAAGGGATAGCAACAGACCCGGCAAAGATTGAAAAGATTGCCGCCTTAACAGCACCGACAAACCTCACACAATTGAGAGGATTTCTTGGTCATGTGGGTTACTACAGAAGGTTCATAGCCCATTTTGCAACAAAGGAAACCTCCTTCACAAGCTTCTGAGGAAAGATGCAGAGTTTATTTGGACGGAAGAATGTGACAAAGGCTTCAACACTCTGAAACAATGTCTGGTTGAGGCACCCATCCTGCAACCTCCTGATTGGATGAAGGAGTTCCATGTGCACACTGATGCATCCATTGAAGGCTTAGGTGCAGTTCTTTGCCAGAAGGTCTCCTTGAAGCTGGATTAGCCCATTTATTACACAAGCCGAAAAGTCACTGATAGAGAGTAGAACTATATAGTGACCGAACTGGAGTGTTTGGCAATGGTGTTTGCCCTAGAGAAGTTTCACCACTATCTACTGTCTATCCACTTTAAATTTTATGTGGATCATGAGGCTCTGTCCTTCCTGATGAACAAAGCAGACGTGAAAGGATGAATGATGAGATGGCTCCTTTTATTCTAGAAGTCGACTTTGAGGTGATTACCAAACCTGGTCATTCCCATGTTCTGGCTGATCATCTGTCGCGTATCCCACAGACTGCAGACGAGGAGCAGGATGATCCAGACCTCCCTGATGCTTCCCTATTCCTGGTAGAAACTGTAACCCCTTGGTATGCAGACATTGCCAATCTGTTAGCAACCCAACAGTACCCGCCTGGCATTTCTAGTCGGGAAAGGAAGAAGCTTATGTTAGAATCAGCCCCCTACACCCTGTTAGGTGGAGCATTGTACAAGAAAGGCAAAGATGAAGTGCTCAGAAGATGTGTTGCAGGAGATGAGATTGGAATTGTTCTGAAGGCTTGCCACGACGAGCCATGTAGAGGCCACTTTGCAGGGGAAGCGACAGCCAGGAAGGCTCTGCTAGCAAGTTACTGGTGGCCGACCCTCCACAAGGATGCTTATGACTACTGCAAGCGATGTGATGCTTGTCAGCGAATGGGAAAACCCACCAAAACAAGTGCCATGCCATTGCAACCTATTCTTTCTTTGAAGCCGTTCGAGAAGCGGGATGATGGCAACAGTGTGGCCCTGTTCCTGTACGAGAATATCATCACCCGTTTTGGCAGTCCCCTAGAGTTGGTAAGTGACAGAGGCACTCATTTCATTAATAAAGTCATGGAAGAGTTGACAGAGCTGTATAAGATCCGCCATCGCAAGTCCACTCCTTATTACCCCAGAGCCAACGGCCAAGTCGAAGTCACCAATCGCATCCTCTGCTCGATCCTAACAAGGACAATTGCCACACATCGTCGTGATTAGGATGATTGACTTACAGAGCTCTTTGGGCATACAGAACCTCCCATAAAGCAGCTACAGGACAGACACCCTTCCAGCTGGTGTATGGTACAAAAGCTGTTTTCCCTGTTGAATTGGAATTGCCCTCTTTGCGAGTGGCTATCAAAGAGCGTTTGGGGATGACGAGTCTCTGTAATGCCGTCTCCTGCACTTGGAATGTTTGGACGAAACTCGCAGGATGTCTCTACAGTGCATGGAAGCCACGCAAGCTCGACGCAAGGCCTACCATGATAGTTTCATCAAGCACAAGGAGTTCAAAGAAGGTGATTTGGTCCTAGCCTATGATTCACGATTTGGCAAGTTTCTTGGCAAGCTCCAACAGCGGTGGATGGGCCCATATAAGGTACTTGCTGTCAACCCTACTGGCTCTGTCCAAGTGCAGACCGTTGATGCCTCTGATGATCCCTTCCTGATCAATGGATATCGCCTGAAGAAGTACTTCCCTCCTTGGGGATCTTGACAATCACGATCACCTGATCCTTTCTCCCATTGGCGTGGCACTGTAACTCTTATGATGCTGCTTCTGATAGCAGTTCTTCAGCCACTCCTGATGAGGTGGACGCAACCCTCTGTCCCCTCAGCCCCACCTTCCAGCCCTGATCTCTTATCCTCTATTTTTCACCAGCGGCGGCAGTGGCGAGGTTGGTTCTGACAAATGGTATTTCTACCATTCCCTTGCTTAATTCGAAAAAAAGGAAAAAAAATATACATATCGGTCATGGGAGAAAAGGATTTCGGTCCCTGTCATGCCGACCTATTCTTTGAGAAAGGGTGGAGACGCCCTCGGGAATAGAAAAAAAAAGAAACAACAACAAAACATAAACAAAAGAAAAGAAAAGAAAAAAAAAACAAGAAAAAAAAAACAACTGTTATGGGAGAAAAGGAAGACATTCCCTATCATAGCAAGCCTCGTTCCAAGAAAAGGTGGTTAACACCCTTGGGTGGGAAGCTGGCTGTGGAAAAGGTGGCAACACCCAGCAGTCCAGAAAGTGGATTCATCAATTGACATCCCCAGGATCCAGTTCCGAAGCTGCCTCCCTTGGTACGCTGTGTCATGTGCCTTTCTGCAGAGCATTTGACAGTCTTCTAGCAGACGCCATGTCCTATGTAACACAATGTTCGATCTGATGGCTACCTCCCTGGGTACGCCTCTTTAACAACTGACGACGCGATCTTCATCGACAAACAATCGAGTGACGTGAGCTTTCATCCTAATAGGATGGGGATGTGAGTATGGGCTGCCCTCTGTATCTTTCAATAGAGCGTGAGACAGAGGGTGGGGTGAGTGACCAGTCTTTCCCTTCAAATCAAATGAGAGGTGAGATGTGTGAATGGAGTGTTGCACGCACGGGATGGGCCTCTCAATGCACAAAGCACGATCTGTTACTGTGCACTGCACCATAAGGCTCCTTGGCCTTCCTTCTTGTACTGTATGCCGGCACAGGGTGGGATGCACAGTTGCACCATCAAATGCACACAAGGCATACAACCTTTGCACAAGTGACCGTGAGGATTACATCAATGGGTTTCAAGAAAGGGCTGCCCTCCTATATCTATCAACAGAGCATGAGACAGAGGGTGGGCTGAGTGTGACTGGAGTTTCTTCAATCAATTACTGAGAGGTGAGATTGAGGGACGTTACGACCTTTGGTGTATGTTCTTGTTTCCCTATGCACCCATGGGGTGGGTCTCTGCCATCCTCACAGGACACGTCACCCTGTTCTGTACACTGCACTGTAAGGCTCCCTTGCCTTCCTCCTTGCACCTATACCAGATGGGTTGAACGCACTGATGCACCATCAATTGTGCACCCTGGCATACTCCCTCTGCACCATCCCCCTTGTGAATTCCTAAACCGGGGTGTGAGACATGGGTTTTCATCCTGCTTTCCTTGAGTAATATTAGTCATGGGGCGAGTGACTGCTCTTTCATTCCATATGAGTGATTGTGAGTTGAGTGTAATATCCCTCGCCATCAACGAATTTCCTACGCTTCCTTTAACCAGCTACCTCCCTGGGTACTGCCGCGTGGTCCCTGCCACGAAGGATGTGTGTTGTGAAGATACCTTGGTACCTCCTGCAGCCGACAACGACAGTGGACGTGCCATCAACAGTCAACCTTGATTCTCGACAACATGGGTCAAGTTTTTCTAACCCTACACTTTTTGTTGTCAGTGATGTTCATGTTTTAAGTGTGGGGACGTTAGCGGTTGGTCTTTCGTGTGGTATTAGGTCCCTGTTGCTCGGTCAACCCTATCCGTTAAGGTTTTAAGTGTAGGGACGCATCCCTGCGCGTCTACATTACATACCCCTCTGCATATGCCTCACTTTGATCATGCATGTACGCCATGACTTTCTGTTACACTCCTGGGGTCCCTTTCCTACCCACCGGTCCCCTGTCACCCCTCCCTTGGGGCTGTTCCTCCTCCATTTCTCTTTTTCCCTTATTTTTCTGTGTTTCCATGTGAACGCACCCTACGTTCCCCTAACTTCCAATCTAAACTTTATAGCCCTCTTTGCCCCTTTGACCTGTCCCATTTTCCTTTTTATCCACCCCTATTCCAATGCACGGTTTTTGAGTTATTAATTTTTTATGGGTTTTGAGTACATTAGACAGTTTCCCATGTGAATGCGCTTTTCTTGCTTCAAAACCATGATCTGACATCCTAGCCCTGCCAACCATTCTCGCCTTGACATTTTTCCTTTTTACTCCGTGTCATTTCTATGCCCGGTTTGCCCACTATTAATTTTTGCGATTTTTCGGGACCTTTTTGTGCGTCTTTTTGACATTTTTCCATGTGAACCTGCCTTGTTTGCATCGGAATTCTAGTTTGACTTGACAGTCGTGTCCACCGCCTTTCCCTACATTTTTCCTTTTTTCTCCCCCTTATTCCGACTTTTGAATTTTTTATTATTAATTTTTAAAAGTGTTTTTGCGTGTCTTTTTGGTATTTTTTGCATGTGAGGGCCTCCTAACCCTATCGGAACTGTGTTTTAACATCACAGGCCTGTGAAACTCCATCCCTCACACAGTTGTCATTTTTGTTGCCCCATGTTTCGGTGAACCGATCTTCTGTTATTAATTTTCGACTGTATTTGCATGTGTCCTTTTTATGTTTTTTCCATGTGCACGCATCCTATCTTCGTCGCAACTGTGTTTTGACGTGATACGGTTGTTGGACGCGTTCTTCTGCACATTTTTCATTCTTTCCACCCTGCATTCCGGTGAGCGGATTTCCCGACATTAATCCCCGTATGTGTTTTCGGGGCCCTTTTTCATGTTTTTTTGCATGTGCACGCCCTTTATTCCCCCCGAAACCCCCGTTGACCTTTTCCTCTATCTTCCCCCTGCCGTCTGGTACATTTTTTGTTTTTACACCATTTCATTTCGATGATCGGATTGTGAGATATTAATTTTTCTTTCTTTTCATGTGTTTCGCGCGACTCGTCTCGCGCGTGACCGCCTGGATTTGCGGTTTTATGCGTCTTGCCATGCCTGATCGCGTACGCGCCCCCGTGCCGATGTCCCGACACCATTCCTCTCCCGCCACTGCAAATTTTTTTACCCCGCCCCGCACACGCGCAGGACGAGGGGGCACGTCTTTCTTTTAATTCCTTTCTTTATTATTTTACCAACAAATATCTTTATTATTTTTCCAAAAAAAAACTTTATGATTTTTTTAAAAAAATTTAATTTCCCCCCCTCCCGCGTCCGTAATCTCTCTCCCCTCCTTCCTCCTGCCTCCATCACCCTCCTCAGTTCCCTCCTGCTCCCTCCTTCCTCCTCCCTTCATCGCCCTCTTCATCTGCTCCCCTCCTCCTTCCCTCCTCCTCCTCCATCCTTCCCTCCCCTCTTTCCTCCACCCACCTTCCCTCCCCTCCTCCTTCCATCCTCCTCCTCGCTTCCCTCCCCTCTTCCCTCCATCATCCCTTCTTCGCCTCGCCTACCTCCACCGCCTCCCCCTGGGCCCCACCGCCTCCTGCTAACGACGCCTCCGCCGCCTCCCCTTGGGCCCCGCCCCCTGCGCTGCCTTCGTTGCCGCCCGGCCGCCCTGCATCCTTCAACCCCCACCCCCCCCTTAGCCCCCCATTCAAACCCCCAACCCCCCAGGCACACCAATAAACACACACCCCCCTCCTAAGCCCCCTTTCACACCCAACCCCCCTAACCTCCCCCTCCTAAGCCCCCTTCCCCCCCCCCCCCCCCCCCCTGAAGTGCAGAACACACAGCATTAATTTAACAAACAACGAAAACACCCGCAACCCCTTCTAGGCCCCCTGTCACACGCAGGGTGTGCACGTGGTGGTTGTTCGCATGTGGGCCTGCCATACCATTTCTGCGTGTTTGTGATCATGTTCGTGCTCTGTTTTACCGGTCGTTCACACGCGAGGACGCGCTTCCGCCTTGTCCGTGCAGTGGTGTGTTGCAGCCAGCCGTTCACACGCAGTCCTTATCAGCTGTTCACACGCAGCCAGGTACTGCCCTTTTAATTTAAAATCCCGAAAAACCCTAAAAACACATTTAAAAATTTAAAAAATTCTTTAAAAATAATTAAAAATAAAAAAATATTAAAAAATTCTTAAAAATTCCCAATATTTATGTAAATAATTGACATATTTTTCCAAACTAAAATATTAAAAAAACATTTACAAAAAAAATGCACAAATTGAAATTCTTTTCAAAAACATGTAAAAATGAAAAAAATTCCTTACAAATTCATAAAAATGCCAAAATAATGTTAGAAAAACTTTCTAAAAATTCTACAAATTATTTTGTATATTTTGCCAATATTTTCTCATTGAAAATGCTTTCCTTAATTGGCAAAAGTATTAATTTGAGCCAACAATCTAATTTTTAAAAAAAATCATTTTTTATCCCACAAATGAGCTGAAAAAAATGAATTAAATCTTATCACCTTCTTTACACTTGATGCTCATGATTGGTTGCTGAAATTTCATGTCCACATCATTTTAAAAAATTAAAAAAACAACAACAAACAAACAAACACATCAAAACACCCTTTAAAAGGAAAAACAAACAAACAATACAACCGAACCAAACTTTTTTTAAAAAAAACACAAACAAAAACAACCCACAAAACCAAACAATCATAATCTTAAATCCCAACAATCAATCCAAACCCCCAACATCTCCATTTTTTTCTTTGGTCACATGTCACATTTATTTTATTATTTCTTTTTGGTCAATGTGTTAGTTGTTTTTCTGTTTTCCTGTACGACAGGACGACTAGTCTTAGTCGGCCTTTTGTCAGTTTTGTGGATTATCAATGGATTGCGTCTTTCCCTTTTCGAGGCCATCGTCTCAGACTTTGCAGACAGACCCACACATTGCCAGGTTTTTTCTCTTTTTCCCTCTCTCACGTCACACCATAACACACATTTAAATTGTAATTAAAATCAATTGACCGTTGCTTATACGCAAAATTAACAGACTGCACTTCATAAAATTGTAATAAAACGCACCCGAACGTTAATTGTAAAAGGAACCTCGCCATTGCACGAGCACCTTTGCACCATAACCCACTTAATTTTTGTAAATTAAAACCCATTCACCAATGCACACGCACACGCGTTACAGACACCTTTAACTTGTAATAAAATGAACCCCCCGAAGTCACGCATTCATGCACTCAAGTGCCACAGATCATGTAATTATAACAATGAACTGCACTAGTAGAGACCAAATCAAGTAAAGTCGTGTCAAGTCTGAGAGGGACTGGGCTACGTTTCCGACTCACCATGCATTAACGGATTAAACATTAATAATGAACTATGCTTAATTGATTATTTAAACAAAATGAGTCGTTAGCTTCACCCATCCACTTCACCGCACTGTAGAACCCTGAACGTTTATGGGGATTGGGTTTTCTTGGTCAAAGATGTTGGTCATATCTGTTCATGTCTATTTTACTAGTCCGAGTTTGTGATTCTGTTTTGAGTCTGGTTAGTGTCTGGGTTACGGTATGTGTGACACTTTTGTTTTATTTTGTGTGCTTGATTACGAGGTTTTGGGTGCCTGTTTGTACTGCATATTCACCAAGCTTTCGGTCGCATATGTGCGTAGGTCATGTCGAATTTTCGGTAGGATGTGGTTTGCTTGGGGTGGTTTAGTCCAGTCAGTCTTGTCCTAAATCTTTCTCCTGTCGATGGTCTCAGTGGTGGTTTTGTTTGTGGGTTTTGCAGGTTTTCTCTTTTATTCCTGGTTTGTGAGTGTGGTTTTTGCTATAGTCTGAATGGCATCATCTTCTTATTCTCCCCCTCCGATTATGGTATAGCATGTTCCCCTCGCAGTCCATGATTATTCTCTCCTCCTAGAGGCGGATTGCATCTGACATGCAGGCCTCAGACCATTTGTTGCCCTTACATTGCCGTCGGTAGATGAGAAGCTTTGTTACTCCTTCTTGGCTTCTTATAAAAACCAGTCTGGCCTAGTTTATAACCATACCTTCTGCTTATCTACAGCTAATATCCATGAAGTGTTGTGCTTGCCCCTTTCTACTTCCTTTGTGCTTAGCGGTAACCAGTTACTTACTGCTGAAGAGATAGTTACGCTCTTGAAGAAGGAAACTTCTACCCCCTTGCTTCTCAATCAACTTATTAACAGTTCAGGGGTCTCTATTGCTCCTATCTCTTCTCCAGTATGGAAGTAGTTATGTCAGTTCCTCCAGGACCGATTTATGACGAGTAAATCAGCTTCTAAGTATCTTTTCAAGGAACTGTACCGCTGCAACCTCCACCATCAGTCCCTTCCCCTCCACCTAAGAAACCAAATTCAAAAGATGAGGAGTCCCCTGTTATATTTTCTCGCAAGAAACGCCTTCGTACAAAGGGTCCTTCTAGCCCTCTTGTACTTGCTTCCCCTTGTACCCGCACCTGTTCCTGCTGTGTCTGGTGGTGCCCTTCCTTCTTTCCTCTCCTGTCCTAACTTATTTTCAGCCCAAAAGGAAGGACAAATTGATCAACAGATACCTTCATCCTTACATACTATATTATCTGGACCTATGCTTTCACAGCTAGTTTCAAATGTCCAGTCCACTCTGGAAACCTCCCTTACCTCTTGTCTTCAGACAATGTATACCAGTGTTTATACTTCCTTGCAAGACAAGGTGGATTCCTTGACTAGTCAGTTGACTAAGGCACTGGAGGATTTGTCTGCAGAAAGGGCTACACTTGCTGATATTAATACTCAAATGACTATTGCCACATCCTTACTGGATTTCCACTAGGCAACTATCCAAGAGTTAGAATCTAAGGTTGCTAAGTTGGAAGAGGAGAATGCATCTTTGCAGCTTGAGAAAAATTCTGCCCTTGAGGAAATGGTCACTTTGGCTAGTAAACTTGGCACTAGTGAAGGTCAGTTGCAACACTCTCAGGCAACTCTAGAGTCCCAACAGAAAGTTATTGAAGAACTTAACCAAAAAGTGGCTGTTCTTTCTGTTCCTCCTCCAACTCCTATTGTCTCTTCAGTCATATCTTCCAAAGGAGAGCTTGATCAGTTGCACCATAAAGCTAAATTATGTGATGGGTTCTTCGCTAAAGTGAAACGCCTTCAGCAAAGGATGAACTATGTGCAGGAAGATTTTACCCGCTATACTGAATTGGTGTCACCTCCTCTATCCTTTTGGATCAAATATAATCAGCAGAAGTTTGCCGTGTACATCTCCTTAAGCAATGTGGATTTGGAACCTCCAGAGGATGGGTGGTCAAATCTTTGGGTCTGTGGGTCTCTTGAGAGCTGTTTTTGATAGATTTGTGGATGAGTTGGTTTCCCATGAGGTTCAGTTATTATCTTTCATGTATCTTGTCGGACATATGCAAATTCCTGATGAAGAGGACTCGAATCTTTATGTAGGGGATGTGATCTTGCAAGCAATCATGTATGTGCACTCAGTTGAGCTCCTGTTAGCAGATAGTTTGAAGTATTATCATGAGCAGACGTCTTGGTGTAAGGGACATGCTTGGCATCTACCTTTGGAGGCTGATGCTTTGGAACCTCATCGTCTTCGGAGTGTTTTTCATAAATCTGATATCCAGCCATTACAATCTCAATTGTTGAGCTTTATTGTTGATCATCCGTTATTTACTGATTCCTTTTTCCAGGACCTTAATTTCCGTTGTTCTATCTATCCTTTGGATCCTGGTGATCTCTTTTCTTATTCTCTTATGGCGTATCGTTTCCCTTTTTATATTTTCCTTCTTTCCTCAAGTCCTGATACCATTCCGCTTTTATCTTTTACCCCTTATGGATCTCCTCATATCCTTGTTTTTACTATCTGTCCTTTTATTGCTGATCCTACATCATCACCTACCCCTTCTGAACCTCCACCTTCTGTTTTCTCAGTGGATTCCCTCCGTACCTTTTTGTTGAATTCTCCATCTTTGCCATCTTCCTTATTCCTTCATTTGCCTTCCTTTTATGATTTATCTTATCCTCCTTTACAATATTCTCCACTTATTCCATTGCCCCCTTCATCTGATTATATCAATCTTCCTCCCCAGTCAGTGCTGGATACTCCAGGATATGACAGTGACATACTCTGTCGAAGACAATGGACGCTACATGATTGTGTGAAAGGATCGGTATTTAACTAGCCTCTCATTCCAGGGTCTTGGGATACATCTGCAGCATGCTTGAACTCTTACCTTCATTTTGCCAGAGTGCATGTTACTTCTGAGGATACCACTATTCGCCTTGTAGCTCATTTTTGTTGGTATCTTGCTTTCGTGCATCAGCAGTCAAAGCTGAATACTCGAAAGAGTATCCCTCAGTTGCTCATCAATCCAAATGTAGACGTGACTGTTGCTCAGATGGATATTCTGTACTACTTTGCACAGGCCTTCCCTACTAGGTTCCTCATCTTATTGGAAAGGATGTGTTGCTTACAGTTCCTCCAGAATGTGCCTCAGCATTTTGTTGATGAGAGTAAAGCTTTGGAGCGTTTAAAGCTTAGTATGCAGTTTAAGAAGAAATACCTTCATCCTACTTAGTAGTGGAGCTTTTTCCTCATTGTATCATTCCTCCTTTATTAATGGAAATTTTCTTTTTACTCTCCAATTTTTGGGATCCATTTTTTGTATTGGGTGATGTTTTTTTCAATTGTGTGGAGCTGATGAAGATGAAGCTGTGAATATTCATGCAGTTGGTTATCACATGGTTGCAATTGCAGATTTGGATGCAGAACTCTTATATTCTTTAATAAGTTTGAGTTATTTTGGTTTTATAATATTGGAATGGTTTGTTTTTTTGGTGTTATTGGTTTTCCTTTCATATGTGTTTCAGATCCAGGTTATGAAGCTGATATGTTGGGGTCGTGATCAAAGTGGGTGATTTATGCTAAATTGAAGATTCTTTTTAGCAGATCATAGAGCTTTTATTCTTCCATTTTCTTAGGTCGCGAGGACGCTTCCTTATTAAGTGTGGGGATATGTTGAGTGTGAAAATGATTGGTTTTTTGGCTGATTTTTTGTTGTTTTTGTTGCTGAATGGTTGTTTTTGGTGGTTGATTGTTTGAGTTTGAAGATGTTTTGAAGTGTTTGGAGTGGTTTGAGTATGTTTGAAAGGGTTTATGTTGGTTTTTGATGAAATATATTGTTCTGAAGAGTTCCGTAATTCTCTCTGTATGGTTCTGTAAGGCCTGATTTTCTTCTATTTTGTTCTGTTTTGGTTCTTTTTTGGTAGTTGAGATGGTTGAATGGATGTTTTGAGAGATGATTGAGGATGTGTTAAAAGATTTATGAGAGATTAAATTGGTTTTGTTTTGGTTTTTATGGGTTCTGTTGATCTTCTGTTGATCTTCTGTAAAGTTCTGTAGCTCTGTAGTTCTGTTGCTATGTTGTTCTGTGGTCTGTTTTGTTTGTTTCTATTAAGTGTTATGATGAATGTATGGATGTTTTGGGAAGTGTTTTTGTCTTAGGAAAAGGATGAATGGAAGCTCTATTCAAATCAAAAGAAGTGAAGAAGTAGCCGATGAAGATTTACAGAAGGTTACAGAAGGACAGTGAGGAAGCCAGATCTCACAGGACACTATGATGCCTCTGGTGCCCCTTCACATCTGACATACCTTTTAGGAGGTGTATCCACGACCTAATGAGGGTTATTGTGAGTAATTATTGAGTGATTGTAGTGAGGATATGATATAGTATTGAAAGCATACTATTGTGAGAGAGATCATATGCAGAGATAGTCAATTCTATGTGAAACATTGTATCTTTCTATGAGGGAGAAGACTATGAAGATAATGAAGATGAATACTATGAGATTTCTTTCCATCAAAAGTTGTGTTCTCTTTGTCTATTAATGAAGAATATGAAAAATATGAATAACATGATCAAGTTTGTTAAAGATAAATCCGTGGGAGATATCTATTATGTTGCTGCGTGAAGAATTGTTGTTTTCTTTATTTTGATGATCAAAAGAATGAAATAAAAGCTTGTTGATGTTACAAGATAGATTTTCTTGCAAGAGAATTCCTTTTTCCTTGGTGTCTCTCTTGGAGCTCCACGTACTCTCCTCGAAACAGACAGCAATTGTTGATACATGCATGGATGTTATTGTAGTCCATGCCAAGCTTTCGTAAAACATGTCGTGCATCATCACGAGACTCAGGCATGGTATTTGCAGGTGGTAATATATGATATTTCAATAACCTGAAAAAAATCATAAAACACCTTGAAAAAACACAAGTGTTTGTAATAATAGTGTCGAAAAAAAAAATCAATGAAGCGTATGCACAAGGTACCTGAACAACTCGGTCACACTCGTATCGCTCCACCCATATTTTGCTTGCACACTTAAGAGTGCAAGCAGTTTCTTCAGCCGAGATACTCGGCACGCATCATATAATGGCATGGATGCTTCCTCTCTAAGCGGATCAAAAGTCTCGACATCCATGGGAATCAATTCATCGATCATTGCCTCCATCTCAGGCTCTAAGATTGTAGGTAGGTTTGGAAGGTTGCCTATCTCCTCTAGCATTAACAGTATAGATTGGCCTTGCGAGTGGTGGATTGGCTCCTGCACTCCATCCATCGCATGCCCACGTACTCTTCTAATTGGCTGCAAAGGGTGCACTCCCCCTTGGGACGAGACATCACCTCCCTAGATAGAAAATTTGCCAGCAAGACCCAATCTTATTGTATATGGTATTCAATTAGCTTGCGAGTACAATGCATGATTGATATTAACTTAAAATTACCGTTTGCTGAAAATCCGCAATCGCCTGATTAATGATCTTAGATTGAAACTCGCCAAATCGTCGTACGTGTTCTATAGACAATCGGCGTTTTCGTCTAATTGCCAACTTGCATTGAGAGCAAGGACATGGGACACGCTGATTAAGATACGCCTCGCGATCTTGAACAACAGGACCTTCTTCGTTTTCCATATTGTCTATGTTACAACAAAAAATTTAATGACTTGTAATACAATTTGGGAAAACCCTTCACTCATTGTTTATTGGAGGTTCCAGAATGCACTTGGATTGAGATTGAAGCTTAATCTCATTGAGTTTGACCTTAATTTAAGACACTTCATGCCTCTTATCATTGGATGATACATGAGCCATTTGTTAGATATATTATCGTGAGACAATAGGACTAATTGTGATATGTATATGCTCTCTTGATACTCATTGGATGCAGTAACCCCTATCGTAGGATGGTTTGATGTTTTGTCTTGATGTTTTGTCTTGGGTCTATTAGCACCTTCCCCATCAAGTAGAAAAAAATTCAATAGTGCATAAAGCTTCCATTGACATAGAATGCTTGCTTTAGATTACCTAAAAATTTTATGTCTTTCTTCTTGGTTCCTATCAAAGAAGAGGGCCTTACAAATAGTTTCGACATCAATACTCTTTTCCTTTACCTATGTGGGATATGACTATGCTTCGATTTTCCACCATCCTAAGTGACTTGGAATTTGAAGTGTTGAGGGAGGTCACCTCCTACCCTTTTCCCCTACATGCATCCATAAGGAGAGGACAAATGCAGCGATGGAGGAGTAGTCTTTCTTGTCAACACTCATCTGATGCCATTTTTTGTGGACAAACTCAAAAACTCATTCAGTGCCCTTGAAATTTTTAGTGACAAAGGTACTTGCCATTATATAAACATAAGAATGGGTATACATATACGATACAAACACACTAGATGATCTCCTAGTAGCACTTGTTGGGGCTACTTGTATTATTGTGAAGTTGTGAGTCTACATCTTGCTCATGCATTATCATGCATCTACTTCTCTTTGTTCATAAAAGAAGAACATACAATAATTTTTGTTTGGTACAAATGATGCACTAAGTAATTATGTGCAAAACCCCAACATTCTCAAGAGGTAGAATGTTATAATTTTACCAAATTAAAAATATTATTACAAAGAAAACACATTGATATAAGAGCAAAACTTTCTTTTCACAAGAATTATATATAGAATAACATAATTGAATTGTAATTAGTTATAGTAAAATGTCAAAAGTAAATCATTACAATCGGTTAGTGTGCCTAAGTAGAAATATGAGCTTAGAACATGGGCAAAGAGAGATGAGAATAGAGCATGGGGCATTTAGGCTCGGGGGGACCAATTAGCAGGCATATTAATATCCATTTTATTGTATGCAAATGATGTGGTATTGATTGCAGACTCTCTTGAGGGCTTTTAAAGACACATGGATGCATTGCAAACATTTTATATGCATAAAGGATCAATAGTGAACCTTTGGAAGACAAAGATGATGGTGGTTAATAGTACATTCAAGTAGAGACAAAGATGGCCTTTTATTGAGAGCATCTCCTTCATACCACAAAGGTTTTGCCCACAACCTCTTCCATTTCCTCCCTCTCCCTCCCTCTCCCTCCCCCTCCCCCTCCCTCTCCCTCTCTTTCTCTCTCATTTCCTCTCCCTCTCACAAAATTTAATAAGAGTAGGTATTGGATCTATCATTTGGGTTCCCTATTACAAAATAAACTCTTAGTATGTCTTCAATAACCTAGTTGAAACACCATATTAGAGAATTTGGAAATTTTCCAAGTTTTATTTTTAAATAAGAGATAAATATTTGACCACATGGCTAAATCTTGATCCATATTTAAAATTAAATTTGAAAAGGTAGCTAATATAGTATTTATGGTAGACTCCACCTTTAAGTAAGACAACAAGATTTGATTATGTGGTCAAATAACAAAGATATTGGGGATTCCCAAAGTGCATGAAATTCCCAAATTCCCTAATATAGTATTTTGGCCCGCTTTGTTTGACCATCGGTTTGGGGATGGTAAGGAGTTCTAAAGCAGAGCTGGGTTCCTAGAGCTTTAAACAAACTCTTCCAAAAAGTTTGAGGTAAAAAGAGAATCGCGGTCGCTGATGATTCTTTGGGGTAGTCCATGTAACTTGAAAATTTCCTTGATAAAAAGCATGGCGATATCGAAAGCCTTGTAATTAGTTTTTATAGCAATAAGGTGGGTACCTTTTGTTAGCATATCAATGACTACCATTATGGAGTTACATCCTCCTTGTACCAGGGGTAATCCAACTATGAAGTCCATGCTGATATACTCCCATTTCATTTGAGGGATGTCAAGTGGCTGGAATTTTCTTGGCAACTTGACATGCTTGGCCTTAATTTGTTGGCAATTTAGGCATTCAGTGGCATGCTTGAGTACATCACCCTTGAGTCTTTCCTAGTAGAAGCTTCTTCTTACTTTATTAAGAGTCTTAACATAACTAGAATGACCCGAAAATGGAGAATCGTGAGCTTTCCAGAGTATTTTCCTTTTGAGTTCCTGACTTGCAGGAATACATAGTCTTGTCCTGTATTAGGCAAGTTCCTCATTTATGGAAAAATCTTGATACTTAGTCTTGAGTTTTGGATTTGAATCCTTGACATAAATTTCTCTTAACAAGTTTTGATAGCTTAGATGCTTTGTTGCCTCTTCTTTAGCCATTTCTATGAGAGGGTTATTGGGTATTGAAATCATTGTGGCAAGAATTCTAGCCCTAGAAGGTTCTTGTAGGATTAGAGCATTAAGGAATGATTTACGGCTTATGTCATATACAATCACATTCTCCTTGCCTAGTCTATACTTGATTTCAAGTCAAATTCTTACAAGGTCTCAATGCATCAGCGTTGTCACATATTGAGATCTAGCTGAGTAAAAATCCACTTTAGGCTTTTATGATCAGTGACTAGAGAAAACCTATTACATCAAGTAATGTCTCTATAGTTTAAAGGCATGAATTATAGCAAGTAATTCTAGATTATGTATGGCATAGTTTCTTTCATGGATCTTTAATTTTCTTGAAGCATAGGCTACTAGATGTCCTTCTTACATGAGCACACAACCCAAAGCAAGAGAGCTTGCATCAATTATGACTTTGAATTCTCACTACAAGGATATGAAGGCATAGCGACGGTGCTTTTCGATGCAAAATAGTGGCGTCACTCTTTCTGACACAAATAGTGATGGTGCTTAGATGAAAAAATGCGGGCGAAAACTCGAGCATGTTATTTTGCGCGAACGAACGAAAGAGAGAGCGAAAGGGAGAGAGGACTCCATCTTGCATTTGAGAGGGAGAGGAAGAGAAAGAGAGAAAGAGGGAGAAGGAAAGCTTCTCACCACCGCCGCCACCGTTTGCAAAGAAGAGGAGGAACTGTACGGAGGGCGAAGAGGAGCCACCGTCGCAAAGAGGAGTTGCCAAATCCATCTTCGGGCCTTTGTGGTGAGTGCATTGTTCCTTCTTGCTTTACTTTTATTTTTTCTCCTTTTCTTTTACTTGTTTTTGTTAAAAATCATGTGTATTGAGAGAGACAGAGGAAATGAGAGAGGGAGAGAAAGAGAGAAAAGGAAAGAAGGAATGAGAGAGTGAGTGAGAAAGCATTAAACATAATAGGGAAAGAGAGAAAGAGAGGGAGAGGGAGGGAGGGAGAGAGAGAGGGAGGGAGAGGTTGTTGTTGTTGTTTTATTTCTTTATTTCTTTATTTCTTGTTTGTTGTTGTTGTGGTAGCAGTAGCGGTAGTGGTAGTTATTGTTTAATTTCTTATTTTCTTATTTGTTGTTGTTGTAGTAGTCATAGTAGTAGTAGTGGTAGTGGTAGTGATAGTGATAGAAGTTGTTGTTTAATTTCTTCTCTTCTTGTTTGTTGTTGTTGTGGTAGTCGTAGTCGTCGTAGTCGTGATTGTAGTAGTAGTACTAGTAGTAGTAATAATAGTTTTCTTATTTGTTGTTATTGTAGTAGTAGTAGTTTTTTTTCTTTTCTTGTTCATTGTTGTTTAGTTTTCTTGTTTGTTGTTGTTATTGTTATTGTAGTAGTAGTAGTAGTTTTTTCTTCTTTTCTTGTTTGTTGTTATTGTAGTAGTAGTAGTTGTTGTTGTTGTTTTTTCTTCTTTTCTTGTTTATTGTAATTGTAGTGGTAGTGGTAGTGGTAGTGGTAGTGGTAGTGGTAGTAGTGGTTTTCTTGTTTGTAGTAGTAGTAGTAGTTTTTTTTCTTTTTCTTTTCTTTTCTTGTTTATTGTTGTTTAGTTTTCTTGTTTGTTGTTATTGTAGTAGTAGTGGTAATAGTAGTAGTTTTTTCTTCTTTTCTTGTTTGTTGTTCTTGTTATAGTAGCAGTAGTAGTAGTTGTTGTTGCTGGTAGAGGTAGTGGTAGTGGTAGAGAGAGAGAGAGAGATGTTTTTTAAAAGGAAATGATAGAGGGAGAGGAAGAGAAAAAGGAAGAAGGAACGAGAGAGAGGGAATAAACATACAACATAATAAAGAAAGAGAAAAAGAGAGAGAGATGGAATGAGAGAAGAGAATGAATGGATAAAAAACAAAGAGAGAGTGGTGGCGAGGTCCGGTGAGGTCCAGTGCAATACCACGAGACGGAAAACACTCTGACATACGTTAATTTGTGGATGGGTGGAGACTTTACATATGTTAATTTTGCTGAGTTACAAGAGAATAAATCCCTTCTCAAACAATTTAAGAAAGAAAAAAAGAATGACAACAAAAACAAATTGTTTGTCGTAACGTAGACTAAATGGAAAACAATGAAAGTCGTGATGTTCAAGATCGTGAGGTGTATCTTAATCAACGTGTCCCATGTCCTTGCTCTCAATGTAAGCTCGCAATCAGACAAAAATATCGATTGTCTATAGAACAGGTACGATGCTTTGGTGAGTTTCAATCTGAGATCATTGATTAGGCGATCTCAGATTTTGAGCAAATGGTAAGAAAAGTGTATATTAATCATGCATTGTATTCGCAAGCTAATTGAATACCATATACAAAAACATTGGGTGTGGCTGGCAAATTTTCTATCTAGGGAGGTGACGTCTCATCCCAAGGAAGAGTGCACCCTTTACGACCAGTTAGAAGAGTTTTTGGGCATGCGATGGATGGAGTGCCTGAGCGAATCCACCACCTGGAAGGTGCTACCCAATCTATACCGTCAATACCAGAGGAGACATGCAGCCTTCGAGACTTACCTACAATATTAGAGCCTCAGATGGAGGCAATGATCGATGCATTGATGTCCATGGATGTTGAGACTTTTGATCCGCTTAGAGAGAAAGCATCCATACCATTATATGATGGGTGCCGAGTATCTCGCCTAAAGACATTGCTTGCACTCCTAAGTGTGCAAGCAAAATATGGGTGGAGTGATGCGAGTGTGAACGAGTTGTTCAGGTACCTTTGTACACTTTGTTGATTTCTTTTTGGCACTATCATTAAAAATATTTGTGCTTTTTCAATGTGTTTTATGATTTTTTTTCAAGTTATTGAAGTATCATATATTACCACTTGCAAATACCATGCATGAGTCTCGTGATGATGCATGACATGTTTTACCAAAGCTTGGCATGGACTACAACAACATCCATGCATGTATCAACGATTGCATACTGTTTCGAGGAGAATACAAGACTATGGAGACATGTCCAAAGTGTGGTGCTTACAGGTATCGACAGGACTTGCAAGGACAAACCATTCCTCAAAAAATTCTTAGACACTTTCCGCTTATCCCCTGCATAAACCACATGTTTTGTATGTCCGACATGGTGAGCTTGACAACGTGGCATGCACAAAATAGGTCCAATTCAACGAATATCAATGGATTCATGCACATGGAGCCACATTGACTCTACCTTCCCAGGCTTTGCCTGAGAGCCAAGGAATCTTTGGCTTGGTCTTGCTATGGATGGTGTGAACCCATTCGGTTTGCGCTCAACTTCTTATAGTGTATGGCCTATAGTCCTTGTCAACTGCAATATCCCTCCATGGCTTTCTACGAAGAAAGGACATCTCATCCTTAGCTTACTCGTTCCCGGCCACTACAAAGTAAAAAATATGGACATGTATCTTCGTCCATTAGTCGATGAGCTTAAGAAATACCTGTGCCTACCAACATGCTCATGATACAAATCCACCTTCTTGTACATCTTGTAGATTAAGTGGAGATTGCTAGACCTATCCATACGTGATGGATGTTCTTCTTGGAGCACTTCATGAAAACCCTAAAAGGCTTTGTGCGACAACAAGCTTAGCCAGAAGGTAGCATGGCTGAAGGTTGGTTGGTGTATGAGGTGCTAGTGCATATTTCACAATGGATACAGTATGCTATCACTCAAGGACGATGATAGACTGACCGGAGATGTGGTGGTTAGAAATGGGATAGAAAAAAGAATGGATGTTGCAATGGAGGAGAAAGTGAATCACTTCTGTATGTTGCATCATGACTCTATGGAGACGTGGTTTTCTAGGTACCAATAAGCTAGGAAAGATAGAGAGGAAGCGCGATATGAATTTAGATGTAGTACGTGCCATCGACCGATTCAATATCCGGAGGGCATGGAGGAGATGCCGCGGTTTATGTCAATACGATGGTTGCATGGAGCTTTGACTGTAGCGTCTCGCGAAGGGGCGGAGGTCTCAATCGAGGAGTGGGAATTCTCGAGGGGAAGTAGTCCAAAGGTGATGACGTGTTTAGGGTTTGTCGTATCTATATTTTATATGCAACAACTAATTGAGTGTTTCAACGTACATTATAAAATATATAGTGCAGCGTGGTCGCGCGGACGGCATTTTTATGTGGAGCATATTGACAAAATGTGCTCCACAACAGATTGTGGTATCATGGCAAGGTTCGAGTAAGAGAGCCGACGATAAGCAACAGATTCAAACAGGGTTATAGATGAGATGGAGTATTTTGGGAACTTACAAAGTATTTTGGGAACTTGCAAAGTATTGTCATTGTGGATTATCGTAGCTTCTCCATGATCCTATTTGATGTGCAGTGGTTCAAAGTGGTACTTAAAGAAGCTGGAGAAACAGTTTGACAAGGTCCATCTAGATTTCTCGAAATAGATCCCGAAAAAAAATGGACAGATTTGTGTGACACGTTTTTGTTCCCGCCCCATTGTGAACAGATGCATGAACTCATGTGTTTTTAATTGTATTATGACATGGTACATGTCACAATAGTTAAATCTCTATTGTACATGATTGTGAACATGTAATTTTCTATCCAAACCTCCAACAACCTCGATGGTGGTATGTTATACCTTCAACTCCCTGAAGTGCAAGAGTATATGATCAAAGCAATGTTTCGAGTATAGATGAGGATAATATGCAAATAGAGGGGTCGATATTGCAAGGGATGGAGGCCACCAAAATCTTGGAGTATGTAGAGGAGCCAACATTAGGTAACAATGATGGAAATACAGGAGTCAAAGAATTCTTTGAGAATAAGGTGGACTCATCCTTTTGTGATGACATTGTTGAGATATGGAGCTCCACTCGTGATATGCCAGGGTGACCGTTGTGCATTTATGTCACCGACTTATTAGGTGCAGATGCGGTTGGTACACCGCCCATGAATAATAGCTAGATGATAGCTATCCTTATCTACTCTAGTTTGTGGCTCAGTTAGTATGCCACCTTAGTTAGTTGAGTTTGGTTTGAGACCCATATATAGGGTTCTTCTATTTCTCTGTACTAGTGTTCTTTTTGGCTTACACAACTAAGAAGAAGAAAACTGTTTTCAGCCTCCACCTTTGTGTGTATTCCCCCATTGTGTAAGTGAGAAAGCTACAAGTGATACTCCTTCCTTCTCTCCCACAATCTTGACATGGTATCAGAGCCTGGTTTGTGGTAAGGAGCTCAAGAAAGTAAACTAAGTTCGCAGTGTTCTAGTAAGAGGACCGGTGTTGCTTTCATTTTTCAAATTTGGGGGCAAGTCTCTGCACAGGTAGCACAGTTGGAAAGTGCAAGAGTGCATTGTCTTAGATTGAGACGCCCTTTGCGATGTAGCAAGAGGGCAATATATGCTGTGGGAGAGGCCTTTAGCCCTTAAATACCCTGTTTTTTTGATTCGAGGCCATTTTGGGGCTTGTTTTGGAGGCGGAAGTTTTCCGCATGCACTCAAGAAAAGGCCCTATTTTTTGCTATGCGACCACTGTTCTATAGGTCAGTGAAAAGTTACCATAGAAATTGCATCATATGTCTATGCGCAGAGACATTGGGAGCTACAGAATCATCCTTGTTGCCTGTTGATGCAAAATCGTCACTAGGAAGTGACTGTGTGGTCAAATACCACTTTCGTCAGTTTTGCATATTTGCCATTGTGAGGCTAAAGCTGTGTTTTTTGCAGTGACAGAATTTTTTACAATGTTCTGTAATGGCATCTGATTCTCTTTCACAGATTGTCACTGAAAAGCTTGACAAAAACAACTTTCAAGCATGGAAGTTTAGAATGACGAATTTCCTTATGGGAAAAGGATATTGGGAATTTGTTGCAGGAAATGAAGAAGAACCAGTTCTTCTTGATGTTCCCAATCAACAACAAATGCAGGCATTTAAAGGATAGAATGAGAGAGCCAGAAAAGTTATGTACTGGTTGTCTATCAGTATTTTAGACTCTATGATTGTGCATATTCAGGATGCAAGTACGCCAAAGGAGGCATGGGATACTTTGTCAAAAATGTATAGCACAAATACGCAAGCCAGGAAAATGCAGCTCAAGCAAGAGTTGCACAATGTACAAAGAGAAAGTATGAGCATCAATGACTACCACATGAAGGTGAAGAAGATTGTAGATGCACTTGCTTCCATTGGGTCGCCAGTGGAAGATGATGATTTAGTTTCTGTGACCTTGAATGGTCTAGGAAAGGATTATGCACAGTTCCGAACATCCATTTCCGTCCGTGAAAAATTTCCTGATTTTGAGGAGTTGATTGCTCTTCTAATTTCTGAGGAGCAGAGAAATGGTGGTGCATCTTCTTCAGGAGGAACTTCAAAAGAAACTGTCTTCTACTCAAATTCTGGAAGAGGTAGAGGCAGAGGTAGAGGAAGCCGTGGTAGAAATCAGAATATGCAGCAAACTCAAGAAAACCAGTTCTATGGAGGAGGACGTGGTAACTCTAGAGGCAGGGGGAGCCAAAGAGGTCGTGGTGGATGGCAAAGAGGCCAAAATGCAAGTAGCAATGTTGAATGCTACTATTGTGGTAAAATGGGTCATATGGCTAAAGACTGCTATAAAAAGCAGAATGACATCATGAATGAAAAATTGCAACAAGGGAATTATGCATCTTCTAGTAGACAGGGTGATGATAAAAATGAGCATTTGTTTATGGTGCAACACATGACCAATTATGTGACAAGTGCAGAAGAAAGCAACGATGTGTGGTATGTTGACTCAGGTGCATCAAACCACATGACAGCTCATGCTGAATGGATGCAGGATACAAGGAAAATGAAAAAACCAGGATTTGTGGAGACTGGTGATGATATTGCACATCCTATTGTGCAGATTGGAAAAATTCATTTGTCTATGCAGGATGGGAAAAAGAAATACCTGTCGGATGTATTTCATGTCCCGAATATCACCAAGAATCTAGTTTCTGTTGGTCAAATGGTTGAGCAGGGCTTGCAGGTCAGATTTAATCCTCATGGATGATTTATTGAAATTGAGATCAGGAGAATCTCCTCAAAGCAATGCAGATAGTGGTATGCAGGTTTCACGAAAAGGAAAAGAGAAGGTAGATGAGCCCATGTTTGATGTGAATGCAGGTCACTCTTATGTGGATGGTGAATCCAGTGGCTCAGAACAGAGCATTGATGATGAGTTGGGTATTCCTTCTATTGTTACACCTGGAGTAAGGAAGACTAGGATGTTTTGAGAGCACCTGGGAGTGAACCTACTTTGCACAGGTCTACTAGAGCTAGGTATCCTGTGGATAGGCTGAAATATGATGGATTTACAACCATTCACTATGCCTATATGGTCAAAGTGATACAGGAACCAGAACCCACTTCTTTTGAGCAAGCCATGGGAAAAGAAAAATGGGAGAAAGCCATGGATGAAGAAATGGATGCCTTGGAAGCAAATGCTACATGGGAATTGGTACCTTTGCCTAAAGATAAGAATGCAATTGGTTGTAAGTGGGTTTATAAGGTGAAGCACAATGCAGATGGTTCTGTGAACAGATACAAGGCAAGATTAGTAGTCAAGGGGTATGCACGAACATATGGCATTGATTATGAAGAAACATTCAGTCCGGTTGCAAGGATGGAAACTGTAAGAGCAGTCATTGCTATGGCTACATCAAAGGGATTGTCTTTACATCAGATGGATGTAAAGAATGCCTTCTTGCATGGTGATTTGCAAGAAGAGATCTATATGGAGCAGCCACCAGGTTATGTGCATGCTATTCATCCTGAGTATGTTTGCAGGTTGAAGAAAGCCTTGTATGTCTTAAAGCAAGTACCTAGAGCATGGTCTGACAAGATAGGACAATATCTTGTCACTAATGGCTTTCAGATTTGCAAGGCAGATTTCTCACTTTATGTGAGAAAAACAGAGAAAGGTATTATGCTACTTGTCATTTATGTTGATGATTTGATTATGACAGGTGATAGTGATGAAGATATCTTTCATGTGAAAATGCTATTGAAGTAGAAGTTTGAGATGAAGGATTTGGGAGAGCTGCGTTATTTCTTGGGCATTGAGGTGATTAGATCACCAAGTGGAATACGGCTCTTGCAGAGGCAGTATGGATTAGACATGCTATCCAAATATGGGATGATAGGCTATAAGCCTATTTCAGTTCCTTTGGAGCAGAATGTGAAGCTAAGCACAGATGCAGGTGAGCTTCTAGAAGACCCTACTATGTACAGATGCATAGTAGGAAGTTTGATTATATGACTATTACCAGGCCAGATTTGAGCTATGCTGTTGGATTGGTAAGTCAGTTTATGCAGGCTCCCAAGGAAATCGCATTTGGATGCGGCTAGATGCATACTTAGGTATGTGAAGTCCACATTGCAGTATGGACTATTTTATGAGACTGGGGTTCAGACACAGTTGCATGGATACACTGATGCTGATTGGGTTGATAGTATTTCTGATAGACGATCTACCAGTGGATATGTGTTCTCTTTTGGAAGTGCTGCAGTCACTTGGAGCAGCAAAAAACAGCCTACAATTGCCTTGTCGAGCACAGAGGCTAAGTACAGGGGTGCAGCAATGGCTGCAAGTGAGGTAGCCTTTTTGCACAAGCTACTTTATGATATGCACCAGCCTACAGATGGGCTAGTTGTCATTTATTGTAACAACATGAGTAGTATAAACTTGGCAAATAACCCAGTCTATCATTCTAGAACAAAGCACATTGAGGTGCATTATCACTATGTGCGGGAGAGGGTTTTACTAGGTCTTATTGATCTAGTTTATGTCAGCAAAGAGGATCAGGTAGCTGACATATTTACGAAGGCATTGGGCACAGAGAAGCTGCGCAAGTTCAGAGGCTTGCTTGGTGTGCAGGAATTGGGATTGAGCTCGAGGGGAAGTGTTGAGATATTGAGCTCCACTCGTGATATGCTAGGGTGACTGTTGTGCATTTATGTCACCGACTTGTTAGCTGCAAATGAAGAAGGAACATTTGTTCTTCTTAGCATAGAGTTTGTGGGCCCTCATTGTTTCAAGAACTATTCATAGCTGTGGTCCATGGTTTTCTTCATTCTTGGAATATGTTATGATATCATCAAAGAAGATGAGGACAAAGTTATCAAGGTAGGGTCGAAAAATGTCTTGCATCAACCCGTTGAAGGTGGAAGGAGCATTTGTTTATCCAAACGACATCACAATAAACCCATAGTGACTATACCTTGTGTTAAAAGCAGTTTTTGGAATATCTTCCTCCCTAATTCTTATTTGATATTTGTTTTTCACTCTCACTTGGTTTAATCCACGGTAATCAATACAAAGGTGGAGTGTTTTGTCATTCTTTTTCTCAAATAGAACCAGGGTCCCCATGGTGAATTACTGGGCTGGATATATATTTGGTCTAATAGCTTCTTGAGTTGTTCTTTTAGTTCAATGGCTTCAGAAATCGGTATTTGATAGGGCCGTTTGGCTATGGGGGAAAGGCCTAGAATGAGTTGAATTTCGTGATCTACTTCCCTTGCGGGTGGGAGCTCTATCAAGTCTTCTAGAAAAACAATCCACATATTCTTTTAGCCAAGATGGTTGATCCTTAGCTTCACTATCCTGCTTGGCCTTGTTGAGTTTAATTAGACACGTAATCCTTTCTTTAGTCCCTTTACTCTTTGAAGGCTTTAGCCAACTAAACCTTAGGGTTTCTTGCTTCCCCCATGAGTGGTTACTTGTTCTCCTTTTGTGTTTTGAAATGTGATTTGGCCCTTTTCACAATGGATATGGGCATTATTTGGAATTAACCAGTCCATTCCTAGCAGGCATTCAGAAGCCCCGAGGTTTATAATTCACAAGTTCACTTTGGAAGAATTGCCACCTTTTGGAGTAGTAGGCTGCTAGGCTATGGCTTATATCATGGATGCATATTTTATATGGACTAGTTTATATCATGGATGCATATTTTAGAAGTGTTATGAATTTGGAGTAGTAGGCTTCTAGGCTATGGCTTAATAACTACTTTAAATTGAAGAACTCATTCATCTTCAAGGCTTGATATGTGTGTGGAAGATATCTCCCACATACGGCATCCTTAATCTTGTCCCATGATAGCGCTTTTAGATATTCTTTGGTCCTTGCACTATTGTTTCCACCAAAGATGGGCATCTCCTTTAAGTTTTAGTTTGGTGATCATGGCTTGATTTGATGGTGTAGTCCCTGCAACAATTAGATAGTCTAAATCCATAGATTCTATCCATGTTTTTGCTTTAGTTGGAATGTCCCTCCCTTTACCATCAAACTCCGGCGGCTTGTACTATAGAAGAAGCTTCTTCTCTTGACCTTCCATAGTATTGAGATTCACGATGACGTTCTAAATAATTTTGCAATTTTATGATCAATTTTCTCTCTAGCCATATTCAAGAAAAAAATGTTTACTTGCTTACTCTATCTCATTAATTTAGGAAGGAAATTACGTACTACTTGTCCTTCTCATAATGATCAGGGTTTATACTGCAAAAGAGAGTTTTATTTTTAAATAAGAAAAATCTCATCAAACAGATAATATATTTTCACTATTTTTTATGGGAAAAAATAATTATTTACATTAATGGGAAGGGAATACATTATTCGAGTAGTTTGGGAGCTCATATTATTCTTGGAAAATATATTTCTACCACAATCTAGGCATGGCATTGCAATACATCCATCACATAGTAGTTAGGATTTTGAGAATAGATATCTAGAAATCTATATTTCAAAGGAAGATTAGGTAATCCATCTTTCTTGTAGTTGCAACAACTGGAGCGTCCTAGAACCATGACTCGATCAATTGGTATAACCCTTGTAACCTCCTCATAGATGTAGTGATTTATTTTGACTCATTACCCTCTAATGAACATGTTTGAGTTTACTCTGGCCTCATAGAAGAAATAAATCTTGGCAACCTTAAGGGCTTCCATCCACTTTAACCTCTTTAAATTATTTTGGAGATAAGCAAGATGGTTTGTGTCAATGTACAATATCCTTTGCTTAACATCCCCATCACATTTCATAATAAAGGGGTGAAGGATTGTATATCTATCAGGACCTAAAATGGGCCCGACACTAGCTCTAAGCACTAGCTAGGCCTCTCTATACGAAGAATATACCCCCTCAGTCTCACGACCAGAAGCATCTAAGAGACACACTACCCTAACCTCTATCACAAATTTTGTGTTTGTTTTGGATTGTAGTCCAATAGTTAAGCCTTCCCCACACTATTGAGAGGGATTCCCTACACATATTAGTGTAAAAACACCTCATAAGCATAGAAAGAAGAAGGCACCCATCGGGGATGAATGCCACAGCCCAATTGTAGCTCTCCTACACCTCAGGGATTGGCCCCTCGATGCACAACTGATACAAATACCATGTATGTCACAAACTCCACTTTTGTTTTCAAATGTTCGAGGCGATATAGATATTTTCCTAACTAAATAGTCCCCAAAGAAACCGATCATCTAAACCTATAGCTTAGGTATCTCACATACTCAACGTAGGTCATATGTATAAATATAATTGCAATGCATCTAGGAATGATACCATGAGTTGCGTGCAATGCGATTGTGTATGAACCATGGTTCTCAATCATTTTATGATTTAGAAATTAGCATTGTGAAGTGCAAAGACATTTCTTTCAATGATTTCAGCCTATACGTAATGCTGCATTGCTAAGGGTTAGCATCGAGTCTTCTCATGTCACTAGACCCTCTTAAACTTAAATTATAAACATTTTATATGATATGTACAACAAATAGATTATAATTTTGAATTTTAATCAACAATTAATCACCCTCAAAACCCCTCCTGCTCCCTACAGTTTAGGTAATCTTTGGGTTGATAGGTGTAGGAGACATTTTTCATGTGTTTTTCTTGTAAAAGTGGTAAAAACTATAGTTTAACACAAATACAAGGCTGAACTAAGGCCTATCCCTCATGCTCGAGTCATGTCATATATCCACAAACATAAATCATATTTTTTCCTAAATTTCTAGTGCAAAAACCTAAATTTCCCCATTTTACTACTATTTTTCTCATTTATTTAGATAAATTTTTGATATTTGTGATTTATGGGTTGAGGCTGATTACAATCATTGAGAATTGATTTTATATTCATTTCTAATCCATATGATTCCCGAAATCACAACAAAATCCCCAAGATTTATTATTTCTATGAAAACCGCATAATTGCGAGCTTTGCATGCTTTGGTATAAATCATTATATGACTAAATTTTTTGGTTTTCTTCAAGATTTTTGATATATTTCACCATCGAACATCTATCATAAAACAAATGAATCTACTACTTACACATAGAATTGCACTTTTGGAGATGCGTATTTCATTGTTGGGAGGCCGCTGATGCTCTCTCTCACAGCCGGGATCTACAATCTCCTTTGCTCGATCACCATCATTCCATCAAAAACATCCATCTTAGTCCATCCCCCTCTCTCTTTTACATTAATCCATAAAAACAGTCCACAAGAGGAGAGAGGAGGGAGGAGAGAGAAAGACTAAAAATATATATATTTGTTTAATGCATCAAATTTAGTGATTTATGGAGCAATAATGAGCAAAAAAATACAAGATCTCATGCCCCAAAGTATTCATCCTAATTTCCATGATCATAAAAACTCATTTTTTGGCCATGAAAGGATGTGCCAAAAAAACGGCACCCCCTCCTCCCCAAAAACCCTTTTTTGGTGATTATGACCCCCTTAATCAAGTTATAAAGGCTTAACATTAGAATATCTAGTTCAATCCTCAAGTTTTCACAATGTAGGTAAGTTGATTTTTCACTTTCAAAGAGGCAATAAAGCTCAGATTTTTGAGATCCGTTAGTAGGGTTAGCTTCGTGACATCGAAATATATGAACTTGGCACCCACCACACACTTTCTAGCTCTCGGATCATGTAGTTGCTTCATAATAGAAAACCTTTCCGGGAATAAATGGGGGATCAAACTGACTCCAATCGACAAACCGAGATTTGCATTGGTTTCCTGGCATCAAACTCGATCGAGGAAAACTCCAACTCATGGATCCACAACCATTTTATTTTGCATGAAAGTTTGGTCTTTTACGTGTTCTTTTCTACTTCAAAAAATGTCTTTAAAATCCGCTCTCATTGGCAACCATGGGATAGGGTGACTGAGTCCATTGAATCCCACAAACTAATCTACACAAACAACAACTAGAGAAAGCATCAAGCTGCCACAAAAACTATACTCAACAAAGCACAAGAACAACTCTCACTCTATCCTCTAACAGAATCAAGGTATGAGAATCCACAAGGGATAGGCTAAGCATAAGCTAACAAAATTCTAGAGCGAGTGGCTAACCAACTGCTCTAACACATACTGGCTAAAAATCCTGTCAAAGAGGTCATCCTAGTGGTGGTCCGAAGTACCTACCTAACTTAGAACAAGTGGACCATGACCTCCTACAAGGTAAGGACTCCTATAGCCTGGTCATCATATTTTTCTTGTAACACATTTTCCTCCCAAGGTTTCCATACTCGGACATGTGAAAAAAGGAGGGAGGTGAGCGTAGAGTAACCCAAGGAGAACAGGGCATCAACCTTAGGTCTTGATTTGGTACCCAAGAACTTACCAAGCTCTTGTGAAGCGAAACTTAATCATTTTCTTTTGCTCACTTTTGTTTTCGCTCTTACCTTCCTTTTTTTTCTTTTCGGCTAGTTGCTACCCCTAGGAAGACAATGTATCACCTAACTCATCCCCATGAGCCTATTAGGACTCTAGTAAGGTAATAATCAACTACTTGTAATTTCCTTCCTTTTTATTTTCTAATTGAGGGGTTATAACCCCTTTTTACACACCTTTGTAGTTTTTATCTTTAGATACATTTCGAACTTGATCTTCTTTGCTATTTTGGCAGACATTTCTAACCGCCTCACACTAGCAGGGACTCCTAGGACAGCTGCCTAGTAAGCAAAAAGGACAAGATCGCAAGCTCTGGGGGGTCACTCATGAATATATGTATATATAATGTGAGTTAAAAATAAGGGGTTTTTAAAACATAATTTTTATACATTTTTTACATATAAAAGGGTGTTATATAAAGGGGTTACTTATAGATTGAATAGAAAAGGGTTGTGTTTTATTCAAGAAAATTTTATAGATTAGGATATTTATAAATAGGCCATTAATGCACGTTATATAGAGAATATATATATATATATATATATATAGTGAACCCCCCGAGATTGCAAGGACTACCCTCTATCATAGTTCTTTAATGCCTGAAAATGTGCTAACATGAGGTAGATGACTACTCAAATCTCCCTAGTCCCCTAGCCCCTTAGCATCACCCACAATTGTTCAGGGCACATCAAGGGTAGGACACACCTAGGGAGCTTGTCTCGTCTATGGTTAGACGTGTCACCTTGACCCGCTCACATGATTCCTTCTTGCACTCTGCCTTAATACCATTGCAATCAATTGTGGTAAGCATTGCACGAATGGCCATGAAAAGTACACTGTTCTCATCACGCAGGTCCAATAGCTACCAGACCGATAGTGCAGTGTCCCTGTGTTCAATTATGTTACGTTGTGCAACCACAATGCAAAGGATGTCACATACACCTTCACGTGTACTTCTTCTCAACATGGACAACTTTGCTTCATCCCCACATTGTTGTGAGAAACCAGCCCGCAGTCTTTTAACTATGTAATATCTAAGTATGCATGAGCACTCACATAATATCTGCACCAAAATATATACATAGTTTGGGTCCTCAAGTGCAGGACAATACTCTCAGCTCGCTTAGAGTTTGACCTGTCTCCCAAACTAATTGAACTATGTCTTGTGAACGATAGAGAAGACTAGCACTACCCCTAGGGAGAGACCACCTATGAGAGGTTTTCAATTGCAGGTATTGAAGACTCCAACGAAGGTGTCGTTCGCTCTTCATCGACACTCAACTCTGAATTCCTATCATTTATCATCCTGCAAGCCTTCCAAGAATCGTCATGTGTAGAATACCCAATAAACTACCACTTGTACTCCATCAGTGCAATCCCCACAGAGAATAGCCCTACCACCAGCCACCTAAACCACCAACGTGCCCCCAATGACCTTCCTCCCCACCACTACCAACACTCCTCCATGGCAAGCACAGACGTCCTTGCCACCCACGCCTTTGGTGCATGCTAAAGCCTGCTACCTACGACGGTGAGTGCCATGGGACTGGCACTCATCTAAGAGGGGGTAATGTTAACCCTCAAATGAACAAAGGTGGAAAATCCAAAAAAGCTAAGCACAAGACAAAGGCCAAGGCAAAGTGAAATGCAAAACAAAGACACACAAGGAGAAAAGTCCTAAATAAGGGAGAAAGGCGCCCAAGGAAAAACGCAAGTCAATATTTTTGTAAAAGAGCGCAAGCGCATCATGGTTTAATTCAAGGAGCACCGGGCTTTCACCCGTGCAATTTGTAAATGTAGACGGGCGGTGGAAAGGAAGCTAGTAAGATAGAAGGACAATGGGGAAAAGGGCCTAGGCCACGGCCGGCCATGTGAAAAAGGGGATAAGGGGATGACCGCCAAAAAGGGATTTAGGGTTATGTATATAAAGTTCAAAAGTGAATGAGAAGCTCATTCTTGTGTGTGGCCAAAAGTGGCTCTCCTCTTCTTCTTCTTCTTCTTCTTGTTCTTGCTTGCTTGAGCTTGTGCTTGAGAGAGGGAGTCTGAGAGTGTGAGGGAGTGAGTGTGTGAGGATGAGGGACCAAGGAGGAGAAGCTCTCCATCGTTTCCTCTCTTCTTCTCTTCTCTTCTCTCCTCTTGTCTTGCTCGCAGCAATGGAGCTTGGAGCATGGAGCTTGCTTGAAGCTTGCACTTGGATCATGGAGCTACAGGAGTGCGTGGGATAGGAGGTAACTTGATCGGCATGGAGGTAAGCTCACTACACTCGTAGATATAGATGGCATGTCGGCTATGTGAGAGGTAGCCATTAGTGCTCGGCTTAGAACGCTTGAACAATAAGCGGTCTGTGGGTCTTGGTGGTTGAGCAAAAGCTCCCACAACCCAGCCCAACTTCATCTCCAATTTCAAGGGCGAGTCCACAAGCAGCAACCCTCGCAAGGGCTTGTATACCAACTCAAAAAAAAGCCACCCAACTACACCCATCCCTCCTACCAACCACTCCACATCAGTGCCATGGGACTGGCACTAGACTAGGAGGGGTTAATGTTAACCCTAGCTTGAGATAGAAGAAGCAAGTTGGAGAACAAGCAAAGGCGCAAGGACAGCCTCTAAAATTAAGATTAAGAAAAATGTGCATTTTTAAGTGAAAGGCGCCTATAGATTTTTGTAAAAGAGCATCAGGCTCGCTCATGTGCAAATTGTAAAAGGCTAGACGGGCATAGGCTAAAGAAAGAGGTGAAGTAGAAGGGAATGGAAAAGAGGGCCATGCCACAATGGCCGGTCATGTAAAAAAAGGGATGACCGCCAATGGGATTTTAGGGCATGTATATAAAGTTCAAAAAGTGAATGAAAGCTCATTCTGTGGTGTGTGGCAACAATAGACTCTTCTTCTTCTCTTCTTCTCTCCTCTTGCTTGCTTGTGTGTGCTTGAAAGAGGGAGTGAGAGAGTGTGAGGGAGTGTTGTGTGTGAGGAGGAGGGATCAAGGAGGTGAAGCTCTTCACCATCTCCTTTCTTCTTCTTCTATTCTCTTCTGTTCTCTTGTCTTGCGTGTGGCTATGGAGAATGGAGCATGGAGGTGGACGCTCCAAGATGCTTGAGCTTGCATCAAGAATCGTGGAGCTACCGGTGTGCTTGAGGTAGGAGGCAACTCATTCGAGCATCGAGGTAAGCTCACTACACCCCAACAGGATCGAAGGTGCATCTGGTAGGTGAGAGATAGCCATAGGTGCTTGCTTGAAATACTTGAACGAATAAGCAGTCCGTGGGTCTTGTCGGTTGAGCGTGAGCTCCATACAATTTGTTTTGTTTTTGGAATTGCCTTGGTGAATCATCTGATTCAATTTTGAGCACTAGCTTTGAAATGTCGTGGCTCATTATAGTGGTAGTACTATTGAACATCTTGTTTCTCATTATGGAAATAAAATTACATGTTGCACTTACCTTGGCGCTTTTCTTTGGGATAGGTTGGTGCTAAACTTGAGTTTTCTTAATTAAGAAATGATGAGAGAAATGATCCCATGAGCTAGGAGTGACACCTGTGCAACAAGTTGCAATGTCGCATGGCTTTGTGTTTAAATCACAAGATAGATTTGCCACTCCTTGGAACAAGGTTGGCAAGTTCTAGCGCAAGTCTAACTTGCAAGAGGATAAGTAGACATCCTGCTACATCACCCTTCTTGGGCTGATTTGCCTAGTTAGGGGAAGTTATGAATTGCCTAGCAAGCAAATCAAGTTAGAGCGACAAAGTCGCCACAAATTACTATCTTAATTTAAGGAACCTAAGGTGTTTGTTAATTGGGTTAACAGGGTATAAAACCTAACCCAAGGATAAAAGGGTAAACAAACAAACCCTTGGGGATCTTTCCAAGTCACAATCGATCTCGGATCGAATGCTGGATGCATTCGGAGAAAAGGATTCACACCTTAGCAGTTGGCCAAATAAACGATCACTGGGTTGATTGTGTTCGTACAGTTAGGAGCACTGTTTGTACTCTTTGCTCAAGGAATCTAAGGTTGGAAAATAATTAATTACTTCATGTTGAAGGCCTGGAAGGAGAGGCAGCATCAGTTACCTCGGACTGTCTGCCTGACCCTAACCAAGGGGGCTGTTAGCCGCGCCCGGAACTCGCCGTGAGAGGTCTCTTCATTGGGCGCTACTTGGAGCAGGAGGACGCTTGGGTGCTAGGGGGAACTCTGGTCATAAATCCCTTGCCTTTCGGGTCTTGCACAAGAGGGCAACGTGACTCGGGATTGGATCTCAAGGCCCGCATACTAGTCTACGAGCAGAATTGCCTTCGGGCAGATTATGGATGGCCTTCGGGCTAGATTATTATGATGTATTCCAAAGACTGATTAATAAGATAAATTGTTGAAAAGGAACTTGCTTGACATTTTTTTTCTATGTCAGTGCTAAGATTACGTGAAGGAACTGATGATTAACTGGCTAATTAAGGAAGCTGTTTTTGCGTGTCAAACGAAATGTGGTAGATAATTAGACAACTAAACCAACCCTAAGGAAAGTGTGGTGGATGTGGCCATGGGTTCATCCTATGGATGGGTGGTCCCAGTTTGCCGAGGACTTTTCTTGAAGGAAGTTGATAGCAAGGAACATTGACCTAGAATCTAGGATACTAGAATCCCGATTTATGTTGTTTTAGGGTAACCGAATTGGACTATGCCTTATGGGCAAAGAGGTCGAGCTTTGCATCCCTCTCATTTCCCATTCTCCTTGAACCAAGTGCAGTATGGATCCACTTCAGCCTTGACATTTCTGCGTAAAGTAGTTCGCCTGGGATTCGACACTAGTTACTCTCTAGGAACTTCACCATTAGGGAAACCCTGATTCAGGTCGATCCTAAGTGGGAATGACCGGAATGCTTCCGCTTCATGGTAGACTCGGGAAGACCTAGATCGCAAACCCCGTGTCATTCCATGGGAGTGCCGAGTGGCACTTTCTGGGACTCTCTTTCCGATGGGCTGCTAAGACGTGTCCTACAAGTGAACAGGTGGACACCTTATAGTTGGTATTAGAGCACCAACAAGGAACTAATATTTACAAGAAAACTTAATGAGGTGAAGTAGAGCATGTTACTGTTAAGAACATTTCTTTACTTACATATCAATGCTGACTTGCAGAGTTGCGAAGCATGGAACAAATTCTTGGTGTTCCAGGTTATGTTTATGACCGCGATGTGTGCCTCGGATTATCGATGGAGGATCGATATGATGAATATCCTAGACCACATCTACAATCCTTCACCCCTGTATGTGGAATGGAGATGAACAGGTGATTCAGGAATTTATTACATAGCTGCCCACCGATTTGCGTACCTTCAAACCAACTTAAAGAGAATAAAGTGGTTGGATGACTTAAAGATCGTGAAGTTTTTCATCTTTGTTGAGGCTCAAGCAAACGCAACCCTACACATTGGTGGTTGAAAGATCAAGCAAAACACGTATGTGTACGAGAAAGTGACCCGAATAATCCCTACTGACAAAATCAAGGTGTTGGGGCATTATGAGAAGAATGGGTATCAAAGGAAAGGATACCCTAATCTTCCTATGACCTATTGATTCCTAAAAATCCATGACCCCAATCCTTACTATTACTCAGTTCCCGTAGCTGAATGTAACACAATCTTATTCTCCCTGAATTCATGTATCAGCTTGTTCCATCTCCCCAAGAATAATTGTACTCGAAAGGGCTATGCCCATATGAATGAAATAAGACTTCTTTTTATCAATAGTTGTCTTGACTATGAGTATTGATAAAGAAGTTAAGTGATTAGGTCACTTGGAAAAAGCTGAACTAGGTATGTAATGAAATGTGAGAAATGCTTAGCAAGTTTTTAACGTAAAGAATTTTCATACCCAGGCACAACCTCAAGTGCAGATTCCTAGTCTGACCCCTACACCAAGTACGACCAAGATTCAGGAGAAGAAGTTTCTTCTCAAGCAAATCAAGCCACAAGAATTTGATGGCAAGGGAAGGTCCATCCAAACTGATGCTGAGATCTGGATCGAATCCATGGAGGATTGCTTCGAGGTGGCAGGTACTGCACCCGCTAACCAAGCGATGCTTGCCAAGCTGAAGCTTACCGGCGAAGCAAGACTTTGGTGGAAGCAATGGTGCAGAGACCAAGGGATCTCGGAAGGGTCAGTTACTTGGGAAAAGCTGAAAAGAGCTGTGCACGGAAGATACTTACCACTTGCCTACCACACACAGAAGATGAACGAGTTCTATGAGCTAAAACAGCTTGGTTTATCTCTTGATGCTTACTATTCAAAGTTCATCTCTCTTTTAAAGTATGCACCACAAATGGATATGACACAAAAGGTGTCAAAGTTTTGTGCCAGATTAAACCCACTTGTAAACACCCGCCTCGAGTCAATGCATCCAATAGACCTTCAGGATGCGCTAATTCAAGCTGTGCCCATAATAGAGTTCAAGGTCAAAACCAGGGACAAAGGAAGAAAGCTAGGACCAATAATGTCAATAATTTTGTCCCTACCTAATGTAATGGCCGCAATCTCTATTGCTTCCATTGCAACGAGCCTGGTCATTTCAAAAGACAATGTCCCAAGCTTGGTGGAGGACAATGTCAAGGACCATCTCAGGAAACCGTCCGTGGCCAAGGAGCCGCCCTCAGGGCCAGAGGAAGAACCGCCAGTGTTACGGACAAAGAGTTCAGTGATGAAGAAGACCCGACCATGGAAGCTGACTTCAAGAGGGCAATAGTCCATGCCGCCCTTCACAAGAAAGGCCCGAATTGCCAGTTTTTGGTGATTTAGACACCATCGGATTATCAAGGTAAAGGCTTCAAAACCTTGATTGATTGTGGCAGTACGCATTCCTTTATTTCACTAGCTTGTGCAAGAAGACTAGGAATAGCCACAATAGATGCACCTACCTTACTTGTGGAATTAGCAAATGATCATGAGGTCACTTGTACTAGGCAAACTGCTAAGGTGGAATTCCTACTGGGAGGAAAGTCGACTTCGATCAGATTCAGGGTTATGAACCTAGGTATCCATGAGTGTTTGCTTGGAATGGACTGGCTTAAACCTAATTATGCCCACATTCACTGTGGAAAGGGCCAAGTTTCCTTTCGAAATTCTGAAAGGAAATTGGTCACAACTCAAGGAGAGGTTGGGAGGCAAAAAATTCAACTGGCCAAAGCATCTCGGATAATAAAAGGAGTTAGAAAGGGGCTACTTGTCTAATAAGCTAGATCAGAATCAGGAGTCTACGGAAGAACCTTCATGGCTAAAGGAGTATGTAGACGTATTTCCTGAAGAGCTGACAGAGCTTCCTTTTCAAAGGGAAGTTGATCATGAAATCAAGCTAGTGCCAGGAGTTGCACCAATCACAAAAAGAGGCCATATAGAATGTCCATCCCAAAAGAGATTGAGCTGAAGGAGCAACTCAAGCAACTATTAGACTAAGGCTACATCCATCCTAGCAGTTCGCCATGGGAAGCTCGAGTGCTATTCCAGAAGAAGAAGGATGGAACACTTCGGCTATGTATTGATTACATAGGGTTGAATCAATCAACCATTAAGAACAAATATCCTATTCCAAGAATAGATGAACTTCTTGACCGTCTTCAAGGTGCGAGGATCTTCTCCAAGATTGATCTCAAGTCTGGATACTATCAGATAAGGATCAAGGAAGAGGATATCCCAAAGACAGTATTCAGCACAAGATATGGGCATTTTGAGTTCCTGGTCATGTCATTCGAGCGGACGAATGCACCTGCCACCTTCAATAGGTTAATGCAGGATATCTTTAGACCATATCTTGATGACTTCGTACTCGTCTTCTTTGACGATACCTTAGTCTACTCCAAACAAGAAGAAGATTATGAATCCCAACTTCGTATTGTTCTTGAGACAATGAGGGCACACAAGCTTTATGCCAAAAAGAAGAAGTGTGCATTCTTCAAATCACAGATTGAATATATGGGATTCATTGCATCAGCGGAAGGAATTTTAGTGGATCTAGCCAAGGTCAGAGACGTTCTAGAGTGGCCAACACCAACAACTGTCAAAGAAATATGTAGTTTTCTTGGATTAATAGGATAGTACAAGGTCTTTATCAAAAACTATGCTTTGATTGCAGCACCACTGATCGATCTACTGAAGAAGAAAACATCAATTGTATGGTCACCTGCTGAATAGTCCAGCTTTGATAAACTAAAACAAAGTTTGGTATCAGCACCTGTTCTGAAACTTCCAAACCTTAGTAAGGATTTTGAATTAATAACTGATGCTAGCACACTTGCCTTAGGATGTGTGCTTATGCAAGAAGGTCATCTTGTAGCATACTCTTCACGGAAACTGAAGAGCCATGAAAGGAACTATGCTACCCATGATCTGAAGTTGTTAGCTGTCATCCATGCTCTCAATCTTTGGAGACACTACTTGCTGGGTAATAGGTTTACCTTAGTGATGGATCATAAAAGTCTTAAATGGATCTTTACCCAAAATGAACTCAACATGAGGCAACATCGATGGATTGAAGTGCTGGAGGAGTATGATTTTGAAATCAAATACCGGCCTCAAAAGGAGAATGTAGTTGCCGATGCACTTAGTCGCAAGGCATTTCTAAATTCTCTGATCTTGAAAGATCCATCAACAGCCAGATCTCTAGCCACAAAGGTATCCATGCCAAACAACCCAATACTTGAGCTAGCTAGAGAAGAGGCATGCCATGATCCAACCTATCAAAAGATGCTAAGGGAGATCCCTATCAAGGATCAAGACCCAAAGCTATAGGCAAATTATCAAGAATTCTCTATCAACAGTGGACTTGTCTACTATAGAACGAGATTATGTATACCGGCAAGCCAGTCCCTCAAGCAGAAGATACTTTGGGAAGCTCACGACTCCTCTTTTTCAGGACATCCTAGCTATACCAAGACCCTCAATTCAGTCAGAAAGAGCTATTATTGGGAGAGGCTTAAAGGTGACGTTCTCAAATATGTCACAAAGTGTTTGTCTTGTCAACGCATTAAGGCCGAACGTCAAAATGTCAGGGAAGTTGCAACCACTTGACGTTCCCCAAATGAAATGGGAATTCATTAGTATGGATTTCATTGTTGGCCTACCTCAGGTTCAAGGGGGTTACAATTCCATTATGGTTGTGGTTGATATGCTAACCAAGGTTGCACATCTTATCCTTGTTAAGACAAACTATTAAGCCTCAGACATTGCAAGGTTATTTATCAAGGAGATATTCAAATTGCATGGGTTACCCAGAAGAATCATTAGTGATCATGACTCTCTCTTCACATCACATTTTTGGAGGGATCTCTTCGAAGCCATTGGGACTCAACTCTGTTTCAGTACAGCTTACCATCCCCAAACCGATGGTCAAACGGAGCCAGTCAACCAAGTCATCGAGGATATGCTAAGGGCACATTGCTGCCGTGAACCCAAAAAGTGATTCAATATTTGCCACTGGTTGAGTTTGCCTACAATGCTTCTTATCAACAAAGCATTCAGATGACCCCTTTTCAAGCATTGTATGGACACGATTGTTGTAGTCCTTTAAACTTCTCGGATCCAACCCTGAGGGTTGAAGCTTCAAAGAAAATGTTGGAAGATATGGATGACCAAATGAAGTCAATAAGACAGGACATCCAAGCCACCAAGAATAGACAGAAGGCATACGCGGATTTGAAACATCAAGATAGATCCTTTGCTGAAGGAGATATGGTCTTCATTCCCGTACACCCAAAGAAGAGTTCCCTATCCTTAGGTGAATGCAAGAAGCTAAGTCCAAGGTATTGTGGACCCTACAATATTCTCAATTGCTTAGGGCCTAATGCTTACAGACTTCAACTCCCTGAGAACCTAAAGGTTCATAATGTAGTCCATATCAGCCTACTGAAGAAGTATTTACCTAACCCTAGACACATACTTGATGATCAACAAGTTGTAATGCCTAGCCAAGAAGTCCTTGAGCTACAGCCTGACAGGATCTTAGATGTTAGGGAGAGACAATTGAGATCCAGAACCTCGAGAGAATATCTCGTCTAGTGGAAAGATTATCCCGAAAAAGAGGATGCCACTTGGATGGATGAAAGTACTCTCAACCAACAGTATCCCCAGCTCTTCTCGAGATGAGGACATCTCGATTCCTCTAAAGGGGAGAGAATGTAATATTTCCACTTGAAATATTAAGTCGACCTTAAACCCCATGCAATAAGACACCCCAAAGTAATCTCCCACATCATAAAAAGGTGGTAGTTAAGTCCTTACCCCGCACGCGCGATAATAAACCCCATTCGTGTTGTGCAAATAAGGCCGAGGTTAAAACCCGCAAGCCGCATGAGAACACCCCTTAATTACAGAAAGGAAAATAGATAAATGATTAAAGTAGTGCAAATTTTTTATTATTATTTACCCCCTCCCCTCAGCCGATGCATGGCAGGGGAGAGGACTGTGAGAGGGAGTGAAGCTAAGTGGCATGGGGAAGCATGAGGGGGGAAGGCATGCACACAAGCCACGTGTGTGGCTATCTCCCCCCCCTCCCCCCCATCCTATATGAACCCCCCTCACCTTGAGCTTGGAGGGAGGAGAGAAGACAATTGTGAGACTGTCGTACTGTGCCCGTACCGTCCGCCATCGCCAAGAACGTCGCCCTACTACCGTGGAAGCGCCGATGCTGCCACGCCACCTTCCCTTCACCATCATCATCATCGTCCTCCTACGTCATTCTGTTAAGAAGCAAAAGCTTCAAGGAAGCTTCTTTAGAAGCTTCTTAAGATAAGGCTTCCATAAGCCTTGTGCACACAGCCTTTTCCCCCAGTTTCTTAAAATCCACGTCCTATAAAGGACATTCTTGCGCGAGGGGGAAGTAGGCCGGTTTTTGAGGCTGAGTTGCCAAATCTTGGAGGGAGTTCGGAGATCGCATAAAGGAGAGAACAAATCATGGAGTCCAAGTCCACTACATAAACGATGGCTCCAAAGCCAAAGACGCAAGGTGCACATGCAGGAGCCTTGAACCCAAGTTTACATGTGGACATCACTGCGAGTCCTCATACCAACGTTCTTAGAAGTTTAATTCTGCATAAAAGGAATGCATTAGGCACGTTCAATTTTCATGGGAAAGTTATGAATGAAAATTACTAATTCGTCTTACGAGTTTTAGTTGCATGTTGCACTTTGCTTGCATTTCCAAAGTGACAAATCCTAAACGTGTATTGCATAGGTTAAAAGGATGATAATTTATTTAAATTCACCCTTGTCAACAAGCACATATTGCATTTAGGAAATAACTTTCTTGTTGTGATTCGCATGAGAAAATCGTTAGCATCCATTGACAAGATTGTGGGAGAGAAGGAAGGAGTCTCACTTGTAGCTTTCTTGCTTGCACAATGGGGAAATACACACAAAGGTAGAGGCTGAAAACAGTTTTTCTCTTCTTAGTTGTGTAAGCCAAAAGAACTCAAGTACAAGGAAATAGAAGAACCCTATATATGGGTCTCAAACCAAACTCAACTAACTAAGGTGGCATACTAACTGAGCCACGAGCTAGAGTAGATAAGGATAGATATCATGTAGCTATTATTCATGGGCGGTGTACCAACCGCATCTGCAACTGACAAGTCAGTGACATAAATGCATAACGGTCACCCTAGCATATCACGAGTGGAGCTCGATATCTCAACACTCCCCCTCGAGCTCAATCCCAATTCCTGCACACCAAGCAGGTCTCTGAACTTGCGCAGCTTCTCTTCGCCCAATGCCTTCATGAATATGTCAGCTACCTGATCCTCTATGCTGACATAAACTAGATCAATAAGACCTAGTAAAACCCTCTCCCGCACATAGTGATAATGCACCTCGATGTGCTTTGTTCTAGCATTATAGACTGGGTTATTTGCCAAGTGTATACTACTCATGTTGTCACAATAAATGACAACTGGTCCATCTGTAGGCTGATGCATATCATAAAGTAGCTTATGCAACCAAGCTACCTCACATGCAGCCATTGCTGCACCCCTGTACTCAGCCTCTGTGCTGGATAAGGCAACTGTAGGTTGTTTCTTGCTGCTCCAAGTGACTGCAGCACTCCCAAAAGAGAACACATATCCACTGGTAGATGGTCTATCAGAAATGCTACCAGCCCAATCAGCATCAGTGTATCCATGCAACTGTATCTGAACCCCAGTCTCATAAAATAGTCCATACTGCAATGTGGACTTCACATACCTGAGTATGCGTCTAGCCGCATCCAAATGCGGTTTCCTTGGAGCCTGCATAAACTGACTTACCAATCCAACACCATAGCTCAAATCTAGCCTGGTAATAGTCATATAAATCAAGCTTCCTATTATGCGTCTGTACATAGTAGGGTCTTCCAGAAGCTCACCTGCATCTGCGCTCAGCTTCACATTCTGCTCCAAAGGAACTGAAATAGGTTTAGAGACTGTCATCCCATATTTGGACAGCATGTCCAATCCATATTGCCTCTGCAAGAGCTGTATCCCACTTGGTGATCTAATCACCTCAATGCCCAAGAAATAACGCAGCTCTCCCAAATCCTTCATCTCAATCTTCTACTTCAATAGCATTTTCACATGAAGGATATCTTCATCACTGTCACCTGTCATAATCAAATCATCAACATAAATGACAAGTAGCATAATACCTTTCTCTATTTTTCTCACATAAAGTGAGAAATCTGCCTTGGAAATCTGAAATCCAATAGTGACAAGATAATGTCCATTCTTGTCAGACCATGCTCTAGGTGCTTGCTTCAAGCCATACAAAGCTTTCTTCAACCTGCAAACAAACTCAGGATGAACAGCATGCACATAACCTGGTGGCTGCTCCATATAGACCTCTTCTTGCAAATCACCATGCAAGAAGGCATTCTTTACATCCATCTGATGTAAAGACCATCCCTTTGATGCAGCCATAGCAATGACTGCTCTTACGGTTGCCATCCTTGCAACCGGACTGAATGTTTCTTCATAGTCAAGGCCATATGTTTGTGCATACCCCTTGACTACTAATCTTACCTTGTATCTGTTCACAGAACCATCTGCATTGTGCTTCACCTTATAAACCCACTTACAGCCAATTGCATTATTACCTTTAGGCAAAGGTACCAATTCCCATGTAGCATTTGCTTCCAAGGCATCCATTTCTTCATCCATGGCTTTCTCCCATTTTTCTTTTCCCATGGCTTGCTCAAAAGAAGTGGGTTCTGGTTCCTATATCACTTTGACCATATATGCATAGTGAATGGCTGTAAATCCATCATATTTCAGCCTAACCACAGGATACCTAGCTCTCGTAGACCTGCGCAAAGTAGGTTCACTCCCAGGTGCTCTCAAAACATCCCTGGTCTTCCTTACTCCAGATGTAACAATAGAAGGAATACCCAACTCATCATCAATGCTCTGTTCTGAGCCACTGGATTCACCATCCACATAAGAGTGACCTGCATTCACATCAAACATGGGCTGATCAACCTCCTCTTTTCCTTTTCGTAATACCTGCATACCACTATCTGCATTGCTTTGAGAAGAATCTCCTGATCTCAATCTGCCTGTCCATGGCGAAGAATGTGAACCACTGCTAGAGCGTCCTCTAGGTCCACTAATATTTTGTGACTGCTGCTGTGAATTCTGTGCAACATTACCATTTTGTGCATCTACATCATCAATCACATTTACTGGTTTATACCAGCTACTCATCTCATCAAAAACAACATCTCTGCTCACTGTAAACTTACGAGTAGAAGGTTTATAGCATCTATACCCTTTTTGCTGCAGAGAGTAAGCAATAAAGATGCACTTCTTAGCTTTTGGATCCAACTTGGATCTCAACTCATCTGGCACATGTACATAGGCAATGCAACTAAAAATTTTTAAATGAGAAATATCTAGTTTCCTACCAGTATACCTCTCCTCTGGAGTCATCCCATGTATTGCTGCAGTGGGAGTCCTGTTCATTATGTAGACTGATGTAGCAACTGCCTCAGCCCAATAAAAATCTGGCAAGTTTTTTTCATTGAGCATGGCACGAGATACCTCTCCAATATGCCTGTTTTTCCTTTCTGCAATTCCATTTTGCTGTGGGGTATGACTGCATGAATATTGCTGCTTTATGCCATGCTCTTGCAGGAACCTTGCAAACTCATTTGAGAGGTACTCTCCCCCTCCATCTAACCTTAGGTATTTTATTTGCAGGCCTGTTTATTTTTCAACCATAGCTTTAAGAGTTTTGAAATGCCCAAAAACTTCACTTTTCTTTTTCATAAAATACACCCAAACTTTTCTGCTATAGTCATCAATAAAAGTGACAAAATAATGACAGCCTCCAAGAGATGCAGCTTTAGTAGTCCACACATCAGAGTGCATTAATTCCAATGGCTTCTTACTCTCTTGAACATGTCTAGAAAATGGTTTCCTTGTCTGTTTTCCAAACTGACATGCTTCACATATCTTATGCATTTCTGCAACCTTGAATTTAGGCAATCCTGCAACAATATTTTGGGCTTGCATTGATTTAAGTCGCTGTATATTAACATGACCAATGCGTTTATGCCAGATATCAATATCTGCAACTACACCGGTCCCATGTGCAAACATTGCTGCACTCAATTCAGACATGTCTGCATCCAACGTAAACATTCTGTCATTCTTCTTTCCTTTTGCTATCAAGCGACCTTTATTTTTCATATTCTCAACAAAGCATCCATGAGGATTAAATCTGACCTGCAAGCCCTGCTCAACCATTTGACCAATAGAAACCAGATTCTTGGTGATATTCGGGACATGAAATACATCGGACATGTATTTCTTTTTCCCATCCTGCATAGACAAAGGAATTTTTCCAATCTGCACAATAGGATGTGGAGTATCATCACTAGTCTCCACAAATCCTGGTTTTTCCATTTTCCTTGCATCCTCCATCCATTCTACATGACCTGTCATGTGGTTTGATGCACCTGAGTCAACATACCACACATCGTTGCTTTCTTCTGCACTTGTCACAGAATTGTTCATGTGCTGCACCATAAACAAATGCTCATTTCTGTCATCACCCTATCTACTAGAAGATGCATAATTCCCTTGTTGCAATTTCCCATTCATGATGTCATTCTGCTTTTTATAGTAGTCTTTAGCCATATGGCCCATTTTACCACAATAGTAGCATTCAACATTGCTGTGCTTGGAAGTTGTTCTTGTCAAGCTTTTCAGTTACAATCTGTGAAAGAGAATCATACGCCATTACAGAATACTGCAAAAAATTCTGTCACTACAGAGAACACAGCTTCAGCCTCACAAGGGCAAATCTGCAAAACTGACGAAAGTGGTATTTAACCACACAGTCACTTCCTAGTGACGATTTTGCATCAACAAGCAACAAGGATGATTCTGTAACTCCCAATGTCTCTGCGCACAGGCATACGATGCAATTTCTACAGTAACTTTTCACCAACCTGTAGAACAGTGGTTGCACAGCATAAAACTGAGCCTTTTCCTAAGTGCGTGCAGAAAACTTCCGCCTCCAAAACAGGCCCCGAAATGGCCTCACATCAAAAAAACAGGGTCGCCGAGGGCTAAAGCCCTCGCTCGCAGCATATGCTGCCCTCTTGCTTCACCGCGAAGGGCGTCTCAACCTGAGACAATGCACTCTTGCAATTTCCGGCTGTGCTACCTGCAGAGATCTGCTCCCAAAACAGAAAATGAAAGCAACATTGCTCCTCTTACCAGAACACCGCGAGCTTGGCTTGCTTTCTTGAGCTCCTTACCACAAACAAGGCTCTGATACCATGTCAAGATTGTGGGAGAGAAGGAAGGAGTCTCACTTGTAGCTTTCTTGCTTGCACAATGGGAGAATACACACAAAGGTGGAGGCTGAAAACAGTTTTCCTCTTCTTAGTTGTGTAAGCCAAAAGAACTCAAGTACAAGGAAATAGAAGAACCCTATATATGGGTCTCAAACCAAACTCAACTAACTAAGGTGGCATACTAACTGAGCCATGAGCTAGAGTAGATAAGGATAGATATCATGTAGCTATTATTCATGGGCGGTGTACCAACCGCATCTGCAAACTAACAAGTCAATGACATAAATGCATAACGGTCACCCTGGCATATCACGAGTGGAGCTCGATATCTCAACATCCATTAGATGTTGTCCAAAGAATTGCATGGCATGAAAAGGAAACTATGAACTTTCCTGTTACATGTGAGGATGCGTGCATTTTAAGTCGGATTAATTGCCGCTAAATGGATTAAGTCAACAATAGTCTTATGATATTCTTCATGCATGAACTTCATTTATCAAAGTTATATCTAGTAAAGGTTGCATGTCATATTTAAAGCCTGAAATTCAATTGCATTAAATGATAGGTTTGTAGGAAAAGCTCTTGATGTAAATCTATGTAGGTTTTATGCAAGTTATCCCCAAATTGTCAATCATTCTGATTTTAGCAAGGAAAAGAAATGGTCAATTGCAAACCTTATAGTTGCATAGAAGTAAAAGTCTATGATTCGCATACTTGCATGGAATGTTGCATCTTGAATTTATTTATTTGCATCTCCTAGGAAAAGTATTTGCATCTCTTTTAAGCAAAGATCACTCTTGTCGCAAGACAATTAAATCGTTTTAGGTAGATCACTTGTAATGGTTTATCCCTCAAGGGATTCATGAAAGCATAACTAGTTGGTATGATGAACACTTCAAAGTGCTAGGTAGGGTTTAGTACGTTAAAAATTCTTCTTAGTATCGCATTTGGGGTGCCAAGTCAAGACTTTTGATCCCAAAGGTCCTACCCACATTCACGGAATGTTAGGGCCTATGCAAGAAAAATGTAGGGTTTGATCCTAAGGATCATTTGGTCAAATACTAGACTTCCATTGAGTTTAGAAACCCTAGGCCCAAACCTTATTGGCCTAGTAAGGTTAGGGATTGGGTTGGGTCAAGAGGACTCCCAAACCCTACATCTTGACCAAACATATTTCTTGACCAAGAAACGTCGGTTGATGGGAGAAATGATTCCACGAGTTAGGTGCGACACCTGTGTAACAAGTTGCAACATCACATGGCTTTGTGTTTAAATCACAAGATAGATTTGCCACTCCTTGGGACAAGGTTGGCAGGTTCTAGTGCAAGTCTAACTTGCAAGAGGATGAGTAGACATCCTGCTACATCACCCTTCTTGGGCTGATTTGCCAAGTTAGGGGAAGTTATGAATTGCCTAGCAAGAAATTGACAAATCAAGTTAGAGCGATAAAGTTGCCAGGAATTACTATCTTAATTTAAGGAACCTAAGGTGTTTGTTAATTGGGTTAATAGGGTATAAACCCTAACCCAAGGATAAAAGGGTATACAAACAAACCCTTGGGGATCTTGCCAAGCCACAATTGATCCCGGATCGAATGCTGGATGCATTCGGAGAAAAAGATTCACACCTTAGCAATTGGCCAAATAAATGACCACTGGGTTGATTGTGTTTGTACAGTTAGGAGCACTGTTTGTACTCTTTGCTCAAGGAATCTAAGGTTGGAAAATAATTAATTGCTTCAGGTTGAAGGCCTGGAAGGAGAGGCAGCATCAGTTACCCCCGACTGTCTGCTTAACCCTAACCAAGGGGGTTGTTAGCCGCATCGGAAACATGGACCGAACCAGCCGAAGAGGTCTCTCCGTTGGGCGCTACTTGGAGCAGGAGGACACTTGGGTGCCAGGGGACTCTGGCTGTAAATCCCTTGCCTTCCGGGTCCTGCACAAGAGACCGCACAAGAGGCCGACATGACTTGCGATTGGATCTCGAGGCCCGCATACTAGTCTACAGGCGGAAACTTGGATTAGTAATCTCTGAGGATTGCTGGATTGCCTTTGAGTGGACTATGGATTGCCTTCGAGCGGATTATGGATAGCCTTCGAGCTGGATTATTATGATATATTCCAAAGACTGATTAATAAGATAAATTGTTGAAAAGGAACTTGCTTGACATTGTTTTTCTATGTCAGTGCTAAGATTACGTGAAGGAACCGATGATTAACTGGCTAATTAAGGAAGCTGTTTTTGTGTGTCAAACAAAATGTGGTAGATAATTAGACAACTAAAGCAACCCTAAGGAAAGTGCGGTGGATGTGGCCATGGGTCCCCATCCTATGGATGGGTGGTCTCGGTTGGCCGAGAACTTTTCTCGAAGGAAGTTGACAGCAAGGAATGTTGACCTAGAATCTAGGATACTAGAATCCCGATTTATGCCGTTTTATGGGAACAGAATGGGACTATGCCTTATGGGCAGAGAGGTCGAGCTTTGCATCCCTCTCGTTTTCCATTCTCCTTGAATCAAGTGCAGCATGGATCTGCTTCGGCCTTGACGTTTCTGCGTAAAGTAGTTCACCTGGGGTTCGACCTTAGTTACTCTCTAGGAACTTGACCATTAGGGAAACCCTGACTCAGGTCGATCCTAAGTGGGAACAGCTGGAATGCTTCCGCTTCGTGGTAGACTCAAGAAGACCTAGATCGCAAACCCCGTATCATTCCGTGGGAGTGCCGGGCGGTGCTTTTTGGACTCTCTTCCCGATGGGCTGCTAAGATGTGTCCTAGGAGTGAACAGGTGGACACGTTACAAAGATTAAAGTACTTAGAAATTCAAATGCACTTGAAGGACTCACAAAATGGAGGCAAGGTCAAACTATCACAATTGTCATTGGGTTAGAATACAAGAGGAGACCTCTCAAATTGATGAAACACTGTAAACTTGATAACTATGATCACCCCAATGTATAATACATGTTTTTGAATGATAAGACATATGATGTTTTGGAGTTAGTATCTACTGCTTTTGTTATTAATGAGCTGATTCTCTCCCCCTTCCACTCTGCCTCTCCCTCTATTAACTCCCGTGGTGCCGTGGAGAGGATCGTGTTTGGCACTCCCTCTTGTCACGCCGAATAGCCTCCATGTCATCCCATGCCACCTATTTCAGCTGTTCTCTCCACTCCCTCTCGGCTACCCTTCTTGTGCGTACAAACTCCTCCACCTCTGCTTGGTCTATTTCAAATTGCCGCATATTCTTTGCAAGCCTTATAGCAGCGACATGATTTAGTTCTTGTTGTACAATGTGATCCAGTTGCTAGCACTCATTAACTTCTTGTAGCACTACCTCCTTGGCCCTGTCGACTATCAATGCCAGTCATTATACCCTGTTAAGTGACCAAGGTATACAGGGTGATAGCTATGAGTGACAACCGAGTCACTATAACAGTGCAATGGAACGTCTTGAAAACAAAGTAACACATACACCTTACCTATAAATGCACATTCCATACATATAAATAAACATGAATAAGTCACTCTACCTATGTTAGGAATATCAAGAATTTTCCTACATAATAAAGTGAGGCATTCATAGCGGTTCTCCATCCACAAGAGAATGCGTATGACTAGACGGGCACCACGACCCGATGTATTTGCATCGCATCTACCAGCCCCTCCTCCAACACTAGATGCTTCTACATCATCACTTTTTTTTTTTGCACAACTAAAAAGACACCTTGATGTTACAACAAATGCATTGAACTTGCATAGAATGAAATAACTGAATATAGTGTTAAGGTTACTCACTGTCTAACTCGACCATGGAATCCAGTGGATCTCCCTAAATTTACTAAAAACATTGTATTCGTATAATCCACAGTAATCAATACAAAGGTAGAGTGTTTCATATTTCTTTTTCTAAAATAGTATCGGGGCTTTCCATGGTGAATTACTTGCACGGATGTATCCTTGGTCTAGTATTCGTATCTTTTTCTTCTCTTTTTTTTCATTTTTTTTCTTTTTCAATTTCTTTTTCTTGTGCTTTTTTTTTCTTTCTTTTTTTCTTTCTTTCTTTCTTTTTTCTCTCTTTTTTTTTTGGACTTGCCTGAGTATAACCATCGCAATATATTGAGGCTATCAGCCTTTCAATGGGTTGGGAAATGTCAAGCTTCGAAGGCTCAGGAAATGGATATTACAGTGATAATTGTGCCCTAGCCTCGTTGTTAGAGAAGCAATTGTTGAGATGGGGAGATACACTTGAGATATTGCAAACCCTTTGCAACACGCGATGTCGGTACAATTGAGGTAACAACTGTTGTGAACCAACTGTAGAGCTTGACCCAAAAAGAGAGCGTAGCCCATGACTATGCTTTGGGCCATGCAATGTGGGCACTCGCAAGGGTGATTTTCACTTTCGACAGCGTGGCTTTGTCGCGGTTGTTTGTGAGGTGGGTGGTCTTGCAGTGAATTGGGCATTGAATACGTTCGCACGAAGACCTATGTCATCCTGCATCCACTTGTCACTTCATGAGAGTATATGTCAAGAATCGCGTGATGGAGGGGGTTGCTCAAGATGCTGCGCCGAACACACACAGAATGCACAAGGAGAAGCTCACTCAAGAGACAAGAAGAGAGATGGAGGCCAAAACGTTTTCTTGCTGATTTCTTCTTCTTCTTCCACACACTTTACAATGTACACAAAGTATAGATAAGATACAACATAAAAGGAAAGTGACCTACTAAGTCAAACAATGCATAACCAACCACACTAGTCGACTGGCGCTATAACTATGCCATCTGTAAATAGGTGTAACGACCTGAATATAATAAGTAATGAGTCAGTGGCCATGTGAGATGCATAATGACCACTGACATGCTAAGTGTAGACATGTGGACCCATCTAACCAGGCGGTCCATCATCAATGTCCGCATGTGTTGAGCTTGTCATCTCAACACTCCCCCTCAAGCTCAACTGCATCTCTGCAACTCCAAGTAAGCTTCGAAACTTTTGAAGCTTCTCTGTACCCAATGCCTTCGTGAAGATGTCAGCTATCTGATCCTGTGTGCTGACATACACCAAGTCAATCTCACCTGCTAGTACCTTCTCTCTCACAAAGTGGTAGTGTACCTCAATATGTTTTGTCCTGGCATGGAACACAGGGTTCCTAGCCAACTGTATACTGCTCATGTTGTCACAATAAAGGACAACTGGACCTTCCACCTGCACATCCAAATCAGCCAATAGCTTTTGCAGCCATACTACCTCACATGCTGCAACAGCGGCACCTCTATACTCAGCCTCTGTACTCGACAAAGCAACTGTAGATTGCTTTTTGCTGCTCCATGCAACTGCTGCACTACCAAGAGAGAACATGTATCCGCTGGTAGATCTTCTATCAGACATACTACCAGCCCAATCTGCATCTGTGTATCCAAACACCTGTACATCTGTACCTGCCTCATAGAAAAGTCCATAATCTAATGTGGACCTCACATATCTCAATATGCGTCTGACTGCATCCAAATGTGGCTTTCTAGGTACTTGCATAAACTAACTCACAAGACCAACAGCGTAGCTCAAGTCTGGCCTTGTAATGGTCATGTAGATCAAACTCCCCACTATCCTCCTGAACATAGTAGGGTCTTCTATCTTATCCCCAACATCAGCACTCAGCTTTACATTCTGCTCCAACGGGACTGAAAGTGGTTTGCATGCAGTCATACCATACTTGGACAACATATCCAAGCCATAGTGTCTTTGGGACAGCCATATACCATCATCACATCTGATCACCTCAATGCCAAGGAAGTACCTTAGCTCACCTAAATCCTTCATCTCAAACTTCATCTTCAAATAGCCCTTGACTTCAGCAATTCCACTCACTGTCACCTGTAATAATCAAGTCATCCACATAGATGACTATGATGACCAAACCTGCATCTCCCTTTCTCACATAAAGTGAGTGATCAGCATCAGAAATATAAAAGCCAATATTGACAAGATACTCTCTAATCTTGTCAGACCATGCTCTAGGTGCTTGCTTGAGCCCATAGAGTGCCTTCTTCAACCTGCACACATACGTGGGATGCTCTAAATCTTCATAACCTGCTGGCTGATCCATATACACTTCTTCCTGCAAATCACCATGCAAGAAGGCATTCTTTACATCCATTTGGTGCAACCTCCAACCTTTGGAGCTGCCAAAGCAATCACACATCTGACAGTTGCCATCCTAGCAACTGGACTGAAGGTTTCATCATAATCTATGCCATATGTCTGGGCATAGCCTTTTGCAACCAGCCTAGCTTTGTACCTGCTAATAGAACCATCTGCATTGTGCTTAATCTTATAAACCCACTTACATCCAATAGCTTTCTTTCCCTTTGGCAATGATACTAGATCCCAAGTCTTATTGGCCTCTAATGCAGCCATCTCCTCATCCATTGCTGCATCCCAATGAGCATGACCAACAGCCTCCTCAAAACAAGTGGGCTCAACATCCTCAACTAGTTTCACCATATAAGCATAATGGTGAGCTGCATAACCTTCAAAACCAAATCTTTTAACAGGGTATCTCACCCTGCTAGACCTGCGTACCACTGGATCACTCAATGGAGTCTTTGCATTAACGCGTGCTCTATGCACACCTGGAGTCCTCACTGAAGGAATGCCAAGCTCATCATCCAAGCTCTCTGAGCCACTGGAGTCTCCATCAAGAACTGCATCAATGCTTTCTGACACCTTATTCTTTCCTTTGTCTTTACCTGTAGTGCTACTAGATGCACCCGAAGATGTAGAGGTACTCCTTAGTCTCCCAGACCAAGGACTACCAGATGATGTCTCTGGTCCGCTAAGAGTTCGTGATTCTTGCTTTTTAGCTTGCACATGAGTGTCATGATCATCATCATCATCCAATGCATCACCACTAGATGCATACCAACTGCTCATTTCATCAAAGATGACATCCTTGCTCACTCTGAACTTACATGTGACAGGGTTGTAACAACGATACCCTTTCTGCTCTAAAGAGTATCCAATAAAGACACACTTTTCAACATTTGGATCCAGTTTCTTCCGCAACTCATCTGGCACATGAACATATGCAATGCAGCCAAATACTTTCAAGTGTGAAACATCAGGCTTCTTACCTGTAAAACATTCTTCGGGGGTCATACCATGAACTGCAGCTGTGGGAGTTCTGTTCATAATATAAACAGCAGTATGAACAACCTCAGACCAAAAATGCTTAGGCATATTCTTTTCAGCCATCAAGGTGCGTGCAACTTCTGCAATATGCCTGTTTTTCCTTTCTGCAATCCCATTTTGCTGTGGGGTATACCTGCATGTGAACTGTCTCTTTATCCCATGAGACCTCAGAAAATCACTGAACTCATTTGAGAGGTACTCTCCCTCTCCATCTGACCTCAGGCACTTTACTTTCAAGCCTGTTTCTCTTTCAACTGCAACCTTGACAGTTCTAAAGTGCTCAAACGCTTCACTCTTTTCCTTCATAAAATATACCCACAGCTTTCTAGAACAATCATCAATGAATGTGACGAAGTATGAACTACCTCCAAGAGATACATTTTGTGTAGGCCCCCAAATGTCTATATGCACAACATCAAGGATATTTTTGCTTACATCTCTGTCATGTGAAAAGGGTTGTCTTGCCTGCTTACCAAACTGACATGCTTCACATACCTTCTGAAATTCTGCAACTTTAAATGTAGGCAAACCTGTAACCAACCCTTTGGACTGCATTAATTTCAACCTTTGTACATTTGCATGTCCAATGCGTTTGTGCCAAATTTCAATGTCTGCAACAACACCTTTTCCTTTGGCATACATAGCAGCATTCATAGTAGGAATTCCAGCATATTGAGTGAACATACGTCCAACTCTACTTCCCTTTGCTACCAATCTGCACTTGTCATTGAAGTCTTCTACAAAGCAGCCCTTTGCATTAAATCTGACTTGCAGCCCTTACTCTACCATTTGACCAACTGACACCAAGTTCTTTGTAATAGATGGCACATGTAATACATCTGAAAGACTCTTTGTCTTACCATCATGCAAGGACAAGGGAACTTTTCCAATGTGTGAAATTGGGTGGCATGAGTCATCACCCGTCTGCACATAACCTGCATTCTGCAAATCCTGCATCTCTCCAAACCATTCTGCATGGCTGGTCATATGATTGGATGCACCTGAATCAACATACCAAACATCTTCATGTGTTCCCTTTCCTGTAACAGCATTCAGCATATGCTGCATAACGAACAAACCTTCATTTTTGTCTTCATTCTGTCGTGAAGACGATGCATAGTTTCCTTGCTGCAACTTACCACTGCGGATATAATCTCTCTTAGCATAACATTGGGCTGCAATATGACATGTTTTGCCACAGTAGTGGCACACAATACCAGAGTTGTTAGAACCTCTATTTTGCCATCCACCTCTTCCTCTAAAGCTCCCCCTGCCTCTAAAGTTACCACGACCTCCTGAAACCTGCATATCGCCAAATTGCTGATTCAATCTGTTTTGCTGGTTGTCACTACCACGTCCTGTACCACGGCCTCTTGAAGAGAACCTGCCACGTCCCCTTCCAGAACTGGAGTAGAAAGCTTGGACCTGTTCACCACTTCTTTCAGATATCTCACTCTGCATGCTGATCTCTTCAGTGATCATAAGGGAGACCAACTCATCGAAATCTGGAAATGGCTTTCTGACATATACAGAAGTTACAAAAGACTTCCAAGCCTTTTCATTGTTAAGTCCACCCAAGGTAGACGACACCAAATCATCATCATCGGGCATTGCATCAATCGTTGCCAATGCATCTGCAATGCTTCTTACCTTCAGTGCATACTCATTGATAGACATCTTCCCTTTCTTTAATGTATTCAACTCTTGCTTGAGTTGAATCTTTCGTACCTTTGTATTTACAGAAAACATACTTTCAAGTATGGTCCAAGCTGCATATGAATTCTCTGCATTTCTAATGTGTCCCGGCATATTATTGTCAATTACTGCAGACAACCAATACATGACCTTTTTATCCTTTGCATTCCATTCTTTCCGTGCCTTTGTCTCTTCTGCAGTTGGAGGATCACTCATCTCCGGCTCCTTTTCTTCACCTGAAACGAACTCGTAGAGGCCTTTTCCAATAAGGAAGTTCGTGACACGAAACTTCCATGATGGGTAGTTGTTCTTGTCGAGCTTCTCAATGATGGGGCTTCCACTGTTCTCTGCCATTATCACAAAATTAATACCAAACACCAAGCAAATCTTTTGCAACCCTTGATCTGTAGTGCACAGCAATACACCAGACAGCCTTTTTCACTGTCTGCTCAACAATACATGCAATCTGCAACCAGTTTGCAGATAAACCTTGTGTTTACTCACTGGTAAACACCTTTGAACTTACAGATCTGAAATCTGTAACCTGCGCACCCACTTTCGGTCAATACAGTCGAAGTCACAGCGTACCCTGAAACTGTTATCCGCAACCTTGCGGCTCTAAAACGGGCCCTGAACCGGCCTCAAATGCCCAAAATAACTGTGGGCAAGCCCTAAAGCGCTTATCTGCAGAATATACAGCGCTCTTCGCGCACACCAAATCTCACTGCAATCTGAGATTTTTGCTCTGCCCTGCTTCCCGTGCCTCCACAGGCACTATCCAAGAGAAGAAGTGGAAGAATGGGAGAGATTCTTACCCATAGCTTGCTTGCTCAAACCTTGCTTCTTCTCCTTCACTTCAGCCTTTGAAATCAGCCTCTCTCAATGGCGCGGCTCTGATACCATGTCAAGAATCGCGTGGTGGAGGGGGTTGCTCAAGATGCTGCGCCGAACACACACAGAATGCACAAGGAGAAGCTCACTCAAGAGACAAGAAGAGAGATGGAGGCCAAAACGTTTTCTTGCTGATTTCTTCTTCTTCTTCCACACACTTTACAATGTACACAAAGTATAGATAAGATACAACATAAAAGGAAAGTGACCTACTAAGTCAAACAATGCATAACCAACCACACTAGTCGACTGGCGCTATAACTATGCCATCTGTAAATAGGTGTAACGACCTGAATATAATAAGTAATGAGTCAGTGGCCATGTGAGATGCATAATGACCACCGACATGCTAAGTGTAGACATGTGGACCCATCTAACCAGGCGGTCCATCATCAATGTCCGCATGTGTTGAGCTTGTCATCTCAACAGTATATGCAAGTCGCATGCGTCAAGTACAACGAACAAATGCAATCATGTCAATATATTAATTTTTCAAAATCCTATGATGCTGATTGCGATGCCTCTTCCGGTGCTTGTTAAAGACTTGGCATATATTAGCAATAGGTGAGGAAAGTGTGTACAAGTGGGGAGCCGGCAGCTTTAACCAGCAAAAGACAAAAAGTTATGGCAAGTTCGCCTTTGTTAAGTTGCTTGCATATCATAGAAGCTACTCTATTTGCACAAGACAGGGTGAGTCCGAGTGGTCAGGTGATTGAGGCTCTATTGGTGAGGGGTTCCTGTGAAGTTGGGCAGGAAAGATGTCGGTCGGGATTTGAATGGTGTAGTCTCTAGCCGCAATCATTTCCAAAATGCTTTTGAACAATGCATCGAATTCTTCCTTGTCTTGAGCTTCCCTTTCTACCTTTGAGCACCTAGTGCCCAAGCGTCTATTGGGGGCTCACACAACCGATGTTGCCATGCCTTTTGTGTGCTTCTTTGAGCTTCTATTCCCCTGACCTGGGGATTCTTTGGCCTATGTCTGGGGTGGTGTCGCTTGGGACCTCGTTTCTTTGCATACCTTTTGAGGCTAGGTACGTAGCGCATCAGCAGAGGAGCTTGTGTTGCATGTTCCCTTCGACGAAAGAGAGCGTCTTTGCAAGCCAGCTGCCCTAGGTGCTCCATGTCTTTCACATAGGGGGACGTGCAAAATGCAAACCAAGGATTAGGACTTGATATAGGATAAAACCATTCGCATGAAAGAGATTATAGTGTGGATTATCAAGCGCATATGACGAGAAGGGGAGGGGTAAGGCATGCAATGTTTGTTGTAGAGGGATGGCCCCCATGATGATGTTCATTTGGCCTCCAACCATTAGCAGATCTTGGCTCATGCTAAGTTACGTGGACTGGTTGTCATGGAGTGGGGCAAGGATCATCCTCGGAAGGATAGATCGAAAAGGGGGAAAGGTGTATAGAAAGGGACGGTACCCTATCTACACCATCAGAGTTGTTGGTCAGGGCTTCCTATGGTGGTAATGAGGGTTGCATGCCCTTTGCCTAGAGGTGGGAATTGTCACACAACTTCTAAAAGTGTGGTGAGAGGAGGGCCTGAGGAGCTTAGCCTGTTGAACCCAACTCTTCTCCCTGCGCTTGACTATCATTGCTTGTGTGTGTTGATATTGTCTATATAGGGTCACAAAATTCATTGTCTATTTATGTACATATTTACGAATCCTTGTCACATCATGAGGATAAAAGCCAATTGTAGAACTCCGTGGAGTGTGGCACACACATCTAGTACCTGTGGCAGCTTACTCAATACTTATAGATACTTTGCAACATCAAGTAGCATGGAACCTTGTCCGAGTCGATTGGCAACATGTAACTCCTCCTCAGTGAGAACCTTATCAAACAGAGGGTTCTTTTGGCTAGGTTCAGCTAAGCCCGTACCCCAAATGGTAGTCAGCACTCGAAAGGAAGTTGGTGCCACATAGGTTGAGTCACGTTGAGACCGCCATTTGGCCAATCGCTCCTCTGAGACTATCATGATCTGGGCTCTTAGTTTGGCCATTGCAATGCAGTTTTCACACCAACTTTGTTCAAATTGACTTTGGCCCTTTGATAGTCACTTTAGTTGCTCTATCTCTAAGAGATTTGGTTGGCAGAGCACATAATTGAATATGACAGTTAAGCCTAGTTTGTCAGCTTCCTCGTTAGAGATGAGTCGCATGCGTTCATATAGGAGCCTGTTATAGTGCTCGTCCAGATGTTCTTACTCTTCCCAAGATAAGAAAAATGGCAAGTATTCTGCAAGCTACTCTTTTAAGGAATGCACCCATGTCTACCAAGACATAGACACATGCAAACACTTTGAGCTTAGCATCCAACTCGGTTAAGCATTCTATGACACTTCTATGTTCAATGGGGGCTTGCTCGGTTGCTATCTCATGCAAGATTCTAGGAGTTTGCCTGGGCTTTAGCATAGCTAGGGGCTCAAGCCTAGACGAGCAGGTTTGGCCAACGCTAGGATTTCTTATTCTCTCGAAGTTTTTGTGTTTCTCCTGAGGCTTCGTTATTGCATCATGGTTTTCCTTGGATGTGACAGGTATAGATTTGTCACCCTATTGTGACAGCATCGTATCCACTCTTGATTGGTCAATGTGAGTTCCATTGTCGGTGGATTGAGTGTTGCAAGCAGCCATTGATGGTAACGACTGCTTTTATTTTTCAGGGCACACGGATGTGTCTGAGGTTTCACCGCTATTAGGAGAGGCATCAATGGGGTCATTGGTGGATGGACTTAATGCTTTATTCCTGAGCTCTCCAGCGCTCTTGGTGTCAATGTTCTTGGGATCCCCAACCACCTGTGACTGGTATTGTCTTCATTGTTTTCTCCTCTTTTTCTTGGTCAATGAAGGTGTATCTCTCAACGACTCAGGACCCTGGACTAGGTCAATCATTGATGTGCTTGGTTGGGCCTCAGCATTCTCTTTCTCTAGTGTGTCCTCATGGGACATAGACAAGGCCTGTTGAATAGCCTCGCTAGGTTGTGGGGGTACAACTGCCTCCCTTTTTGGAGAGTCTAGCTCTTCAGCCAATTCCCTTGTGTTTAACTCCTCTAGCCTAGGCTTTAGGCACTTTTCGAGTTGTCAAGGAAGTTGGTTGTGACACCTCCTCCACAGATAAACTACTAAGGACAAGTTCCACAAGGGGCATTGTCATGGCCAAAGGCTGTGACTGTTGTGATCCCTAATTGGAAGTAGTAGCAGCTAATCAAGTGGGCTAGCTACTCTTGGTGGATTGTGGTGTCAGGTCCCTAGGGCGATCGGAAGTGGTCGTGTCTTTTGTTACCCTTTGAGTATTCATCTGTGTAGATCGAGCATGAGTTTATCTAGTCGCATTAGGTTGCACAGGCATATCCTTGGGCCGAGAGCTATGGCTAGTGTCATATCCCACCTCTTGGACATTTGGAAGCTTAGATGGAGAGAGAGATTGGGAGTGAGCAGCCACCCTTGATGACCGCTACTATGGTTCTTGTGTCTGTTTGGAAAAAGAGGCTATTAGAGGATTGTGCTATTTGCTTTGTTGAGTGATCAGCCTTGCCATGAGCAATGTTGTGCCTATGATGCATGTTATCCTCTTGGAAAATCAAAGGCTTTTTGGGCACTAATGGCTTTTGTGCATGCTCAATGATTACATATGACATCTGCTTATTAAGCATGCTAGGCTGAGGCTCTTTCTTTCGAACACTCATGTTTGGTTTCTTGCCTTGAGACCTAGAGTTTCTCTTAGATTTCCTCCTATGCTTCATTGCTTCTAATGCAACCTGGCCTTTAGCTGATAGAGGTGGTTTAGCAGGGGATTTTGGTACCCAAATCCATCGGTTACCTGCGTAATACCTTTGAGCACGTAGCAACGCCTTGGATATCCATCGCGGCATTGTGCTGACCCTCCATCGATGTCTGCGTCTATAAGGCTTGGGCTTCTTTTGGGGTCTTCTATGATATTTGTAAGTCCAAAGCCCGTCCTTGGCCTTGTCTCTTGACCTTCTTGTTTCAGGCATTGTCAAGCCCGTCTTGTCTCTTGGGGTCTTCCAACAAGTCCTTGCTCTCGTTAGTAGGCTTAACTCTTATGTCAACACCTTCATTGCCTTTCCCTAGAGGTTCGATGAGGTCACCCTTGCTAAAGGTTGTGACTATCCTTGTTCCCGGTAGTGTCAGGTGTATCCTCTGTGCTACATAGTCAGCCTCACACTTGGTCGCCCTTTTGAAGGGTTTTCCTAGGAGGGTTTCCTTCCGGTTGTTATGCGAGCAGTGATCGAGAGCAAGCCTCTCTCACAACCCAATAACGAGACGTTAAGGAGTGCCGGTTGGGGTAATTGACGTTGTTGAATGCACAACTCAATTTGAAAAATTCAGATATTTGATAAAACACCACAAAACAAGACTAAAAACAATGCCTCTTATAGCTCACAAAAAATTTAAAACCCGTATATGGGTAGAGCATTACACAACCACACAATGGAAATACCAATAATTCGAAAACAATCTAAGAGAAATATATTCTCGTACCTTAACAACCATGATCCGACGCGTGGCGCTTTGACATCCAAAGGCTCTGACTTTCAAATTAGCATGACAAGAGCTCACTTTAGCATGCGACCCTCCACTCTCCTCTCTCACAAAATACAATTGTAATCAAGGGGGAAGGCCCATAACTCCTCAATCTTCTCTCCTTATATAGTTTTCTATCCACACTCACACACATTAGGCTTTTTGCTTTCAGCTTTTGGCTTTTGCTTTTCTGCTGCTTTTCACTATTTTCGTTTTTTTGCTTTATGCATATTTGCCACTTGTTTGCATCATAATTTCGTCATTTGAACTCTGAACATAGTCGTTCGGGTACTCAAAACAATCGGAACACATCTGGTTGGCAAGCCAACGTGGGCACAGTTACGAAAATATATCAAAACTGGGCAAAAAATATCGATATTCGTAAATTGTATCATTTTTCTCCATATTTTATCTTGGACGACTTATTCCCTTCCTTGGCCTATTGTTCTTGTAAGTGCACACACTTTCACCACATATCTTCTTTTTCTTTAAGAAATACTCACTGCTCTCGATCTAAAATGTACGACCTTTTTCCTTTGATCCTTGAGTCTTCAAAATATTCTCTAGATATGAACTTGTTTTTTTATGCAGTGTATCCTAGCAGGAATATGATTTGAAAAGGAACTTTGTGCACAACCATACATGATTTGATAAAACTTGCAATTGATCTGTGATATGCAATTAATCAATCCATGCTACACACAAAATAATGTATGCATTGAAGAATCGTGCCTAGCCTATCTAGATGTGATCGTGTGTCATGCAAAATGGAAACAAAATTTCTTATTAATTTATAATTCCTTATCCTCACCTCTCAACTCTCATAAGAAGATATGACATACTCCGCTCCACCCATCCAAAATCTCGCAATCACTCTAGAAAATAATGGTCCTCAAGATGTTGACCAGATAAGAACAACCCTTCTCACAATTGGTGGCGTCCTTCACGACCCTCTAACTCACCCAGCCTCCTTACATACTCAACCAGAGGTTCCTAACTTTGTGATGAGCATCCCAAATATCGTGCGTGTAAGAAATGTGCGTGCTCAATGACAGGTGCTCTCTCATGTGCAGGTGCATCTAAAATTTACTGCATATAGTTACAGCGGAACTCATGCCGTGCTAGTACTCAACAATGATGATGCAAAACGTGCATATTTCCAACCCATGGCATGGAAGTATATGATAAGAACAGGAGACGATCCCCGAGTGTAGTGCATCAACAAGTGCAACGTGAAGTGCTCGTGAATCCATTATCCCCTGTGATGTGCAAGAGTCTCGACAAAAAATATACCTTGTTCCTCAATGTTTAGTAGCTATTGACAAATACAAGCTTCATTCTGTTCAAAAAAATACCAAGCTCGACCAAGGCTATCAAGTTTCACACTCAACAAATCAAACAAAATGACAGAAGCAAATCCTAGGCTAAACAAAAACACAAGAAATCCAACTACGAAATAACAAAACAAACTGTCACGCAAATAACTAAGCTAGCAAAAATCAAAACTACAGTTTGACTAGGGCTTTTTAGTTTTCAGAAAAACGCTTGACATATTTAGCCCTTCCCCTAGTCTGCAAATATTCATGTGCAGTAGTTGTTTTCATAAAACAATGCAACATTTATGAGCCAATCAAAAATCAAATCCAATGATCTATCCAGAATCTTCTCAACAAACACAAATGGCACATTCCTCTCAAACAACTCCTTTACAAGTAGACAAAACTCATCCATGAAATTCTCCTTTACAAGTAGAAAAAACTCATTTACAAGTAGACAAAACTCATCCATGAAATTCTTATCAAAATCCTTGAGACAATCGTCTCCATCTAAGGAAAATACATCATCCTCCAAATTCTTCAAATCCCAACCATAATCTAAAATCTTCATATCCCATCCATCCTCCCTAGGAAAAACCATGTTACTTCTAGAGTCTCTAAATAAAGTTTTGACCCTTTCTTTGTTGCCAATCTCAAATTCATTCACTGATTCATCTACAACTTCTCCTAAAGATACTACATAAGGATCTCCCAACTCAATATCCAAATCAAACACAATATCAAAAGGAGTCAAATCCGGGCTCATAACACCACAAGAACCAACAACATCCACAAATGGGGTCACTTACAAGACTCCATCAAGTCTTTCACACACAAAGAGTGGTAAACACCTTCCATAGTATCCTTACAAGAAACATCATCATTACAAATAACATCTTCACAATGCAACAACTTCGGATCAATAACCTCAACCAAAGACTCCTCAACTACCAAATCCTTAACTTCCTCCTCACAAATACCATCCAACTCTATTTCCTTGGTTTTAAATCTCTCTTCTCTCAAATTTTCAATTCTTTTCAAAGCCTTACTCAAATTCTCTCTTACATCCTCATCAACGTCACTCTCAAGATCCTTAAAACCCCAATCAGAATCATTACAAATAATATCAAAACCTTCAGGAGAACTCAAAGAAACTAAAAGACTATCAGATGAAGTTTTCTCTTCGTCATTGTTGCCAAAATCAACCAAACAATTATCTACACAACTATCAAGGAGTAAGAGATTAGGTCTACTCAAAACCACATCATCAACACCACAAACAAAAGCCTCTCCAGGGCTACTCAAACCATCAACAACCAACTCACAAGACTCATCTGAGTCAACAACACCAACACCAAAATCACAACATGAGTTGGAACCTAAAATCTCCATACTCTCTTGATCAGCAAACTCATAACCAAACTCACAAAAAATCTCCACAAACTCATTAGGCAACAAATTCGAACCCTTAACTTCATCTTGAAAACTTACAGTTTCTAAGCCCTCCCCCTCATGGTTTTCCAAAAGACTCAAAAAATCATCCTCTATTCTCTCTTCATCTTTCAAGCAATTAGATCCATCTATACTATCACCAAGGCAAAGAAGCTCACTCTCTAAATTGTCTTTACTCTCTTCAACACTGCCATGACTATAAAAACTTTCATCACACCTTCCCTCATCAGAAATATCAAAACTTTCTTGACTCACATCCTCTCCCAAAGGACATGAAAACTCTTGGTCCTTAAAATAATCTGGTCTCTCATTTTCTTCTTTACGACTCAGATCCAACTCTAGCTCATCTTTATAGTCCTCAAGCTCCAAAGTATCATCAGTCGATCCCTCTTCTTTAGTTAAATCACTAATCAGTGAACTAGAAGTATCCGTGGTCAATGGATATGAATTCACACTCTTAGACTCTTCACTCCAATTAGTCAAACAAGTATTTTTCTCCTCAACCACCCTAGGGAGTTTCTCGTCACATACTTCAATTGATTTCTTAGAAGTCAATTCATCTCTCCTAAATAGAGAATATGGTACATCTCTCTCAGGATAGACATAACTAACTCTCTGCTCCTCAAAAACTTTTCTCTCAACTTGCCTTGAACTCAACTTTTCCCTTGGTTCATCAAACCCTAACTCTTTTTTTCTTTTGGTCTTCCTCTCTTGATATTGAGCTATCTTCACCGCTTTCTCAAAAGTCTTAGGGTTTTTTACCTCTAATTTCACTCTCCAATCTTCTAATTTCAACCCATTTACAAAATACATTATCTTCAACATAACTGGGGCTATCTCACCTTCTAACAATGTTAAACTCCATCAATTCCACAATCTTTCAAACTCCCTAGCAAAATCTTCAACACATTGATCATATTTTTTAACACAAGTTTCTATTTTCGCCCAAATCTCACTTTGACTTTCTCTTTTTTTAAACCTAGATAAAAAAACATTTTTAATGGTCTCATAGTCCAACTTTTGTCTCCTAAATTTCAGGCTTCTCTCAAAGTCAAGCAACCAATTTCGTGCTTCTTCCTGCAATTGATGCCTAAGAATCTGGATTTATCCTCAGGATTGGTCACTCTCCCTATCAAACAACACAGCTCTATTTTTTCTAAAAATCTTTCGGGATCTTCACTACGATTACCATGGAACTCAGAAAAATTATCAACCATTTTTAACAATCACAAGAAATCAAAACAAACTCACATTCAAAATAACAACAATGTCAATTTCGGCACTCCTCAGTGGGGGCACCAAAAAAGAGATGTTACGCGAGCGGTGATCGAGAGCAAGCCTCTCTCACAACCCGATAACGAGATGTTAAGGAGTGCCGGTTGGGGTAATTGATGTTGTCGAATGCACAACTCAATTTGAAAAATTCAGATATTTGATAAAACACTACAAAACAAGACTAAAAACAATGCCTCTTATAGCTTACAAAAAATTTAAAACCCGTATATGGGTAAAGCATCACACAACCACACAATGGAAATACCAATAATTCGAAAACAATCCAAGAGAAATATATTCTCGTACCTTAACAACCATGATCCGACGCTCGGCGCTTTGACATCCAAAGGCTCTGACTTTCAAATTAGCATGACAAGAGCTCACTCTAGCATGTGACCCTCCACTCTCCTCTCTCACAAAATACAATTGTAATCAAGGGAGAAGGCCCTTAACTCCTCAATCTCCTCTCCTTATATAGTTTTCTATCCACACACACACATTAGGCTTTTTGCTTTTAGCTTTTGGCTTTTGCTTTTCTACTGCTTTTCACTATTTTCGTTTTTTCTGCTTTATGCATGTTTGCCACTTGTTTGGATCCTAACTTCGTCATTTGAACTCCGAATATAGTCGTTCGGGTACTCAAAACAATTGGAAAATGCTTGGCCGATAAGCCTACGCGGGCAGAATTACAAAAATATATAAAAAATGGGCAAAAATACTGATATTCGTAAATTGTATCATTTTTCTCCATCTTTTATCTTGGACGACTTATTCCCTTTCTTGGCCTATTGTTCTTGTAATTGCACACACTTTCACCACATGTCTTCTTTTTCTTCAAGAAATACTCGCTATCGATGTAAAATGTACAACCTTTTTCCTTTGATCCTTGAGTCTTCAAAATATTCTCTGGATATGAACCTGTTTTTTTATGCAGTGTGTCCTAGCAGGAATATGATTTAAAAAGGAACTTCGTGCACAACCATACATGATTTAATAAAACTTGCAATTGATCTATGATATGCAATTAATCAATCCATGCTACACACAAAATAATGTATGCATTGAAGAATCATGCCTAGCCTATCTAGATGTGATTGTACATCATGCAAAATGCAAACAAAATTTCTTATTAATTTATAATTCCTTATCTTCACCTCTCAACTCTTATAAGAAGATATGACATACTCCACTCCACCCATCCAAAATCTCACAATCACTCTAGAAAATAATGGTCCTCAAGATGTTGACCAGATAAGAACAACCCTTCTCATAATTGGTGGCGTCCTTCACGACCCTCTAACTCACCCAACCTCCTTCACACTCAACCAGAGGTTCCTAACTTTGTGATGAGCATCCCAAATATCGTGCGTGTAAGAAATGTGCATGCTCAATGATGACAGGTGCTCTCTCATGTGCGCGTGCATCTAAAATTTACTGCATATAGTTACAATAGACCTCATGCCGTGCTAGTGCTCAATGATGATGCAAAATGTGCATATTCCCAACCCATGGCATGGAAGTATATGATAAGAACAGGAGACGATCCCCGAGTGCAGTGCATCAACAAGTGCAACGTGAAGTGCTCGTGAACCCATTATCCCCTATGATGTGCAAGAGTCTTGACAAAAAAATATACATTGTTCCTGAATGTTCAGTAGCTATTGATGAATACAAGCTTCATTCTGTTAAAAAAAATACCAAGCTCGACCAAGGCTATCAAGTTTCACACTCAACAAATCAAACAAAATGACAGAAGCAAATCCTAGGCTAAACAAACACAAGAAATCCAACTACGAAATAACAAAACAAATTGTCACGCAAATAACTAAGCTAGCAAAAATCAAAACTACAGTTTGACTAGGGCTTTTTAGTTTTCAGGAAAACACTTGACACCGTAATTAGCACTATTTGAAGGAACATGAAATAGGATAGCCAAGCTTTCAGTTTCAATTTTTGCACTTCCCTATGAGTGCTTGTGGGTGTCCCCCATAAGGGCTAAGAGTTGCATTAGTCGGTGTGAGCTCTGGTTGGCCTAGTAGGGTCCATGATTCATAGGTCAAGATATTAAAATCTGCCCCTTCATCAATCAGAGCATCGATGGTATGCTCTCTTTTCATGGTGAGTTTGACCCTAAGATAAGTAGGTGGTACTATGTCTTCCTCTTCCGAGTCTTGGCTTGTAAATTTAAGCCTTCTGACAAATGCCCTTGAGTCCCCAACTACACGACCAGATGTGGATTCTCCATTGATGTCTTGGATTGTCAAAGAAGTGCTATTCAAGGAGCATCTATCGTCAGGACTGTCATATCTAGTCATTCTTGCTGTTGTAGCTTGATATTGCATTTTGCTCTGACTAGACACGGTCTAAACACAATGTCTTTGTGTTCTCGTGGTGTGGCCCTTTTGCCTTTGATGGCTAGATTGGCCTATTGAGGTTCTAGGGTCTCTTTTTGTCTTTTTTTGGGTGTGAGCTTTTGTTTGCTGCTTTGTAAGTGAGGATCTATGCTTGTGTAGAGCCATAACTACACTAGGGCCTAATCTGGAGTACCTATCACGACGCGCGTTCTCCCTCCAAACTACTTGGGGGAGGTGCGGATGGGATAGAGCCCCTCTGTGGGGGTCTAGGGGGGACAGTCCCCCCCGGCCCGCAGGGCCGTTATGGTAAACACCATGCATATTTGGAGGACCGTTTATAGCCAAATTTTGAACTACCTGCTCTAAGTTTCAGCCCAATGATGGATCTGTGATGTGCCTTTAGCTCTACACATAGCCTTTGGGGTAAACTTTGGGGTTTAGATGCGTCAAAATTTGTGTTCTAGATCCGATTTTGATAGTTTTTTGTCCGATTCTCAGACATCCAATTTTCAGGAGTTCGATTATCGGAATCGAACGTTCAATTTTGGTTGGTCCGATCAGCCCAGTGGTCCGATTTTGGTCACGTCTGATTTCTAGAATCGAACGTCCGATTTTGATAGGCGTCCGATTTTGAGTGGTCCGATTCCTTGTGTCCGATTTTCAAAATCGAACAGGCGAGTGTCCCGATTAGTCAACAAGGGTGATCCGATTCTGGGACTGGTCCGATTCTGGTCCGATTCTAGGAATCGGATCGAAAAGGTGGTCCGATTTTTGGAGTCGGACAGTTTTTGAAAACGTCCAATTTTTGAAGTCAGATGGTCCGACTCCAAAGATAGGGCAATCCTATTCTGGGACTCGGACGAACTGCTCCGACTGCACGGTCGACGGCCCGCGAGTTACACGCGATGCCTCTAGGCTGACGTCTACTTCACCGAATCGTGCCGCGCCATCTAATTAGATGCAAAGAAATAGAGGGAAACGCCTAGCGTACCTGAAAAAGGTGTGGTGCTCGAATCAACTGGCACGTTGATGATCTCCCCGCAGCTCTCTCTCTCTCTCTCTCTCTCTCTCTCTCTCCCTGGCTCTCAAGCTCACTCTCTTCTCAGACGGCAGGATGTCAAATGTGGCCTTTCCTGGTTCCCTAGGCCTCTTATTGCCCCATCCCAACGTGCTATGACCTTAGAGGTTAGTCCCTCATACTCTTCTAGCCAGAAATCTGAATCTATGTCCCTATTTTCCTATTTCATCCTGTTATATAGCAACAGAAAACCCTATTGTTTTCCTTCTTTTTTCCTATCCTAACCTTAACCTAATGCAACAAAAATCAAAACCAGAGATGGAGATGGATGGTCCTACTCTAATATTCAACAACAAATCAAAAACCTACTTGCTAAGGAGATCGAATACCTCTTCAAACTCCCTCGCTTCCAACCTATCTATCTCAAGCATTGGTTCGGGGAAAACCCTAATTCAATGCTCTATTCGAAGCGTGCAAGTGCTCAAGGCTTGGATCCGTTGGTCCCGGCAACGGAACAAAATGCGGGAGCTTTCGCTCAACCGCCAAGACCCACGGACCGCTTATTGTTCAAGCGTTCCAAGCGAGTACTAATGGCTACCTCTCACATAGCCGACGTGCCATCCATATCTACGCGTGTAGTGAGCTTACCTCCATGCCAATCAAGTTACCTCCTCTCCCACGCACTCCGGTAGCTCCACAATCCAAGTGCTTGCAAGCTTCAAGCAACCTCCATCCTCAAGCTCCACGCTCCAAGCTCCATTGCCGTGAGCAAGAGAAGAGAAGAGAAGAGAAGAGAAGAGAAGAAGAGAGGAGACAATGGAGAGCTTCTCCTCCTTGGTCCCTCACCCTCACACACTCACTCCCTCACACTCTCACACTCCCTCTCTCAAGCACAAGCTCAAGCAAGCAAGAACAAGAAGAAGAAGAAGAAGAGGAGAGCCACTTTTTGCCACACACAAGAATGAGCTTCTCATTCACTTTTGAACTTTATATACATAACCCTAATTTCCTTTTGGACAGTCATCCCCTTATCCCCTTTTTTACATGGCCGGCCGTGGCCTAGGCCCTTTTCCCCATTGTCCTTCTATCTTCCTAGCTTCCTTTCCACCGCCCATCTACATTTATAAATTGCATGGGTGAAAGCCCAGTGCTCCTTGAATTAAACCATGATACGCTTGCGCTCTTTTACAAAAGTATTGAGTTGCACTTTTCCTTGCAACACAATATTAGTGAGTTTGGAAATCTCCCAATTTACATTTTTTGAATACTAAAAAGGTGTCACCCAAATAACATATCCATAAGTTTCTCAAAACCATATGATATGACCTATCATTGGAAAGCGCTTGAAAAATGGAATCTATTGAGCTATAGAGCACCCAATTTGGAGTTAGAGTGTTCAAGTTATGACAAATCCAAAGATTTGACCACATGTCCCAAACTTATGGGAAATTCCCATATTTCCCAAAATGGTGTTTTGCGCGTCTTTCTCCCTTATTTAGGACTTTTCTCCTTGTGCATCTTTGTTTTGCATTTCACTTTGCCTTGGACTTTGTCTTCTGCTTTAGCTTTTCCGGATTTTCCACCTTCGTTCATTTGAGGGTTAACATGGGTCCTTCTTTGCTATTGGTGTTAAGGGGATTTGTCCTTTGAAATTGAATATCGTGTTGGACAGGTCCCTACATGGAGAGAGGCTAATTGATGGATCCATTTTTGAAATTGAAGATGGTTTTAGATGGATCCATCTTTTGAAATTGAAGATGGTTTTAGACGATTCATCTTTTGGTCCTCCATGATTACCTTCTCCTATACTGTTCCAAATGAGTTTCTTCATTCACTTTTTGACTAGGGTTTCCTCGGTCTATCTCTATTCTATTTCATTGTATGGTGATATTGTCGCATAAGATGGCCTCATTCTTAAGCTGGTGCTGGTTCTAGAATACTTGCATTTTTTAGCTGGTGAAGGCTTGATGAGAAAGTGTGGATGTGTGTGTCAATGTTGATGGTGTCTCAGGGGAACTGGGCTTGGGAATAACGGATTGTTAGATATGATCAATGCCCCACCTTCATTAGGTGCTACCAATGATCCATGGTGCTCAAAGTTGTAAGGCCCCCATTATGAGGAGAAGCCAAGTGTGAGCCCGGACATTGGTGGAGTCCTGACTTGTATATCAGATGAGGTCTATGTGACCGGATGGCAAAAAGGTGACCATTGTGGGTCTAATCTTTGGGTTAGATGGAGAGGTTAAGTTGGTAGCAACTTGAGGCACATTGCATTGAGTTGCGTGGTAAGGGAGTTAAAAGGGGCCCCTATTGTGGGGTCCGAGGGCCGCGGAAGCGGCCCTTGGCTGGGGGGTCCCAGGGGGGCCAGCGGCCCCCCTAGCGGGGGTCTGGGGGCAACGCCCCCGTCCTGATGGTAAAGGGAATATTCCCTGGAATATTCCTTGGCCGACTAGTGGAGGCTCATATGGTAGGTTAGTCCCAGCAGGCTGACCTAACGACCTTTGCAGGCTATAAAAGCTAAACCCCTTCGTAGCCATCACTCACTCATCTTTCACCCAGTCAGAGTTGTTGTTCCAGCTAGCCTTAAGCTCTTCACCTATCTTCTGTCTAGATCGCCATCTAAGCTTCACACAGTGGAAGCGCACGGGTGGACAGAGCCATCTTTGTATCAGTTGTTTGAAGTTAAAGAATTTACTGATTCTCCTCTTATCTGTTGTGTACTCTCTATCTCTTTCTCAGATTCTGTTCGCTGCACCGTGTAATATTTTACATGGTATCAGAGCCCAGGGGACTCTAGAGATCGGAGAGCGTGCAAGAGGCAAAGGCTTCAATAGCAAAGAGAAACTATGTCGACTTCCAGAAGCGGTGCAGGAGGTGGTGTTGCTGTACCGGCTATTCAAACACTGAGGATTCGTCCACCAACCTTCAGCGAAGGCAAGTTAGATGGTACAAACTACACCTTGTGGAAGTTCAAAATTACAACTATCCTTGATTCTTATGAGCTTCTAGATAATGTGCTGGGGACTAACGCAGAACCACAACCTACCCCCGACCCATCAAATCCTAGTGTGATGATTCCTCCGAATGCAGATCTTCTACAAGCTTGGAAACGAAGGAACGCAGATGCATTGTGTGCCTTAGTTACAAGCTGTTCTAACAGTGTTTTGACTCTGATTCAGCATACAACCAAAGCGTCAGAGGCTTGGAATGTACTAAGGAGTCAGTATGAAACACGAAACCAAACAAGGATTCAAAACTTGGAGAATCAACTAGCAGCGGAGAAGTTTGCTGAAGGAGAGACGGTTGAAGCATTCATCACTCGGATTAAGAATCTGCGCGACCAGATGGCTGGCACTGGGATACAAAAGACTAGCGAAGAGCTAGCTCGGAGGTGTCTTCGGATTTGTCCACAAAAGTTTGATGGACTAGTAACTACCCTTAATACTCAGGTGAGACCTCAAGCTTTGACTTTTGAGGAGTTTTGTGCATTATTAATGGAGGAGGAGTTGAGGCTGAAAGCCCGAGAAGGAAGCAACAATGGAGATGCTGCATTCTCTGCCAATGCAAAAGGAAAAGGTGTTTCCTCCACCAAAAATGATGGTGACAAAAAGAAGAAGGGCGGCAAGAAGAAGTTTCAAGGAGAGTGCTTCTACTGCAAGAAGAAAGGACATGCAATTGCAAATTGCCGTGTCAAGAAGGCAGATGAAAAGAATGGTACCCTTAAAAGTAAAGGGAAAGAGACAGCCAATACGGCTGAAGCGGAGTTGGAATTATTCATGGCGACCATTGAGGAAGTGTGCTCCTCGGCGCAAGAAGAATCTACCACTGACTCATGGGTGTTGGATAGTGGGGCCTCCCGTCACATGACCAACAAGAAAGGTCTATATAGTTCTATGCAGCCTCTACAAGAATCCATCACTGTGACGGTTGGAAATGATGCTAAATGCCTTGCTGCGGGCACAGGTACTATTTCTTTTGTTGCTGCAAATGGTGAAGTCAAAAAGCTTTCAAATGTGTTGTATGTTCCCGAAATCAGGAGAAATCTCTTATCAGTTGCTGCCATAACTGATCTTGGTCATGAAGTGAGGTTGAAGAAGACAGGTGCAGAAATTATTGATAGTGCTGGCACAATTGTTGGCAAAGGAGAAAGAAGGAACAACCTGTATGAGCTAAGTGCTCTTACAGCCACCGCTGGAGTGGGCACAAGTAAGCTTTGGCATGAAAGGTTTGGACACATCAGATTTGCAGTATTGAAGGAGATGCAAAAGCAAGGTATGGTTGCTCACCTACTTACAATAACTGAATTGAAGGAACCATGTGAAGCTTGTATGATGGGCAAGCAACAGAGAAAGGCGTTTCCACAAGAAAGCAAGAATAGAGCACAGGCTCCTCTAGAGTTGGTGCATGCTGACTTGTGTGGTAAGATGCCTACACAGGCCTTGGGGGGATCTTCTTATTTTATGTTGATTGTCGACGACTATAGTAGGAAGATGTGGGTGTACTTCCTTCGTGATAAGGCTCAAGCTTTTGATAAGTTTAAAGAGTGGCTAATACTTGTTGAGAATGAAACAGGGAAAAGTGTGAAGAAATTTAGAACAGATGATGGTGGTGAGTTCAATTCAAAGGAGTTTGAAGGCTTTTGCAAGTGCAAAGGGATCAAGTGTCAATTGACGACGCCTCACTCACATCAACAGAACGGTGTTGTGGAACGCAGGAATCGCACCATTGTGGAGATGGCAAGATGCATGCTAAAGGGCAAGGGATTGCCTAACCATTTTTGGGCTGAAGCTGTTAATACTGCAGTCTACATTCTAAATCGGAGCTATACAAAGGCTCTCAAGGGAAAAACACCTCATGAGGCTTACACTGGTAAGAAACCATCTGTCTCACATTTCAGAATTTTTGGATGTGAATGTTATGCACATGTTCCAGATGAGAAGAGAAACAAGTTACAACAAAAAAGCAGAAAATGTATCTTCTTGGGTTATAGTGATGAGCAGAAGGCTTACAAATTATATGACTAAGAGGCAAAGAAGATCATTGCGAGCCATGATGTGGTGTTCAAGGAGGAGCCACATACAGTGGAGGAGGAGAACGCAAGTTCTTTCACTTTATCATCAAGCGAAGAAGTAGTCCACTATGAACCTGTCCCGAGAGCTATCCCTATCCTTAAGGAGGAGGAAGCATCATCTTCAGATGATGAGGAAAAATTTCACCAACCTAACATCACCCCACCGGAAAAGCCATTGCCGCGCTGGGTGAAGCAGCTCTATGATCACAATAATCCTATGCTTGCATCTGTTGAGGAGAAGGCAGACGGACCAAGGAGGTCTCAGAGAATAGAGGAGCAAAGGAGGGCTTCTGCTCACATAGTCAATATGGCCTTGATGGTTGAGATTATGAGAGAAGTAAAGGAGCCAACTGACTTAGAAGAAGCACTTGCAGATCCATCATGGAAGGCTGCTATGCAGGCGGAGTATGACAGCATAATGAAGAATGACACTTGGGAGCTAGTAGATCGACCAACAAAGCGGAAGGTTATTGGCACCAAGTGGATCTGGAAGGTAAAGTACTTGGCTGATGGTACCTTAGAAAAGTACAAAGCTAGACTGGTTGCCCAAGGATTTTCACAAGTTGAAGGGTTTGATTTTCAAGAGTCATTTGCCCCAACTGCCAGAATGACCACTATTCGCACGGTACTTGCAGTGGCTGCCCACAAGAAGTGGCCAGTGTACCAAATGGATGTTAAGTCAACGTTCTTAAATTGTGACCTCAAGGAGGAGGTGTACGTGGCTCAGCCACCAGGGTTTGAGGCCCCTCATTCTGAGAACAAAGTGTGTAAACTGAAGAAGGCATTGTATGGGCTGAAACAAGGCCCCCAGAGCATGGTACCAGCAGATAGATAGGTTCTTTTTAAACCTAAACTTCAATAGATGTGCCTCAGATGCTAACTTGTATGTTTACAGGGATGGTAAAAAGTCTGTAGTGATTGTCCTATATGTGGACGACCTTCTTATTACAGGTGACTATGAAGATATGATCAACCAAACTCGAAAGGCTTTGAGTTCTGAGTTTGAAATGACAAACTTGGGCTTGCTGCACTATTGTTTGGGGATTGAAGTTTGGCAAGAGCCAGGAAAGATCTTCATCTCTCAGAAGAAGTGCATGGGAGATCTTGAAGGCATTTGGCATGACCGAGTGCAAGGAGATAGCTACACCTATGGAGGTGAATGCAAAGTTATCCATCAAGGATACATCAGCACTAGCAGACATTGGGAGGTATAGGAGGTTGGTCGGCAGTCTGATCTACTTGTGTAACACCAGACCAGATATCGGTTTTGCTGTTGGTGTTTTGAGCAGGTTCTCAAACAAACCTCATGAGAGTCATTGGAAGGCTGGGATGCGGGTGCTCAGATAATTGAAGAAAACTCTTGACTATGGTATCACATACAGTTTCGAAACTTCTCTTGTGGGGAACTGTGACTCAGATTGGGCAGGAGACATTGATTCCAGGAAGTCAGTTTTTGGTTATTGCTTCTCTTTGGGTTCAGGAATTTTCTCTTGGATTAGTAAGAAGCAACCAACAGTGGCATTGTCTTCTACCGAAGCAGAGTACAAGGCAGCTTGTTTTGCTGCATGTGAGGCCGTATGGTTGAGAAGGATTCTATGGCATATGGGAGTGCAGGATGAAGAACCAACTGTGCTGAGATGTGACAATCAGAGTTGCATCGCCATTGCCAAAAATCCAGTGTTTCATGCACACACCAAACATATAGAGATCCAGTATCACTATGTGTGTGATTTGATGGAGGATGGGATAGTGGAATTGGTCTACTGTCCAATAGAGGAGAATGGAGAAGATATCTTCACCAAAGCACTTACGAAGGATCTGCTTCAAGTTCATCTTCAGAGACTCTGCATTGGGCCGAGGAGATAGTTCACCTATGGGTGGGCATTGAGGGGGGGTGTTAGATATGATCAATGCCCCACCTTCATTAGGTGCTACCAATGATCCATGGTGCTCAAAGTTGTAAGGCCCCCATTATGAGGAGAAGCCAAGTGTGAGCCCGGACATTGGTGGAGTCCTGAATTGTATATCAGATGAGGTCTATGTGACCGGATGGCAAAAAGGTGACCATTGTGGGTCTAATCTTTGGATTAGATGGAGAGGTTAAGTTGGTAGCAACTCGAGGCACATTGCATTGAGTTGCGTGGTAAGGGAGTTAAAAGGGGCCCCTATTGTGGGGGTCCGAGGGCTGCGGAAGCGGCCCTTGGCTGGGGGGGTCCCAGGGGGGCCAGCGGCCCCCCTAGCGGGGGTCTGGGGGCAGCGCCCCCGGCCTGATGGTAAAGGGAATATTCCCTGGAATATTCCTTGGCCAATTAGTGGAGGCTCATATGGTAGGTCGGTCCCAGCAGGCTGACCTAACGACCTTCGCAAGCTATAAAAGCTAAACCCCTTCATAGCCATCACTCACTCATCTTTCACCCAGTCAGAGTTGTTGTTCCAGCTAGCCTTAAGCTCTTCACCTATCTTCTTTCTAGATCGCCATCTAAGCTTCACACAGTGGAAGCGCACGGGTGGACAGAGCCATCTTTGTATCAGTTGTTTGAAGTTAAAGAGTTTACTGATTCTCCTCTTATCTGTTGTGTACTCTCTATCTCTTTCTCAGATTCTGTTTGTTGCGCCGTGTAATATTTTACAGGATCACCCAGTTTCAGGTGGTGGAGATGGGGGGCGTATTGCATGGATGATGGGGCCTTCGAAGCTAGTGTTTGGAGCCCTTGTTTGTACCTGAAAAGAAAAGAATGTGAACTAGCTGGGGGTGTGTGCTCTATCATGTGTATTGTGCTTGTGCTAGTGGAAGTGGGAGTTGGGTTGAGAAACAGCCTTGGTGTTGTCCCCCGTTTGAGGACCTAGTGTGTGCATAAGGGGATGCGGTGCGAGTAGCTTAGGATGACATGTCTAGTGTTACCTCCCTAGGTATGTCCTACCCTTGAGGTGCCCTAATCATGGTAGTGGGGGGGGGGGGGGGGGTCAAAAAAGGGGCTAGGAGGTTAAACACGGAATAGCCAACCGAGGCCACTAGACACCCCTAACTTGAGAACCCCTAGGTGTAGTGACTGTGATTGACGTGTAGCTCATGGTGTCTTGGTGATCTCTCTTTCCATTCCCATTTTCTTTGTATCTTTTTTTTAAAAACCATGACTTTTGTGGAATAGTACAAAATAGAGGATTTACTCCTTTGACTCTTGAGTGTGAGATTGGGAGGTAGAGGGCTTTAATGATTTACAAGGAAGTGCCTACTTAGCATGTATCCTTTTTGGCCAATCCTAACATGGAGAGGAGTGCTGGACCAAAACGGATAGCTACATCTAGCAAAATGGCTGTCGTTCATGTCCTCAAGGAGGGCCATGAAAAATGACAAGAGTAAAGTAGCGCACAACATTAGTCGAGTCATGGCGCATCCATCTATTCTTGCATTAATGTCAAAAAAGATTGGTGGGAGATGGTACTCTCTTGGTGCAGGGGGTTGCCTGAGGAGATTCCTAAGTAATCTAATGTAGTTACATGTTGTTACAAAGGTGGGGTTTGGGCAAGAGAAGAATTCCATCAGGAAATGAGACATAGAGTCCCATAGATCTTGCCTTGACAAGGCGAGCGCTTCCTCCGGTTTTGTGGCATTGATGTTGTAGATCTTTGGGAATTCGTATCAACCATGGATGCCAAGGTCAAAATCTACTCGCAGCCTCCGAGGATATGGTAGATAGGTCAGACATTAGGAGAAATATGGACTCTCTTTTTTTCCCCTTAAGGGGTTTCTCTCATCTCTCTCTCTCTAAAAAGATATTCCAAAATAATATTAGGATAAGAGATATTCTACAATCAAGCAAATCTCATATTTGTATTTTCAATAGATTTCACCTTTTATTTTATTTTCAAATTGTAGGGTAGGGTCACTTTTTCTCAAAATCCTCATAACTAAAAAAATACAATTCTATTTTCTCTAAAAATGGAGCCAATTATTAATATACAACTCTTTAATGTCCTTATGACTTTTCAATATGAAAATATATTAGAATCATTCTCATTCTTGCTTTTTAAAAGGGTGAAAGTTAAAAAATGACATAAAATGGCGTACACATTATATTTTAAGATTATTTTTTACCCAGAGACACGTTTTTGACTCAAGATTTTCTTGTAAATTTTTATCATTTTTGAACAAGTATATGCCTATTTTTGGGCATTTCTTCATTCCCTCTCAAAGCTCTAGTTTTGTCTGAAATTTTGTGTACTCTTCTCCTTCCCTCCAAAATATGTTTTCTTGCATACAAATTCTTCTGAAGAAACACTCAGTACTATCTACAACACTCTCTACCTTGCTACAAGCAATCTCAGGGGAGTGGTTTTGATAGTATTTGCTAAAATCAAATAATCTCTATCTACAACACTCTCTACCTTGCTATAAGTAATTTCCCTGTTCAGTACTGTGCTATAAGATATCTTCCTCTTCAACAGTCTATACTACAAGCAATCAAGTGATAATGGAGGTATCTTTATTTGTTTAATCTTTGTGATGTTATTATTATTCATACTTGTTGTTTAATCCTTAAGTGTCAATTGAGAGAGAGAGAGAGAGAGAGAGAGAGAGAGAGAGAGAGAGAGATAGAGAGAGAGAGAGAGAGAGAGAGAGAGAGAGAGAGAGAGAGAGAGAGAGAGAGAGAGAGAGAGAGAGAGAGAGGGAGGGAGGGAGGGAGAAGGGGGGGAGGGGAAGAGAGAGGACTGTGTGAGATGAACTAAGAAAATAAGTGATAGAGTTACAGAGAGTAAAATAGGGTAGAAGATAAAATGATGTTATTGTTCTCCACTAGCCAAGCTTTTGTATAAATGTGTTTAAATATCTTTGATCAATTCTTCTTGAGGGGGAGAGAGAGAGAGAGAGAGAGAGAGAGAGAGAGAGAGAGAGAGAGAGAGAGAGAGAGAGAGAGAGAGAGAGAGAGAGAGAGAGAGAGAATATTTTGGATAGAACAGAAGATAAGATTAGATGCTGATTAGAGGTAGATTAAATGCTAAGATCACAAGGAGATTAGGGGTTGATTAGGGTCTATCATGATTGAAATCAAGAGAAAGAGACAAGATCCAACTGGGTAAAAAAGAACACAGATATAGTGAATCAAAGGGGTGTAATTGTGTGATTTGAGTCATCTAGAATTAGCTGCAAGATGCTGGATTGATACTGACCTGTAGCTCCCAATATTTATATGTTCTTGCTATTGATCATAAAATTGGCATCGACTCCTATTAATCAAAGGGATGTAATTGTGTAATATTAAAATTGGCATGTATTTTTCTTTACAAGATGGAGGTGCCAAAACGTACCAAGAGAAAGAGAGATATTAACTTTCAATTGGAGGATGAATATGCACCAATGTTCAAAAGAACTGTAGAAAGTGATGATTCAATAAGATATAGGATGCAACAAGAAAGAAATGCAGGGAAAAAAAATGTGGACCTTTGGGTTGATGGGTGCATTTATCCACCCAATCCAATCACTCAAAGGCCACCACAATTTGAAGGGCTTACATCATTTGTAAAGATCGTTTGTGAAGGCAATGAAGGATTGTATGGATACACATGCAAACTTGTCACACAAGGTTTAGTAGGGGTTCATTAAGCCTTGACAAACATGAAAACAAGATTACAAGGGAATATGTAGTCTTTGATGAAAAAGGATATATTATTGGCTGAGAAGGATAGGGAGAACCAAAGACTACACAATAAGCAATGTCTGTCATTGAAGATGGTATGCAGGCTACACACATGCAAAATATGGAGTTACAATCTAAAGTTATGGACTTGGAGAAGGAGAATCGAAACATAAAGAGAAAGCTCACAAAAACTTTGGGGATTGGATCCACTTTTAAAAACAAAGAAGTACGTCAGCGCATCTGATTAGTTAAACCAATTCACCAAAGGAATTGGACAATATCATAGACGAATATATTCTCAATCTACTATAATGAGAAATATGTTCCCTCATGCAGAGAGTGATACTATTGCCAAAGTCCTAACCAAGGATATGGTAAAAAATGCATTGGAAAATCATAAATTTAGGGACATTGTAGATGGTGTTGCAAGTGAACATCTTAGGGATGTGAACAACTTGTAACCTGCTAACAGATGCTCAAGGATTATGTGACAAGGTGGGAATGAGTTCTGACTCATATAGTATGCTCTATCAAAAATTGGATACAAGATTTAAGCAAGTCTTTAAAACTAAGCGAGTAATGCCTCTACCAAAACCATTTCACGTAAAGAAGGCTCGAAAACAACTAAATGAGAAAGTTTTAAAACTAATTGGTGAGCCAATGCATCTAGAAAATACACACATATTGAAGTATGTTTCCAAAGAAGTTGCATTTGTATTGAATGCATCCAATAGCTTTGTATTGGATTTATGTAGGGTTCAAATTGCTATGGTCAAGTTCTACAATATGTCTATGGAAGAATGTAGAGGCAATCTTAATTCCTCAAACTTGATGAGAGTGAGATTATTAAGGGGAAAAAACTTGAACGTGTGAGTATAACACTTATGAATCAAACATTGGATCCCAATATTGATGAAAACCATCCTTTATACTTTAGTGTACAGTCAAACAATGAAATATGGTGGCGTGCAGCATTTGAAGTACCAAAGGAGGACCATGAAGTACTTAAAGTTTTTTAAACCTCACTAATATACCCACTGTTATTCAAGAGCAAAATAATGGAGCAATTTTACACATCGAGGGGTTTGGGACTATCAAGTTGAATGGCATCTTGCAGGTGATTTAAAAAGTATGTTTGGTTTATCAAATGCAATGAATGCAAATTTTCAGGCATATACTGCATGCAAACTAGGAAGAAACAATGGCTTGCCAAGGTAGGACAACAAGGTGCTCCAACATGTGATCAAATGTCATGAGACATGGAATGTTAGTTCCAGTGGATCCAAAATAGTGCCCTATTTTGGAAATACCACTAACAAGGGTTCACTTTTGCACATTGCATTGTTTGATTAGAATAATTGAGAAGCTAGTATATGAACATATATGCTACATGTAAGAAGGTAGAACAAGTCCTCTCTGAAGTTGGATTGCACGAGGGCCAAGTAGAAATTAAAAAGGACGATAAAAAATCGAGAAATATTGGAAATATCCCTTGTAAACCATGTTTTAGGGGACCAAGGCTAGGAAGTTTATATCTACACCTCAAGATGAGGAAGGCAATATACTTGTAAAACAACTAGAGAAGTATGAAGCATGCACCTTGCTATTCCGGATTGAGGCAATGGGGGATGAACGAGGATTGCAAAGGCAGAAGTGTGGATACACCTAGATAGATTAGCATCTCTCTTACAAAAGTTGAGGTTTAGGGATGGTGATGCCAATACATTTAAAGAGACAGTTGCTAAATTTCATAAGTCCATGGTATTGTTCTTTTGTCTTGCCAAGACTCACCCAATAGCTAACTCATCCATTCCTCGAATAGACACTTGCATTGATAAGTAATCTTTGTTTTCTTCAGAACATCACATGAACTAAACATATGTGCAAACAATGACAATGGAATAACCAACTAAGATGCACATCTTTGGAGCCTGTGGTGGGTTTCATAGCATTAGTGATGTCAGATTTTATCTTGGATTTACATGCTACTGACAACTCCAAGCTACCAATCAACCATTCACCACTAGATAGTAGCGGCAATGGGACGTTGCAATCTCTGGCTTTCTACTACATACAATGAATTATAGAAAAAGATATTTTGAGTTGCAACTTGACTTGCAAAGTTATTATCATACATCAAAGAACCTATGTCTTCATGCCAAGCATGTATCTTGCTGCTCAAACATTCCACATTCTGTCATTCATGCAAAGTTGATGGATATATAGTTGTCAATAAAACAAGATTGAATTAGAATACTGCAAATATTTTTAAAAACAACTCTAATGCAAAAGAATAAACAATGAAAATTTTTAAAAACTTATTATTTTCTTTATAATTTGCAATGTAGTTCTTGTCGTGTATAGAGATTTTTTTGTGCGTATAAACATGTTGGATCAACACTTATGTTACTGTACTTGTTCCATTAAATACTTTTTTGAACTCTAAAATTCTACCTTTCTAATGTTTGCTAGGGTTTGCAACATTCTTACACTTGACCTTGAAACTCCCTTGAGTACTTGGATGCATCAAAATCCAATCCAACTTATAGTACTTATCACAAATCCAATTACTTCCACTATCTTTCCTATTGAAGACCTCCATTGCAAGTATGTAATTGATGTTTTTCCTCCATGAAGACATCTATGATAACCAAATAGAAAAGTTACCTATCAACATGTGTATAATTTACAAATTTTCTCTTCAAATAAAATGAAATTTAAATGGAGTAATTTAAAAAAAAATTGTACCTATAATTCTTTTCACAAAGAAGCCCAAAGATGTTGACTTATAACAAGACCATTGTTCCTTCACTGAAAAATTTCTAGAGTACAAAAACAAAAGAAACATTGAGTCAAAGCATACATATAACTTACATAGGCTTTGTCCAAATGAGTTGAAACTTAACCATGGAGCAACAAAAAAAAGTGGCAATATACCTGTGGCTCTCTTTGCAAAGAAGCCAAAGATGTTGAAGAAGTTGAGTTTTTTTAAAAACATTGTTCTTGACCCTCTGATGGACCTAAAAACGGGCCGGCACTGGCTCATGCACTAGCCGGACCTCGTCACTACGCACAAGACAACCCCTCGACCTCGCGGCCAGGAGCGTCTATCAAAATCTCTGCCTTCCTAAACATTGCATTTGTAATACGTTGTAGTCCAACTGATCCTAGCCCAATATTACTCCCCAGAGGGAGTTCCTTTCACATAGCCAAAAGGCTCAAATCACATACACATGGGGTTCCTCCTACGGCTGAATGCCGTCAACCCTCTGCGACTCTCCTACACCTTGGGGATTGGCCCCTCGATGCGTCGTTCAACATTTAGACATTTCGCACAAACGTCGCTCAAGGTACCCAATAAGCGTGTCCAGGAATGTACCATTGTCCTTACTTGATTTCCCCTTTAGGATCCCACGACTAGCCTACAACATGGGTATCTCACTGCCTCTCAACGTAGGTCATGTCCTCATAAACCAATTGCAATGCATGTCCAGGAGCTGATCACTGATACTTTTAAATTCTTTTTCATGCTCCATGCATTTGGTGGATGCCTAGTGCTCAAACATTTAGCAAAACAGTAGCATGCACAAGTGCAAAAACATCCTTTTAATGGTTTCCAACTGCCGTTCGTGCTTCGTTGCATGGCATTTTACGGCTTTTTCCATTATTTTTCATATCAAAAGCGGACAAAACCGAACTAAAACACGGAAGCAAGGCTGATCTGAAGCAAATCTTCATGCCTCAGCCTCACTATACATTCACAGACATTACTCATAATTTTCCCAATTTTCCGAAGCCCAAAATATAATTTTCCCCTATTTTTTAGGGTTTTTCCACCATTTTCTTGCAATTTTTCCCATTTTCTCCCATTTTTTAATTGCTGAAAATTAATTTCAGTTTATGGGCTGTGGCCCTTAGTTCATTTCAGCAGAAAAAAAATTTTAGTAGGTGTGGATTAATTTATTGCATCATTTTTAGCCCAAAAAACCCTATTTTCCTTCATTTTTATGGTTTTTCGTGTCTCAGTTTTCTATTTTCTGCTATCCCGCACATGTTTTTCTGATTTTTAAATGATGAACAGCCAGAAAACAACTCAAAGCACGACATACTCAAAACTCAATCCATATGAACACATTTTTATCAACCAAATTTGCATCAAAAGACCATTTTCTTTGTAAAAAACAATTATTACCGTGTCTTGCGGGTTTTTCCATTAAATTTGGCACGTCCCACGATTGATTTCCAGCCATGAATTCTGCTTGGAATCAGCAATCTACAATGATTTGGCATTGCCCTTCAGTCTCGTCAAGAATCGGCATCCATCCGGCCATCCATTTCCATTCTACTCTTCCACGCACGAACGGGGGTTAAGAGGAGAGAGAAGGAGGAGAGAGAAAGACTGATTTTCTCTCTCTCTCTACAGTCCACCATTGCGGGAGCGGAGACCGGCGATACGAAGCGTAGAATAGAGGCAGAAGCCTGGCATGATCTCTCATAGGCCTTACATAGAGGCTGCCATCTCGATTATGGGGGGGGGGGGGGGGCGCGATTTTTTCGGCGGCTGAAAAAACAGCCGCCGCCCCCCCCCCCTACATCATGTTTTTTTTGAAGGGGGGGGTGCCAAAGGTCACCCCCCCTCCCTTACACCTCTTGGGATTTCAATTTTGGGCCCCCCTTTTGGGCACCCCGGCCGGTTTCGGGCCATCTTCCGCGTACAGACTCCGATCGTCCGTCTGAAAATTTCTATGAACTCGTCTCGACATCCCGCACTGACTGGCTCAGGTGCACGGAAAAATTATGAAAATTCTCGGAGTGTCGTACGGGCGCCCGTCAAGCACTTGACGCTTAAAATCGTCCTAGGTCGAGCTGCCGCCTTCGTGGTTGAGCATTTTCCCCCGCATTTCCACATTTTCCTCCTATTTTTAGGCACGTTCCGGGGCCTAAAATCCATCCTTCACCCTCAAAGACTCTTAGAGTAAAAAAAAAAAAGGAAAACTCAGTATGCATATAGCTTGCATACATTTTGTCCAAACAATATAAAATTTAACTATGGAGCAGTAGCAAAACAAGACAACATACCTGTAACTTTGTTTACAAAGAAATTGTAAGTTGTTGAAGAAGAAATTGAGTGTTCAAAAGATCATTGTTCTTGACTGTAAGAGACTCCTAGAGTACCGAAACAAAAGAAATTACATGTCAGAGAATGCACATAACTTGCACAGGTTTTGTCAAAACAAGATAAAACTTTACCATAGAATATCCATGGAAGATAACAATATACCTATAAAGTTTTGTGACAAAAATCTTAGGGGCTTTGGTAGAATAAGCTTTGCTTTTATAAAACATGTGAAACTCACTCTGTGTTTGTGTAGAGGAAATGAAATTTCACAGGGTTACAAATAGGACAAGCAACAATGAGGCTGTAAGATATCATCAGAAAAGAAGAAGCATGAAAAGAGATATGATAAATTTGAGTTCCGCCTAAGAAAGAGGGGGAAACTGAAAAGGGGAGAAATGAAAAGTCAAACATAAAAAAATAAGAAAATAAAAATTTGAGTCACAAACTTCCAAGAAGTGTCAGCATTTTATTCCCCACATTTTTCCTTATTTTATTGCTAAGGAAAGATTTGGGCCAAGATATGGGTAGAAGATTCATGTTACATGAATCTGGAATCCCAACTCTCTCATTGGTTAGGCCTATATTTGTTTATTCACTCCTTAAGGGGGAAAAAAGAGAGTCCATATTTCTCCAAATGTCATTTACTTCAAAGGGTAGGGAGCTGCAAAACAACATCCATGCATCCACATTGCCGTTCCAAACTCTTCTTCTCCACTTAGGTTGGGATTTGTAGCCTTTCACGGTGTGGGGTACCTCCTCAACCTTGTTTTTCTAGTAATCTGGGGATTCCGTCCCCCAAACCATTGGATTCTTCTCTCTTTCAATGAGCCATTGACCACCAAGCCTTCTTTCCATGGTGATTACTTCCATTACCACTTCAGTGGATAATACTTTGCTCAAAGCCACTGGATATCAGAAGGTGAAATTGAAGGGCTAGCAGGCGATTTCCCATTGCTCCCAAACTGATAGCTTTTTGTTCCAGTTCATGGGTGAGCAATCCCTTTTTGGTGGGATGGGAGGCTCTGGAACTGTAGGAGGTTGTGCTTTTTCCCTTTTGCATGCTTGATCAAGCATTCTAGCCCTCTTCTTTTTAGCTTCTACCCTTCTTTCTACTATGGCATCTTGCTCTTGAGGGGGTTCTAGTTATGGCAAGGGAGATGGTGGAATCCACTCCTCATCTCGTTGTACCTTGTCATGGATTCAGCCTTGAGAGTTGGATTTTAGGAGCCGATTGTGAGCAGTTCTTGAAGCATTTGAGGCTGTTTTTGGAGCAAGAAGTGCTCGGGAAGCACTAAATACCAAATTTTTAATGAAAAATCAAAGGGTGGTGGATAGTTGAGCTGGAGTTTTCCTAGATGCATTTCAATGTCAAGAATCCAATGCAAGTCTCAGTTTGTCGATCGGAGGTCATTTGATGCCCCATTTAATCCGTCCAAGGTTTGGTGTCATAAAGCATCTACTAGAGCTGGGAGTCAAAAAGTGTGTGACAAAGGCCAGCTTTATAGATTTTGATGCTGCGAAGTTGGCTGTCTAGACGGATCTCAAATCCGAGTCCATTTTCCCATCCAAAATCAAAATATCCACTTGCAGGACAATGTGAACACAAAAGCCTAAACCGGTTATTTTAATGTTTTAAACCTTAGGTTTATTAAGAAGCCTAAAAAACTAACCAAAAACTATCGAATAGGAGGCGGGAGGGGGCGCAAATTTTTTTCGCACCTCCTCAAAATTTTCCGATGCCTCTCCGATCCTCAACATTCTAGAGAGAGAGAGGAAGGAGATGATTGTAATTTGGTTGATTTTTACGGTATTCAAAATTTTGATTTTCTAGTCTTTCTCTCTACTCTCTCCTCTTAGTGGTTGTTCATATGCATCAATTCAAGAGAGAAGGGGGAGGGTTGTGATGAAAAATACAAAGCAAATGATGATGCTGAAGTAATGAAGGACGTAGATTGGGCAAAGAGTGTGCGTCAGCGGCAAAGAAGAAGCATCAATGGTCTCCTGTCCACTACGAGATATGAGCCTCGGAATCACGGTTTCTATGCACAAGTGAGCGGTTCTTTTATTTTACAGAAAATGGTTGAAGAAAGTGTTTGATTTTTTTTGTTCTTCATTTACCATGTTTCATTCTCTTTGAAATATGAAAGAAAACTAGAAAATATGATACACAAAACCCGTAAGTTGCGGTTTTGATCAAAATAATGAAATTTGGGATTTTTTTAGTGTTTTGGGATCATATGGATAAAAATTGATATGAAAATGATGCAGAAAGTCCTTGATCAATAAGAACTTATAATTCTGAAATATTACATTTTTATGAAGAAATAAATGAAGATAAATAGCAAAAAAATAAAAAAGTTTAGTTTTTCGCATTAGAAAATTAGGAAAAAATAAGGTTTATGTTCGTGAATGTATGGCATGGTTGTAACATGAGGGATAAGCCTCAGTTCAGCTATGTCTTCATGTTAAAGTCTTTTTTTTTTAAATTGTAAGGAAAACACACAAAAACCCGCTCTTTACACCTATCAAGGATGCAAAACCTAAATGGTAGGGTGAAAGAGGAGTTTTGATGCTGATTAGTTGATGAAAACATATGAAATTTTGGTCTATTTGTTTGTGCATACCATATATGACATTTATAAATTAAGTCAAAAGGGGGTTAAGCTACACGAGAAGGCTCGGGGCTGTTGGCCCCTTAGCAATGAAGCATGACGTATAGACTAAAATCGTGGAAAGACATGTTTGTTGCACCACACAATGCTAATTTATAAAATTTTTGAGCACAATGATAATCCATATTTGAATTGAGCATGACATCATAACTCCTGGATACATAGGAATCTATTGCCAACTACATGACCTACGCCCAATTGTGAGGAAACCTAAGTTGTAGGCTAGACGATCGAATCTTTGGGAAATTGTAAAGTGAGGAAATTTTATCTCCTGGATTGTTCGAAATATATGAGAGTGGAGATTGTTCGTATGGTCTTTATGTTAGAGCAATGCATCGAGGGGCCAATCCTCTTGATGTAGGAGAGCTATAGTGGGGCCACATCATTCCATTGAGGGGTTTCCTCCTATGTTTGTGTTACATGATATAATATACCAAGATGTATGGGATTTCCCTCTAAGGAGTAAGGAAGGGAAATCATTGGAATATGTTCTATTACAAACACAATATCTACATTCAGAATTAGGACAGTGTGTCTCTTAGACGCTCTTGGCCATGAGGCCATGTGGGGTTGTCTTGTGAGTGTTAGAGAGGCCCGAGCTAGTGCCTACAGCCAGTGTCGGGTCCATTTTAGGTCCCAACAACCATGCTCCTGCTTCCTGTGGTTGTTCTTCTTAGAGTCCCAATGTGTCAACCTCCTATAGCATCAAGTCCGCTCTCAACATATTTTCTCGCTAATCTTGCCCAATCGGGGTGAGGTTTGTGTCCTGGATTTAGGAGCACAACCCTTGTTTAATCGCCTGGCTATTTTCAGTTTTCTTTTTGAGCACCTCAACTGTCTCCTCCTCCTCAAAGAGTGTGATGTCTAAGATTATGCTGAGGAGGATATGTTGTTGGCCTTCTAGACTAGCCTAAGCAGCGCGGCCTGCCGTGCTTTCTGCTACTATTTTGCTTCCTCCTGCAAGGACCAAGTGGCTTGCTAGGTCCTTCACTTTCTTCTCGCTCTTGGCCTCCCATTCCCTTGCCTTCTTTTTCATCTCTTCCAAGCCCTCACTTTGCCTTTGTGACAAGGGCACTATCATCAGCTCTTACCTTTTCCATTTTTGCACAAGATCTTCTTTTTCTTCTGTCACACACTCAATCTCCTTTTCTAATATTGCTTGTTCCTCTTTTTTTCTTTGCATTCCACACTCTTCTTCTTCCCTCTCTTTTTTGCGTTCATCTTATTCTTGTGCTCTCTCTGTTTCCAGTGCGGCAAGCTCTTCCATGTCATCTTGGAGTTTTCCCATCTGTGTTTCAAGCTCCACCTGCTATAGAACCAGGAGTTTGTACTCCCTTTGCATGCTGACCAGTTCCTAGTTCTCTTCTTCTAGTCTTTTTCACCACTATTCCTCCTCGTCTTCCTTGGTCCTCAGCTCCACTTTTAGCATGATGGATGATTTTTTATGTCGAGAAGTGCTTAAAAATAGCTAAAATTTTCCAAATTTCAAGGGAAAAATAGACTTCGTCGTCGAAGGCGACAGTGGCAATCAATACGATTTTAAGTGGCAATGCCCGAAAGTGCTTCAAAGACCAACTGGACAAGAGTTGGTGAATTTTCATAAATTTTTGGCGTGTCAGAAGAGACCGTGGGAGATGCCCAGTAGTGGAGGACTTCAAGACAGATGCCCAGGATTTTTTGGACCCCAAATTGGATACCAAACGAGGAAGAAGGAGTGCCCAAGAGGCCAAGGCCAAATGGCAAGTGAAAATATACTAAAGAGAGCCCAAAAGTCATGCCTTTTGGGGGCTCCCTTTGGGGGGGCCCCTAACAAAATCAAATTCAGGGGGGGGGGGGGGGTTTCCACATCGTGCAGAGAATGAAGGCGCCATTTTTCCCATGATTGCAGGAGAGGGGCTATGGCACTTGAAAGCAAACCCCCAAACTGCCTGGATCCCTGAGATGTATTCTATCTTTGCTACTCGTCGCCTATCCTTGTGCATGGAATGGCTGTCCAGATGGCCTCATCAGAATTCAATCTTTCTCTCTCCTCTTTCTCTCTCCTGCATAGAGGCACTTCATGTGGCAAGAATCAAGAAGAGAATCGAGAGATGGATGCTTGTCCAGGAGACACGGGATTGTTCCAAGAGGTTGAGGAGGCTGAAAATTGAAGATCTATGCTAAAATCCATGGCTAGTTGGTTGATACATAGTCCCAATTAAATATTCAAAAACCCGAAATACGCAAAAAGGCGGTATGCTCTATTTCATGAAAGAATTTTGCTTGTTTTTTATCGTTCATGGTCTAAATGGTGTGCACATGAGCTGAAATTTTATTTGAATGTTCCTTACATTATGTTTGAGGGCATCAATCACTATTATGTAGAACTCATATTGATTTATAGCAATTATAAATTTTCAAAACCCGAAAAAACACTAATTTTGATGGAAATTGATAGTTTCTTTGATTTTGAGTGGGAGAAATGAGTCGACATGGGGTAAAATAAGGAAAAATGTTGAGCTTTAGTTCCAATGATCAGTCATTAAAAAACCCAAAAATACCTATTTTCCATTAAAAATAAATAGAAAAAATAGAGGAAAATGGATTTCTTGCGTTTGAAAAAAATGAAAAAATAAGATCTATGTATGTGAATGTCTGATAGGGCTAAAGTACGAGGTTGGCCCTTGTCCTTTGTGTTCAAGTGCGTATTTATTGCTTTTACATACAAAAAATGACATAAAAGAACATCTACACCTATGCAACGTAGCAAAATTTAAACAGTGAGGGGGAGGATGATGTTATACAATAGTTTAAGCGCTAAAATGATACAAAGTTAGATTGTTCTCTTTATACATAACATTTAGGATGCGGTTTATTTGGAAATAATGGATTTAGCAGCACGAGGTTCGCCTTGGTGCTAGGTTGCTGCAATGAAGCATTGCGTATTAGCAGAAATTCATTAGAATGATTGTTGTTGCACGACACATAGACTGATTTCAAACCATAACTGTTTGTGCACAATAAGGCATCCACTATTGCATGAATCATACACATGGTATCTATTCCTGGCTTGCATAGTAATTGGTTGAATTATAAATGATCCACGTTGGAGAGAGTAAGACACCCAAGCTGTAGGTCTAGACGGTGGGTCCAAGGGGACAAGTAAGTGAGGACTGGTACATTCCTGGAACGATATAAGATTGGTACCAAGAGCGGAGTCTATTTCGTATGTGTTATATGTGTTAGCCACGCATCGATGGGCCAATCCCCAAGGTGCAGGAGGGTTGCAATGGGGCTGCGGCAATCAGCCAAGGGGTGCCTCCTATGTTGTTCTATGTGGGGAATTACACCAAAATGTGTAGGGTCTCCTTCTGAGGAGTCTAAGAAGGTTAGGGGTTGGACTACAAATGCAAAATGTGCGTATGATGGCAGGGCAATGTGTCATGTAGACGCTCCTAGCCGCGAGGCTGTGGGGTTGTCTTGTGCATGTCAGAGGTCCGACTAGTGCTATAGCCAGTGCCGGCCCATTTTAGGTCCCATCAGTGGTGCGCCTGTAATGAAGGAGGCAAGAGAGAGAGAAGGAAAGGAGAGAGAGAGAGGGTGCAAAAGAGAGAGAAATACTATAGGAGAGAGAAAGAGAGTGACAAGGAGAGAGAAAGACTATAAAAAGAGAGAGAAAGACAGAAGGAGAGAAGAAGAAGCCATGAGAGCTTGGAGAAGGAGATGAAGATGAAAGGAGACTTGTATTAAAATCTGATGATAAAAAATTGTAACATTCCCAATTTTCAAAAAGAAAACACGCATTCTTCATGGGGGGAATAAGGGCAAATTTTTTTAAATTAATTATCCCTCTCTCCTCCAGCCGACTGTCGTGCTAGAGGAGAAGGGAATAGGAAGGGTGAGCAAGCTCCTTGCTGGAGCTTACTAAAGGGAGAAGGCCATGAATTATGGCCGCATGGGGGCGGGAAGAATCCCCTCCCTTAGCTATAAATGCCATGGGAGGAGCCATAGGGTGAGAGGACGGCCGTCGAGAGAGAGAGAGGCCGACACACTCATGCACGCCGACACACTGATGCTGCTGTAGTGGGAAAGGGAAGCTGTGAGATAGAGGAGGAGCCATCACACTGCGCCGAGAGTGGAGGGAAGAAGACATGGACGATCTATTGCTGCTTGCCACCCCAGCGCTATCCACTGCTGCTGCCAGAAGTCATCGCCTTCTCTCTTGCCACGTGGGGCTCCAAGGCAAGCTCCTAGAAGCTTCAGAAGCTTCTTAGGAAGCTTCTCAAGCCTCCTAAGAAGCCCCCCTTCATGTGACTCTTTAAGCCCCTTTTCCCTCTGCATAAAATCCCCTTTTTAAGGGCTTATACACCCCTTTGTTGTAAAAGGCCATTAAGCCCCCCTCCATGGTTTTAATAAGCCTTCCTCTTGAAGGGTTTTATAACCTATTTTCCACCCTCCTCGGGATTTAAAAACCCTCCCCATGATCTTTCCCCCCATAAAATGCCTTAGGGTCCTATAAGCCCTTTCATATTGCAAGCCCCCTTAATCCGTTTTTGTGGGCCTTCTTCAAAGCCTTTCCCATGGAGTCCCATCCAAGGCTTTAAAAACCTCATCAAGCCCTTTTTTCCTCTTGGATTTCCTACAATCTCCCAATTAGCCCAAGTGCTAAACCCTTCCCATGTAGACAATTTGCACCCCGGAGCTTCTACAAAAGGAAGGAGAAATTAATAAGTTCCATTTCTAAGGTTCGATTCTGAAGGACAGTGGAATCACAAAGGGAGTTTCGTGTGCAAAGGAGACGTCCAACATCATAAACCTGCATCCAAGGCGAAAAGGCCGCATTCACGATGGCTCCTAAGAAAGCACAAGGCGCAACTACTAAAGGATCGTCTCCTAACATCCATGTGGACATTTCACCACAAGTCCAGGTTTTTTCTTCCTAATTTTGATTTACGTCATTGTAATTCAATCATGCATGGATCATTTTTGGAGATAGGATGCATCTTTTGATTTAAATACTTTGACCAATTAAAGGAAAGAGCTCACGATGGAAGAATTCGGTCATTACTATCTTTCAAAAAAACGAACAAAATAAAGTGAGCATAAGATTCCTATGCATTTCGAGCAAGTAGTTTTTATGCATTGCAATGAAATGAAATTAGATTAATTAAATTTTTACAAAACGGAATTATGATAGTACACTTCAATTAAGCATGGAGAAGCCTACGGACTGGACTTTATGTATTTCAAAGATAAATATGATAACTTGTTGAAAAGGAACTTGTTTGACATTACTTTTCTATGTCAAGTGCTATGATTACGTGAAAGAACCAGTGCCTAATGGGCTAATTAAGGAAGCTAATTGATACATGTCCAACTAAATGTGTTAGGTAATTAAATAACTAAACAACCTGAGGAAAGTGCGGTGGATGTTTCCATGGGTCTGTCCTATGGATAGGTTATCCCGGTTGGCCGCGAACTTTTCTCAATCATGATGGACAGCAGGAAGATCATTCAAAGAACACGAACAGCAAGAGCGTTAACCTAGAGTCTAAGTTATAAACGATCCCAATTTACGCTATTTTAGGGGAACAAAATGGGACTATGCTTTATGGTAGAGAGGTTGAGCTTCACATCCCTCTCGTTTCCCATTCTCCTTGAACCAAGTGCAGCGTGAATCCACTTCGGACCTGGGGTTTCTGTGTAAAGTAGTTCACTCGGGTTCGACGCTAGTTGCCGTTAGGAAATGACCAATAGTGAAAACCCTAATTTAGGTCAGTCCTAAGTGGAAACGGCCGAAATACTTCCGCTACATGGCAGACGCGAAAAGTCCTAGATCGCAAACCCCGTAACATTCCATGGGAGTGCCGGGCAGAGCTTTCTAGACATCCTTTTCGATGGACTGTTAAGACGTGTCCTGAAGATAACAAGTAGACACGTTACAGTTGGTATTAGAGTGAACCAACGAAGGATTTATTTTGTATGAAATCTTAATAAGATGAAGTAAAGCAAATGTTGTTGTTCCAAACATTTTGTTACTTTCAATGCTGTCTTGCAGAATTATGAAGCATGGAACATGTTATTAGTATTCCGCGTCATGTTTATGACTGCGATGCATTCCCTGGATTATCAACAAAGGGTTGGGATGATAAACATCTTAGAGCGTATCTATAATCCATCACCTTTGTACATGGAACGAAGATGGATAGGTACCTCCGGAATCTACTATATAGCTGCCCACCGATTTGCATACCTTCAAACCAACCTAAAAAGGATCAAGTGGTTGGAAGACTTGAAAGTTGTGAACCTGTTCATTTTTGTGGAGGCTCACGTAAACTCAACTTTACATATTCAAGGTCGGAGGGTTGAATTGAACTCATATGTATATGAGGAAGTGACCCGTATAATCCCCGCCCGACAAGATTAAGGTGTTGGGGCGCCATGAGAAGAATGGGTTCCAAAGGAAAGGATACCCTGTTCTTCCAATGACTTACCGATTCCTGAAGATCCATGATCTGAGACCATACTATTATCCAGTTCATGTAGATAAATGTAATACAACATTATTCTCTCCAAACTAAATGTAAATAGTTGATCTATCATCTCTGAAAATGTTGTATTTCAAAAGGGCTATGCCCATATAAATACAATAAGACTTCTTTTTATCAATGTCTATTCTGTTCATAAGAATTGATAAGAAGTTAAGTGGTTAGATTGCTTGGTTGATAGCTAAAATGGAGATGAATATAAATCGTAACGATTAATGAGTAATAACGCTAAGAAACCTTTATCCAGGCACAACCTCAAGTACAGATTCCTAGTTCGCACCTCCTACATCAAGAACTGCTGTAATCTAGGAGAATAAGTTTCTTCTCAAGCAGGTTAAGCCGCCCAAATTCGACGCGAGAGGCATGTCCGTCCAAGCAGATGCTAAAATTTGGATTGAATCCATGGAGGATTACTTTGAAGTAGCCAATACTGCACTCGCCAACCAGGCTATGCTTGCCAAGCTGAAGCTCATCGGTGAAGCCAGGATTTGGTGGAAGCAATGGTGCAGAGATCAAGGGATCGCAGAAGGATCCGTTACCTGGGAGAAGCTGAAGAAAGCCGTGTAGGGATGATACCTACCACCTACGTATCGCATGTAGAAAATGAATGAGTTCTACAAGCTAAAACAGCTGGGACTCACTCTTGATGCATACTATTCTAAATTCGTCTCACTGCTTAAGTATGCGCCACAGATGGACATGGCACAGTAGGTGTCAAAATTTTTTGCTGGTTCAAATCCGCCAGTGAATACCCATCTCGAATCTATGCGCCCATCGGATCTACAGGACACACTCATTCGAGCTGCCCCTATAGTTCAAGAGGTGCAGGCTAGACCAAGAGGTAACAAAACTTGGTCTTATAATGACTCAAACAGAGGAGCATTTAGGCCTCAAATGAAGAGAGTTCAAGGTCAAAGTCAGGGACAAAGAAAGAAAGCAAGGACTAACAATGTCAACAACTTTGTTCCTACCCAAAGCAATGGCTGAAACCTCCATTGTTTCCACTGCAACGAGCTCGGTCATTTCAAGAGGCAATGTCCCAAGCTTGGAGGAGGACATCGCCAAGCACCTTTCCAAGGAGCTGGCCGTGGCTAGGGAGCCACTACCTGAGGCAGAGGAAGAACCGCCTGCATTGCCAACAGGGAGATGTGCGAAGAAGAAGAAGATCCGACCATGGAAGCAGAGTTTGAAAGGGCAACAGTCCATGCCGTTCTTCACAAGAAAGGGCTGAATCACCAGTTCTCGATGATTCAGACACTGTCGGACTATCAAGGTAAAGGTTTCAAGACCTTGATTGATTGTGGCAACACACATTCCTTTATCTCACCAGCTTATGCAAAAAGATTAGGAATAGCCACAGTAGAAGCACCTATCTTGCTTGTGGAATTGGCAAATGGTCGTGAGGTTACTTGTACCAGGCAAACTACTAAGGTGGAATTATTTCTGGGAGGAAAGATGAGTCATCGATCAAATTTAGAGTCATGAATTTAGGTATCCATGAGTGTCTACTCGGAATGGATTGGCTTAAGCCTAATGATGCCCACATTCATTGTGGAAAGGGCCAAATTTCCTTTCGAAACTCTGAAGGGGAATTGGTCACAACTCAAGGTGAGGCTAGAGTGCCAAAAATTCAGTTGGCCAAAGCATCTCGGATTATAAAGGGAGTCAGAAAAGGACTACCTGTCTACTTGATTAAGCTCAATAAGTTAGATCAAAAGTAAGAGTCTAGTGAAGGACCTTCTTGGCTAAAGGAATACGCATACGTATTTCCTGAAGAATTAACAGAACTCCCGCCTCAGAGAAGTGGATCATGAGATCAAACTAGTACCAGGAGCTGTGCCAATTGCAAAGAGACCTTATAGGATATCCATACTGGAAGCAATTGAGCTGAAGGAACAACTCAAGCAACTGCTAGATCAGGGCTACATCTGTCCTAGCAGTTCACCATGGGGAGCTCCAGTACTATTCCAGAAAAAGAAAGATGGAACACTTCGACTATGTATTGATTATAGAGGGTTGAATCAATCAACTGTCAAGAACAAGTACCCTATTCCTAGAATAGATGAGCTTCTTGATCGCCTTCAAGGTGCGAAGATCTTTTTCAAGATTGATCTCAGGTCTGGTTATTACTATCAGATAAGGATCAAGGAAGAAGATATCCCAAAGATGGCCTTCAACACAAGATATGGGCACTTTGAATTTCTAGTCATGTCATTCGGGCTTATGAATGCGCCTGCCACCTTCAACAGGTTAATGCAGGATATCTTTAGGCCATATTTTGATGACTTCGTACTCGTCTTCTTCTACGACACTTTAGTCTATTCCAAATAGGAGGAAGATTATGAACCCCAACTTCGGATTGTCCTTGAGACAATGAGGTCACATAAGCTGTATGCTAAGATGAAGAAATGTGCATTCTTCAAGCGTTAGATTGAATATCTGGGATTCATCGTATCAGCGGAAGGAATCTTAGTGGACCCAGCCAAGGTCAGAGATGTGTTAGAATGGCCAATACCAACAACTGTCAAAGAAATATGCAATTTTCTTGGATTGACAGGATGGTATAGGGTCTTCATAAAAAACTATGCCTTGATTGCAGCACCTCTTACGGACTTATTGAAGAAGCAAACTTCCATTGCATGGTCAGCTCCCGAACAAACTAGCTTCGACAGATTGAAGCAAAGTTTGGTATCAGCACACCTATCCTAAAGCTTCCAGACCTTAGTAAGGAGTTCGAGGTAGTAACTGATGCTAGTGCACTTGCCTTAGGATGTGTGCTCATATAGGAAGGTCATCCGGTAGCATACTCTTCAAGGAAACTAAAGAGTCATGAGAAGAATTATGCTACCCGTGATCTAGAATTGTTAGCTGTCATCCATGCTCTAAATCTTTGGAGACACTACATGTTGGGTAACAAGTTTACTCTAGTGACTGATCATAAGAGTCTCAAGTGGATCTTTACCCAGAACGAGCTCAACATGAGGCAACGTCAGTGGATTGAAGTGCTGGAGGAGTATGACTTTGAAATCAAGTACCAACCTGGAAAGGAGAATGTGGTTGCCGATGCACTCAGTTGCAAGGCATTCCTTAATTCTCTAATCTTGCAAAATCCATCAATAGCTAGATCTCTAGCCACAAAGGTATCCATGCCAAACAACCCAATAATTGAGTTAACTAGAGAGGAAGCATGCCATGATCCAGCCTATCAAAAGATGTTAAGGGAGATCTCTATCAAGGATCAGGACCACAAGCTGCAGGCTAAGTATCATGAAATCTCTGTCAATAGTGGACTTGTCTACTATAGAACAAGGCTATGTATTCCGGCAAGCCAGTCACTTAAGCAGAAGATATTATGTGACGCTCATGATTTCCCTTTCTCAAGACATCCTAGCTATGCCAAGACTCTCAATGCAGTTAGGAAGAGCTACCATTGGGAGAGGCTTAAAGGTGATGTTCTCAAATATGTCATCGAGTGTTTGTCTTGTCAACGTATCAAAGCCGAACATGTCAAGATGCCAGGGAAGTTGCAACCACTTGACATTCCCCAAATGAAATGGGAATTCATCAATATGGACTTTGTTGTTGGCCTACCCCAAGTTCAGGGGGGATACAACTCCATCATGATTGTGGTTGACATGTTTACTAAGGTTGCACACCTTATTCCAGTAAAGACAAACTATAAAGCCTCTGACATTACAAGATTTTTTATCAAGGAGATATTTAAGCTACATGGGCTACCCAGAAGAATCATTAGTGATCGTGATTCTCTCTTCACATCACACTTCTGGAGAGCTATCTTTGAAGCCATTGGGACTCAACTTTGTTCTAGCACCGCCTACCATCCCCAAACGAATGGCCAAACAGAGCAAGTCAATCAAGTCATCGAGGATATGCTTAGGGCATACTGCTGTCGTGAGCCAAAAAGGTGGATTCAATTCCTACCCTTGGTTGAATTTGCCTACAATGCTTCTTACCAACGGAGCATTCAGATTACCCCTTTTCAAGCATTGTATGGTCATGACTGTCGAAGTCCCCTAAACTTCTCAGATCCAACCTTGAGGGTTGAAGCTTCAAGGTAGATGTTGAAAGAGATGGATGACCAAATAAAGTCAATAAGATAGGACATCCAAGCCGCCAAGGATAGACAAAAGGCATACGCGGATTTGAAGCGTCAAGATAGAATCTTCGAGGAAGGAGATATGGGCTTCATTCGCGTACGTCCAAAGAAGAGTTCTCTATCCTTAGGAGATTGCAAGAAGCTAAGTCCAAGGTATTGTGGACCATACAAGATCCTCACATGCCTAGGACCTAATGCCTATAGACTGCAACTCCCTAAGAACCTAAAGGTTTATAATGTATTCCATATCATCCTATTGAAGAAGTATGTATCCAATCCTAACCATGTACTTGATGACCAACAAGTTGTAATGCCTAGTTAAGGAGTCCTTGAACTAAGGCCTGACAGGATCTTAGATATTAGGGAGAGACAACTGAGATCCAGAACCTTGAGAGAACGCCTTGTCCAGTGGAAAGATTATCCCGAGGAGGATGCCACTTGGGTAGATGAAGGCACTCTCAACCATCAATATCCCCAGTTTATCTCAAGATGAGGACATCTTGATTCCTCCAAGGGGGAGAGAATGTAACATTCCCAATTTTCAAAAAGAAAACACGCATTATTCATGGGGGGAATAAGGGCAAATTTTTTTAAATTAATTATCCCTCTCTCCTCTAGTCGACTGACGTGCTGGAGGAGAATGGAATAGCAAGGGTAAGAAAGCTCCTTGTTGGAGCTTGCTGAAGGGAGAAGGCCATGCATTATGGCCCCGTGAGGGTGGGAAGAATCCCCTCCCTCAGCTATAAATACCATGGGAGGAGCCGTAGGGTGAGGGGACAGCCGTGGAGAGAGAGAGAGGCCGACACACTCATGCACGCCGACACACTGATGCTACCGTAGTGGGGAAGGGAAGCTGTGAGATAGAGGAGGAGCCGTCACGCTGTGCCGAGAGTGGAGGGAAGAAGACGTGGATGATCTGCTGCTGCTCGCCGCCCCAGCACTATCCACTGCTGCCGCCAGAAGTCATCGCCTTCTCTCTCGCCACGTGGGGCTCCAAGGCAAGCTCCTAGAAGCTTCAGAAGCTTCTTAGGAAGCTTCTCAAGCCTCCTAAGAAGCCCCCTTTATGTGGCTCTTTAAGCCCCTTTTTCCCCCCACATAAAATCCCCTTTTTAAGGGCTTATACACCCCTTGCTTCCCCCCCTTTTTCCCGTGGGGTCCCAGCCAATCTTGTAAAAGGCCATTAAGCCCCCCTCCGTGGTTTTAATAAGCCTTCCTCTTGAAGGGCTTTATAACCTATCCACCCTCCCCGGGATTTAAAAACCCTCCCTATGAGCTTTCCCCCCATAAAATGCCTTAGGGTCCTATAAGCCCTTTTATATTGCAAGCCCCCTTAATCCTTTTTTGTGGGCCTTCTTCAAAGCCCTTCCCATGGAGTCCCATCCGAGGCTTTAAAAACCTCGTCAAGCCCTTTTTCCCTCTTGGATTTCCTACAATCTCCCAATTAGCCCAAGTGCTAAACCCTTCCTGTGTAGACAATTTGCACTCCGGAGCTTCTACGAAAGGAAGGAGAAATTAATAAGTTCCATTTCTAAGGTTTGATTCTGAAGGACGGTGGAATCACAAAGGGATTTTCGCATGCAAAGGAGATGGCCAACATCATAAACCTGCATCCAAGGTGAAAAGACCACATTCACAATGGCTCCTAAGAAAGCACAAGGCGCAACCCCTGGAGGATCGTCTCCTAACATCCATGTGGACATTTAGGTTTTTTCTTCCTAATTTTGATTTACGTCGTTGTAATTCAATCATGCATGGATCATTTTTGGAGATAGAATGCATCTTTTGATTTAAATACTTTGACCAATTAAAGGAAAGAGCTCACGATGGAAGAATTCGGTCATTAGTATCTTTCAATAAAATGAACAAAATAAAGTGAGCATAAGATTCCTATGCATTTCTAGCAAGTAGTTTTTATGCATTGCAATGAAATGAAATTAGATCAATTAAATTTTTACAAAATGGAATTATGATAGTACACTTTGATTAAGCATGGAAGAAATAAACTACATATCGCATTATTGAACATTTTTGTCGAGATGATTCTGTGGAAGGATGTACTCGATGATGACGTTGTCGTGACGTTATGAGGACACAATGTGAAAAAGTATGGAATGCATCATCATCCGACTTCTTTATTGATCTAGAGAGTCAATGTGATCTGAGCCATTAGTATTAGTGTGAGTTGCATGGATTATCCGAAAATACTAGATTTTTGGATAATTTTAGTCTATATTTGATATTATTTATTGTAAAAAATATGAAAAAGTTAGAAAAGCTTCTAGATTAGGATAGCATGCAAAAAGCAAGTTGCTTTTTCAGCCAGTTAGGAGATTTTTCATAAAAAAGACAGATTGACGAAATCGTGCGCATCACGATCGCTGTAAACAAGCTGAAAACTGCAGATTGAACTGAAAGAAGAAGGAGTGATCTGGGAGATCCGTGACTAGGTGTCCTTGTCCTAGGTGTTTTACCCCCATTGCGAAGCCAACGAGCCATCAGATTTGGGTTTCGGGCACTAGAGAAAGAGCTGATTTTTTTAATCCACGTTTTTGGTCTACGAAGGAGCTCCAGGAGAACTAATGCTTGGAGATTGCTTCTGAGTAGTGTGAAGATTCCAAGTTCAATTAATTGTGCTTTGTCTTTTTCATGTTTACCACTTTTGTATTCTCTTTCTTCTCTTCCATCTCCTATCTCTACTTCCTTCTACCTTTGATCCCCGGTGGATTCGACCTTTCGACAAAAACCCCTCCGACACTGTTTGCTAGTGTGACATTGAACCTAGTGGTCTCTACCGACGGGTTTCCCCATGTTTGACACACTGTGTGGCTCAGTATACTAACCCCTGCTCTTGTGTCTACAATTGCCTTTCGAGTTGTGTCGCCCAGGGCTAAGATAGGTAGGACCACATGCGTCTCGGTGCCTTCCTAAAAAGCATTAACATGCAAGGACTTAGGCATAAAGTGTAGTGTTAGGCTTGGTATTTGTGTCTCTGCATCATGTTCGTGTAAGTCTACCGCAACTTGCTCTCGTGATCCTTCAACCCACTACTTCAGGTCTTACCATAGGGGGGAATGCAACCTAAGCAGGTCTCCAAGGCTTAGTGCCATAGGGATGGTCACCAACGTGGCAAGGAGTTCATTGGCTGCTCACCTTTCTCCTATTTCGGATTGTCCTGGCCAATGGACGTGATTGATTTTTTGGCCTATAGCATCGTGGCTTTGCCTAAGCGATACCACTCACGGCGCAGTTGCATCTCTTGCTTTCGGTCAAGGGGGTGAGACTGGCGTGCTTATGCTGGAGAGATCTTCGATCTCATCCTCTAGGATAGGCTTTGCATCTTTTAGGTGCTCTTGGGCCTCTCTTACCCATTCCTTCACTTTCTTGATAGCCTCTAGTTGTTGGTGTTAGGTTGCGGGTACTCCCCTACCCTAGCACTTCCCTTTTCGTCCGTCTTAGGGGCTAAGGTTTCTGCCTTTGCATGAATAACCTTCTTTACCACAGGCAGAGTGGTGGAAATCTCGATTTTCAGCGTGATCTTAGCTTCTGGTTTCTTCTTTCTTCTTCTATGGCTCTTCTTCCCGATTGAGGCTGCATCGAGATTGCTCAGACCTGGCAACAATATGCCGGCCTACTTTGTCTGTGCTCGGGTCATGACACACAATGGGATAGGTGTGGCCTCCCCGTCAAGATTCTTGAAGCCGAATAGACCCAATGGGACAGATGGCATGTTGGCTAGACTTGAGGATGGTTTTCACTTGTTGGGACAGTCAATGAAGAGGTGAGTGATTCTGTAGTTTGGGCATCCTAGGTCTACCTTATCTCTATTTGGTCGCTCCCATTTAGGGCAATGTGATGAGATGTTCCCTGGATGACTGCAAGTCCAACATATGATTGGATCTTGCATCTACCCTCCTAGGCCTCTACCTTGGCCTCTTACTAACACCATCACCAACATTGGCCGATAGTCCATAAGGACTGCGTTGCCCTTGTCATTGTGCGAGATGTATGGGTATACGTAAGTCTCTTCCTCATTTGGCTCCTCCACATAGTGGACTGGCGCATCAGTTGTTTGGTGGATGAGTCATGTAGGGACCAAGCGGTCTTGGTATACCTGTAGGATTTATTTCCATTCTAGGAATAGCCGGTTTAACGTTGTTAGGCACAAGAAGGGCCAATGGGGCTTCCCTTCCGTTGGGGTCTGCTTGTTAGGTATGGCTGGCCATAGGGTTGTGAGTAAGGGAGTCTTCTTGGTAATCTGCGGTTGTGCAACATCGTGATCAAATCTACCGCAATTAGTGCATGGTCGTGACCTAAGGTCTTGACACTCGGCCGGAAAGTGGCTTCCACCACAATACACACATTGTACATGCAGGCACATTGGTCGTGTCAACATATCCTATAGTTTGGCTATCTCCATTTTCACCTCAGTCAAGTCTTGGTTTGTCTGAGAGGCCTTCCCCTTTTCTTGGGGGAGAAGGTGTGTCTTGCGATGGTCTTTGGGACCAAGAAATTCAGGCACTATATCCTCTATGAGAAAGTTGTGCTTTATACGAAGGCGGAGGGGCTTCAATTATTGATGAATAAGCTGCAACCGCCTGATCATCTAGCGAAGTGGTTAATCACTTTGCAGGAGTTTGATTATGAAATCAGGAGTAAGCCACCAAGGTTGCAAGGCATCGTGGAATGTCTTGTGGACTTTGGGGAGCCCAAAGAATCTGTGGCTAAAGGTAGTGACATGGAGTTGTTATTTAAGATAGATACGGTGTCTATTCCCTCCTGGTATGCTACAATAACGCATTATTTATCGACAGGAGAGGCTGGATCCGAACTATCTAAAGCTGAGAGAAGGAAAATTAAGCAGCAGGCATTAAAGTTTGCCTTGATCGCAGGTACATTATATCGGCTATCGCCGATGTGTGATGCCTGACGAGGTGCCATTCATTTTGGAAGAGTGCCATGATTCTGCTTGCGGAGGCCATTTTGTTGGACGGCTTACAGCATAAAAGGCTTTACGAGCAGGTTACTGGTGGTCTGCCATCTTCCAGGATGCGTTCACGTATGTTAAGAGATGCGATATTTGTCAACGACATGATAGTCGAGAGAATAGGAAAAGACCACTCACCCTTATTATGGCGATACTTCCATTTGAGAAGTGGGGAATAGACTTTGTGGGTCCTATTACTCCATCGTCGACTGCGCAAAAGAGGTATATTATTGTAGCAACTGACTACTTCACTAAGTGGTCAGAAGCACATGAAACAAGGAAAGATGATGCTAAAGAAACTGCTAGTTTCCTTTTAGAGCAGATAATATGCCATTTTGGTCCCCCGAGAGAATTGGTGTCAAACCGTGGAACCCATTTCCTGAATAAGGTGATTAAAAGGGCTTGGCAAATCAAGCACAATAAAATGACTCCTTATAATCCGCAGGCAAATGGGCAGGTTGAAAGTACTAATAAGCAGCTTGTGGGTATCCTATCGAAAGTCATATCTGAAAAGAAACGAGACTGGGATAAGAAGCTATATGTGGCAGTATGGGCATATAATACAACGTTCAAGCGAGCCACTGGCCACATGCCGTTCAAACTAGTTTATGGTGAGGAGTGCGTTTTACCCTTAGAAATTGAGTTACTGACCATTAGATTCGCAATAAACCATTCTTTGGGTAGTGAAGATGCCCTATTAGAGCGATTTACGACCTTAGCACACCTAGATGAAATCAAGTTGCAAAGCCTGTTACATCAAGATGTGGCTAAACGTCGCATGAAACAGTTGCATGACCTAAAAGCGAAGAAGTATACCTTTAAGAAGGGGCAATTGGTTTTGTATTACGATGCACGTAGGGAGCTCTTTCCAAGAAAATTAGAACCTAACCATCTGCATTATGCTTAATCTTATAAACCCACTTACACCCAATAGCTTTCTTGCCCTTTGGCAATGATACTAGATCCCAAGTCTTATTGGCCTCTAATGCAACCATCTCCTCATCCATTGCTGCATCCCAATGAGCATGACCAACAGCCTCCTCAAAACATGTGGGCTCAACATCCTCAACTAGTTTCACCATATAAGCATAATGGTGAGCTGCATAACCTTAAAAACCAAATCTTTTAACAGGGTATCTGACCCTGCTAGATTTGCGTACCACTGGATCACTCAATGGAGCCTTTACATTACTATGAGCTCCTTATACACCTGGTGTCCTGACAGAAGGAATACCAAACTCATCATCCAAGCTCTGTGAGCCACTGGAGTCTCCATCAAGAACTGCATCAATGCCATCTGACACTTTATTCTTTCCTTTATCTTTACCTATAATGCTACTAGATGCACCTAAAGCTGTAGAGGTACTCCTTAGTCTTCCAGACCAAGGACTACCAGATGATGTCTCTGGTCCACTAAGAGTCCGTGATTCTTTCTTTTTAGCCTGCACATGAGTGTCACGATCATCATCATCATCCAATGCATCACCACTAGATGCATACCAACTACTCATTTTATCAAAGATGACATCCCTGCTCACTCTGAACTTACATGTGACAGGGTTATAACAGCGATACCCTTTCTGCTCTAAAGAGTATCCAATAAAGACACACTTTTCAGCCTTTGGATCTAGTTTCTTCCACAACTCATTTGGAACATGAACATACGCAATGCAGCCAAACACTTTCAAGTGTGAGACATCAGGCTTCTTACCTGTAAAATATTCTTCGGGGGTCATACCATGAACTACAGCTGTGGGAGTTATTTTCATAATATAAACAGCTGTATGAACAACCTCAAACCAAAAATTCTTAGGCATATTCTTTTCAGCCATCAAAGCGCGTGCAACTTCTGCAATATGCCTGTTTTTCCTTTCTGCAATCCCATTTTGCTATGGGGTATATCTGCATGTGAAATGTCTCTTTATCCCATGAGACCTCAGAAAATCACTGAACTCATTCGAGAGGTACTCTCCCCCTCCATCTAACCTCAAGCACTTTACTTTCAAGCGTGTTTCTCTTTCAACTGCAGCCTTAGAAGTTCTAAAGTGCTCAAATGCTTCACTCTTTTCCTTCATAAAATATACCCATAGCTTTCTAGAACAACCATCAATGAATGTGACAAAGTATGAACTGCCTCCAAGAGATACATTTTGTGTAGGTCCCCAAATGTCTGTATGCACAACATCAAGGATATTTCTACTTACGTCTCTGTCATGTGAAAAGGGTTGTCTTGCCTGCTTACCAAACTGACATGCTTCGCATACCTTATGAAATTCTGCAACTCTAAATGTAGGCAAACCTATAACCAACCCTTTGGACTACATTAATTTCAGTCTTTGTACATTTGCATGTCCAATGCGTTTGTGCCAAATTTCAATATCTGTAACAACACCTTTTCCTTTAGCGTACATAGCAGCATTCATAGTAGGAATTCCAGCATCCAGAGTAAACATACGTCCAACTCTACTTCCCTTTGCTACCAACTTGCACTTGTCATTGAAGTCTTCTACAAAGGATCCCTTTGCATTAAATCTAACCTGCAGCCCTTGCTCTACCATTTGATCGACTGGCACCAAGTTCTTTGTAATAGATGGCACATGTAATACATCTAAAAGACTCTTTGTCTTACCATCATGCAAGGACAAGGGAACTTTTCCGATGTGTGAAATTGGGTGGCATGAATCATCACCCGTCTGCACATAACCTGCATTTTGCAAATCTTGCATCTCTCCAAACCATTCTACATGGCTAGTCATATGATTGGATGCACCTGAATCACATACCAAACATCATCATCTATTCCCTTTCTTGTAATAGCATTCAGCATATGCTGCATAACAAACATACGTTCATTTTTGTCTTCATTCTGTCGTGAAGACGATGCATAGTTTCCTTGCTGCAACTTACCACTGCGAATATCATCTTTCTTAGCATAACATTGGGCTGCAATATGACCTATTTTGTCACAGTATTGACATACAATACCAGAGTTGTTAGAGCCTCTGTTCTGCCGTCCACCTCTTCCTCTAAAGCTCCCCCTACCTCTAAAGTTACCATGACCTCCTGAAACCTGCATATCGCCAAATTGCTGATTCAATCTATTTTGTTGGTTGTCACTACCACGTCCTCTACCACGGCCTCTTGAAGAGAACCTGCCACGTCCCCTTCCTGAACTGGAGTAGAAAGCTTGGACATGTTCACCACTTCTTTCAGATGTCTCACTCTGCATGTTGATCTCTTCAGTTATCATAAGAGAGACCAACTCATCAAAATCTGAAAATGGCTTTCTGACATATACGGAAGTTACAAAAGACTTCCAAGCCTTTTCATTGTTAAGTCCGCCCAAGGTAGATGAAACCAAATCATCATCATCGGGCATTGCATCAATCGATGCCAATGCATCTGCAATGCTCCTTACCTTCAGTGCATACTCATTGATAGACATCTTCCCTTTCTTCAATGTATTCAACTCTTGCTTGAGTTGAATCTTTTGTGCCTTTGTATTTACAAAAAACATACTTTCAAGTATGGTCCAAGTTGCAAATGAATTCTCTGCATTTCCAATGTGTCCCAGTATATTATTGTCAATTACTGTAGACAACCAATACATGACCTTTTTATCTTTTGTATTCCATTCCTTCCGTGCCTTTGTCTCTTCTGCAGTTGGAGGATCACTCACCTCCGGCTCCTTTTTTTCACCTGAAACAAACTCGTAGAGGTCTTTTCCAATAAGGAAGTTTGTGACACGAAACTTCCATGAAGGGTAGTTGTTCTTGTCGAGCTTCTCAATGATGGGACTTCCACTGTTCTCTGCCATTATCACAAAATTAATACCAACAGCAAGCAAATATTCTGCAACCCTCGATCGATAGTGCACAACAATACACCAGACAACCTTTTTCACTGTATGCTCAACAATACATGCAATCTGCAACAACCAGTTTGTAGATAAACCTTGTGTTTACTCGCTGGTAAACACCTTTGAACTTAGAGATCTGAAATTTGTAATCTGTGCACCCACTTTCGGTCAATACAGTCGAAGTCACAATGTACCCTGAAACTGCTGTTCGCAACCTTGCGGCTCTAAAACGGGGCCTGAAATGGCCTTAGATGCCCAAAATAACTGCGGGAAGTCCCTAAAGGGCTCATCTGCAGAATACACAGTGCTCTTCACGCACACCAAATCTCATTGCAATCTGAGATTTTTGCTCGACCCTGCTTCCGGTGCCTCCACAAGCACTATCTAAGAGAAAGAGTGGAAGGATGGGAAAGCTTCTTACTAGTGGCTTGCTTGCTCGAACCTTGCTTCTTCTCCTTCACTTCATCCTTTGAAATTAGCCTCTCTTAGTGGTGCGGCTCTAATACCATGTCAAGAATCGCGTGGTGGGGGGACTTGCTCAAGATGCTGCGCCGAACACACACAGAATGCACAAGGAGAAGCTCACTCAAAAGACAAGAAGAGAGATGGAGGCCAAAACGTTTTCTTGCTGGTTTCTTCTTCTTCTTCCACACTCTTTACAATGTACACAAAGTATAGATAAGATACAATATAAAGGAAAGTGGCCTACTAAGTCAAACAATGCATAACCAACTACACTAGTCGACTCGCGCTATACCTATGCCAGCTGTAAATAGGTGTAACAACCTGAATATAATAAGTAATGAGTCAGTGGCCATGTGAGAGTCATAATGACCACTGACGTGCTAAGTATAGACGTATGGACCCATCTAACTAGGTGGTCCATCATCAATGTCCGCATGTGTTGAGCTTGTCATCTCAACAATGTACTTGATCAGTTTCAAACCACTTTATGGATGACCTATCGAGATGAGTGTTGGCTATAAATTGTATTACAATAACAAAATAACAATTTAATTGATCTTAAATCACACCCAAATCAACTTAAAAACATCTCAAGACATCATCACAATATCCCAACATCAAAGCATGTCCATACAAGCACTAGATGCATAGAACTCATGCTAACATGCAGTGAACCCTTTCAAAATCAATGATGATAGACAAGTAGTCTATGTAATAACCAATAGTAAAAATTCTACAATAACTCAGGTACTCTCAGATGAGTACCACCTCACAGCATCTCAAACATTTTCCATAACATATAGGAATCAAAACATATCAATATGAGCATCATTGATTGCATGTTCAGTATGTATATATGAAGAAGGGACTTCACTTTGGCAATAACCAAGCCAATGGACTTGTTATACTAGAAATAAAACACATTTGAACTAAGTATCCAATGGTCAAAGCATCTTAGATAGCATTCTAGAACATCCAAGCATCATTTGACATGAGTGCTATCCACTATAGTAAACAACCAATTTGCACAGGTCTGTGCTGAATATCTCAAAATTCATGAAAATTTTGGAAAAAAAATCTTTTGAAAAGTTGTAGATCATGTCAAAATGGTTATGGATAGTATGCCATTTCTCTAAAAATCCATTTCTATAGTAAGATATGGCTTTTTCAAAAAAGTGGGCTATTGCATGGTATCTCACAAACTAAAGGTTCACAAATTGAAAGTCAAGACTAGCTCCACAACTCCAGTTCCTCCCGCAAAGCAGAGCTTTGATACCATGTTCAAAGAGAGGGAAAGAGGCAGAAAAGAATGGGAACCATGAACCAAGAGCAATGTACTCTCTCTTCTTCCACTATTCATTCATCATGTAGCACACAAAGGTACTAAGTCCAAGTCACACATACAGTGTACAAAAATAGGTCACTAACTTACCAAATACCTCTTATTTAAGTCTAGCCAACTCATTATTATGGCATACAAGATGGTGACAACTAGCTACTACTGTAAAACTAAGTCAGTGTACATAGTGAGCTTGAATCTCAACACAACCAACTACTAGTTCGACCAAAAACCTACGACAGTGGAAGGGAACTAGCCTACTCACCAAGTTGAGGCTTCAACCTCAGCACAAGTAGTTGAATCAAACACCCTGACCTCATGGGGTCTAGTCTCCATTACCATTCCCATAAGAGATTCATTGAATTTGGTCCTAGCATTCAAGAACCACTTGCTAAAGATAATCCAACTAGATTGGCCCATTCTATCAGAGCTTGAAGTAGTGACACTAATTGCATTGACATTGGAAGAAGAAGTTTGAAAGGTGTAGTAGGAGCCCTATTCCTTCAAGACTACTAACCCCACCATTTTGGTCGTCTCTCTTCGATTTCAGAATCAAATCATCAACAATGTCCTATTGTATAGTGGGTCTAACATCAAGATCATTACAATGGCCACTATAGTGGGAGCTCATGCTCAATTTCCAAGACCCACTGGCCACTTATTGTTTCAAGTGTTTCAAGCAAGCACAAATGGTTATCTCTCACCTAGCCGATGCACCTTTGATCCTATGAGTGCAGTGAGCTTACCTTGGTGCTCGATGGAGTAGCCTCCTCCCTCAAGCCCTCTGATAGCTCCATGATTCAAGATGCAAGCTCAAGCATCCTCAATTCTTTCACCTTGCTACATCCTCCATAGCCACACACGTGAGATGAGAGAAGAGAATAAGAGAAGAAGATAGGAGAAGATGGAGATCTTCTCCACCACGGTCCCTCTCCCTCACTCACTCACTCCCTCACCCTCTCACACTCCCTTCCTCAAGCACAAGAACAAGCAAGCAAGAAGAAGAGAAGACAAGAGGAGAATAAGAGACCACTTTAGCCACACACCAAAGAATAAGCTTCTCCTTCACTTTTTGGGTTTATATACAAGCCCTAAAACTTTTGGGCACCCATCTCCTTTTTACATGACCGGGCATCTTGCCAAGGTCCTATTTTCCTATTCCCCTATATTCCACCCTATCCCTTTGCCTACGCTCATCTAGATTTTACAATTAGCACAAGAGGGAGCCTATTGCTCTTTTACAAATGTTCCAGGGGCGCCTTGCATTTAAACATACACCTTCTACCTTTTACACTTTCCTTGGATTTTCCAAGGTTGTCCTTACACTTCTTCACCATTTCTTTTGTTGTCTCCATATTTTTATATTTTTATTGTATTTTATCATGCCTTCTTTTTCTTTGCCTTGCACTGGGGTTAACATTACCCCCCTCCTAGATGAGTGCCATTCCCATGGCATTGGGAGGGTACTGATGAGGGCTTAGGGGTTGGATGGGCGGTCCTAGCAATTGTGAATCAAACTCTTATAGCAGGACCCAAGATTCTTGCTTGCGCACACTGGAAGCTAACTGTTTTGGTTAGGGTTACTGAAGAAATTACTGAAACTTGGATGCAGCTATGGGTCACCTAGGGAATTATAATGGGGGAAGCAAATGAAGAGCTATTATAAGTGTCATTAGCAAGATTATAGTGAGGTTTGGTATCTTATATTCATCAGACTAATGATGAACTATCAATGTTATGTTGATATTTTGCTATTGTTCTCTACTGTAAGAAGAAAGGTTGTTTGTCATTATGGGCTCAATCGAATCTCTATTAATATTTCCTCCGACTACACTCAAATTAAAGGCCTTGACCCTACCCCACCAATCTGTAGAAAGCTTGGCATTCCTGAGCTGAGTGCTTGTAGACTGGTTATTGGGGTGGATGATAGGCCTTTGAAGTTGGGGATTCATTGCCTTCACTGTACCTAAAAAAGAAAAGATCGTGCACTTTCTTGGGGGTGTGCCTACCTTATTGTGTTGTGTTTATGTGCTCATGATGTGAAAGTGGTAGTAAACCCAGGCATTGTCCCACACTTAAGGACCTAGTTTGTGCAAGGGGAGGTGCTATGGACGTGACTTAAGGACACATGTCTAACCCAAGGTGAGCATGAGCTCCCCTTGTGGTCTCTTGCCCTTGATGTGCCTTAAGTGTGGAATGGGGGGAAAGGGTTAGGGTACACCCTAGGTGTAGTGATGGTGACTCTCAATGAAGAAAGATGGCCCTTGTTTTTTTTTTTGGCTCTTTCTTTTCTTCTTCTTGATTATGACCTTCGAGGGGAAATGCAAAATTGAGATCTACTCCTCGGGCTCTTCAGTGTGAGATGGGGAGGTAGGGGGCTTCAACAATTTACTAAGGAAGTTCCTAATTAGCATATACCCTTTTTGGCCTATCCTAACATGGAGAGGAGTGGTAGAAAAAAAATGGATAGCTGCAACTGTTGAAACAATTGTCGTTCATGTCCTCAAGGAAGGCCATGCAAAATGTATTGAGAAGTAAGCATGTGAACTCTCCTTATACTAGGGAGGATAAGGGTAGCTAGGTGTAAATGAACTGGAGGATAGGGGAGTAAGGGGAAACTCCAACCCTACCTTCTCCAGCGGCTATATAAACTGCCTAACGGTCACTCTCACAGTTGAGGACATTGTACTAGTTGTACTTTTGAACAACTTACTAAGTAAGATCTTGTTCTTGTACTTAAGCTCTCTCTCTTCCTAATATGCACACTCTCTCATGCTTCCAACTATGATTTTCCACATGGTATGAGATCTATCTTTGATCCTTCAGCTTACCTTAGCCTCCTTACATCATTAAGTGCACATGAGCTTTCAACTTCTACCTCTTGCCTCTTGACCACCATAGCCACATCTTGACCCACCTCTATTGGAGGACCTGGGGAGAGCAAAGGAGAGCGTTTCAGCTCAAGGTTCCTTCTCAAGACTTCATCCCCAGCACAAGGCGCTTTAGGATGGCACTTCAAATGTGGAGATTGGGTAGCCAGGAAGATGTCATTGCAAAAATTGTGAATCTGGCTTAGATTTTGTTGCCTTTAGTAGCTCAACTCCTTGGCGCGGCCTGTTGTGGGTGCAATCATGGCGACTATCATAGGGCTATTGTAGCTCCTATAGTAGACCATTCTCACCTAAGAGGGTTTTCCCTAATTCATCTCCTACAATCTGATGTGATCAAAACCCTAGCTGTGGGTCTCCTGGCAGCCATAGCCAAACAAGAAGCTTCAAGCTTCCTATTTTTTCAATTTCTTCAATCTGTAATCATTAGTAGTGATTCTAATCACTAAAGCATATGCTCTAAAGTGTGTTACTAGTCTATGAGTAGCTCAAACACTTGAGGGACATCATAAGTTCACCAAGAAGCGTGACTTCAATACTAGAATAATTCAAGTGTCTCACCAAGCTTAACAAGGTAATACCTAAACATCTCAATCTTGAGATGAGTGCTTCTAAGCACTGAAAAGGAATTTAGTGACATTAGTACTAATACCCTATGAATATTAATGTGATTGAAATCTCATTGGACTCTTCATCAAGTGTCGAGGTCATTAATTGACCTTGCTCAACCAAATGCTCGTATACTAAACCGCAAGGAGGGGAGGAGCCAGAAGTTCAGTCAAAGTTCATCTCATTGAAACCTAGGAAAATAGTAAAACTTAAATCAAGGGTTGTTCAAAGAAAAGGACCACCAAGATCTTATCTGGAGATATTACATATGTATTATTTCCAACCTTTTTCATCTTTACAACTTTAAAGTTGGTTATCATTTGTAGGCCTATCAATTCTACTATTTGGTTTGTACTTGGCCACCTATAAAGGACTAGAAACTACCATTGCCTAAGGCAATAGGTAAGACCTTCCTATAATGGCCATGACCTATGCAGATGTAAGGCCTCAAATTCACAAGTTCAATGGAAAAGATTTCCATCCCTGGCAAGTCTTGGTAAAATATAAAATGATGGAACAAGGCTACTGGCCCTTCATAAAAGGAACCAAATTTATTGACCCATCCAATCCCCTTGATGTAGAAGATGATGAAAGAGCTTGGGCCATCATCATGCTTCATTTGGATGAATCTTAAATTCATCATATTGACCAAGTCTCCACTGCCAAGGAGAAGTGGGACGAGCTTGAAAGGCTCTATGGCGCTACAGGGAAGAACTCCAAGATTTTTCTAAAGATTGAGTTTTTAGTTTGGAGTATAAATAGGGAGAAGATCTAAGCAAGTTTATTTTACTTATGAAGGGGCTCATGGCACAGCTACCCTCCGTTCAAGCACCAATTCATGATGAAGATGCCATTTCCATCCTTCTAAAGTCTGTAAAGAAGGTCTTTCCAACCCTTTCTACTACCCTTACTAATATCCCGAACCCAACCTTGGCAAGTACCATCCAATCATGCCTAGATGAAGAGCAGAGGAACCATAACAAAGGTACTTCATCATTTACTTCTCCTGAGCAAGTGTTAGTCCATATAGCTTCTACAAAGTGCTCCTTTTGTCATTAAAAATGGCATATTGTAAGCAATTTCTTGAAGAAATACCATGAAAAAATGAAGTGCAATAAATGCAAAAAGATTGGGCATATCACCAGTAAGTGTCCTAGTGTTCCCATAGTACCTAAGAAATTTGAGGCCAACTTTGCCTCCCCCAATCCACAGACGATCAACTCTTTTGAGTCTTGTAACACTTTGTACCTACAACCATATTTTGTATCCTGATTTATAAATGCATCTCATTGTGGATTAAGGGGGGGCATCCTATCATACTTTATCCAATGCCAATTGGCATTAAGGGGGGTTATTGAGAAGTAAGCATGTGAACTCTCCTTATACTAGAGAGGATAAGGGTATCTAGGTGTAAATGAACTGGAGGACAAGGGAGCAAGGGGAAACCCTAACCCTAACTTCTCTAGAGGCTATATAAACTGCCTATAGGTCACTCTCACAGTTGAGGAGAGTGTACTAGTTGTACTTTTGAATAACTTACTAAGCAAGATCTTCTTCTTGTACTTGAGCTCTCTCTCTCCCTCTTGTGCACACTCTCTCATGCTTCCAACTCTAATTTTTCACAAAATGATGGGAGTTGACTAGCACGTAGCATGAGCCGAGTCATGGCACAACTATCTATTCCCTCATTAATATAAAAAAAGAGCGGCAAAGGGTGGTATTCTATAGGTGTGGGGTGTTGCTTGAGGAGTGTCCTAAGTAATCTAATATAGTTACATGTTGTTATAAAGGTCGGGTCTCGGGCAACAAGAAGAGAATGCGCCTAAGAAGTGGGCCATGTAGTCCCCTAAATTTATTTTTGAGAAATTGAGTGCTTCCTTAGGCTTTGTGGTGCTGACATTGTAGATCTTAGGGGAGTCATATTGGCCATGGATATTAGGATCAAAATCTACTCCTACCCTCCTAGGATACAATAGGTAGGTCAGATCATTTCACTCAAAGGGTAGGAGCCACAAAATGACATCCAGGCATCTACATTACCATTCCAGACTCTTCTCCTCCATTTAGGTTGGGATTCATAGCCTTTCACCATGTGGGGGGTACCTCCTCAACCTTAATTTCCCAATAGTCTAGAGATTTCATCCCCCATGTGGTTGGATTCTTCTCTCTTTCAGCAAGCCATTGATCACCAAGCCTTCTTTCCATGGTGATCACTTCCTTTACCACTTCATTTGTCAACACTCTGCTTAGGGCCTCTAGGTATCAGAAACTGAAATCAAAGGGTTGGCGGTTTTCCCACTCCCCTCACACCAATAGCTCTGTGTTCCAATTCATGGGTAAGTAGTCTTTCTTAGCTAGGATAGGAGACTCAAGGATTGTAGGTGGTTGCACTTTTGCTCTTTTGCGTGCATGTTTAAGCATTCTAGCTCTTTTCTTTTTATCCTCTCTTCTCTTTTTGCTATAGTATCTTGTTCTTGAGGGGGTTTCAGCTATGGCGAGGGAGGTGATGGGACCAACTCCTCATCTCGTTGCACCATGTCATGGCTTGATCCTACTTCTTCTTCCTATGGTTATTTCTCTTGGAGTCCTAATGCATTCACTTCTTGCAGCGTCAAGCCCGCTCTCAGCAGACTTTCTCATTGGACTTGCCAAGTTAGAGTGACTCTTGTTGCCTAGACTTGGGAGCACAACCATTGCCTTATCACCTTGCAAGATATTTCCAACTTCCTTTCAAGCATATCAACTACCTCCTCCTCTTTAGAGAGTGTAATGTCCAAGATTGTGTTGAGGAAGAAACGTTGTTGGGCCTCTCGACTTGTCTGAGTGGCATCTACCCTACCTTTTGTCAATATTCTACTTCCTTCTGCAAGGGCCAAATCGCTCACTAGGTCTTTCACTTTTTTCTCACTCTTGGCCTCCCATTCCTTTTCCTTCTTTTTCATTTCTTCCAAGCCTTCTCTTTTTCTTTGTGACATGGCCACTATTTTCGGCTCCTACTCCTTCCATTTCTGTGGCATTTCTTATTTCTCCTTTGTTAGGCACTCCATCTCTCTTTCCAATCTCCCTTGTTCTTCTATCTCCCTTTCTTGTGATGTCTCTACATCTAGCACGGTGAGCTCTTTCATGTCTTCTTATAGCCTTCTCATCCGCGTTTTGAGCTCCGCTCTTGCTGTAGCATCACAAGCTTGTACTCCCTTTGCATTCCTACTAGATCTTGGTTCTCTTCTTCTAGTCTTTCTCTCTAGTATTCCTCCTTATCTTCCTTGGCCTTGAGCTCTGCTTTTAGGTCCTTGATTTATTTTTGTTGTATGGCCACTTGGCATGTCTTTTCTAGTTGGAAAGTAGCCGACATTTCTCTTTCAGCTTCTAGCTTTACCACCGCAACTTTCTTCTCCTCCTTTGCTCTTTCCAATTGAGCATAAAGCTCCTTGACATGCTCATCATGATCAGGGCCTGCTACAGGTCTTGAAGCCGATGCCGTATTTGTGGTGCTCATTGTTGGTGAAAGGAAAGAGGTGTAAAACAGGCCCCTATCAAAAACCCTAACTTTGACTCCATGGTCATTTTTCACCTAAACTCAAAAATCTCAACATTTTCTCTCTCTTGCCACCTAGAGTAACCCATTGCCAATCTTATCTATTGTCCCAACATCAAATCAACAAGGAGGGGAAGGACTTGGAAAGATCAAAGAAGGATCAACGATCCCGAACTAAGAATATTCAAGTTTGACATCAAGGAGGGGAAGGACCTAGAAAGATCGAAGAAGGATCAATGATCCCGAACTAATAATATTCAAGTTTGACATCAACTCAGACATAGTCTTTACATAGTGTGTTTTGTTAGGATTCAGAGACAGAGACAAGAGTGAAGAGCCGAGTGCTCTCTCCTTCTTGCATTATCTCATATACCACACACATAACATAAGTGTATACAATAGTACTAAGGTCCGTAGAACCATTCACACTAGGTCTAAGACCACCGACTTATTTAATGTCCCACACTTTCTGATACAGCTGGACACAACTAATGTCGGCGGTCATACATTCTGACTGGAGAATAATGAGAGCTTGATATTCTAATACTCCCCCTCAAGCTCAAATCATCTGATGAACTCCAAGTAGCTGTCTGAAACTACTAAACTTATCTTTACCCAAAGACTTGGTAAAGATATCTGCAACCTGTTCATTAGTCTTCACATACATAAGATCTACTCTCCCTACAAGAACCATCTCTCTGATAAAATGGTAGTGTACCTCTATGTGTTTTGTCCTCGCATGGTATACTAGATTTGTTGCCAGGAGTACACTATTGAGATTGTCGCATAATAAGGTCACTGGAGCATCCACTTGAATACCCAAATCAACCATAAGCTTGAGCAGCCATGAAATCTTGCATGCTGCCAATGCAGCACCCCTGTACTCTGCCTCAGTACTAGACAATGGAACCGTTTGTTGATTCTTGCTGCTCCAGCTGATCATGCCACTTCCAAAGCCAAAAGCATAACCACTCATAGATCTGTGATCATATGAGCATCCTGCCCAATCTGCATCTGTGTAAGGGCTTATCTCGCATATAGAACAACCCATAATCTACAGTGGACTTAACATATCTCATAATCTGCCTAACAACATCCAAATGTGGCTTCCTAGGCTTCTACATAAACTAACTTATAAGCCCAATTGCATAACTCAAATCTGGCCTAGTGATGGTCAAGTAGATTAGACTTCCAACCATCTTCCTGTACATAGTCACATCCTGAATTTTAGCTCCAGTGCTAATATCCAGCTTGACATTCTGATCAAGGGGTGTATCCAATGATTTGCATTCAACCATGCCATACTTTTTCAGCATTTCCATGGCATAATGTTTCTGCATCAGCCATAAACCATTTTCAGCCTTGATTACCTCAATACCCAAAAAGTACTTCAATTCATTGAGATCTTTCATGTCAAATTCAGATTTCAACATCTTCATTACATGCTGTATGCCCAAGTCATCATCACCAGTGATTATCAAATCCTCAACATATATGACCAACACTACCAAGCCACTATCAGTCTTCTTTGTAAATAGGTTGTGATCAGCCCTACCAATAGTAAATCCCAACCTCTGCAAGTAGTTAATGATCCAAGCATGCCAAGCTCTCGGAGCCTGCAATAGTAAATCCCAACCTTTGCAAGTAGTTATTGATCCTAGCATGTCAAGCTCTCGGAGCCTACTTCAGCCCGTACAATGCCTTTTTTAGCTTTCATACATAATGCTGAAAATCAGGGTGAGCATACCTTTTCGGCTGAACCATATAGACATCCTCTGTTAAGTCACCATTAAGAAAGGCATTCTTCACGTCCATCTGCTGTAATTTCCAGCCTCTAGCAACAGCCAAAGCAATCATAGTGTGTATGGTTGCCATCTTGGCAGCATGGCTGAATGTTTCCTCATAATCGAGTCCATACTGTTGGGCATACCCCTTAGCAAACAACCTGGCTTTGTACCTTTCCACACTGCCATCCGAATTGCATTTGATTTTGTAGACCCATTTGCAGCCAATGGTCTTTTTTCCTTCAGGTAGTGGCACAAGATCCCATGTCTTATTTTCATCCAAGGCATTCATTTCTTTATCCATAGCTGCACACCAATTCTCATCTTCCACTGCTTCAGCATATGTACCTAGTTCTTTGATCTCCATCACTTTTGTCATGTAAGCATAATGCTTTGTAGAGTAGCCACTATGTCAACCTGTCAACAGGGTATCTGACCCTCAAACGATGTCATAATAGGGTATCTCAAACGATGTCATCTCATGAATACCTACTGTGGAAGTCCGATTCAAGATATACATGGCTGTCATAACAACCTCAACCCAATAATAGAGCGGCATCTTCTTCTCATTCATCATGGCACGAGCAGCTTCCATCAAGACCATGTCCTTTCTTTTAGCTACCCCATTCTGCTGAGGAGTGTAGCTGCACGTAAGCTGCCTGCGTATGCCATTTTCAACCAAAAAGTTGTCAAACTCATTTGACACATACTCCCTACCGCTATCTGACCTCAAGCAAGAGATATAGCAGTCAAATTCCTTTTCAACCTGCTTTTTAAACTGCTGAAAAACAACAAACACATCATCCTTTGTCTTCAGAATGTAAACCCAAGTATAGCGACTGTAATCATCAATGAATGTCACATAATACTTCGAGCCTCCCATGGATGCATTATGGGCTAGCCCCCAAACATCAGAGTGCACTAGCTACAACAGACGTGTACTCTGCCTTACATGCCTGACAAATGGCAACCTTGACTTCTTACCAAACTGGCAAGCATCGCATACATGACCAATATCTGAATATTGAATCTTGGATAACCCTCTAACAAGCTGTTTTTTCTACATAATTTGCAGCTTTTGCAAATTCACATGCCCCACTCTCTTGTGCCAAATTTCCAAATCTCTGATAGTGCCAGAACCATGGGCAAACATAGCTGAATTCAGCTCTGGCAAGGTAGCATCAAGAGTAAACATTCTGCCATTCCTATGACTGTGAGCTATCAACATGCACCCATTGCCAAACTCTTCAATAAAGCAACCATGCTTATTGAATCTAACCTGCAAGTTCTGCTCCTGTCATCTAACCGACAGACAGCAAGTTCTTCGTAATCAAAGGAACATACAATACATCATACAAATTTTTCTTTCTGCCATCATGAACCACAAGAGGCACTTTGCATTTATGCTTAATACTATGCTACGTGTCATCACCTGTACAGACACAGCCATGTTTTTTAGCCACCATATCAGTAAACCAATCACCGTGAGGGGTCATGTGGTTCGATGCCCCTGAATCAATATACCAAACTGCATCATCAGTGCATTTTTCAGTAACCCTATCTTTTACATACCATATGGCAAACAATCTATCTCCTGAAGTATCATCTACCTGACTAGACGTAGCAAAGTGTCCATGTTGTTTGCCTTTCTGATTGCCCTAGTTCTTCTAGTAGTCCTTGGCAATATGCCCATACTTCCCACAGTAATGGCAATCATTATCCTTGTTTGGATTGTCAGATGGACGTTGTTGTTGCCAGGAGCCTCTAACTCTAGGGCTAGATCTCCCCCTGCCTCTAAAGTTTCCACCACCTCTTGCATTCGATACCTGCTGGTTGTTATTGCCATAGGATGCATTCTACTGGCCTCCTTTGCCAAATCCATAGCCTCTACCTCGGTTGCCACAGCCACGCTGATTCGAATAAAAAATTGCGTCCTTATTTTTAGAACTGCTTGACCCTGTAGCGAAGCCAAGTTTAATCTCCTCATGTATAAGCAATGTAACCAGCTCATTAAAATCAGGCATTTCAGCCCTCACAGACACACAAGTGTCAAACGACTTATACTCAGGCCCCAAGCCATTCAAAGTCACAGCAACCATATCTTCATCTTCAACCTGTGAACCAACAGATGCTAGCTGATCTGCAATGGTCTTAACCTCTGTGACATAATCCTATATAGATTTGCTCTTTCTCTCCATGTTGTTGAACTTCTGCTTCAACTGTATCTTCCTGGCACTTGTGGTTGTGCCATAGAACTTGACCAAAATGTCCCATGCATTCTTAGGAGAGTTGCAGTTCATTATCTGCATTACCATGGCACTTGAGATACATAAAGAGAGCCAGTGCAAGACTCTTCCAAGCTCAGTGTAATCGTCTCTGATTAGCCGTAGGTCAATCTGGGAGCTCAGGTTCAACTTCCGCTCCAGTCACCAACTCCCAGTAGCCTTTCCCTATTAAGAAATTCTCCATGTGGAACTTCCATATGGCATAATTGTTACTGTCAAGCTTTTCCCCCACTATCTGGGTTATGTTGTCAGTCCTCTCTACATTAGCCATATTGTACCAGACAATATTTAGTCACTGCCTGACTTCCTGCAAGCCAACAAGTATGATTGACCAAGTTCAATCCTCAACTATTTATGACAGTTTTCTGTAATTAATTGTAGTAAAAAACCAGGGTATTTCAACCCAATGACAGCTCAAAATAGTCCACAAACAAGTGGTCTAACCCGTAGGTATAACAGTCAATACATATGCAATGGAGTTGCTTTAGCTTAAACTCCAGCAACCTTACTGCCAGGGTAAATACGTATAGTCTGAAAACTGTAAACTGTGAGTAACCATCAGCAATTTCAAGGCCAAACTCAATGTGTATACATGTCATACATGTTCCAAACACTCCAGAATATCTACTAGTACATGTGGCAGTCCAAACATAAGCATACGATTACAAAACAGTGCATAACCAGCATAGTTGTCACACAACTTGTTCATAGATTGCAATCAGCAAATACTCAGTGAAGTCAAGCCTTTTTTTAGCTCCAAAATAGCTCAAAAACATGCCATACATCCACTTTAAAGTATCAAGGTCACTGCATGACCATATGGGCACCCATAGACAAGGTGTCTTCAATAGCCAGTGGCATACATTGCATTTACAGTTTGTATCCAGCTAAGACAATGTAAGTGCATTCAATTTTAGCTTCAGATTTTAGTTTTTAATCATGCTCAATGCCCGACTCAATGCTCCAAGCATTCCCAGATATATTCACAATAGCATACAGTTGTTAGAGATCAACAGTGTCATAGCATGCTTAAGTAGAAGATGATGCTTGCTGCCCACATTCAATGACAGTTTTCAACCTGTCAATGGCTTCCAGATCAGAATATTTCAGTCATAACAGATCATCTCCAACACATGAGAACATGTACATATGGCCTCCAAGAAAATGTCTAAGTCTTGTTGATGCTTTTAGGCATGACCAGGAGCTTTGGTAGCTCAAAGACGATCAAACGCAAGCTGTCCTTTCACTTTCCCAACAGTTCAGGATTGTTTTACATATCTGTATACTCTGATTCTAGCTCATAGTAGAGATCCTAACCAAGCAATAGCATCTTGTAGTGTTCAAGTACCTTCTAAAGTGTGCAAACATGCTTTATAGCACTTGGTAGATGATAAGTGGCTTGATTTCTAGCCAAATAGAGGTAGCCTTCTCACCTAGCGCAAACACGCTGACAGCCTGGGGAGTTCACAACAACAAGCTTCTTCACCAATGATGTTCAATGCCTTCTCCAAGATGTTCAATAGAGCCTTTGAAAGACTCCAACCAAGCCAGGAACAACTCTTGAGCAAGATCAAGACCAAATGAAAACAATGCATACCCTGTGTGAGCAATGGTGAGAAATGACAGGCAGCCCTCTTCTCTTTTCAACCTTGGTAGGTCTATCTTCATGTCTTCTTCCTGCATGCAGTCCACAGAGCCCAGTCATGGGTGCTCTGAAACCATGTTAGGATTTAGAGACAGAGAGAAGAGTGAAGAGCCGAGTGCTCTCTCCTTCTTGCATTATCTCATAGACCACACACATAACATAAGTGTATACAATAGTACTAAGGTCCGTAGGACCATTCACACTGGGTCTAAGACCACCAACTTATTTGATGTCCCACACTTTTGCTGATATAGCTAGACATAGCTAATGTCGGTCATACATACTGACATGAGAATAATGAGAGCTTGATATTCTAACATGTTTTCACACTGTCATTACTTGTGTCTCTTGACACACTGTAATCTGCTCTTCCACTGATAAAATATGAGAATTATGGAGTTGATTTGCTGCTAATCCTTGGTCATGACAATGAAGAAAAAAAGTTCTTAATGTAGATGCAAAGCAATATTCCTCTTGTTTCTCACTTGCAGTACATAGAAGTCTTGTTTGCATCACTTGTAGGTAATGTTGGAGTTGCCTACACCAAAGAGCAATCAGTGATCTTATCTGAAGACCTTGAAGATGCTCCAGACACTCTATTCAACATGCCAAAGAATGGGATGATACCTTTGCTTTAGGAGGACATGGACATGAAGAGTGAAGCTGCAAGAAAAGAGAAGAACAAGTACAAAATCAAAAAGAGCAAGCTAGACTACACCGACAAGAAGACCTACAATGAATTGAAGATCTATGTAAAAAGAAATGTTGAAAACTGCAAGGACCTCACGGTCCTTGACCCAAATTTTTACTGAATTTTTTAGCCTTGTATTGCCTAGCCCAAAATGCTCCTGTCATAAGCTTGTAAACTCCTCATGTAGCCTTGTACTACAACCTTTGTACACTTTGTGAGGCCTGTGTTCCAACCTCTGGATGTCCACCATGTTTGTGGTACCCACACTTAGCCTTTTCTGTGAGACAGTCTCTAGTGTTTTGCCATGTTTATGGTGTGCCCGTGGCTATCCACTAGGCTAGTTCCTTTTGTTGTTCTATACTACACACATAGTTTTAATAAACTAGTCTTGGGAGGGTTTGCCAACCTTTTCTTCCATGAAATGGCATATGATACCTCATTATTATTAATAATTATCTTCATAATGAGAGTCATTTTTGTAAGTAGATCTAGTTTTTTTTAAAATGTGCAACATAAATCAATTTTCTTTAGAATGTATATGCACATTAAAATAAACTAAGTAATGGGCACATCATGTCATGGTATGATTGTTAAGCTAGTGGTTGGTTTCCGCTTAGGGCAATCTACAAACAAGTGAGTGATTCCACACTCCGTGCACCTAAGGTTTGCCTTCTCTCGGTTAGCTGGCTCCCTCTCGGGGCAGAGTGAAGATATGTGGCCTAGGTGTTTGTATATCCAATAGGTAATCGGGTCTTGGGATTAATGACCCAAGCCTCTATCCCTACCTCTTTGTAATGCCATCACCGGCACTAGTCTATAATCTATAAGGATTGGGTTGCCATCTTCGTCATACGAGACGTAACGATTCACAAAGGCTTCCTCTTCACTTGGCTCCTCCATGTGTAGTGGACTAGAGCATCGCTGGGTGGATGGATTACAAAGGGTCCTTGTGGCCTAATTATACCTATGGGATTGATCTCCATCCTAAGAATGGTTGGTTTGGTATCATTAGGTGCCAGAAGAGCCAATGGGGCTCCCCTGCTAAAGAAGTTTGGCAGTCGGTTCCCTAGGTATAGTTGGTTGTAGGCTTGTGGGTATGGGATTCTCCTTGGGAGCCTGCAGTGCATGGCATCATGGTCGAACCTCCCGCAATTAGCACAAGGTCAAGACCTAGGGTCCTAACACTCGACTAAAAGGTGGTTTTTGCCACAATACATACACTGGATATGAGTCCATGTAGGTCTCCTTGCTAATTCCTGCAATCTAGTTAGCTCCATTTTCATCTCAGCCAGCTCTTGGCTCTTGGCTCTAAGTTCTAGACATATCCTCATCTCGATTTTTACTCCTGGAGCTTCACTCCTTTATTTGATCGTCCACTAGTATAGCTTCTTCAAAGACTCTGGCCAATGCATCTCTCTGCAAACTTATAGAGCTCTTAATTGTGGATTCCATTGATAAACACCATGGATACAACTCTTTCCATTGGTCGTTCATTGGCTGATCCTCTTCAAGAGACTCCACACATGAGTAATGTAGTCCCTAATGTCTTCCTTATCCCTCTTCTTGATGTTCATCAGTCTGACTATGAGGTTATCAAAATATCCCGCCTCAAAGAATCTCTTGATGAAGAGACTCTTGATGTTGTTGAAGTTGGTCTTATCCGTCGTGTCTAAGCTAGTATACCACGTTCTGCCCTTATTGCCTAGGCATAAGCCAAAAGCTTGCGTGCGTTGACCGAGGTCAGTAAGGCCATTTGCCTCGCAGACTTGCTCGAACTACTCTACAAAGCTATACAGGTCATCATTCACTAGGCTGATACTTATCTAGCTACTTCTTGAATGCGGGGATTTTCAACTGGCTCATGGAACCTTGATTGATTCCTAATCTTGCTAGCAAAATGAGGTTTCCAAAGCTACTCCACTCTGCTCTGCAGTGGTGTTTTCTAGGAGTTGCTTTGTGAGAAGCTCACTCAATGTAAGATCTGCTTCTAGCTCTCTCTCCATCTTTGTGTTTGGTCATGTTTGATTCCTATTGACTAGAGCTAGTATTTGATGGGCCTCTCACATCTCCATGTCTTGCTACAAGTTTCTAGCTCGTTGCTCTTGATTGTATACTACCATGCAATACAACATCTGTCACATCTCCATGATGGGCCTCTCACATCTCCATGTCTTGCTACAAGTTTCTAGCTCATTGCTCTTGATTGTATACTACCATGCACTGCAACACCTGTCATGCTAGTTTTCTCTCTTCCTCAAGGTCGAATATGATCTCTTGGGCTAGCCTACCTTGATGATCTACCTTTGCTTGTAGGTCATATTTCCCTATCATTTGTCGGATCTTAATTGGGAAATCCCTCATGTCTAGCTCATCATTTTTGAAGTTTGTGCATGTTCCTACCATGTTGACAGTTTCTTGGTCCACTAGGCTACCTATGAGGTTGAACAAGTCAGGGACAATTGTGGTTCCAAAGGCACTCGCTTCTTGCCTTTTTTGGTAGTTTCATGGTTCGAGGTTCTTTTTGGGGTCATCTCCTAATGGTGGGTTTGAATTTTTATTATCTCTAAGTGTGTTCCTTTTTATTGCAACCAATCCTCAACTTATATTCACTCATTGCGTGTGTGGTGTCTTTTCTGTGCACGGTACGAAATCAAGTTTTCAGCTTTCTTGAGTGTGCTTCAAGTGTTCATATTAGAATGGTGTGCAAATTCAAAGAAATAGTTATCACATTCACTTTGCTCTCTTTGTTGTGGCCTAGTTTTTCTCTAAGTGTGTTTATTGGCCACTCTTCGGTCTACAAGAATTTCTACTACGTCATCCTACTCGATTGGGCTACGGTTTATGCATTGATTGACAGGGTCAGCTAGTTGTGGTTTTTTTTTTGGATATAGCCTCGGCCTATTCTAAGTCGTCTAGTTATCAGCTTTGGCCAATTCTGGGCTTCATCCAATTTCATTCAATTCTCAGAATTGGACCCACCAAATTAGTCAGGTTGATTCTCTTTGGCCAATGGTTGATTTTTGGTGGGCCAATTTCGCAAATTGGACAATATAATTTCCTTGTCTGATTTTTAGTCATCCAAATCATCAAACAAGCCGATTTTCCCCAAGGCAATCGGTTGGGCTGATTGTTTGATTCTAGGAATCGGATAACAGGCCAATTCCACATGACGAGTTCACCAACAATGCATAAATTTGCTCGATTCAATCCAGGGTAGCAAGCATCTGCTATCAAACTTCACAAGAATGGTAAACAAAAGCCAAGGGTCAAGTCTAGCTTACCTGTGATGATGGAAATGCCTATATGTGAGGATCAAGGAGTTGACTCCCACGGTGCCTTGTCACAAAACTTGACTCTCTCTCTCTCTCTCTCTCTCTCTCTCTCTCTCTCTCTCTCTCTCTCTCTCTCTCTCTCTCTCTCTCTCTCTCTCTCTCTGTTGTGTTGAAAATGAGGCTTCCGTTCCCCTTCCTAGGGTCTTATACCCTTGCACCAACGCCAACACCCGAGGGTTGCCCCATGCTTGCTCTTGCTTTTTTGGTGGATTTTTGCCCCTTTTTTTCCCACTTTTTTCCCCTATTTTGGGTGTGTTTACAGCAGCAACCCTACAACCATATGCTTTGATTTCCAAATCCTAGGCTACTCTAAATGCAACAAAAATCACAACTAAAGTGCTAAAATGATTCCTCCTACTTCCCAAATCATTTAAAACACAAAATACTTACTTGCTTTGAAGATTAAACTCCCAAATATCCTACCTACAAAGAGCACCAGTTCGGGGATGAACCCTACTTCAACGCTCGATTTGAAGCACACAAGTGCTCAAGCTTGAATTCATTTGTCTTGGAAATAGAACCAAAATGTAGTGGAAGCTCACACTCAACCGTTAAGACCCATGGACCACTTATTGTTTCAAGTGTTTCAAGCAAGCACAAATGGTTGTCTCTCACCTCAACAACATGCCTTTGATCCTACAAGTGTAGTGAGCTTACATTGATACTTGATGGAGTAGCGCCCTCCCTCAAGCCCTCTGATACCTCCATGATTCAAGATGCAAGCTCAAGCATCCTCAATTCTCCACCTTGCTCCATCCTCCATAGCCGCATGTGGGAGATGAGAGAAGACAAGAAGAGAATAAGAGAGGAGAAGATGGAGAGCTTCTCTACCATAGTCCCTCACCCTCACTCACTCACTCCCTCACCCTCTCATACTCTCTCCCTCAAGCACAAGCACAAGCAAGCAAGAATAAGAGAAGACAAGAGGAGAAGAAGAGACCACTTTAGCCACACACTAAAGAATGAGCTTCTCTTTCACTTTTTGGGTTTGAAAAAAGTCGATTAACGATAGCCCAAGCAAAAATTACAAGCCCTAAAACTTTTGGGCACCCATCCCATTTTTACATGACCGGGCATCTTGCCAAGGTCCTCTTTTCCTATTCCTTTCTATTCCACCCTATCCCTTTACCTAGGCCCATCTAGATTCTACAATTTGCACAGGAGGGAGCCTGGCACTCTTTTACAAATATTTTAAGGGTGCCTTGCATTTAAGCATGCACCTTCAACCTTTTGCACTTGCCTTGGATTTTCGAGGGCTGACCTTACACCTCTTCATCGTTTCTTCTATTGTGTCCGTATTTTTTAGATTTTTCTTGTATTTTAGTGTGCCTTCTTTTTCGTTACCTTGCATTAGGGTTAACGGCCACTTGTAGAGATTTTGGGCTAGTGAACTAGAAGCCACCCCCATTCTTGGTCGTCTGAATGAAAAACCAACAAAGAGTGCAATCACTTGGCATCATCTAATCATTCCTCATGGAGGTTGCGAGCATATCTTTCTTGATTTCCTTAGTAGTTCTTAACATGGAGCATGCAAGTGAAGATTATAGCCTCTTGCTCAAAAGATGGCCTTGGTTGCAATAAGCACGAGCTAGTGACAATTGGGATTGTGAGACTGCTACTTGACTATTTGCCAAGATCACAACAAAATTCATGTGTATTTAAACAAGATTTTTCCTCCATCAATAGCCTACTATCTTGTAGTTGTAGAGACCGTCAACATGGTGGATGGCCTAGACAATGATGAGAAAGATGCATTCTTGGAAATTCATGGCCACTTGGAATCATTTTGGCTGGTGAATCTGCCCTATATCAGCCAACATCAACTGGATTTGCACTCCTCACTCAATCTTTCCCAAGAGCCAAAATCAACCCAAGAGCACAATCTTGATGACATAAACATTCAAAATTTGAACTCCACGGTAGAAGCAGCTCAAGCTACGGTTATAATTGGATGGCTATAGCTATTGGACTCTAAAATGTGAAATGTACTCAAGTAAGAAAGAGAATTGGAAGATCAAATGTAGAAAGTCACAAGAGTCAAGGAGGATACTCTAATCATAGTTTACATTGGCTTGGGAAAAACAAAGCCAATTAAAATTAGTGCTTACTTGTAGCCTAACTTTCATGACCAACTACTTACCCTCTTAACTAGATTCAAATATATTTTCACTTGGAATTACTTTGAAATGAAGTGAATAGATCCCTAACTATACCAATATTGAATTCCTCTCAAACTAAATGTTGTGGTAGTCTACATGATGCAGAGATATCGAATGAGTCTCCAAATGGCAATGCTAATGAAAGAAGAGCTTGACTGACTCATCCAAGTTGGCTTCATTACCCTTGTGGATTAGGTGGAGTGGATCTCACCCATTTTCATTATTCCCAAGAAAAATAAGAAGCTCAAAATTTGTGTAGATTATTGGAAGCTGAATGCTACAACAATTCTAGATCCATTCCTTGTTTAATATCTTGACAGCATTCTTGATGAGGTAGCTAGTCATGAGATGTACTCATTTTTTAATGGAATCAATGGTTACAACTCCAATCATCAGGCTTTCTCCATAGGAGATCAAGCTAAAACTGCTTAATAGCCTAGGCTATGTACATTTATATAGTAATGTGGTTTGTGCTAAAGAATACTCTTGCTTCTTTCAGCAAGATATGCAAAAAATATTCAAGCCCTACCTAGAAAACTTCATGTAGGTCTTATTAGATGACTTCAGTGTTTTTGGAATACTCCCACTTCACTTGCATCATCTTTAGCTATATTTCACCAAATGATAAGAAGTCAATCCAAGTCTAAATTCCATGAAATGTGTCTTTGTAGTGAAAGGTGGTGTCTTGTTGGGTCACATAATTTTTGGCAATGGCATTGCCATGGACCCCAACAAGGTAGCTACCATCATGTAGGCCCCCCATTCTTGACTCCTCAACTATAATGCTATGATTTCTAGGGTGAGTCCGATGGTGTGGAAGCCACTTTTTCCTTCTAGCCCATGTAGCTATTCCCCTCAATCAACTTGTGCACACTCTCAAGGTAGCTTTCCATTAGAATGAGGTAGCAAACCTTGCATTCTAACTACTCTTGTCCAAGGTCCCAATACTAATTATATCATATTGGAGAAGGCCCATCCATGTATTTGTAAATGTCTCCAATAGGGCAATAGTCAGTGTGCTTATGCAATGGGATGCAAACCACTGGCTCCACCCCATTTTCTACATCAGGAACTATTGATAAGAATTACTCTATGATAGAAAGAGAATGCCTTGGAATGATATATTATGTCAAGAAATTCCATCACTTCTTGCATGGCCATTCTTTTGTCTTCTGTTGAGTGTTGAAATGACTTGTTTTTTGGCTGAATTTTGTTGTTTTTGAGAGCTGAATGGTTGATTTTATGAGATGATTGATTGGTTTGGAAGTGGTTTGAGAGTGTTTTGGATGATATTGATTGTGTTTTGGAAGTTCATGATGTTTATCAGTGGAGATATGTGGTTCTCTGATGTTCTGATAGGTTTTGATTGGTTCTGTATACCTTCTGTTTTGTTCTGTTTTGGTCTGTTTTGTTCTGATTGTCTTCTGTAATGAGGGATAGAGTATTGATTGATGAAGATTGAGATCTTGTGAAATCTTATTGAATGGTTTGTGAGAGTTTGGAATGGTTTGAGGATGAGTTATGTGGTTTTGATGACCTTCTGTAGGTCTTCTGTAGAGCCTCTGTCTCTGTTCTGTTCTGTTCTGTTCTGTTCTGTACTGTAGCTGTTCTAGTACTATTCTGTGACTGTTTTGTATGCTTCTGTATGTGTTCTGATGGATGAGAGTGTAGCTTGGGAAAGTTTTCTAGCCTTGGAAAGAGGTGAATACAAGTGCAAAAGAGCTGAAAGAAGTGAATGAAGTAGCTGCTGAAGACTCAAGTGAAGACTAGAGTGAAGTGACAGTAGTGAGCTATGAAAAGACACTGTAGTGGCTCTGGTGACTCTTCATATCAGACATACCTCTTGGGAGGGGTATCCACGACCTAAGAAGGATTATTGAGAGTGATTTTTGAGAGATTGTAGTGAGGATATGATGTATTATTGATAGAGAGAGAGAGAGAGAGAGAGAGAGTCAGAGATAGCCAATTCTACTGAAATAAAGTGATTGTATATGAGAGATTGAGAGGGAAGACTATGAAGATATTGAAGATGAATACTATGTGATGTATTTCCATTCAAAGATGTTGTATTCCTTTGCTTTCTTTGTTCTATTGATGGATTTTGTGAAGATATTGAAGAATATGGTTGATTCTATCAAATCCGTGGGAGATCTACATGATGTTGTATGAAGATTTGTTGTGCCTGGTGTTCTTTTCTTCATTGTGATCATATGAAACATAATAAACAAGCTTGTTGATGTTACAAGATAGATTTTCTTGCAAGAGAATTCCTTTTTCCTTGGTGTTCCTCTTGGGGCTCCATGTTTTTGGTGCGCAGCCGGGGAATCTTGCCATCAACAAGCACCAGAAGAGGTTGAAAATGAAGGAAATGGCATTGCCAAGAAGAGAAGAATTCAATGGATGTTTGTAAAGTTCCTTCTTCCACTGAAGAGTTGGAATTTCTCATAATCAAAGCCACTTTCCACAAGAAGTTCATCCCACAATGGCGGAAACACATCACCATCATGATGCATGCTCTATGTGGTGGACAGTTTCCTCTTCCTGTTGAAGCAGTAGAAACTTGCATCTTGGTGGCAAACTGTTTGGAAATAAACTGAAGAGCAGAAACAGAGAGAATGACCATCCATGGAAGATTTGGCATTCATTGAGAAGTTTCCAGACAACATCAAGTGGGAGATTGTGAAGAAGCTTCAGGAGTCTTGGTCTATAGAGGTTCACAAAGACAAGAAGGAAAAGAGTTGGAATTTGTTCGTGGATGCTCAACAGCAAGATACATGGGATGCTTGGTGTACTGATAATCTTCTGTTTGTTCAATTGGCAACCCACTGGAAGTTGGTAGACAGAGTGTTTTTCACAACATACACTGTTGAAACCATCAGAAGCTGGCATTACTATGATGATGGCACCACCACAATGCTCAGACGTATGCATTTTGACACCTTCAGAACCGAATACCTTCCTCTGTGCAGTGGAATGAAAGAAGAATTCAGGGACATTAAAAAGAAAGAAGTAGAAGAAATGTTGGCAAGAGAGTCCTCCAGAGACTGAAGCCTTCTGTTAACCCTCTGTGGAGCACTAACAACATAGTGGAGCCAACCCCTTGATGAATGACGCAATAAAGAGGCAAGCGTTAGAATGAGTCCAGAGGTACGTGAGAAGAGAGAAAGCAAAAATCAAGGCTGAGAACGAGCTCGCAGCAGAAGCCGCCTTTGACGCCCTTGCGGAACTCTTTACAGAAGTCCCAATGGCACATCAAGCCCTTCCTCCTCTTGCTGGAGGTCCACTTCCAAGCCAGATCCGTCCTGGAAATATTGATGACAGGCCAGCGAATGTAGTTCCATTGCCAGTTTTTAAGGGAGAGTACAATGAAGACCCCGATCTTCATGTAGCAGAGTTTATGGTAGCATGTGTGGCTAACAATGCCAGAACCCCTGAGCATTGGTTAGCAATATTCCCCGCCACTTTCAAGGGCGCGGCGTTTCAGTGGTATGAGAGACAAGCAGCAGGAACTTTTGGCACATGGGACGACCTGAAGTTGGCCTTCCTCACTAAATTTAGGCGTGAAGGTTTTGAAGAGCGGATGCAAGAGGAATTTATGAACCTAAGTCAGTCTTCTAGAGAAAGAGTAGAAGCGTATGTCTCACGAATGGAATCCATCCTGAAGAGATGGACTAACCATAATCTAGATGATGGCATTCAGAAGGGGGTGTTTCTCAGAGGATTACAACCAGAAGTCCATAAGTTTGTGGAGCTGCAAAGACCAGCCACACTGCAAGTTGCAACAGAAGGTGCAAGACTGTATGATGAAGTGGAAGCTAGATTAGCGATGAATCCAGGAAGAGGAGTCCTACCTCCTCTGATGCCAGGAATGATGTACTCACCAAATGTAGTCCCAGGGACTGTTCCCTACCCCTACCAACAGATGCCCCCAGTATCACAGTACAATGCACCAAATCCACAGTGGCCACAATCCATGCCTCAAATGATGGTTCAACCACAACAACAATGGTCCCAACCAATTTCCTCGATGCCAAATCAGCAGCAACAGTGGAACCCTACCAACTGGAGCCAACAGTCAACAGTTCAAACAGGAGCTCTAAATCAGAATCAGAATAGAGACCCCTCTGTACCAGCCCAACCAGTTTATGCAGTGATTACAGAGACTCCTCAAAACCCTCCTGCCAGTGCCTCAGGAGGAGAAAGCTTGAAGGATTACTTATCCAACTCAGTTACCAACATCAAAAAGGAGTTGATGGATGTGATTACAGAGCAGCTACAGACGCTGAAAGTGAATACCGCTAGCATATCCAACGTTGCAGGAGCAGGAAGAGATGTGATGCGGTCAAATACTTGGTGTGGTAAGTGTCATCAAGCAGGCCATTTAGCCACCGAATGTACACGCAAACCAACCATCCCTGGAGCTTTCTGTTCCTACTGTTTGCGGAAGAACCATACAGAGGACATTTGCTCTCTAAAGGAGATGCAAGATAGGAGAAGGAAGGAAGAAGATGCAAGATTCAACTTGCTGGAATCCAAAATGACAACACAGGATATTGGACCCAAGCCTAGAGAGTTTGGTCCTAATTTCGGACCCAGAAGATTTCCCTCTCAAAGTTACAGAGGAAGACAGTCTGGCGGTGGTCAGAGATCAGAAGTGGAGTGTTATAGATGTGGAGAAAAGGGGCACATCTCACCAAATTGTCCAAATCCTAGAAGGTTAGTGGATTACAAGCCCTTATGCAGTCGATGCAAAGGAGAAGGCCACACTGCAAAAGACTGTCCAAGCCCAACCCAGTGAAAAACAGTGTTACTGATAGTCCGGCCAAGGCCCAAGAGCCTACCTCCAATTTAGTAGAATTGGAAATTGCTGCCATCACGCGTGCAAAGAAGAAGGAACCACCTATCCAAAAAGAAAATAATCCTCCTGCCAGAACAGTGCCGTACAGAGCCCTACAGTGCCACAGAGCCCTACAGTGCCGTACAGAGCCCTACAGTGCCACAGAGCCCTACAGTGCCACAGAGAGCCTGCCAGAGGTCCAGGAGACAGAAGAGGGGGAAGTGCCACAAGTGGCAGAAGAAGTTCCTGTAATTCCTCTGTTGGAAGAAAGAGGGAAAATGAAAATGGGTGTTGCCCCATTCCCTAACCGGTTAGAGAAGCCAGTGGATCCTATTAAGGAATACGATCTAGTCAGAGATCTAGATACCTTTAAACCAAACCTTACATTCTGACAATTATTGATGTTGTCTCCCAGTTGCCGAAAAAGGTTTAAAAGTATACTGACAAGAAGACGTGGCTTAAGGATTGCTCCCTCAACAGCAACAAAGTCCAACAAGGCTCCAGAGCCTGTAAAAGAAGTGGATGTGGCTAACGCTTTCCTAGATCCGGGTACTCCAGAGACTGGCGTGTGGATAGAAGGCTGTTTTATTGCAAATGCACTGATTGATGGTGGTTCATCAGTGAACATTATGACGGATGTGACAATGAAGGATCTAGGCCTACGAGGTGTGCAACCCACCCAATGGCTCATCAGACTGGAGGATCAGAGTAGAATCAAGCCTTTGGGCATTCTCCCATATGTGAAGACTACAGTGGCTGGAAAAGATTATTGGCTAACCTATCTGGTGGTGAAGCCAAACTCTTATGGTACATCCTATCCTCTGTTACTTGGCAAACCATGGCTTTTTGAAGCCCGAGCAAGGATGGATTGGTTCAAAGGAACCTTGACCTTGGGTAGAGGACCCAACAAAGTGGTGCTGAAACTGTATGGTTCTCAAAAAGGACATGGATCCACCTCCTTGGAATTATCTTCTAACTCCCCTAACGAGGCTACAGATGGAACATCAGCAGACGAAGATGCTGTCAAACAGATCCTTCCCAAGAAAACAGTGGCACGTTCCTTAACAGTGGATACTGTAAGCCGACTTCCAAAAGATGCAAAGTCATTATCAATGGGTGAATACTTCCTGCTTGAACCAGGAATGACTTTTGAAATCACTTCTGACAGTGAGATAGAAGCATGGATGTACTGCTCTCCCTGTTACATGGCCATAGCAGAAGCCGAGACAGAGGCAGAAGATGAAATAGAAAACCTGTTCTTCTCTTACAGAACTCCTATAGAGACAGAGACAGAGACAGAAGCAGAGACAGAAGCAGAAGCAGAAGCAGAAGCAGAGACAGAGACAGAAGAGGATGAATATGATATTGACGAAGAAGGTTATGAAAGTGAAACGGAAGAGTCTATCCCACCTAAAGAGGATACATTTGAAGAAGAAGTTCCAGAAGCATCAGAAGCAGACGAGCTCATGCTATGGGACAGAATGGCAATGGTACCATTTGGTCTGGTAAATGGATCTTCTCGTATGCAAAATCTTTATAAGAAATGGATTAAGAAGAATAAGCCGTCTTTCAGCAGTGGCTCATGCCATCCTAACCCATCTTTGCCAAGAAAAGATGATGATGATGCACCATGCCAACAAGCACCAGTCCCACAAACCCAACAGGCATCAGAGGGTCCCTGTTATGTGACGTTCCTGGATGTGTCATCTTCAGAAGAGGAGTCTTCAAGCCAAGAGGTAATTAATTTTGAAACCAAACCCGAAACGGCTCTAATCCCATTCCAACATCTCAAGGAGCAAATTAAGTCTCCACCAAAAGAAGAAGTTGGTTCTAGTGGGACATCAAAAGAGGACACCACTCCCTTGAAGGAGTCGGATTTGTATCCAGAAGCAGTCCGTGGGACCTTCATCCGTGAAGTAGAAGGTGAAAGGCAGTTAACTTTTGTGGATGCAGAAGGCACTGAATGCCACTTGAAGGTGGGTAGCAGCCTCCCAGAAGAGGAGTTGTCAACCTTGTACAACTTGTTGAAAGAAAATTTGGACGTGTTTGCGTGGTCCTACAAAAACCTAAAGGGGATTGATCCCACAATATGTCAACATCATATTGACTTGGAGCCTGATGCCAAGCCAGTACGGCAACGACACAGGCGAATGAACCCGAATTATTCCACATTGGTGAAAGCGGAGCTGCTGAAGCTTCTGGAAGCGGAGTTCATCTATCCAGTGGCAAATAGTGAATGGGTTTCACCCATCATGGTTGTACCCAAGAAGAATGGCAAATTGCGAATATGTGTGGATTTCTGCAAGCTCAATTCCAAGACAAAGAAGGATCACTTTCCTATCCCTTTCACAAACCAATTGTTGGACACAGTGGCAGGACATGAGCTTTATTCCCTTCTGGATGGATTCAGCGGATACAACCAAGTCCAAATCGCAGAAGAAGACCAGTCCAAAACAACCTTCACCACAGAATGGGGGACCTATGCTTACCGAGTGATGCCATTTGGGCTCTGTGATGCCCCTGCTACTTTCCAGCGAGTCATGATGGCTGCATTCCAAAATCATCTGCATGACTTTATTGAGGTATATTTGGATGACTTCTGTGTCTACAGTTTGATCCGTGAACATTGGGAACACTTGGAACAATGCTTTGACCGATGCCGGGAGTATGGGATTTCCCTCAACCCCGACAAATGCATCTTTGGGGTCTCTTCTGGAGTTCTGTTGGGCCACATTGTCTCTGCACAAGGGATATCAACAGACCCTGCAAAGATCGAAAAGATCGCAGCTCTGACAGCACCTACCAACCTCAAACAATTGAGGGGATTCCTAGGCCATGTGGGTTACTACAGAAGGTTCATAGCCCATTTTGCAACAAAGGCAACCTCCTTGCACAAGCTTCTGAGGAAAGATGCAGAGTTTACTTGGACGGAAGAATGTGACACAGCCTTCACCACTTTGAAGCAGTGTCTGATTGAGGCACCCATTTTGCAACCTCCTGATTAGACGAAAGAGTTCCATGTACACACTGATGCATCTATTGAAGGCTTAGGTGCAGTTCTCTGCCAAAAGGGCTCCTCTAAGCTAGATCAACCCATCTATTATGCAAGCCGAAAAGTCACTGATAGAGAACAGAACTACACAGTGACAGAGCTGGAGTGCTTGGCAATGGTGTTTGCCCTAGAGAAGTTCCGCCATTACCTCCTGTCCACCCACTTTAAGTTTTATGTGGATCATGAGGCCATGTCCTTCCTGATGAACAAAGCGGATGTGAAAGGACGAATGATGAGATGGCTCCTTCTATTCCAGGAGTTTGACTTTGAGGTGATTACTAAGCCTGGTCGTTCCCATGTTTTGGCTGATCATCTGTCGCGTATCCCACAAACTGTAGACGAGGAGCAGGATGATCCAGACCTCCCTGATGCTTCCTTATTCTTGGTAGAAACTGTAACTCCCTGGTATGCAGACATTGCCAATCTGCTGGCAACCCAACAGTATCCTCCTGGTATCTCTAGTCGGGAAAGGAAGAAGCTCATGCTAGAATCAGCCCCCTACACCTTGCTAGGCGGTGCACTGTACAAGAAAGGCAAAGATGAAGTGCTCAGAAGATGTGTTGCAGGAGATGAGATTGGGATTGTTTTGAAGGCTTGCCATGACGAGCCATGTGGAGGTCACTTTGCAGGAGAAGCTACAGCCAGGAAGGCTTTGCTAGCAGGTTACTGGTGGCCTACCATTCATAAGGATGCATATGATTACTGTAAAAGATGTGATGCTTGTCAGAGAATGGGGAAACCCACAAAGACAAGTGCCATGCCACTGCAACCTATCCTTTCCTTAAAGCCGTTTGAGAAGTGGGGCATTGACTTCGTAGGCCCAATCGACCCTCCCACCAGAAGGAAACAGAACAGATACATCCTCGTATGTACGGATTATGTTACAAAGTGGTGTGAAGCTAAAGCCCTAAAGCGGGACGATGGTAACAACATGCCCTTGTTCATGTATGAGAATATCATCACCCGTTTTGGCAATCCCCTAGAGCTGGTAAGTGACAGAGGTACTCATTTCATTAATAAAGTCATGGAAGAGTTGACAGAGTTGTATAAGATCCGCCATCGCAAGTCCACTCCTTATTACCCCAGAGCCAACGGCCAAGTCAAAGTCACGAATCGCATCCTTTGCTCGATTCTGACAAGAACGATTGCCACACATCATCGTGATTGGGATGATCAACTTACAGAGGCCCTCTGGGCATACAGAACCTCCCATAAAGCGGCAACAGGACAGACACCATTCTAGCTGGTATATGGTACAGAAGCTGTTTTCCCTGTTGAACTGGAATTACCCTCTTTGAGAGTGGCTATCAAAGAGCGTTTGGGGGACGATGATTCACTACAACGCCGTCTCCTACACCTGGAGTGTTTGGACGAAACTCGCAGGATGGCTCTACAGTGCATGGAAGCCACACAAGCTCGACGCAAGGCTTACCATGACAGCTTCATCAAGCACAAGGAGTTCAAAGAAGGTGATTTGGTCCTAGCCTATGATTCACGATTTGGCAAGTTTCCTGGCAAGCTCCAACAACGGTGGATGGGCCCATATAAGGTACTTGCCGTCAACCCTAATGGCTCTGTCCAAGTGCAGACCGTTGATGCCTCTGATGATCCCTTTCTGATCAATGGATATCGCCTGAAGAAGTACTTCCCTCCTTGGAGATCTTGACAATCACGGTCACTTGATCCTTTCCCTTGTTGGCGCGGCACTGTACTTCTTATGATGCTACTTCTGATAGCCGTTCTTCAGCTACTCCTGATGAGGTGGACGCAACCCTCTATCCCCTCAACCCTACCTTCCAGCCTTGATCTCTTATCCTCTATTTTCCACCAACGACAGTGGCGAGGTTGGTTCTGACAAATGGTATTTCTACCATTCCCTTGCTCAATTCGAAGAGAAAAAAAAAAGAAAAAAAACCAAAAAAAAGAAAAAAAAAACATATCGGTCATGGGAGAAAAGGACTTAGGTCCCTATCATGCCGACCTATTCTTTGAGAAAAGGTGGAAACACCCTCGGGAATAGGGGAAAACAAAGAAAAAAAGAAAGAAAGAAAAAAAAAACAAGATAAGAGAAAAAATCTGTTATGGAAAAAAAGGAAGCAATTCCCTGTCATAGCAGGCTTCGTTCCAAGAAAAGGTGATAAACACCCTTGGGCAAGAAGCTGGCTGTGGAAAAGGTGGCAACACCCAGCAGTCCAGAAAGTGGATTCATCAATTGATATTTCCAAGATCCAGTTCCGAAGCTACCTCCCTTGGTATGCTGTGTCCTGGGTCTCTCTGCAACGCGTCTACCTGTCCTCTAGCAGATGACATGTCCTATCCAACACAATGTTCGATTTGTTGGCTACCTCCCTGGGTACGCCTCTTCAACAACTGACGACGCGATCTTCATCGACAAACAATCGAGTGACGTGAGCTTTCATCCTAACCGGATGGGGACGTGAGTATGGGTTGCCCTCTGTAACTATCCACAGAGAGTGAGACAGAGGGTGGGCCGAGAGACCAGTCTTTTCCCTTCAAATCAAATGAGAGGTGAGTAGTGTGAACGAAGTGTTGCACGCACGGGATGGGCCTCTCAATGCACAAAGCACAATTTGTTTATGTGCACTGCACCATAAGGCTCCCTGGCCTTCCTTCTCGCACCGTATGCCGGCACAGGGCGGGATGCACCATTGCACCATCCAATGCGCACAAGGCATACAACCTTTGCACAAGTGACTGTGAGGATTACATCAATGGGTTTTAGGAAAAGGCTGCCTTCCTGTATCTATCAACAGAGCGTGAGACAAAGGGTGGGCTGAGTGTGACTAGAGTTTCTTCATTCAATTACAGAAAGGTGAGAATGAGGGACGTTACGACACTTGGAGTCAGGTATGTTCTCGTTTCCCTATGCACCCATGGGATGGGTCTTTGCCGTCATCACAAGACACATCACCCTGTTCTGTACACTGAACTGTAAGGCTCCCTTGCCTTCCTTCTTGCACTTATGCCAGACGGGTTGGACGCACTAATGCACCATCAACTGTGCACCCTGGCATACTCTCCCTCTGTACCATTCCCCTGTTGATTCATAAACCGGGTATGAGATATGGGTTTCAATCCTTATTCCTCGAGTGATATTAGTTATGGGGCGAGTGACAGTTCTTTCATTCCCTATGAGCGATTGTGAGTTGAGTGCAACATCCCTCATCATCGACAAATTTCCTGCGATTCCTTCAACCAGCTACCTCCCTGGATGTTGTTGCATGGTCCTTGCCATGAAGGACATGTGCCGAGAAGATGCCTTGGTACCTCTAGTAGCCGACAACGACACAGAAAGTGCCCTTGACAATCAACCTTGATCCTCAACAACATGGGCCAAGTTTTTCTAACCCTACACCTTCTGTTTCTCAGTGACGTTCATGTTTTAAGTGTGGGGAAGTTAGTGGATGGTCTGTGGCGTGGTCCTAGGTCCCTATTGCTCGGTTAACCCTATCCGTTAAGGTCTTAAGTGTGGGGACGCGTCCCTGCGCGTTTACATTTTCTACCCCTCTGCATATGCCTCAACCTGCTAATGCATCTATGCCATGACTTGTTGTTACCCTGATAGGGTCCCTTCCCACCCATTCGTTCATTTTCCACCTATCCTTGAGGCTGTTCCCTTGCAGTTTTCCTTCATTCCCTGCTTTTGAGGTCCTGCTATGTGAACGTACCCTACGTTCACCGAAGTCCAAATCCAACCTTATAGCCCTATTCCTCTCTTTGAACTGACCATTTTTCCTTTTTACCTACCCCTGTTCAGGTGCACGGTTTTTGAGTTATTAATTTTTGAAGCATTTTGTGCAAATTAGCCGGTTTTCCATGTGAACGTGCTTTACTTGCTTCAGAACCGTGATCTGACATCATAGCCCTCACAACCACTTTTCCCTGACAATTTTCCTTTTTACTCCGAGTCATTCCGATACACGGTTTGTCCATTATTAATTTTCCGGTTTTTTACGACTTTTTCATGCGTCTTTTTTACATTTTTCCATGTGAACCTGCCTTGTTTGCATCAGAATTCCAATTTGATTTGACTGCCGTGTCTCCCGTGTCCCCCACCTTTTTCCTTTTTCCTCCCCCCTCTTTTGACTTCCGGATTTTTACTTATTAATTTTTCAATGAGTTTTCGGGTGTATTTTTGGAGTTTTTCGCATGTGAACCCCTCCTACTTCCACCGGAACTGCGGTTTAACATGACATCCTTGTGCCATCTGTTCCTACGGACATTTTTCCTTTTTACTACGTGTCATTCCGGTGAACGGTTCGTCCGATATTAATTTCTGATCCCATCTTCGGGTTTGTTTTTTGGATTTTTCCCACGTGAACGCATCTTATCTCCATTGGAATTATGTTTTGATGTGATAGGATTGTCGGGCACGTCTTTCTGCACGGTTTTCCTTTTTCCTGCACTTTGTTCCGATGCACGGATCTTCCGATATTAATTTTTAATTGTGTTTTTTGGTTCGTTTTTCGTGTTTTTTGCACGTGACCGCCCTTTAGCCCTCCCGGAACCTCCGTCGCATATTTTTCCTGTCTTCCCCCTGCCGTCCTGCCCACTTTTTGTTTTTATGATATTTTGTTTTGACGGCCGACTTGGGAGATATTAATTTTTCTTCATTTTTTGTATTTTTGCTCGCTCCGTCCCGCGCATGAACGTGCCTTTTTCGATTTTACGCATCTTAACGCGCCCCGGTCGTGTCTACGTGCTCCGTCCCCGTATCCGGACGCCTTTTCACTCCCAGCCCCGCAAATTTTTTTACCCCCGCCCCGCGCATGCGCGCGGGACAGGGGCGTCTCACCTCTCTTTTTTTTTCCTTTTCTTTTTTTTAATTAATTAATTAATTTATTTATTTATTTATTTATTTTTAAATTTTTTTACCCACCCCTTCCCCCAACAGACACCCTCTCCCCCCCCGAATTCCAACTACCCCCTCTCTCTCTCTCTTTCCTCTCTTTTCTCTCTCTTCTTCTTCATCTCCCCTCTTTCTCTCTCCCCGACTCTCCCCTCCATCCCCTCCCTTCTTCCCTCCCTCCTTCTGCCTCCTCCTTCAACCCTCCCTCTCCCCTCCATCCCCTTCCTTCTTCCCTCCCTCCTTCTGCCTCCTCCTTCCACCCTCCCTCTCCCCTCCATCCCCTGCCTTCTTCCCCTTCCTCCTTCCTCCTCCCGCCTTCCCCCGCCTTTCCTTCCACCCCTTCCCTTTCCTCCTCCCGCCTTCCCCCGCCTTTCCTTCCCTTCCCCTTCCTCTTTCCTCCTCCCGCCTCCCCCCCGCTGGCGCCCTTCCACCCTCCCTCCTTCCACCTCCTCCTCCTCCTCCTCCTTCGCCCTTCCGCCCGCTTTTCCTCCCTCCACGCCACGTCCCGTCGCCGCCTAGTCGCTCGCCGCCGCCGCCGAGCACCGTCGACTCCGCCCCTGCGTCGCCGCCGTCGCCGCCCCTCTTCTCCTCCTCCTCCTCCCCCTTCCCTTTTCCTGCAGGTCAGTTAGTTTTTTTTCTTTTTTTCTTTTTTTCTTCTTCTTTTTTTTTCCCTTTAATTAATGTTAATTAATTAACCCTAACCTAGTTAATTAATCCCACCCCCTAACTAATTAACCTAACCCACCCCACTAACCCAACCTAGGTTAGTTAACCCCTAACCCACCCCACTAACCCAACCTAGGTTAGTTAACCCCTAACCCACCCAACTAACCCAACCTAGGTTAGTTAACCCTTACCCCACTCAACTAACCTACCCTAGGCTAGTTAACCCTTAACCTAGTCAACTAACCCTAGTTTGGTTAGACTAACCCTAACCTAGTTAACTAATCCCACCCACTGGTTAGTTAACCCTAACTTAGTCATCTAACCCTAGCTTAGTTACACTAGCCTCATTTAGGTTAGTCTCCACTGACTTGCTTACCTGACTTATCTGACTTCACCCAGACTAACTTAGTTCCATTTGATTAACCTGACTTGACTTAGTTTGACTTACATGATTTACACAGACTACCAGGACTTAGCTGACTTAATTTGATCTTACTTACCAGACTAAGCTGATTTTTCTGATTTAACTGATTTAATTAATTTATAAATTAATGTCCACCTCATAAAATTTCAGAAAAATTTCTAAAAATTCCCTTCGCTTTTTGCCCATTTTTGGAAAATTGTCAGCTGGAAATTTTCACCCCTCAAAATTTCTGAAAATTCAATATTTCCCAATTTATCCCAAAATTACAAATAAATGTCAAAAATTCATTTAAAATTAGTAAAAAAATCTTTAAAAAATTCTAAAAATTTCTAAAAATTTCCACCCACCCCCCTTGACCTTTTTCCCTTCATTTTTCACTTTAAAATATTTTCATACATGGCACCCATATTTCAAAAAAACAAACAAAAAAACAAACAAAAAAAAAACAAATGAAAAAAATATGACCAACACACAACACTTCACCCTAAAACTCTCCATCTTATTTTCATACACTAAATTGTGGATATTTCCTACCTAGCTGAATTTTTCTTTTTCCTTCATCCCCTATCCATTTGTAATTATTCTTCCTTTTGAAAAAAAAAAACACCAACATAAAACACAACACCTACAATTTATTCAAAAACAAAAAAAATTTAAACAAAAAATTTCCAGACCCACACATATAATTCCAATCCCCACACCTAATACTCCCTAAAATACCAACCACACACAATAAACTTAACAAAACAAAAACAAAAACAAACTCAAAACTATCCTAATACATCATCACATAAATTAACAATCATACTCAAACTCAACACATCCACTAAGGTGTTGTCTTTGTTGTTTCGTCAGTGGTCTTTACTTTTCTTTTACTGGATTCACTTCTTTTGGGGGACTCTTCCGTGCGCATTTAAGCCATTACACACACACCCCTTCCAGGTATTTATTTTATGTGCTTTATTTATTTTCATTTCTCCCTTAATCATAAATTAATTATTAAAATAAACTATTTATTCACCCACAGTTTCCACGCGTATTCGCGCTAAACACACCATATTTTTTAATTAAAATAAACCCGCCGTTCACTTAGCACGCGCTACGTGCGCTACAGAGGCACTTTAATTTTTAATTAAAATGAACCAGCCGTCACAAGAGCACGCGCTGGCAAAAAAGCGCTCCACATCACCTTAATTTGTAATCAATGAACTTGCATTTAGAGACCCCGTCTGGGTATCGCAGTCCGGGATTCGAATTAAAGCACCGTTTTCACCTAATAATTGGTAATTCCATTTATAATAAGGAACCGCCGTTTTCTTGCTAAGGTTTATCACTTAATAAAAATTCACCCATTTCTTAATAATTTCTTAAAATAAACCCTTCATTAAATTAATTTTCCCCTCACGGCACTTAATTCCCCTTTTTAACGAACCCGTTTCGTGGGATGTGTATGCGCAGTCATTAGAGTTCTTTCCATGGTCCAGTACTGGTTTATCAACGATGTAGTCTTGATATGTGTCGGATGTGGTGATGTTTTGGTTTACTGTCTTTGATATGGTTAAGGGTACGGTGTGTAGTTTTTTCTTTTATTGCCTGATACGGGGTTCTGGGTGTTTGTCTTATGCATAGCATGAAGCTTTCGGTCGCATATGTCTCAAGGTCATGTCGAATTTTTTCTAGGCTGTGGTTTGCTTGGGGTTAGTTGGTCGAGTCACGTTTTATTGTTTTGGTTGTTCTCTTATCCTTGGTTTTTTTTGTCTGTTGCTTTGCAGGCATTCTCCTTGATTGTCTGTGTTTGTGGTGTGTGTGTAACCATCTGAATGGCGCCTTCTCACGCTCCTCCCCCTATCCAGTACGTCCCACTAGTTAGTAGGGATTACTCTTCCCTACTCACTTTTGAGCCTCTTATGAAGGCGGGACTCGCTGCTTTTGTGGCTACTTCCTTTCCATTGCTTCCAGAGGATCCGTCGTTATGTGATGCGTTTCTCGCCTCCTACAGCAAGAAGACAGGACTAGTCCAGGGAATTTCTATGACTTTGACACCTCGCGGCCTAGGGAAGGCTCTCTCTCTTCCCTCCAAAGGTGAACCTTTTGTTACCACTCGTCAGCTTTTCTCTAATGAAGAGATTCTGAAGCTGTTGCAAAAGCAGACACGGGAAATGCTGGATGTAAAGAAGGTGATCAACTCTTCAGGAGTTTCCTTTTCCATGATCACTGATCCCGTATGGAAGATGGTCTGTCAGTTTCTCCAGGACAGGTTTATGCCTGCCAAAACGCCATCCCAGTATTTGTCCAATGAGCTTTTCACAGCTTCCAGGATGGTGTTGAAAGGAGTTTCTATTGATTGGAGCACTTACCTCCTCACTAAAATGGATCAACATTTCGTCAAAGTCACCAGGGGTAATGTTACCAATGTCACATATGGATCATCCTTGTCTGCCTTCTTGACCTATTCCGGTTTACAGAAGATTGTGCCTCCACCTCCTCCATCAGATCCAGTACCTCCTCCTCCACCTTTCGATGAGTCAGAACCTATTGACATAGAGGATGATGATTCTCCGCCTCCCCTGGTCATACAACGCAAACGCTTGAAGCGGGTAGCGGATAAAGCTCCTTTAGTACTTCCTTCAGTGCCCATCCCTGCTACCTCTAGCAGTGAACTCCCTGGGTATCTCACTTGTAATAACCTGTTCAGAGCACATCGCGAAGGATCATTGGACATATCAGTTCCCTCCCTGAACAGTCTAGTCTCAGGAGATGCAATTCCTTTCCTCTATAAAGATATTCAAAGTTCCATTGAATTGTCAGTGACAGCCTGTGTTCAATAGCTGTACGCGTCTTTTTATGAAGAACTCATGCAGTCTAAAGATCAGTTGCATCAGGCAACATCAGAGTTAGCTTCCGCTAAGGATACCCTAGCAGATTTGTTTAAGCAAATGGAACAACAAACCCAGCTGGTTGCCACCCAAAGAGATGAGATATCTTCTTTGAAGATCCAGTTACTAGAGGCTCAATCCCAGGTTACTAGCCTTTCAGAGGAGAAGGCGAGGATGTCCATAGAAGCGCAGGAGTTCCAAGCTATCTTAGATGACAAACTTTCAGCTTTACAGATTGCTAATGACACCGTGGCATCCCAAGCCTCCCAAATCAAGCAGTTGCAAGATCAACTGGCAAAGTCATGCTCTGTTCCTCCAAGCCCTAATGTTCCCTTAATTCCTTCTCTTTCACAACAGGACTTGGCTGCTCTTCAGAGACAGGCTACTTTGTGTCCTCTATTCCAAGATAAAGTGGAAAGATTGCAGTCCAGAATGGACTTGTTATGGTCTACATTTGAGCAGTTTCAGGAATATGTTCCACCAGACCATTCTTTCTTTGTCCACTACCACTTACAGAAGTTGGTCTTCTACATGAAGCTTTCCACGATGGATTTACCTCTTCCAGAGGATGGATGGACTGGGGCTTGGTCTGCTGAGTTGTTGACAGAGGTAGTAAAGATGGTGTTTGAAGATTCTATCACGCCAGATACCATGTTGATGTCATACATGTATCTGTGAGGAGACTTGTTAATTCCAGATGAGGTGGATATGGCATGGTATGTGGGGGGATGTGGTTCTACAAGCTGTTTTGTATGTCAACCATTTGGAGTTGCGAATAGCTAACATGTTCCAGGGTTACTCCTCCAAAGTGGCTGATTGTCATGATAATTCGTGGCATCCCATGATTGATTCTGTGGTCCTGAATCAAAGACAAAACACAGTCCCTACTTATGCCCAGAGTACTAATCAACTGAGGATGGATCTCTTAGCCTATCTTTCAAAACATAATCCGTTTGATTCTACCTTCTTTGATGCCTATCATAGACGATCTCTCTTAGGACCTTCTGTTCCTACCCTCCTATCTTACCAACAAATGGCTCACCGATATGATCTATATTTTTCCCTTTGTCAATCTAATTCCACAACTATTTTACCCCTTCTTTTCCAACCTTCATCTTTCCCTCAAATTCCCATTTTCACATACTGTTCCTTTATTGAGGATAGGGTACTTTCCCCTTCTCCACCATGTCCTTCTCCATCCATTCATGTACCCTCTACATTTCCTATTTATCAGTTAACACCCTTCCTTAGTGATTCCCTCCAAATTTCTGCCACTCCTTCTTTAACATTTTCTTCCTTTTATGATTTTGCCTATCCCTCATTTCATCCACTTTTCCTTATTCCACTACCCTCTCCTCACACTTCTATATCTCAACCACCTCAGTTGGTTAGTGACTGTGACAGGTTTGATAATCAGATTTCCAAAAGAAGGGGATGGAGTTCGGATGATTCCCTTACAGGACCTCTGATCAATTGGCCAGTAATTCCAGGAGAATGGACAGCTGCCAATCAAGCTTATCAGAACTATGTTCATTTTGCTCAGCAGTATTCACAGTCTGCAGATCCTTCAGTGAGATTAACTGCTCACTTTGCTTAGTACTTGGCGTATATGCATAGGCACTCTCATAATGATTCCAAGCCTATTCCCAAGTTGTGCATGAATGTCAATGTGAGCATTGATTCCCAACAGCTGGATATATTGTATTTTCATGCCCTTTGTTTTCCTAGCAGATACTTGGTCCTGTTGGAAAGGATGTGTTGTCTTCAGTTTTTTCAAAATCCTCCTAAAACCTTTGTAGATGAATCCTTGTCTATGGATCGTTTCCGACAACATCAATCTTTCAAGAGGGATCATCTTCATTCATACCTTTCCAATGTATGGTGGAAGTTTTTTAATGAAAATCTCTCTTTTTGAAGGAGTCATTCAGATGGTTGTGTTGTATTAGTGTTTGTGTTGTGAGTTCATTTATGTAATACGAGCGTGGTGGTTTCCTATTGGATTGGATTTCGTGTGCGAGCTACATTTTGGAGAATTGAGGTGATGGGGTCATGGTTGTCGAGTTGAAGCTGATGCTGATGAAGAAGAAGAAAACTCTTATATCCTTTACAAATTTGTTGTGATTTTCTAGTTTGATAAGCGGTGTTAATGTATAAAGGGTTTTCCTTTCTTTGTATTTTTATATCAGAAACAGGTTATAAGTTGGGGTCGTGGTGGATGGATTCTTTTTGAAGAGATCTTGACGATCAAAGTTGAGCTTTTCCCTGAACTTGTATTCCCTTTTTCCTGGGTCTCGAGGACGCTTCCTTATTAAGTGTGGGGATATGTTGAGTGTTGAAATGACTTGTTTTTTGGCTTATTTTTGTTGTTTTTGAGAGCTGAATGGTTGATTTTATGAGATGATTGATTGGTTTGGAAGTGGTTTGAGAGTGTTTTGGATGATATTGATTGTGTTTTGGAAGTTCATGATGTTTATCAGTGGAGATATGTGGTTCTGTGATGTTCTAATAGGTTTTGATTGGTTCTGTATACCTTCTGTTTTGTTCTGTTTTGGTCTGTTTTGTTCTGATTCTCTTCTGTAAGGAGGGATGGAGTATTGATTGATGAAGATTGAGATCTTGTGAAAGTTTATTGAATGGTTTGTGAGGGTTTGGAATGGTTTGAGGATGAGTTATGTGGTTTTGATGACCTTCTGTAACCTTCTGTAGGTCTTCTGTAGAGCCTCTGTCTCTGTTCTGTTCTGTACTGTAGCTGTTCTGGTACTGTTCTGTGACTGTTCTGTATGCTTCTGTATGTGTTCTGATGGATGAGAGTGTAGCTTGGGAAAGTTTTCTAGCCTTGGAAAGAGGTGAATACAAGTGCAAAAGAGCTGAAAGAAGTGAAAGAAGTAGCTGCTGAAGACTCAAGTGAAGACTAGAGTGAAGTGACAGTAGTGAGCTATGAAAAGACACTGTAGTGGCTCTGGTGACTCTTCATATCAGACATACCTCTTGGGAGGGGTATCCACGACCTAAGAAGGATTATTGAGAGTGATTTTTGAGAGATTGTAGTGAGGATATGATGTATTATTGATAGAGAGAGAGAGAGAGAGAGTTAGAGATAGCCAATTCTACTGAAATAGAGTGATTGTATATGAGAGATTGAGAGGGAAGACTATGAAGATATTGAAGATGAATACTATGTGATGTATTTCCATTCAAAGATGGTGTATTCCTTTGCTTTCTTTGTTCTATTGATGGATTTTGTGAAGATATTGAAGAATATGGTTGATTCTATCAAATCCGTGGGAGATCTACATGATGCTGTATGAAGATTTGTTCTGCCTGGTGTTCTTTTCTTCATTGTGATCATATGAAACATAATAAACAAGCTTGTTGATGTTACAAGATAGATTTTCTTGCAAGAGAATTCCTTTTTCCTTGGTGTTCCTCTTGGGGCTCCATCTTCCATGTGAACACCATATTAGAGAATTTGGGAATCTCCCAAGTCCCACTTTCAAATAAGGGGTAAAGATTTGACCATGTGGCTAAATCTTAACCCATACTTCAAAGTGGGACTTGGAAAGACAACCTACATATTAATAAGGGTAGACTCCACTTTCAAGTAAGGGGACAAGATTTGACCATGTGGTCAAATATTAACTATATTGGGAATTCCCAAACTATATGAGAATTCCCAAATTCCCTAATATAGTGTTTGTGGATACTCTATTCTATCTAGTCAAGCACAAGAATGTCACAAGACATCTGGCACATCGGACCCTATTACTACAAGAATTTGATTTCAAGGTTGTATACCAACCTAGTACCTAACATGTGATTGCCAACTTCTTGTCCTGGCTTGATTCTAAAGAAGCTCTAACTGGAGTAGATGATGAGTTTTTAGATGCCCAACTATTCCATATAGCTGCTAAAAATCCAAAACATGACTCGCCCAATCCTTCTTGGGCATGATATGAAGAATTGCTAGTCTTCCTAGACTCAAGAAAAGTCTCAAATAACATTCCGATGGACTAGTGCAAAGAACTAGCTCTTTGAATTTGGCATTTTGAATCTAAGCTCGACCACAAATTTGTTTGGAGTGCTGCACTATGTGGTTCTACCTATGGAAAAGGATGCAGTCATGGAATAAGCTCACTAGGGCATTGCTAGAGGTCACTTTGTGGCTAATGTTACAATCCAAAAGATCCAACAAGCAAGACTATGGTGGCCTAATATGCGTGGAGATGTCTGTAGATTTGTCTAGAAATGTGATGCATGCCAGCAAATTTATCAAACCTCTATCCCACAATCGGTTATCGTTGGACCCAATCTTGTCATTGGAGCTCTTTAGAAATGGGACTAGACTTTGTTGGCCTTATCAAACTTGCCATATCATACACTAGAAACATGTATATCCTGATAGAAATGGAATGCTACACCAAGTGGGTTGAAGCATGGGTCATACATAACAATTCCACATAGACAATAGCCAAGTTTCTCTTCAAGGGCATCTTCACCCAGTATGATTTTCTTCTAGTTGAATTAGTTAGTGATAGGGAAATTAATTTTGCAAATAAGGCCATCATGTATATGGCTTTCACCTTCTTGATAATTCACAAGAAATCATCCCTATACTATCCACAAGCCAACAAGCTAGCCAAATCTACAAACAAAACTCTATGCAAAATACTTATCAAGCTAGTCAAGAATAATTGAAAAGATTAGGATATCAAGATCCTAGAAATACTTTGGGCTTATTGCACTTCATTCAACGTGCCAACAAACCTCACTTCATACAAGTTTTCCTTTAGCATCAAGGCAATTAGATCTTAGGCATTTGTAGTCTCGAGTCTCCCAATTGTTGTCGAAGATTGCCTTCTTCCTCACCCTCCCATTTAGAATAGAAACCCTAGCTCTACTCGAAGAGGATCCAATTCAAAATTCCTATCTCCTATTCAAAGACCAAGAAAAAGGACCAAGTAGATTTCCTCTACAAGAAGCGGATCTTTGAGTGTGAACATGCCATCCTAGTCTTTCGCACTCGCATGGACGAGCTTCTTGTAAAGTTGAAAATGCGATGGAGAGGCCCTTTTGGATCTTCCATACAACACCCACTATTTTTTTCTACCTCCTTGATTTGCAACTTAATCTTCTTTTACAACTTGTCCATGGATTCTACTTATGGTATGACTATTCAAAGGGATTGGTGTTCCCCTTCCCACTTACTTTAGAGTGTTCCGTTAACCCCTCACACTATAATTTCCACAAGCCTCTGCAAGCTCTTCACCCAGTTTCAAATCCCCCATGATTGTCTCGTAATCTAGATTGAAAGTGATCTTGATACCACCTCTTATGGTGACATGGCCTTTATTAATCACCCCTCATCATACAATTACATGACCCTCATATCATGTGGTGGTACGATGTATGGAGAATGGTGCCACAAACTCCTATAAGGACTCTCACATATGGATAGCTTGATGTTGTACAGGAGGAGGCAACATGCACTTCTCCAAAACAATCCCAACAAATTATCGCAAAAAAGGCATGCTCGCCATCCATGTGATTATAGATGCCACTACCCATACCATATCACAAATAGGCCCCTTTAAGTGTGCTGTGACTGATGCAAGTTGTGGGGACTTCAAGTCCTACATTGCTCTATTCAACCAGCTTGTTCACACCCAAAAGCACCCCAGAGAGGAGGAATCATAGACTGCTAGCCACTCCATTGATATTCATGCTATGATTGATATCTTGCCATCTCCATGGCCACCCTAGCCCCTCACCTCATCTTTGCCTAAGAAATCATAATGTCAGTGGAGCTCTTCCTAGAGACCGCCCTGTAATACTTAAAATATGTGGCAAAAGGCCTCCAACACCACTAGCTATTACAGCATGTTTGATCACTACAAAGTGAAGTGCAGTAGGTGTATCAAGACAACAAGGCCCTCCGAGCCCAAGTTTAAGAGCAGCAAGAGGAGTTGCATGAGTAGTGGCAGTGTCTTCAAGCATGTCGAGAATTCTAGTTGGATCTAGTTGACTCCCTTTAGGACTAAAACTAGTGAACCATAGTAGATTCTACATTCCTACATGGAATACTGTGGCCGCAATCAAGCATTTAGCTTCTAGATGGGACTTGTGGGATACTTGGAAAGACCCAGTCTAAATATTTTGAGTTACCTTCACTGATCCTTGCTCCTAGAGCTATTGCCTCTATTGTGTTTAGAAGATAACCTATATGCTAATGCTTAGTCCCAACCTTTGGCCCACCTCCTACCCCAGCCACTACTAATCTTGATGCCATAGCACCATCTACATCTACCCTTGCAACCTTTGCTTCTACCATTGTCTCAATAGCTACACTCCAACAAGAATCTATAACTTCTACCCCAACCCTTATTTCCCAAGGTGTGCTTGTAGAGCGTTGCAAGGTGCCAATATCCTCTTCTCCCGCTCTGGCTACCACAGATGTCACAACTTGAGGTAGAGAAGGCCTCAAACTCCTTCTTATCCCTAGAGTGCAATAGCATAGAGAGAGGGAGCATGCCTTGTGAATACCCTTCACATGGCCTAGCACCACGCCAATGTTGGATGCAGCTAGTAGAGGAAAGACCATTATCAAAGAGCATATCATTCCCCTCAATGATGATGAACATCCCCTTGCAAGTCCTGCCCAATAACTTCACCACCCTCACTTCCTCTCAAGATCCCAAATGGCTCATGCTCATGGAGAATTATAAGACTCTTAAGCAACACAAACATGAGGCCTTGGAACATGTTGAAGTCCTTCAAAGTGACCATCGCAAACTCCTAGCTAATACTAATGCCAAGGTCAAGTATCTCCGCACATCCTACCAATAGTACAGAAAAACTTGAACCGTACCATGCAATGAGAACAAATGTCTTTTGACTAACCCCAAACACAACCCCAAACAATCCCAAACCCCACGCCCGAGCTCATGCAACCACTGCTCTTGCCCTAATCAACAAAAAGAGCACCTTCATAAAGAAATCCAAGAAGGAGACCAAAGACTAGTGCATAGAGGCAGTGATTGATATCAAGCTCGATGCCAAAGTGGAGCCACTAAAGCAAAGGCTAATACAATTCGAGGCCCTAGCGTCCAAATGCATGATGTGCATTTACTCCCTCCAAGATGCTACCGGTGTGGCGGTCAAGATGAACGAATTGAAACCTTAACATGACAACTTGTAGTATTGAGAATGGTGGAGCATGATCAGCTCTAGCAAGCTACACCCCTTGATGCTTATTACTTGGAAATCTTGGCAGCCAAACTCTACCCTCGCCAAATCCGATAGCCTCTGCACTTAGTCCACATGGACCTCTGGATTCAACACAATAGCCTCCACTACTCTCCACTCTCAACCCTACCTCTAGCTCTTCTAGGCATCTACCCCATCTAACTTTACCCTCTGCCCAATCAGGAACTGCTTATCCCACCCGTTCCACCAATACTGGCTCCATCAAATGCCGCACTTGCACCACCTGACCTTGCACAAGACACGATTTCTCTAGAAGATGAAGGTGCCATCAAAGAATGAATCATGTGGATTCTAGTCCTCCATGTGCGCCATGTGTGAGGAGGCTCAAGATGGCTTGGTTAGTGATCCAAAATAGAATTTATGGGAAGGTAGCTAAAAGATTCATCAATTCTCATGGCAACGGTGTAGTAATACAAGGTAGTGCATTAGCTAAGGATTATGACAGAAAGACTTCATGACACCACTAGCATTGCAAGATTTATAAGGATCAAGGAATAAGTGCTATGGTCTTCTCCTCCTTTGTCTTTTGTGTTCTCTCCTTCTACTCCTCAAGTTGTCTTTACATGGACTTTCCCTTGGTTACCTTGGGCTTTGTCTCTCTCTTGTCGACTTTGCATCCATTCATCTTCCTCTTTACTTCCTCATTCAAACCACTATTTGGGTCTCGATCTTTCCTAAACCCTTATGATCACCTTGTAATCCTTCACTATTGTGTAACACTACAAATAGCAATTGAGTAGTCCTATCCATGGTCATGTATTTTGTCTGAGTAGATTACTTCAAAGATAAACTCTATGTCTTGGTGTACCTCATCAATCATTTTACACATTTGATGAAATATATGAGCATTCACTCTTTGAGATAAACCATATATCTCAATAGCACAATATGATGATTAATTATGTTGGTATGCTTTGTTATTAAGTCCAAAATGCTAGCATACCCTTGTGTCAAGTATAATAAGGCTCTTCTATCCCACACAACCAGTGCAACCAGTTTGCACCTAGCAACCACACCCAAAATCTGGACCTAATTACAACTACCTTATATCCACTTTACAATGGAAGGGGGGATCAAAGGGAACTCGAGAGGAAGGTAGTTCTGACAATACATCCATCAATTGAGCCTATGCAAACATGGTGCTTTTGTGTCACCAACACACTTTAACTCACATACTTGTGAATACTCATGCTAAAAACCTTTCATCTCTGTGCACTTGATACCCTAAGACTACACAAGTCATTTTACATTGCCTCAATGCACTAGAAAACATTACATCCCTACACTCTTGTACACTAGAAACTCACTTTACACCATAAGCACCTTAGAGTACATATACATTAGAACACATCTTGCACTAGAATGCATAAGTGTGCATATGTAATAGTGCTTGAATACATCTAGTACACAACCTCGTAATGCACCTTATATCCACACCACAACTTCTTATACAAGCCCCTTTACCTCTAGCTCCTAGATCATTTTCCTATTTGAAAGAAGAGAGTTTGGAGGGTGCTGAGGTGAAAGAGCATTATGCATATGCATTTTGCATCATACCTAAGTGCTCTATACTTAAGCATTATAGTGCACACCCCTATCTCCATCATCTAGGGCACTCTTACAATACATTAAGGCACTACCCCCACTAGCACATTGCCATAGTTAACAATTGGATTTCTTGAGTGTAGTTTACCCAAGAGTAATTATGTTGTCACTTTAGTGCCACATGAGTGCACATGCATCACACAGGTGTACCAAAGCACATACCCACAAGCACTCTATATAGTGCATAATGTACACTAGCATGCACATACCCTACAAACCCACATCAAAATAACCTATTGCATCACTCCCTCCACCAATCTAGTCCCAACCACAGGGCATGACCCTACTTGAAGGACTCTTGCACCAACCTAGCGACACACATGCACTAATGCACCAAGTGCACATGTGTGCACTCAAGGTCCAGATAGGACATTGCACCACCCACATCCTACATTGGTACACACATGCACTAGTGCACTCACTACACACAAGCCCCATCTTTTCACTAGTCCATAGAATCTTTCACACAAATAGCATGTGCACTTAACACAAATAGTGCACCACCTAGTCCAAGTACATTACACCAGTACATTGCAACTCAATGCCCCCCCTTGAGACATTAGTACATTCAAAAACATGCACATAGGAACTACATGCTCTTTTAACACCATAGACCCACTAATGCACACACACCTTACAGCATAGTGCATAATTGTGCACATGTACTAGTGCACATTGTGTTCCCTTTGCACATTATGCACACACACTACGCCTTGCCTAGCATAACCACCATTAATCACAACTTTAGGCATTCTTACATTCATAAACCATCGTCCCCACTTCTCAACCATAAGAAAATCTTTGACTTATGGTACCCTAGTGCACTAGTGATCCTAATACATTTTCACATTACTATTACACACAAAGGCTTAGTACACAGCCACCATAGGTGCACCTAACACACCATAGCATCCATCTCATTGCATCTAGGCACACATGTAGTGCATTTTCTACACAAGGCAACCATTTACACCCACTCAATGCTATTACACACTAGCACATTAGTGCATACGTGCACTCATACACTTGGTACCATAACATCTACTTCATGTAGCAATGGGTGCAACACTTGAGTGTGCTTGTGCACTAGAGTTTGCACATAGATGTAGATCACAGTTAGCTTTGCACAACCATAAAAAGTCTTCTTATGTCCATGAACTCTTATCCTAGTGGAAGGAAGGAGTTCCTTGGATACTAAGTATGAAGTGGGACTTGCCAAGTGCACTTTACACGCAACAACACCATATTAGAGAATTTGGGAATCTCCCAAGTCCCACTTTTAAATAAGGGGTAAAGATTTGGACATGTGGCTAAATCTTAACCCATGCTTCAAAGCGAGACTTGAAAAGACAACTTATATAGTAATTAAGGTAGACTCCACTTTCAAGTAAGGGGACAAGATTTGATCATATGGCCAAATATTAACTATATTGGGAATTCCCAAACTATATGAGAATTTCCAAATTCCCTAATATAGTATTCCACCATCTAGTACACCCACATGCATGTGTGATACTATGCATGTACCTACATCCAAACCACCTTAGGATATATGGGCACTAAGGCCGCCTCTATTTTCTTCCATCCTAGAATTCCCAAAAAAAACTCACTACCACACCCTTTAGCATTCTAGGGTGTCCTTCTTAGTCCTCCCTAAGAGCCACATAGCAATCTTAGCACATGAACACAAGCACACATATAAAAGTACATGTAATCATTCAACAATCATACTTGTGCATTCATAGGGGATAAACTCACACATGGGCTTAGGAGTCTTGTGGCCTAAGCCCCCTAATTGTACATGTACCCATGCGTAACATGATGCTTAGTTGCAATAGTTCACCCACCATGTTCCATAAACCCATGCACACGCCCTTGGTATCTTTAAGCGCATAAGACTTGTTGCTAGAGATTTTATTATGTCATAATATCCTATCATGAGGGGTAAGTATTTTCAATAAGTATATGCTAAATTATATTTTTTGTTAAATGGTTTAAATTATTTTGATAGCCCAATCTTAGTTGTGTATTGAGATCTTAGTAGAGTGTTGTGACCTCTAATTTAGATAGATTTGGTTTATGAAATTCCTCCAAGGATGGAAATCTCAAAATCAAAGTGTATATTCTTTTTGGAATAGTACAATATCTCCCTATTCTATGGATCCCAATAAACTTCTAAATATGTTTCAAGAGGAGTGTGTGGTATATTAGAGGAGTCTTATTTAGAAAAGAATAAAGAAATAACTTTATGCATTCCAAGTTTCTCACAAACTGGACAAATGTACTTGTGGATGGAGTAATAGCAAATGCAAAGGACATACCAAAAAAGAATCAACCATCCCCAAGAAGGAACCTCGGAAAATATTATGCAAGGAGGCGCAATATGGGATATCCCATTGGAGGATCCTAGAAGGGTCCCAACAAATAATCTTCGATTGAATTGTTAAAAAATCATGTTATATTTTTATGTTATCTTTTAAGTAATTTTCATATTTTCATGGATATTCAAGATTGGATAGTCTTTGAATCTTTGTGGCTTAAATATATGGATGTGTCCATTATGAGGTATATCCCAATTTGTAAGTGAACTAAGATTGAATATAGAAAGTTATTTCCACATTCCATATGTATATCTTGAAACAATATATACTATAGATCAAAAAGTAATCTTTTTAAACAAAGAAGAATGAATGATGAATAGGGTAATTAAGGTAGTCAGATTCTACATGCGTGATGCTTAATACACTTGTCAACTACTTCAATGTTTGCCACTCTCACATTTGTTCATGGGACTACATTTGCACAAACTTCTCACTGTTAGCCCTAGATTTCACTTAAGCTAAAAATAATGAAAATAAGTAACACAATCATTAAATTAAAATAAGGTTTAAAATACTATAAGATATGTTGCATTAGATGAAGATATTCTGTAGTATATGCAAGTTAAATGTTTATATACCTTTTTTCACCCCATAATTTGAAGCTCATGATCCATCATTACTTTCAAAGTTGACATTATCCCTTTTTTATTTGTTAATCTTATGAGAATATTTTGAAGAGGGGATTTGTATTATTTAATTGTGCACGATCTTGTAGGTTATTAGATGCCATAATCCATCTTGTATTGTATTTTGATATAGGTATACCCATATAGAGCTATATAATTTCCTACAAAAAACTATGGAAGAAGTTTGAGGTATACCCATATAGACCTATATAATTTCCTACAAAAATGAGCCAGAATAGAGCAAAGGTAATGCAAAAAGAAGTTTGGAGAAGTTGAAGTATCAAAATAGTGAGAGCTACAAGATGAATGCAAACAAAAAGGTGTAAGCTACAAAAATTTCGAAATATTTCTTAAATCATGATAATTTTTTTAAAATTTTGAGGCAATGTAAAAGAACCCCACATTTCCAAAAGTCACATCAAGGTTCTAAAAGCAAGAAAAAGAAATTGAACAATGTCATTATCAATGACAAGTGCTTTAGTTGGAATTGTAATAAGATTAATAGTGTAATGAACAAATGGAGTATGTTGTCCATCGAATGATTATTGTCATTTATGGGAAAACTTTGGAATCAACTGATAATCATGATTCAAAGGTGTCAACTCCAATGGATTTTCACTCTAATTAAGGTTTCCATTTAACAAGTAACTACTAAGATTTCTTAGATCTAGTCTTTGCGATGGGAGGAGAAAGAGGAAGAATGTGAGAATATGGTAGTAGGCATCAATATGGAGGAGATGAGTATATTTGACTTGGGTTGCCCATGTAGGCATCAATATGGAGGAGATGAGTATATTTGACTTGGGTTGCCCATGCTTTTTCCTAACTTGACCACATCACTTTCTAAACATTGAGTGAACTCATGGAATTCCTAACGGTGCACTCTTTTGTGATGAACAAATGTATCTTTTGTTCCCAATAGAAAATACTTTACACACTTCCATGAGGAACTAGATTATGTTGCACAACTTCATGAGGAGTATAAAATACTAATCAAAAGGAATCAATATCTCTATCCTTTGAAGCATGAAAGCTTTACAAAAGTCCTTAGATTGAATGTTTTTTTTTCAAAATAGCATAAAGGAACCAAGCTTAAAGGCAATGCATGAAAATGAAAGATAACCACATTTCCCATAAAGGAACTGCAGTATAATTTGCCAACTTTGCACTTCACTGCCAACTTGGTATCATAGAGAAAATACAACTTATTTTAAAACCTCTACATCTATTTCCATCAAATTTCTTACAAATCACACAAATATTCAATGAATCCCATAGTTTCTCTTGAGAAACTAAAACAATTGAAAACTTGAAGTAGATTAACTTCAGCTTCTAGTTGAGTTTCTAAACCATCCTTGGGATCACCCTTAGGTAAGTTACTCATGAATATATATGCGCATCACATGGGTTCCAAATATTGTATTTTTAAAACACCATTTTTATACATTTTTTACTTACAAAAGGGTATAATATAAAGGGGCTATTTATAGATTTAATAGAAAGGGGCTATTTATAGATTGAATAGAAAAGGGTTATGCTTTATTCAGGAAAATTTCAAAAATAAGGATATTTATAAATAGGCCTTGAACACATGTGATCTAAAGGATATACATATAGAAAAAACTTCTTCTTGATATGATGGTTAACATATTGTCCTCTTGTATGTTCTACTTGTGATAAGTAATGTGCAATGATCAAACGATCTTCCAACTACATTACTTGTGTCAATCTTATATGGATTGAATCCTCAAGAGATAATTTATGTGTCACAATAACCCTCAAGCTAAGTACAAAGAACTCCATGAAAATGATTTCTCCCACTCCATAAACCATCTTGAACAGAGTCAATCATGTTGTCACTTTAAAATATCCCAAAGACCATAGAGTATAATCCAATTTGATATCCTAATTTTTTGGTTCTCACTAACAATATTCTTAAGAATGTCTTCTTTGAAATTTCCTCTTGTCCATTTTCTTACAAATGGTATGATGTAGATTTCTTACATAACTACATGCTTTGCTCTGTGAGCTCTCTAATGACGTCATTAAGGAAATGTTTACCTCTATCACTTAGTAGTTCAAATGGACAACCAAACCTTATTATAATGTTGGAGTATGGAAATTGAGCCACACTTGTAGTAGTGCTATCCTTTGCCTCCACCTACTTAATTTAATAATCAATTAAAATGTGAATATACTTGTTTTTGCCTTACTGAGCTACTATTCTAATGGAACAAATGAAGTCAATGCCCCAATTTTGAAATTTATTTAGGGGTAACACTAGATGATCTTGCATTTTATCCCTCAATTTGGTTGATCCTCTTGCATATACACAATGCACTCTTTGCCATACTGATGAGAAATTTTTAATGTTGTGGGCCACCACAATCCTACTTGAAGTATCTTTCTTCCTGTAATTTCACTTCAAAAATGTCATCTAGCCAAACCTACATGAGCTTCTTGTAGGAAGTGGGTAAAGATATCTATTCATTTATGGACTACTTTGTTGGTTATAACCAAATGGCTATTGCAGAGGAATAAAAATTGAAAACAACATTTATTATTGTATTTGGCACCTTTGCGTATCATGTTATGACTTTTGGATTATCCAATGTGCCAGGGTCTTGGTAACATACGGTTGATAAAACTTTTGATGATATTTCCCCAAAGGATTTGAAATCTTTATTGATGACTTGGGGGGGCTGCCACCATAAGGAAGAGATAGCAGATCATTTTGAGAAAATATTTCAAGTGGTGCAAGCAGTTTTACATTGCTCTCAATCGAGTTAGCTCAGCTTTGGTATTGCGATCAATCTTGAAAAGATAAATGTTATTCCTGCTATGAGTCTACCATGTACTCGTAAAGGAGTGCAAAACTTTTTGTCATCAATCGGATATTATAGCCTATTTATTAATGCATTGACTGAGGGGACATTGACATTGACAAATCTATTGTCCTTTAATTATTCGTTTGTTTGGACTTATCTATGTCAAGTATCCTTTGAGGATGTGCAGCATGAATTAGCAAAAGTGCGAGTCCTAAAAGCACCTAAATGAGGCAAATATTTTATATATTTTCAATGGCTACAATATATACTATCAGTTTTGCTGTTTAGCCTAAATTTGGAAGGAGAAGTGGTACCATTCAATTGTGTGAATTGGGGGTGTTTGAGATAAAAGTGTGATATCATTGTGGAGATAGACTATTTCACAAAGTGGTTATAAGCCCATGCTATGATGAAGGATATTGCCAAGAACAACTAGTTTTATTTTGAAGCAAATTGTTTGGCATTTTGGTCCACCTAAGGAGCTTGTGTCTGACCATGGGATACATTTTTTGAATAGGGTGATTGAGGCTTTGACACAAGCTCAAAAGATTAAACATAATAAGACCATGCCTTACAACCCCCAAGCTAATGGGCAAGCAGAGAGTACTAATAAGCAGCTTATGGAGATTTTATCCAAGACTGTATTTGATGGTAAGTGTGATTGGGATAAGAAGTTGTATGTGGCTATTTGGCCTTATAATACAACATTCAAAAGAGTTATAGGCCACACCCCTTTCAAATTAGTATATGGGAAAGGGTGTGTTTTACCTTTGGATATTGAGCTGCCTATAGGAAGGTTTGCTTTAAGCAATTGTTTGAGTGAAGAGGAAGCATTACAAGAAAGGTTAACTTCCCTGGCATGCCTTGATGAGATTTGGTTACAAGCATTGTTACATCATGAAGTAGGGAAGAAGTGGGTGAAAATGCTTCATGACCTTTGGGCTAAGAAGTATAAATTTGCTAATGTTCAATTGGTCGTTCAATTGGTCCGTATCATGATGTCTATCGTGAGCTCTTTCCATACAAGTTGGAACCTAAATGGGATGGTCCTTATAAGTTTGTTCGTACCATAAAGAATGTAAGTGGTAGAGTTCAAAACTAAAGTAAACTTTAATACACTAAAGCCCTATTATATATAGGGACTAACATTGTATCTAGCTTAAAGTTGCATAGGATACCAAGATTATTGGATGGGAAAAGCCATTCCCTATATTAAGCTATCATATTTAGAGCAGCATTACCACCAAGGCAAAGTGATCTGGTGGAGTAATGGTTATCACATTACTGAGTGGCAAGATGGCTCTTTTCATATGGGATATTGGAGTCTATTGCCATCACTATCACCTGGTCCTTACTAGCATCCCTATTGAGTTTAGTGAAGGAGAGATTGCACCTTTCTTACACCCTCTCTCTTGGTTAGATTTTGACTATCGTAAGTACGAGTAGGTTGATTATTACGGTAGGTTATATCAATGAAGCCTTGGTTTATAAATTATATTTTCATGGAGCTTCTTGAGGACTTGCTAAGCATGCAAGTGTTGGGGTTGTCATTAAAGATCCCCATCATCAAGTGGTTTAAAAAATAGGAGTATATTTAGGTATGTTGAGATTAGAAAATCACACCTAATGTGCCTCTTCGTATGGAGTAGTTGGGCTAAGGACATGCAGGTTTATTAGATCACACAAGCATAGTGGTGCATAGTGCTATCTATCCTAAAGCTATAAAGCATTGTACTTTCCTTTCATTTTGAATGCAATGCCATAGTACTTTTGTCCTTCCACTCAAGTATCTGTGTCATTGTCTACACACATAAGATTGTGTTCCAAGTCTCAATCTTGGAACCTAATTCACTTGTGTGACATCTATCTTCATCTCTATGTCTTCATGAGTTCACTGTATGTCTTCAAGCCACCATAGCCATGCTAAGATCCATGTATTTCAACATGGTATCAGAGCCATGATGAGCATGTCTCACCTCCCTTCTTAGCTCTCTCAACTCCTCTTCACTTTTGGCTAGCTCATTGTTAGCTCATGAACTTAGTTTCCACCTCTATCTCCACTTGACCTTCCATGGCAGCTATAACTTGTAGGACATATCTCAGTTGGAGCTTCTATATCTCTCTCTATAGGCCATATCTTCTAATGCTTCCTTCTAGGAAAGTATTTTTTGACTCCCAAAGCTTCTCTGTGGCACATCAAACACCAACATTGTCCTTGCCAGAGCTCACCATTTCAAAAATTTGTGGTCACTATACTATTTTGCACATGCGTGTTGTTGTACATCTGGATTTGTGTCTAGGTGCTGCAATTCACTTTGCACCTATAGGACATTTGAGGCCCATCACATGATATTCCTCTCTTGATAAATTTTGAGCCCAAATGCTTTATTGTAACTATTGTAATTTGAGAAAAACTAGTCAGCTGAAAACCCTAATTCTCAGATCTCCATAGCCAAAGCTTTTTTCACTTCATCTTCCCACTAGTTCTAGCACTTTGAAGTTAATGTCACTCAAATGTGAAGTTCCCAGCATCAAATCAAGGAGGGAAATATTCAATTTTGGAAGATCTTGAAGGATTTTGAAGATTTGGAAGACTCAAGGAAGAAGATACAAACATGGTGTCTATTGACACTCATCTAGTGCTCTTAGCACTTGTGTCTTTTGACACAATCAACTCTTATGTTACTAAAATTTGAGAATTTGATGCTGATTTGCTACTGTTCTAACCACTCTAGCATGGGCAAAGACTCACTGACATGTCGCTTCAAAGGAGTCAGGTTTCATACTTGGCAAAACCTGCATCAAGCTCATCCTAATAAAGAAGGGCCTATGGGCCATCACCAAACAATGGACAAGAGAAGAAGCCCCAGGATGCAACTCTTGCAGTTACTTGGTAAAAAGGAGATGACAAGGCTCAAACCATTATAAAGCTTAAGTTGGATGAAAGCTACATCCATCATGTGGATAGTTGTGACACATCCTATGATACATGGAAAATATTGGAAACTCTATTTGGTGCATAGTCAAAGTCCTCAAAGTATAGTTTGTTAATTGAATTTTATAGATTGGACATGAAGCCTCATACATACCTAGCATCCCAGCCGAAGTACATGGAAAGTCTTCTAACCCAGCTTGCAGGAATAAATCTAAAAATGGATGAATATATTTGTATTGGTGCCTTACTAAAAATTTACCTCCAAATTATGATAATGTTTCAACCACTTTAATCAACATGCCAAGCCCTAAATTGGTTGACATTAAAGCCTCTTTTTTAGAAGAAGAAAAGAAGATTAAAAGCAAAAAAGACACTGCAAAAGATGAACAACTATTGTATGTAATAGGAACAAAGATAAAAAGGATCAACTATTTTGTGACTTCTACAAAAGGATTAAACACACTGAGAATTTTTGCCACACCAAAAAGAGGTCTCAAAAGGCCTATCTTACAGCTATAAAAGAAGAAAAAGATCATGGAGCAAAGAAGGAAGAAGAAGAAAATTAGGAGCAGAAGGACAAGCTTCACCAGTCCTTCTATTCCTAATTTTTTGATAGAATTTTTTGAAGCCTTGTATAACCTTGCCCTATGCTTCTATCATAAGCTTTATAAAATCCTCATGTAACTTGGCATTACAGCCTTTTCACACTTTGTGAGGCCCCTGTTACAGCCTATGGATGTCCACCATATTTTTGGTATCCATGCTTATTTGTGACAACCTTTGGTGTTTACCATGTTTGTGGTGTTCCCACACTTTGCTGGTGATGGCTCACTTTGAAGCCTCTACACATTTTGTGCCTTTCTGGTTGTTGTGATTGAGGAGGAGTATTGAGATTTAGGAAATCACACCCAATGTGCCTATTTGTATGGAGAAATTGGGCCAAGGACATGCAGGCTTACTGAATCCCATAAGCTTAGTGGTGCATTGTGCTACCAATCCTGAAGCTATAAAGCATTGTACTTTCCTTTCATTTTGAATGCAATATCATAGTACTTTTGTCCTTCCACTCAAGTGTCTATTTCATTGTGTACACACACAAGATTGTGTTTATGATTCGAAGTCTCAATCTTGGAACCTAATTCACTTGTGTGAAATTCTATCTTCATCTCTATGTCTTCATGAGTTCACTCTATGTCTTTAAGCCACCATAATCATGCTCAAATCCATGCATTTCAACAAGGCATTGCTTTTACAAATAACATAACAGAATACAAGACCTTGCTTAAGGGATTGAATCTAACTAGAGTAGTGGTATTCATTGGTTATTAGTGAAAGGTGTTAAAGATGTGGGATCTAGAGCATGGCAAACTGCAGAAGCTATGGAGGATGGAAGATGAAGAGAGAACTCATGATGAAATTGACAAAGAAGACAACTGTTATTACACAAGTGAATTAGGTTCCAAGATTGAGACTTGGACTCATAAAGACATTCTTGTGTAGTACTGTCAATGACACAGACACTTGATAGAAAGAGACAAGTGCTATTGCATTATCATCATATGAAGTGATAGTTCAAGTACATCATTATATAGTGTTCTTTGGTAGCACTTTAACATCCATTGTGCATATGGGATTTTGTCTCTCTTCTTAGAATGGACTGCATCTTCCTAGCCTAGCTGTTCCATACAAAGGAGCATACATAGGGTGTGATTGGCAGATTCTCAACAAAAGGTGACTCGCATCTAGTAATCAACTAATTGAATGGGACCTATAGTGTGATGGATCTCAATCTAAGGATGTACTATCATGCAACCTTGGACACCGTTGAGATCTTTGAGTCTAATATGCTAGCTAATTCCCCTACAATGGAATCACTTTGTAGACTCTCTAGCTAATTATAGCTTTGTTGAAGATGTCTTTCTTAACTGTGGTCCTAAGGGGTTTTTACAATTGCCTCCTTATGTTAATCTCATGCTACTATGTGGATTGCTTGCTAACATGTGTTTTGGACACTGATGGTTAATATGGCTTATGAGCTAGGTAGGGATTGACCATCTTCCTATTTTATCATGGATGCATCAGATCATCCAATGACATATTTTTTGGATACACCTTGCCATTTATGTAGGGGGATTAGCTAATAATTCAATGCATTTAGTGTAGGGACCAAATGGCCATCCCCTTGGTCTAGTTTTGTGCTTTATTAGGGTTTATTTGGGGACCAAATGTTTACTTTCAACAATAGGTTACTGAATGGTGTGATTTCATTAGGCCAAGAGGGCCATTTATTTTGTAGTGAAATGGTTTATCTTATTAGGTGAAGAGGACCATTTATTTATTTAGTGTGGGTTTAGTTATTTTAGTGGTGCACTAAATAGATTCGTCAGAGCACCTAGAGAGAGCCTCTTACTATGTAGAAGCTTCTTGTGGTGAAGTCCAAGTGATGTCATTCCTTTATGAGTTCTTTCCCTTTATGCTATATGCGTATAGATATGTGGGGTATTTTTCTTTTGTTGGGGACTGGCATTCAATGCATGAAGTCCAAGGTTAGAATCAATGTGTTTGGGGAGGTTTGACTAGTTTTCTGCCTCCTATAAAGTCATTGTCGGGCACTTTAAGAGCTATTTTTGGGGGTAGTCCTAGTGACCCTATTCTACTAGCCTATTGCTAGGCAACTGTTTCTAGGAATCCTTGGTAGCTTTGAGGCAGATAGAGAAGGTTACTAAATAAAAGAGAAAAAAAACAATGAATATATTTGAAATATATAAGATACAGAGGTATATAAAAAGGGATTCTAACCCTTAAAATAAGAAAATAAAGGAATAAAATTTCAAAGACCAGATGATTATCGCCTTACAAAGACTTGGTAGGTTTCTAGGGATGAGTCTGATGATCTAGGGCTGATGCCTTATCTTCCTAGTGGTGGCATTTAGTTGAAAAATTAAATACTAATGGTTGGAGCAAAAATAAGAGTGACTAGAAAGAAAAATGATTTAGGGTTGCCTTGCGAGATCTTGGTAGATTCTTGGGTACCGAGATTGGACCTAAGGCTTGGACCTAAGGCTGATGCCCTATTCTCCTTGGGTCACAATATGCTCAGCTCCCTCCTTTTTACATGCTCAAATATGAAGTATCAAAGGAAAAAAAATGTGGTCAAACGGAAAAACATGTGACTTTGTATAGACCATGCTATAGGAGTCCTCACTAGTAGGAGTTCCTGGTCTTGTTGTCCTAGGTCGGATAGGTAGGTCAAACCACCATTTAGGACGACTCCTTTGATAGTTTTTTTTATCCACTCTTTGTTGGAGACATTGGTTAGCAACTAGATCTAGATCTTTGTTGGTTGGCCTATGCCTCATAGACTTCATGCTTTGAATTTGTCACGGGGTATGGTGAGAGTTGTGATTGTACTTTTTTGTGTACTTTATTGGATGTAGCTTGATGCTCTTTATGGTTTATCTTTGTGGAGATCAGTCCTAGATTCGACAGGCTAAGCTGCCCTATCCCATGGTCACTAATGAGAGCAAAGTTTTAGAGCCAAATTAAAGTGCATAAGTGGCCCGAGAGTCGTAAAAGAGCAATTTTTTGGCAAAAATAATGATCACAAATCAAGGAGTTGAAGTTTTACTAGATGCAAGTGTCCATTTGTCCAGAGTTCGTGTGACCCCCCATTTAATCTACTACACATTCGCACATTGGTTCTCATTACACATGTTTATGCACATTCATTTACATTTTGCATATGAGCATAATCTTGTATATAGGCTCTACTTATCATTTCTCTTTGTGGCTTACTTCATAGTGCAAGGTTATGAGTAAGGTATACTTTTTGTCATTTGGTATGTCATTTTTGGATAAGGCATTCATCACTATGACATGACATGTAAGGGTTAGGGTCATGGCTGTACTAGCCATCCATTGGGCCATGCCAGGTGTTAGCCATTGGCCTAACACACTATGTTTTCACTTAGCATGGTTTAGAGCCTTAGTCTTTACCATTTCATGTGTAAAAAAAAATTTTAATTCCTCATGAAGTTATATGCCTCATGAAATGCAATTTGTAGGCAGTTGAAAAATGTGACCTAAAGAGATATTGTGTGTCTTTGTCTCATATGGATCATCATTCTTGATCACGACTAGTTGTACGATGGAGTTTTTTATTTAGTAATACAATATGATAGTAGGTGCCATGATTCATAACTTTTTTTTTGTCTTATTTTTAGCATATATTTTTGTTTTTATCTTTGATTTGCCATTCCAAGTGTTGTAGAGTGTAGTTCTATGTCTCTATGCTATTATTTCTGAGTTTCTTACTAGTTGCTTGATGAGGTATTAGGTATTTTTTGCACTACCTAATATAGGTTACTTTGTTATTGTATGAGGAAATTTAGTCCTATTATGCATTCGACAAAGATTTGGGGTTGAAACATGCACAATAGCACGTACAATTGCACATGCATGGGCTCTAGTGATTTTTGGTGTTCAAAGGTCCACTTTGAGTGTGCAATGCATCTAAGTGTACTTGTGTTGTTGACGTGCCTCCTTCCGTGTGTGTGGTGGCTAAAGGATGTTCTTGTGTGTTAAGAAGGATCCCTATTGGGATGGAATATGGATGCCTTGTGCATGTATATGTGGGAGTGTATGTGTCACTACCTGAGGTATTCAAGATGCACTATGTGTTGTTATGTGCACTAGGTGTTCTAGGATATACCTAGATTTATATGCACTTGGGTCCATGTCTAACATACATGTGCTAAGGTGCAAAATGCTTGATGGTTGCATGGTTGAAGAGTGAGATGTTTAAGAACATGTGCACAAGTTCAACCTAGGAGGGCATGGAGGGTACTAGTGTACCAGGTGCACTATGTGTACGTGGAGTGGCTATGTGGTGGTGGGCTAGATGCACTAAGCGAGGGTGTGTTTTAAGGTGAGTGGAACATGCTAGATGTAAGTCTAGATACTACAAAGTGGTTGTTAGGGTGTGCGAGTGAGGACTAATGTAGCGTAGAAACTTGACTGTGACCTAGATGCAAGGAGTTACACTAGTGAATCAATATATCTACATCTATTAATGTGCTTATGTGTGTACTAGGGTGGTGTGAATGAAATTGTGTGTGGTACTTATTTCTGAAGCTAGGGTGTGCAAGGTGTGTGCGAAAATGTGTGTATGTAAGTGCTTCACAATACATCTATGCATGTATGGGGCTAACATGCACGAATGTGAGTGTGGGTATATGTATGAGCAAGTGCAAATTGTGTGTAAATGTGTATATCTGTAGAGCTATTATGTGCTTGTGCAACGGTCCATGTGCACACATGTACACATGTCTATATGCAAGGATGTGTGCACATGCATGTGTAGGGATTGATGTGTGGAGGTATTGTGCATGTGCCTATGTGCAAGGGAGTGACATGCAAGGGCTTGTGTGAAAGGGTATTCTGCAAGGTTTTAAGTGCTAGTACCTTTGTGTGGTGACCTATGTGCATGTGCACTTGGATGCATGCACATGCAAGGAACTATGCGCAAATGACAATGTGTGTGTAGGGGTCCTAGTACATGGGGTTGTGTGTGTGCACATGCACATGTCTATGTGTAGGGGTACCTTCTGTAAGTGCCTATTACATGTGTCTAAGCATGAGTGCATGGGTATTGTGCAAAGGCAAAAGTCTATGTTCACATGCACATATACACGTGTGTGAAGCTATGTATGAGTGGCTATGTGTAGATATGCAAGTGCAAGGGTCCTAGGATTCCATGTGTATAGATGTGGGGGTCTTATATATGTGCACTAGTGTTGTGTAGATGAGTGTTGGTCTATGTGCAAGTGACACGTGCATGGGTCTATATACACATGTATGTACATATGTGTGGGAGTCTATATATACATGTGCATATGCATGTATGAGGATGTACCGGTGTCTAGGTGCAAGGATGTGCATGCATCTATAGGTACATGTGAAGATCTTGTATACAAGGATGGGATGTGCAAGATGTCTATGTGCTACTGCCAAGGTGTGTGTACATAGTTCTATGTGCACGTATACATGCACATGGACAGTGGTGTGCAAGGATACTAATATGCTTGCATGGGTGTGTTGGGGATAAAGGCGCATGTGCCTAACTACATGTGTATTCATTACACTGACAATACCTGCACACCTGTATACTACAAGTGGTAGGAACCCATCACTATCACTTAATTCTTTATACTTTTAGTAACACTTGAATAAGGGAAGGCCAGTCACACACATTGTGATTGCTCGACTTTCCACATCTTGTCACTCTTGATCTTGTTCTCTTGCACCCACCATAGCTCTTGCTTCCGCTTGTGGGCTTCCAATGAGGGATTTCTCCCTTCAATTGATATTAGAGAATTGGTTCAAGGAGCTTCTCCTTCAAGTTTAGTTTAGCCTAGACTTGGAAGCTTCAACTCTTTATCAATGGCATCCATGGTTTCATCTTGTCGAGGTAACTTTTGATACTCGGCTCTCTTTAGGCCTCCCTACACTTGTCAAGGACCTTCTTTTAGGGGATTCTTTAAGCATAATCAACAACCTTTTACATCTCAATAGCACCAGATTCTGTTTAGCAAAGGCATCAACAAACAAAAATTTAGTGTGAATTTCTTTGAATAACTCTTCTCACTTTAGCCTACTGCGAATAATATTTGCAGCCCCCCTTGGCACTCTTGGACATTAGGCAAAGGCTTGATATAAGCTCCCAACATTGGTATTGAGCTTCTGGCATTGGATTTGCTCCCAAAATTTTCTCCCAACATTTGCTCTTGCATATCAATGTATTGATGCTTAGCATTGGTCTATACACTTGAATATGCTATTGAAAGATTCTGCACTTCCACTTTGAGCTTGGTGACATTTATCTTGGCCATGGCCACATGCCTTTGTTACTTCATCGACTTATGTAATTACAGGCTTGAAGAATCTATTGGGTTTTATGCTCTTGGCTTATGCTTCATGCATCTTGGATAATTTTATGCCATGTACTTGATGTTCTAAGCTTCCATTGCTCATTTGACATTTGATTTTATTCTAGTGGGAGTCTTTTGTGCTACTTGGAAATTTTACATTTGAGTAAAGATTTAGATTTATGCAATTGGAGCTTGAGATCATTCCATTGAGATGGTGGGGGCAGTACTTCATGAACATGCTCTTTTGATATGTATTGAATGTAGTTACCCTATAGTGGGTTGATTTGATCACTTACTTTGGACTCGTCACTTATATCTGTTAGTGTGTTGTTAGTGATATTTATATGCTTTTGAGTTATTGTAGTCGTGAGCCCTCACTGCTCCTTCCAAAGAGACTGAAGTAGGTGGGATTGCAAACATCTCAACAGGTGCTAAATACACCAATATAAGGTTTGGATCACGAAAAGATGTGAACTAAAGGACACACACCAAATCCAACAATAATGAAAGAGAATTAGCATGCCCTCTCTCCACCCTCACACTTGCCCTACTGGCTAGGAACATGGGAGAGTATGTAGTATCCCTAGAGCTTAGAAGAACCATCCACTTGAGTCATCGATAGGCCTGGAGTAAACTAGATATGTGTGTGGTCTTGTGCTCTACCAAGCACAACCATAAAATACACCACACAAAGTAGCAACATGTGTTTTGTATCTTCATACTCTTCAAATTACACCACACCATTCTATCTCTTCACTCTTTTGTATCATCATACTCTTCAAATTACACCACACCACTCTATCTCTTCACCTTCATATACATGACCACCATGTGGCTACATCATAATGGAAGTAGAGACTCCTCCAAAGGGTGGAGCAATTGAGCACACTCTCTGAAAAGCACTTATGAGTTCTATATGCAACAAAATCTCCATAAAATGTGTTGAATAATGAATCTCTCAATCACAAGGAAACCAATAGAATCATAAGGAATCAAAATGAGAACAAAATTAATTGCATTTTACTTTGGAAAGGAGAGAGTAGCACAGTGTAATGTGCGTACAAATGTGTAAGCTCAAACCAAAATACAATACTCATATGAACCACTATGAATGGATGGCACATGAATGATCCTTTAAACATATTAAATAGCACATGAACACCACTAATTACCAAGTCAAAAACATTGAATGGGAAGCATTGATTAGGTAAGAATGAAAACTCTATCAACATAAGGAAAATGATGATTCAAGAAATTACACAAATGATAGTGCAATCATTGTCAACACACAATATCACATATTGTTGCAATAATAGTATGATCAAGGTTGACAAGTGGAACATCCACAACGGTCGGCACAATGTACCCATAGGTCAATGTCACACAGTCACATTATCAACATCACACACGTTAGTACTACAAGAAGAGTAAAATAATTGTGAATGACACATTATTGGGTGTTGGGGGTAAAGGCGCCTTCGCCTAGCCACCCGTGTATTACTACACTGACAATACCCGCCACTGCACAATGCAAGTGCCGAGCGCCCGCCATAGTCACTTATTCTTTATTCTTTTAGTGACAATTTGAATAAAGGAAGGCCCGGCCACACATTGTGGTTGTTGGAGTTCCCATTTCTCGTCTCTCTCTTTCTTGCTCTTGCTCTCTTGCCATAGCTCTCGCGTGCAAGCTTCACTCCTTCTCACCTTTCAACTAGTATCAGAGCTGGGCTTCTCGACTCTTGAGCTTGGCTCATGGCATTCTCAGCTTCCCATCTACTCCCTACTAGCATTGGGTCTCCATCCCAGCAGCCATAGCCAACTCTCTTGAGCTCCTGTCACTCCCTGGCTTCCCGAGCTTCCTCCAGGCCTATTGAGGCACCCTCAAGCCCTTCATTCAGAGGTATTTAAGTATTATTTTGAGGGTTTACTTCAGTTCATAGGTTGTAGGAAACAGGACAGCCATTGTTGAGCTTCCCCATGGAGGTTTGAAGCTCTCTCTCTCCACTTGGTTTGCTGAGGCTTGTTAAGGCCTATTGTAGGCCACCCTTAGCGCCCATTTGAGACCCCCTTCCACCTCATTAAGCCCAAGTGGTTCAGCAACATCCACAGAGAAAATGCACTAGTTTTCAGCATGTTCTTGATAGTAGCCCCACACTTTTCATCTCCACCTTCTTCCCCAAGCCATTGGGCACTTCAAAAGGGTCTCATTTGATGCCTATACACATGCTTGGAGCTTGGTATTGAAGCCTTGAGCACTAACATTGACTTGGTTCTAATTTGGCACTGTTTTAGGACTATCATAATAGTCCATAGGTATTTTATAACAGTGCTACAGTGAGATTTGATGTTTATGCTTACCCGACATTGCTATTTGATGCCTAGTTGGTCCCGGTTGATGCCTATTGATTCGGGGATGAATGCCTATTGATTTTCCACCATTTTGGAGCTGATTTTGATGCTGAAATATTCGGTTTTTCACAGTGGATCTCTGTTGTACACAGTTGGGCTTAAGTATTTAACTCATACTTGGTTATGCCTATGCTATTCGGGCTATGTTTCGAACATACATAGTGATGTATTGACATTTGGGGACCGACTTTGAGCCTAGCTTACACTCCGGATCATTGATTGAGCTTGAGCTCAGCTTTGGAAAGAATTTGGATGCTTTGTCTTTGATGCACTTATGGCATGCTTTGGTCTATGCTTGACCACCTTGACCGCCATTACGGGTTATGTCACCTATGCATGCTAGTTACATTGTTTGGAGCCGTTTGCTACTGGAGCTTTGTCTTGGCTTAACTTTGGACTCTCGGAGCTTACTTGGGCTATTTATTGGCTTGCCAGAGTTTAATTTGGGATGTACTTGATGTCTATGGATGCTCTACTATCTACATTATCGAGATGTATCATTGATGCTTGATCTTGGACACTTGTCATTGGTGCTTGTACATGCTTTGTTCGAGCTTTGTTGCTTGATATTTATGGCTTTTGTGCCAGTGGGAGTGTCTTTGGATGCTTGACAAACATTGCGCATGCGGTCTATGCTATTTGAGCTTTTGAGACTATTTGGGATTTCTTACCCTTTGGAATGATGCATGGCTTATATGTCTTTGTTCCTTCCAATTCTTATGAGCTGACTCTTTGACTTGGGTCCCTTTTCTTGTGAGCTGACACCTACTTGTGTCAAGTCTTGGTAATGGCAAGCAAACTTTTCTTTGTTGACTGGGGGTGTGCCTACTCACTAGTAGATATTTCATGACATGTTTGGGTGTTGGATTCATGCTTATCTACCGTCATATGCCTATTTTATGCCTGCATGATGCTGGTTATGGTCTTGGCAGTATATGATTGACTTCGGATCCGCTTCTGGCACAGTTAGCTCTCATTTCCTAAAATCTGTCATTTATTACAGCAAGCTGAAATCTAAAGATTTTGAGAACTTCTCTGAGGTTAATGCTTACTATTTGATGTTATCTTGGTCATATTTGGTGGACATGTGCCTCTCTTGGTAAAATCCACTCTTTCAACCAGTTTTAGCAGTGGTTTTAGTGCATTTTTTACTAATTACAGCAAGCTGCAATTTTGCCTTTTTTACATTGATTTGGGACGGTATGGCTGGTCATCTGAAAGACACAGCTCTCTTTAACATTGCCAAGTTGGATGGTACCAACTATGGGTATTGGAAGTCCCAAATATGGCAAGTTTTGATGTAGAAGTTGCAAATTAAACCCTTGCATTTCAAAGGTGTCAAACCTGAGGATATGGATGATGATGTTTGGATGGAAGTTGATGAGCTATGCAAGTCTTCCATTATTTTGTCACTCTTAGAAGAGGTCCATCATAATGTTGTTGAAGATGAGAATCAGAGTGCATGGGATTTATGGGAGAATATTCAAGAGCTCTATGTGCAACAGAGTCTTGTATCACAGATGTATTGGCTGAAGCAGTTAATGGACCTTCGCATGAAGGAGGGGACCTCCCTTTCATCTCATTTTAGTCAGTTTCATACTATCATGAAGAGTCTATTGTCATAGGGTATTGAGTTCAAAGAAAACTTGCACCCGTTGTTTCTTCTTGGCACCTTGCTTGAATCATGGGATGCCTTCTATACTGCCATATGCACGAACAAGCTTGATGGGCTGAAAATCAAAGATGTTGAGAGTGCTTTATTAACTAAGGAAATTAACAGGAGAAACAATGATGCTTCCCGCTCTTCACATGCATTGACCATTAGAGGTGGCAGACATGGCAGGCATGATAATGATCATAATTGCAGGGACTCTCAGAAGTCCAAGGCCAAGTCATGTGTGCTCAATAAGTCCCATGGACGGAATTCTGATCTTACATGTCATTATTGTGGGAAAGCAGGACATATTAGGCTGTAGTGCCATAAAATAAGCTATGATAAGCACAAGAAAAAGGGAAAAGAAAAATTGTAGGAAAAGTCTTTTGAGTGCAGTATTGTATCTACAAAGTCCAATGTGAAGATAGAAGAGGTTAATGTCATGCAGGCCACTGATTCAGATGATGATTACATACTTGCAGCTTTTGCATGTGATGCCTTACAGACTTCGGAGATACATTCCATGTATGTGGAGTGTTGGCTCTTGGATTCGGGTGCGTCCTTTCATGTGACACTCTGTAGAGATTGGTTTCATACCTATCGTACCATGTATGGTTCTGTGTAGCTTGGTGATGACAGATCTCTTGATATTGTGGGCATTGGAGATGTTAGGCTGCAATTTCCTTCTAGAACTTATTTTGTTTTGCATGATGTACACCATGTACTTGCATTGACTCACAGCCTTATGTCAGTTGGACAGCTTGATGATGTAGGGTATTTTGTGTCTTTTGGAGACTCTGCATAGAAGATTACTCATGGCAGGCTTGTACTTGCAAGAGGTGCCAAGTCTGGCAGCCTCTATCCCTTACTTGTATCAGGAGCTACATTGGATCATGTTTTGTCGGTGGGTTCTATTCCCCATGTATCCCTTTGGCATGCTCGTCTGGGGCATATGTCTCTTAAAGGAATGAAAATGCTCCATGCTTTGAAGTATCTTTCATTTGACTCTTTGCATTTTGATTCTTGTGATCATTGTTTGTATGGCAAGCAGACTAGAAATACACTTAAAAAGTCTAGTAAGAAACGCATGGGTGAGCCCTTGGCTCTTGTGCACTCAGATGTATATGGGCCCATGCCCTGTTAATTACTTGGTGGGGCAAAGTACTTTGTTACTTTCGTAGATGATTACCCATGTAAGGTTTGGGCTTATCCCATAAAGAGAAAATCCAATGTCTTAGACACATTTCAACGTGCTCATCATGTGCTTTTGAGCAATTTTATGATGAGTAGGGTATTAAGCATCAGTTGACCGCCCCTTAAACCCCACCCCAAAATGGTATGGATGAGCGCATGAACAAGACCATTCAGGAAAGGATCCGTAGCATGCTTAGTCAGGCTGGCTTACTGCAACACTTTTGGGTTGAGGCAGTTACTACTGCAGTGCGTCTCATTAACAGGTCGCCTAGCAGTGGCATTGACTTTCAGGTTGCACAGGAGGTATGGGCAGGCAAACCCCCCTCTTATGATCATTTGAGTGTCTTTGGCTGTGAGGCCTTCTGCCATGTGTCCAAGGACAAATGCAATAAGCTGGATCCTAAGAGTGTCAAATGCATTTCATTGGCTATGGAGATGCAGGAGAGATGGGTTATCGTCTATGGGATCCGCATGCATAGAAAGTGATCCATAGCCATGATGTCATATTTTATGAGCACATAAGACTTACACTCCCCACATAGGTGCATATGCCTCATTGCACTAACACCTTGAAGGGAGAAAGCCCCGAATGAAAGCCCGCAAGTTAAAATAAGAGCTATGGTGGAAGAAGAAAGAGAGCAAGTGCAAGAGAGAGACAAGATATGGAAACTCCAAGAGTCACAATGTATGACTAGCCTTACCTTATTTAAATGTCACTGAAAGTATAAAGAATAAAGTGAGAGTAATGGGTGTCTGCCACCTACAGTGTATATGTGTGTGGGTACTATTAGTGTAATGAATACATGGGCGATTAGGCACGTGCCTTTACTCCCAACAACTTTCCACTTTAAGATGAATGTGCCATCTTCTTAAGGAAGGAAGAATGATTTGCTAAGAGACTTTTTGTGAGTAGATATGCAAGATTTTGGTCAGTTGAGATCTTGACAAGTTTAATGGACTTGTCCTCACTCAATGAACTCTCATAAAGTGGTAATACATCTCAATATGCTTTGTCTTTACATGGAAGATTGGATTCTTGACCAATTGAATAGCACTCATAGAATCTGAATGCAATGTAGGGACCATATCAGTAATACCAAGTTCTACCACTAGATGGCATAACAAGAAAGCCTCCTTGTTGCAAGTCTCAGTGGCTATAACATACTCTGCCTCTATAGTGAAAAGGGGTGTGTATTTATGCACCATGGACATTCAAGAAATAACACCTCCAAAAAGGTGAAGATATAGCCAGAGATGGACTTCCTACTATCTGCATGTCCTGCATAATCAAAGTCAATGTACCCCACAACTCTTGTATCCTAGCCACCATAACATATGGATATATCAGTAGTTCCCTTAAGGTACCTCATCATACCCTTCATGTTATCCCAATGTTGTCTGCTAGGTGTAGCCATATAGCACACCACAATGCCCATTACGAATGCTATGTCAAGATGAGCTCCCTTAAGGTACCTCATTATACCCTTTATGATATCCCAATGATGTTTGTCAAGTGTAGCCATATAGCACACCACAATGCCTACTGTCATTGCTATGTTAGGATGAGTGGCTAATCATGGCATACATCAAACTACCCACTGTATATGCATAAGGGATATTTGCCATTCTGTGCATTCTTCTCATCAGAGTGTAGACAATCAACTTGATTAACCTTCACATAAGAAGGTAAAGGACAACCAATAGGGTTAATATCTTGCATATAAAACTACTCAAGGACCTTCTGTATATACTTCTTCTGTAATAAGTAAAGGAGCCTCTTACAGTGCTCGTGCATGATGAGAATCCCAAGAATATGCAAGGCTTGTCCCATGTTCTTTATCTCAAAGATTTTCTTGAGTTGACCTTTCAAGGCATCTAGCTTATCATGAGCACTCCCAACAATCAACATATCAGCAATATAGATTACCGAAATTATAAGGTTTCCATCGCAGGGCCTTCTTCTATATAAACACATATCCATATCATAGTAGGTATATCCTTGTGAGTACAAAAGAGCATAAAACTTGGGATACCATTTCTTGGGTACCTGCTTAAGGCCATAAAGGCTCTTTCTCAACTTGCACACTAGGTGTTCCCTGCCTTTTCGCTCAATAACAAGATGACATGCTTAGGCAACTTATGAACTTTCTCCTCATGGAAAACAACATCATGGTTCGGATGACCTTTTGCGCTTGCAGATAACATAGGTGATAGTCCATCTCACCTACATCCCCATAACCAAGAAATATATATTTCATAGACTTAGGATCCAACTTATTGTGCTTATTCTTGGGAACATGGCAGAAAGCCTCACAACTAAAGACATGTAGATGAGCATATGATAGAGGTTTTCTAAAATATATCTCCTTTGCAAATTGATAGTCAAAATTAGTGCATGGGGATGGATTAATCAAATGTATGACAATAGTAGCTACCTTAGTCCAAAAGTGTTGAAGTAAGGTCCTTGCTAAGAAAACTATGGACTCCTCCTAAATCATCCTATTTATGCGCTCAATCATACCATTTTGGGGTAGGATATATAAGGTGATTAATTGACGCTTGATACCCCTCTCATCACAAAAATACTCAAAGGTTTTACATACATACTTTCCCCCATTTTTAGATCATAGGTATTTCAACCTATACCTAGACTGGTTCTCAGCAAAAGCAAGCCAACACTGAAATGTAGCTATGACTTTCAATTTCTGCTTTATGGGATATGCCCAAACCTTATACACGTAATCATCAATGAAATAAATGAAATACTTTATGCCACCTAAAGACTTGTAGGGCATAGGTCCACAAACATCAGACTAAATAAGAGCTAGAGGCTCACCCATGTACGTAATGCCAGACTTCTTATGTGAATTACGAGTTGCCCTATCATTAAGATAATGATCATAAGAATAAAAACACTTTTGGTCAAGGGGCAAAAGATACTGCAAAAAGAGATAAGTATTTTCATTCTTTTTAATGATGTATGCCCAAAGCAAAGATGCCATAACGATACATGTGGTACTGCAACCATTGCTAAAGCATGGTTGATAGACCCAGATACAAGTAAGGAGTAAAGAATACTAGACTTAGCACCACATGCTAGGACAAGATTCCCACACGTAAGCTTCCATGAGAAATCACCAAAAGATATAACATAACCTCTATCATTCAATTGCCTAGCCTAAAGCAGGCTTTTGGTCAAAGCCAAAACATGGCGTACATCATGCAAAGTAAATATACTTCCTAAAGGAAACTATAGATGGATATCAACAATACTAACAATTATCCAATGCCAAGTCATTACCCAATCAAGGAGATCCTGTCATGGTAGTATGATAGGAGTGGAACCACTCTTGATGAGGGGTGACATGAAATGAAGCCCCTAAATCAAGAAGCCAACACTGAGCATAGGTATATGAGGTATCAACCAACTCTAAAACATTAAGAGAAGAAGTTACAAGAATGTAATCATCATCAGAATCAATTTGCATGACATTAATTTCTTGAATCTTGACAGTGGACTTGCTAGAAACAATCTTGCAATCATCATTATTTTCTTACTCTTTATCCTTCCCCTTTTCTTTGTGCTTGTCATCACACATTTTATGGTTCTGTGGTTGAACATGAGCATGCTTCTCATAATAGTGACAAGTCAATGCAGACTTACAGCCATGGGACTTAGGGCGAGACTATCCACGTGATTGAGAATAAGACTTCCAAGAGTCTCTTCCACAACGATCATTACCGCTTCTACCATTATTGCCTCTGACTATCAAGGCATGACAAGTGTAGAAAGCATCTACATTCTTGTTGTTAACCTCTTCATTTGAGAGAGCACCCTCTACATCTTGCAATTTTAGCCCATTAGCAAGCATATTTGCATACACAGTAGTACATAATGTATCACATGACTTAGGCAGTGTAACTAGCAAGAACAAGGGTGGAAGATTGTCCTTAAATTCAATCCTTGTAAAGACAAGTTGCTGAAAATAGAATGAAACTCATTTAAGTGGGCTAACATGGAAGGGTCCTCCTTTATACGAAGGTCTATGAGTTGCTTTAGCCAATACATCTAAGAGGTAAGATTTTCTTATCATAGACATTATGAATCTTATTCCATAATTGCAAGGTGATATGCTTGTGAGAGATAATACTATAGTAGATATGCTTAGATAGCGACAAAATGATTGTAGATTTACATAACTTATCTAGTTCAGTACCATTCTCTGCATTGAAGTGTTTGGGCTTTACATCCTTATGTCTCAATGTCCTAATCTACAATTTTTGCACTAGAACCTACCAAATTTGTGCATTCCAATAGCTATAATTTTTGCCATCCAACTTCTCAATGTTAAAGATAGCACTATGTTGAGGGTTGATATGACTATGTATTTGTATTTTTTTGTTGATTTTTGGGGGTGATTTTTGTATGATTTGAATGATGCATGATTTATTTGGAAGTGCTTTGGATAAGTTTGATTAGGGTTGAGAAGCTCTTTCGTGACAAACAATGTATTTATGAGTTAAAGATTAAGAGAAAGATTATGAATGAATGCTATTTGATAATTTCCATTCAAAGTGGAGCATTTATTTGTATTTTTCATTTGATGAAGAATATGAAGAATGTGTTGAAGTTTTATCGTGATAAATCAGTGGGAGAATTGTTATATGATGATGTGTGAAGATTTGAGAAGATTGGTGTTGTTTTTCTTTTTATGGTTGATTAAATTATGAAGAACATGCTTGTTGATGATGTAAGGTAGATTTTCTTGTAGTAGATTCCCTGCTTTCTTGGTGTTTCTCTCCATGTTTTTGGTGTGGAATAGGGGACAACTACCATCAAGAGGCATCAAAAGGGACTGAAATGAAGGAAATGGCATTGCTGAGAGGAGAAGAATTCAATGATGCTTACAAAGTTTCTTCTACCACTGAAGAATTGAAAATTCTCATTTCCAAAGCCACTTTCAACAAGAAATTTATCCCACAATGGCGGAAACATATCACCATCTTGATGGAGGCTCTATGTAGTGGACTATTTCCTCAAGCAATAAAGATGTGCATCTTGGTGCCAAGTTGTTTTGGGAGAAAAATAAAGAGTAGAGACAGAGAAAATGACCATCTATGGGAGATTTGGCTTTCACTGAAGAGTTTCCAAACATTATCAAGTGGGAGATTGTGCAGAAGCTTCAAGAGTCATGGTCAATTAAAGCTCACAAGAACAAAGAAGAAAAGAGTTGGGATCTATTTGTAGATGCACAACAATAAGATATGTGGGATGCATGGTGTTTGTATAATCTTATGTTTGTTCAATTGGTGACCAAGTAGAAGTTGGTAGGTAGAGTGTTCCTCACAACATACATTCTTGAAACCATTAGAAGCTAGCATTACTATGATGATGGCACCACAATGATCCTCAAAAGAATGAGTTTTGATACCTTCAAAATTGAATATTTTTCCCTTTGTAGTGGAATGAAAGCTGAATTCAAAGACGTTGGAAAGAAGGAAGTAGAAGAAATGTTGGCAATAGAGTCCACCAGAGATTGAACCCTTCTGATTATGTTCTCTTGAGTACAAACAAACTAGGTGGCTAACTTCCTGATGGATGATGAGATCAAGAGGCAAGCACTAGAACGGCTCTAGAGGTATGTGAGAAGAGAGAAGGCAAGAATCAAAGCTGAGAAGAACAAGCTAGCAGTAGAGCATCCTTTGATGCCCTAGCGACACTCTTTACAAAAGTCCCCATGGTGACTCAAGGTCCCTTCCTAGTCAGATTCGTCTTGGAAATATTGATAACAGGCCAGAAAATGTAGTCCCATTGCCTATCTTTAAGAGAGAGTACAATCAAGACTCTAATCTTCATGTAGCTAAGTTCATGGTAGCATGTGTAGCAAACAATGCCACAACCCTTGAGCATTTGTTGGTGATATTTCCCACCACTTTCAAAAGGCGTAGTGTTTCAGTGGTATGAGAGAGTAAAATGAAGACTCTAATCTTCATGTAGCTAAGTTCATGGTAGCATGTATAGCAAACAATGCCACAACCCTTGAGCATTGGTTGCTGATATTTCCCACCACTTTCAAAGGCATAGTATTTCAGTGGTATGAGAGACAAGAAGCAAGAAATTTTGGCACATCGGACAACCTAAAGTTGGCATTCCTTTTACTAAATTTAGGTGTGAAGGTCTTGAAGAGAGGATATGGGAGGAGTTCATAAAATTAAGTCAATCCTCTAGTGAATAGGTGGAAGCATATATCTCTAGAATGGAATCCATACTGAAGTGATTAACTAACCATCACTTAGATGAAGGTATCTAGAAGGGAGTTTTTTTTGCAAGTCTACAACCAAAAGTTCATAAGTTTGTGGAATTAAGAAGACTAATCACCTTGCAAGCTATAGTGAAAGGTGCAAGACTATATGAAGCAAGGCTGTTGATGACCTCAAGAAGAGGAGTCTTACATCCTCCCACTCAAGGAATGGTATACCCAAAAAATGCAGTCCCATGGACTGTTCCCTACCCCTACCCTCAGATGTAAACAATGCCGCAATACAATGCACCAAATCTACTGTGGGTCTGACAGACATAGTAGTATCTCAAATGATGGTTCAACCACAACAACAGTGGCCTCAAAGAGTTCTCCCAATGGCGACTCAACAACAATAGTGGAACCCTACTAAGTGGAACCAACAACCACAAGTCTCAACAGGAGCTTTGAATCATAATTAGAACAAAGGACCCTTTGGATCAACCCAACCAATCTATGTAGTGATTACAAAGGCTTCCCTACTCTAGGAGGAGAAATTTTGAAGGACTACTTGTCGAATTGAGTTGCAAGCTTTAAGAAGGAGCTTATGGATGTGATTATAGAATAGCTGTAAACACTGAAGGTGAATAAACCACTAACATATCCAGCCTCTTGCAGGAGGTGTAAGAATGTACACGGTGCAGAAAGTGCCATTAAGTGGGACATCTAGCCATTGAATGTACTCACAAACCAACCATCCTTGGAGCTTTTTGTTCATATTGTTTAAGGAATAACCATACAGAGGATATTTGCTCTTTGAAAGAGATGCATGAAAGAAGGAAGAAATATGAAGAAGCAAGATTCAACTTGTTGGAATCCAAGATGACTATCCAAGATATCAGACCAAAGCCTAGAGAGTTTGTTTCTAATTTTGGCCCAATGAGGTTTCCCTCTCAGAGCTATAGAGGATGACAATCTACTGATGGCCAGAGATTAGGAGTGTTACAAATGTGGAGAAAAGGGACATATCTCACCAAATTGCCCAAACCCTAGAAGGTCTATGGACTACAAACCCTTATGGAGTCAATGCAAAGGAGAAGGCCACACTACAAAAGACCCAAGAACCTACCTCCAACTTGGTGGAATTGGAGGTTGATGCAACATTGCGTGTTAAGAAAAGAGAACCCACGGTTCCAAAAGAGAACATTGTCTCTACCAAAATGGTGAGGTTCAATCTTCCCAACGAGAGACAAAATTATATAGAATAGAATAGTATAATATAGAGCCATCTAGCAATATAGAAGGATACAAAGACAATTACAAAGATAGGACATGAGGTCCAAGAGATGTTGCCATTTCTAAAAGAAATATGGAATATAAAAGTAGGTGTTGCCCCATTTTCTAGCTGCTTGGAGAAGCCCGTGGATCCTATCAAAGAGTATGACTTGGTCAAAGGCTTAGACACCTTCAGACCAAACCTAACATTCTGACAGTTGTTGATGTTGTCCCCTAGCTGTCGAAAGAAATTCAAAAGCATATAGACAAGAAGGAGAGGCCTAAGGATTACTCCTACCACTATCCCTAAGTCAAGGAAAGCCCTAGAGCCTATGAAAGAAGTGGATGTGGCTAACGTCTTCGTGGACCTTGGTACCCCCAAATATTGGCATGTGGATGGAAGGATGCTTTATAGCAAACACATTGATTGATGGAGGTTCATGAGTGAACATAATGATAGATGTGACAATAAAGGATCTAGGCTTACAAGGAATTTAGTCTACTTAATGGCTTATAAGACGGGTAGACCAAAGAAGAATTAAGCCTTTGGGAATTCTCCCATATGTGAAGAGAATCCTTGTAGGAAGAGATTATTGGCTAACCTATCTAGTGGTAAAACCTTTTGAAGCAAGGGAACGGATGGATTGGTTTAAAGAAACCCTAAATCTCAGCAGAGGACATAACAAAGTGGTGCTGAAGTTGTATGGATTGTAGAAAAGTATTGGATCCACTTCTGTTGAAGTCAACACAGACTCTTCCAATGAGGTAATAGATGGCACATTAGGAGATGAAGTTGTCAAACAAATATTTCCCAAGAAAATAGAGTCATAGTCCCTCAGAATGGGCAGTATAAGCCAACTTCCAAAAGAAGCAAAAATTTTGTTAATGGGTGAATACCTCCTATTTGAACCTGAAATGACTTTTGAAGTCACCTCTAATAGTGAGATAGAGGCATGGATATATTGTTCTCCTTGTTACATGCTATAGGAGAGATAGAGATAGAATCAAAGTTAGAGACAGAAGCAAAGATGGAGGATACAATAGAGAATTTTTTCTTCTCTTATAGAGCCCCTACTCAGATAGCGACAGAGTCTGAAGAGGATAAATATGACCATGTAGAAGAAGACTATGAAAGTGAGTTGGAAGAATCTATCCTACTCATAGAAGGCACAAATGAGAAATAAGTTCTAGAGGCTACATAAGCCGAAGATCCCATGATGCTAGTTAGATTGACTACGGTACATCCACAGTAGATAGAATGATGCTAGATATGATTTTGCCAAGATAGATATGATTTTCCCATAGATAGAATGATGCTAGATATGATTTTTCCAAGATCCCTTCCATAAAGAGCGCTTCTTCTTAGCCACAACCCTTCTTCTTCAATTTAGCTATAAATATGAGGCATGGGGAGCTGTTGAGGGCAGTCCGAGAAAGAGGGGAGAGGCCCTTCTCAGGAATATAGAGTAAGAGGGAGTGAGGCAAGAGAAGCGCAAGCACGGAAATTTCTCATCACAAAGACAAAGAGGATACTCCGTGAGCTCTTGAATTCAAAATCTCCATCCCTTCTATCCTATTTCTCTGTGGAATCAAGACTCTTTCCGATTTTTCTAAATTCTTGGTGATTGCCTTCCCCCATCAATCAAATTTTTGTCAATCTAATTACCCCCAAGATCGTTTGCCAAAAATCCCATTTTCAATCTTGAAGTTAAGACGATGGCCTCGAAGAAGAAAGTTACAAAGATCACGAAGGTAGGAGCTTCCAATAATGCTGCAGACACAATTACTACTATAAATGGAATTGGCGAGTACAAGGATTACAAACAAAGATACGAATACCATCAACCAAGCACCCGTCTCATGGATCTTCAAGTATTGTTTTTCAAAATAAAGCTACAAATACCATCAACCAAGCACCCATCTCATGGATCTTCAGGTACTGTTTTTTAAAATAAAAACCACTAGTAGGCCTTCATCCCATGAACGGGCAATAAAAGATGCATTCATGAAATAATATTTTATTCAATTTATGCATATAATATTTTAAAAATAATTCTTAATCATGAATTCCAAGGGGTAACTTGGGTCTGTACAAGATGAGCCTAAGCATGTACAAGGAAGGTACTGTGTCCCTAAAATATTTAGTATTTTTTATTTTGTGTTAATCGAACGAAATCTCTAATGGGTAATCACAAACACTAATCCTCAGTATATAAGAGACCTTGAGATGAAATTGCCAAAGGATACTGTTCGTAATTAAACTAACTAAGATTTTCTTTTATTGTGGGTAGGGACCCACAAAACTTCAAGGGATTTATTCTCAAGTATGAAATTCTTGCTTAGATTCAGTCCAAACTAGTCCTCAAGGAAGGGGGAATCTAGGAAGACTGTTGGAAGGTATTGCCACTTACACTAATTTTGCCACTTATGCTAATTTGTCTCAATATTATTATTTTTGAAAAGAAATGATTTTTCTTGAAAATAAACATGTTAAAAGTTTATGTATAATGAATTTGAAATAAGATGTTTGTGATTGCAAGCTAGGTACTAATCTTTCCTAAAATCATTAGGATAAAAGACGAATGACTGAGTATAGATCACCGACTACTAAAGGGAGTATTCCGATGAGGACAAAATGTCGACTGAGGTAGCGTTCTTAATGGCACTAGACCTCCCCAAGGCGAACTCTATTCGGTAGGAAGAGGTGAGGATATAAGGGAGCTCTGGTCATAAACTCCTTAGGCTCTTATGAACTGCCAACTACCCTTCAATTTCCAGATTGTGTCCTAGAAGTTCCAATACTAGTTGGTGAATGGAACTTGGAGAAAGTAATACCTTCAAAAAAAAAATATTTGTAAAAGTATTACTAAACTGGTACATCTATGAGGAGTTTAGCAATACCTTCAAAAAGATTTGTAAAAGTAATACCTTCAAACAAAAACTATTAAGAAGGAATTGCTTTACTATGTTTTTGTGTCATGAATTAAGGGTGTGTAACGAATTTGTATCAGGAGATAATTCAAAGAAGTTGTTTTTATATATTGAACCTAAAGTGGTAGGTAATTAGGTAACTAAAATTGATCTCTTGAGGGAAGTGAGAGGATGGACCCCTGACGAATCCAGACCTATGGTAGGGTGGTCTCAGTAAGCCGAGTGCTTTCCTAAGAAGGAATAAAAATCACACTTGATGGACCATTAGAAACCAAAAAGCTTGACTCCGTCACTTTAGAACCCTGGGAAAAAGGGATTTAAAGTGTCATGCTTCTGCCATTCACTTTAAACATGGTACAATGTAAGTCCATTTCAGTCATCAACAATTCCTATAGGAAACGGAATCTCGAGCCGCTAATACTAATCAACCATTAGTAATTTAATTGATAAAAAAGACTCAGGTCAGTCCACATGGGAATGGCCAGAACTTCCATTGCACGGTAGACTCGAGCGAGCCTAGTTAGCAAACTTCGAGGGTTTTTCACAAAATCCTAGATGGTGCTTCCTAGGATATCTCCTGATGGGCTACTAAGAATGTATCACTAAGGAAAGCTTGGGAAAACATGTTACAGTTGGTATCAGAGCGCATGTGGATGTAGGGCACAATGTAAGTAAATAAAACTAGTTACATTTACAACATAAAATATATTTCCCTTAAATAGTGAAATATTCTCTTCTTGATATATGTTCTTAATTTTTGCTAGAAAGACGAACCTTGGAAACAATTGTTGATTTTCCAAGTTACGTTTATGTTAGCAATGCACTCCTCTAGTTTCAACTAGAGAAACCAGATATGAGGCCAGAGTAAACTCAAACATGTTCACTAAAGGGTGAGAGGTCAAACTAAAATAGTACATCTATGAGGAGGTTATAAGGTTTATACCGACCGATCAAGTCATGGGTGTAGGACGCTCTACTTGCCTCGGCTATCAGAGTGTTAGGGGTTGAAAAGTCTACCACGAGGGTAAGAGATAGTAGGGTGATTGGAGATTCAGAGAGAGGAGTAGATGGAAGAGAAGGGGTTTAAAGAAATAGAAGATGTAGAAGAAAACTGAGAGGTGAAGCATATCAATTTATTTCAACATCCTGTCATACATGGAAGGCATCAACTCATAATCATAGCTCATAAGAAAATACATCCAAATAAGGGTTAGTTGAAGCCCAAGACACACTGAGATAATAGTTCAACTCATTCACAAATATATAACATAACCCATGATCATAATCCATGATCCATGTCGCTACCATCCATTGACTGCTATAGGTATTCACCTTAAAATGACATGTATACTTCAAACTTGTATTGGTAGTGGCTTAGTTGAATCTTATCATATGTTGTTAGTTAGACCCTTGTTTATATTATCCAAGTTTTAGTAAGACCAAGGAGTGGATAGAGTATTAATACTCCAATGTGTTAAACAAAGCTTCTACATCTAAACAAGTGATTCTGAAACCTAAGTTTAGACCTTTGGTGGCTCAAAAAATAAATGTAGTAGCAAAGATAGGTGATGATGATGATGAACTATATCTCCAAGCTAATCTAATCATAATCCCATAGTTTAAAGTGGATGTGAAATAGATTCTAACAAAATATAGTGTATCACCTACAAATCCTCTAGGAAACCGCAAATCCTTTGTAGGAAACCACATACCCTTTATAGGAAACCACAACTCTTATGTAGGGCAGTGATAGTCCCAAGCAAGAAATTAGAAGTTTTAAGGAAGCATCAACAACTCTAAGTAAGAAGGAAAAAAGTTTGATAGTCCATTATAGAATGTTAATGATGCGGGGTCTAGAGCATGACAAAGGCGGTAGCTATGGAGGATGGAAGATAAAGACACAACTCATGTTGACATGACAATGTAGACAATTGTTACACAAGTGAATTAGGTTTCAAGATTGAGAGTTGAACTCATAAACACAATCTTGTGTATGGACAACAATGACACAGACAGTTGACATAAGAGACAAGTACTATTGCATTATCATAATATGAAAGTGATAGTTCAAGTGCATCATTATATAGAGTTTTTTGGTAGCACTTAACACCCACTGTGCATATGGGATTTTGTCTCTCTTCCTAGAATGGACTGCATCTTCCTAGCCTAGCTATCCTATACAAAGGGACTAAAGTAGGTGTGATTGCAAATATCTTAACACCCCTCCTCAATCACAACCAAAAGTACAAAGAGTGTAGAGGCTTTAGTAAAAGCAACACCTACAAAGTGTGGGCACACCATAAACATGGCAAAACACCAGAGACTGCCACACAGAAAAGGCTAAATGTGGGGACCACAAACATGATGGACATCCAGAGGCTGTAGCAGGGGCCTTACAAAGTGTACAGAGGCTGTAGTACAAGGATAACTGAGGAGTTTTACAAGTTTATGTTTAAGACATTAGGACTACGAAACACAAAACTAAAAAATTCTATCTGAATAGAAGGATTGATGAGGTTTGTCCTTCGCCTGGTGGTTTTCCTCTTCTTCTTCCTTTGCTCCATTCTCTTCTTTTTCTTGGATTGCAACTAGATATGCCTTTTGGGACCTCTTTCTTGCATGGCAGAACTTCTCGGTGTGTCCAGTCCTTTTGCAGAAGTCACAGAAGAGCTAATCCTTCTTGCCTTTGTACCTGTTGTAATGCATGCTCATCTCTAGAGGTACTTGGTTCTTCCTTAGTTTTTAGCTTATTTTCCTCTTCTAGCAGTGATGTGTGGATATCAACAAGTTCAGGATTTGGCATGTTGATTAAAGTTGTTGATACATTATTATATTCAGGAGGAAAAATCTTAAGCAGAACATCTATGCAAACATCTTCTTCCATTTTAATGTTGATTCCTACAAGTTGGGTTAGAAGTTCTTCCATGTAATTTAGATGTGTGGCAAGTGATGTACTGGACTTCATTTCAAGCCTGAAAAACTCAATCAGGAGACCATACTTTGATGATTTAGACTGTGCAACGAACAAGGTGTCAAGTCTCTTCCATGTATCCTATGAGGTCTCTTAGTTATCCACATGGTGGATATAGCTGTCATCCAATTCCAGTTTGATAATGGCCTATGCTTTGTCATTATTCTTTTGCCAAGTAGCTACAAGGTCCGTATCTCGAGGTTTCTTCTCTTTGCCATTTGTGATGGCCCAGAGACCCTTCTTCATCAAGATGAGCTTGATGTGGGTTTGCCAGGTGTGAAACCCAACTCCCTTGAACCAAGATGTCGGTGAGTCTTTTCCCATGCTGGAGAGCTGGAGCAACAGCAAATCAGTTCCAAGATTCTCATATTTTACAAGTGAAAGAGTGATTACAATGTGTCAAGAGACACAAGTAATGGTAGTGTGAAAACACATTATGTCCGACTTGATGTTGAGCTTGAATCTTCCTATTCGGGTCTTCGATCCTTTGCCAATCTTTCGAGGTCCTTCCCCTCCTTGATTTAATGTTGGGGCAGTAGATCAGAGTGGCAATGGGTTGTTCCAAGTGGCATGATGAGATTTTTGAGCTTTGATGAAAAATGGCTATGGCTGACAGTTTAGGCTTTCACACAAGGGCATGGTTTTTTTCTGATTGTAGGAGCTATACTTGATCATTCCCTGAGATTCTTTCCATATTGACTCATGGGATTTCATTGCCCCATAATCATCGTCAAGATCTGGTCGAGGAGCAGGCATGCAGGACAATGAAACGAAAACAGACGCAGTTAGGACAAATTTCGACGATTTTAACAATGTTGGGGACAGAGGTGGCTAATGTCAGCGGCTATGATGCTGGGCTGCTACGCCTTAACCAGAGGAAGAGATCTTTTGAAGGAATCATCAGTAGATATGCTTTTTATTGAGAGATCCAATGACTCCAAGTGAGCTGGGCCCTATTGGCTATGGAGGACACCCAAGGCAAAAGTTAAGAAGATTGACAATGCTGAGCTCTAGGGTGTGCAATGCTTAGGTGTGAGGTGCTAGGGAGGAGCTCTGGAAGTAGAGGAACATTTTCTCAGAAGGAATTGCAGTGAGATATGACTTGTGGAGAGAGATCCAAGAGCTTGAAGCATGCAGGGTGTAGGCTGGCTATGGGTGCCAAGGAAGGTCAAGTAGAGATGGAGGTGAGAAATGGAACCATGAGCTGGACTTGAGTTGACTTGAGGTTAAGATGAGCTGAGAGAGAGTAGAGGAGGATGGAAGATAAAGACACAACTCATGTTGACATGACAATGTAGACAACTATTCACAAGTGAATTAGGTTTCAAGATTGAGACTTGAACTCATAAACACAATCTTGTGTATGGACAACAATTTGACATAAGAGACAAGTACTATTGCATTATCATAATATGAAAGTGATAGTTCAAGTACATCATTATATAGAGTTCTTTGGTAGCACTTAACATCCACTGTTCATATGGGATTTTGTCTCTCTTCCTAGAATAGCCTAGCTATCCTATACAAAGGGACTAAAGTAGGTGTGATTGCAAATATCTCAATGTAGAAGTTGCAAGATAAGTAGACAATAGATCCTAAAGAGGCTTTGAATAAAGCTAGTCAACAAGCCATCATTTAAGCAAAGCTAAAATTCAAACATACTATGAATAAATCAACAAGAGTTCTTGAGGATGACGTTCAATAGGTGAACTTGGACCCTTAATCAATCCTAAACCAACTTAAATGAATATTTTTGTGGATGGAGATTATAAGTGGCATAGGTTTTAATCGATAGTTCTAAGACATATTTGCATGGGCATATACTAATATGAAAGGGTTTAATGCTAAAGTATGCCAACATTGAATTACTTTTAAAGGAGATGCTAAACCAATAATGTAGAAAACATATCAAATGAAAAGTAAAGGAAGTGATTGATAAGCTCCTTAAGGTTGGATTCACTAAACTTGTCAATGAAGTTACATGGCTGTGATCTACTGTTGTTGTCCCAAAGAAGAATGGGAAGATTTGGGTCTTTGTGGATTATAGGAAGTTGAATGTAGTAGCTATAACAAATCCTTTTCCTCTCCTATATACCAATTTTGTATTGGATAATGTTGCTTGACATGAGATATACATTTTCCTTGATGGATTCTCAATCTAAAACCAAATTAGAATGCACCCTAGTGGCATGGATAAGATGACATTCATCATCAAATGGGGAGTATTTGTAAAAAAATTCATGAATTTTGGGTTTAAGAACGGTCCACCTAAATTTCAAGGAGTAGCCTACAAAGCCTTTGACCCATATCTTACAATGTTTATGAGGGTTTTCATAGGTGTGAATTTTGTGCTTTTGGTAAAAAGAAAGATCATTTGTAGCATCTTAGATTATTTATTTAAAGATGTAAGAAGTTTGGAATGTCATTGAACACATTCAAATACATGTTTCTTGCCAAGAGAGGAATATAATTGGGCACAATATCTCCAAATAAGGGATGGTAATTTATCCTCAAAAGATCCAATCAATTTAGAAAGCTGCAATTCCTACAATGGTACATGAAGTAATATTGAGGTTCATTGGCCAAGTCAAATGGCATAACAAGTACCTTAGAAACTTAGTTGTAATTCCTACAATGGTATAAGAAGTAATGAAGTTTGCTGGTCAAATCAAATGACATAGCAAGTACCTTAGATACTTAACTCACATATGTACAAGGGTGTTCAAAAAAATTTAGAGGGATAATAAGTACAAAGTATTTATTATATTGAAGAAAATGCTTGTTGTGGATCCAATTCTATAACCGTGAGATTTATCTTTTTGTATCTTTCTTAATGTGTTTAACATTATTGTAGAAGCTATCTTGATGCAGGAGAAAATATCAAGGTGACTTAGACCTATCTATTATGTCAATAGGAGATTAAGTATATCTGAAATGAATTATACATTTGCATAGAGGAAGCAGGCATGGTTTTTTCTTTGCAAAAGTTTTTGCATTATTTGTTGGGGAATCCATTCATATTTCATGTAGACTAGCAAGCTAATTTATATCTAATTGATAAGCCTTAATTGAAAAAAGATTGGCCAAGTGGATGCTTTTATTGCAAGCGTTTATCTATAATATTGTGCATATCCCTTGAAAGAAACATGCAATAGTAGAATTCCTAAAGTAGATTGAGTTGACAAATCTTGTATAGGAGGTGATTGATTAGCATCCAAATGCAAACTTATTTGGAGTATAGGTACATGAGTTTGATTGTTATTATTATAAAATGATAAATTTCTTGATTGATTGTATTATGTTGATAGATTTATCAAAATATTAGAGAAAAAGATTAGCTTTGTAGAGCGACAAAGCAGCATGAACAACTACCACAACAATGCAACTAGTGTTATGGGAGCACTAGTCTATGCTAAAGAGACTAGACTAGATGCAAGCTTTGTTACAAGAATTCTAATTACAAGATAATCCCATGTAAGGGCATAAGGTATAATGATAACTTAGCAAGATATGGAAGATCCCACAACTCGGGACCGTAGGTATAGATAATAAGACTCGATAGGATATGAAGGATCCCACAACTCGAGACCGTAGGTATGGATACAAGATATTAAAATTACAAGATCTCCCTCGACAGGGATAAACAAGATACAAGACACTACTAGATAAGATCTTGTATTATGAGATTACATGGTGACAAGACAAGAGGAGTATAATGGAAGACAAGACAAGACTAGATACCATGACTAGACAACAACTAGAACTGGAACTCGAATTGAATCTGATCAATAAATGGCAGTGAATAGTAATCTTTGACCATATGCTTATTGAGCTCTCAAAAATCTACAGAAAATTGGATTTGATTATTTTTCTTTTTTCTTATAACTACTAGTGAACACCACTCCATGTGTTGTATAGGAAATATCATGCTAGCCTTATGCAATTTTTGTAACTTCTCAAATAATCTGTCCCTTAGCTCAAAAGGCATATGCCTCACTTTTTATCAAATAAGACGACTACCATTCGTTCAAAGGAATAGTATGCACAACCAAACTAGGAAGAATACCCCTCAGCTCATCATAGCTCCAAGAAAAACTATCACAGAATTCTTGGATCAAGGCTATATAGTCCTTTCTCTCTTTCAAACTAAGCATAGATCCTAATTTAATCAGTCATGGCTCATCCAATGTATCAAGATCTAGCTCAATCACATCTACATATTTGATTCTGTCTTGAGCTTCTATCAACTCATTCAGAGTCACCTAGTAGACATATTTTGTAGTAGACCCCTCTCTTGATTCATCGCTTGATGAAGTCACACTGCTAGAAGGATCCTCTAATGCACCTAGTTCTAATTGAATATAAGAATACTCTCTCACTTTGAGGAGATTTAGGATATGCATCTACTGTTCAACGTTTGGCACCTCTGCCAAAAATCAAACGACCAATGGTGGGTATATTAACTTGAGAGTTGGATTGCAAGATCCATGGCCTTCCTAATAATACTTGATAGCTTGGTCACATGTCCAAACCTAAAACAAACCCAACACTGGCTCTATAGCCCTACTCAAGCCTCCTAAGCTCACCAAAACACCCTCATGGGGTCTCGTGGCCAAAAGCATCGAGTGGCTATACACTACTTTAAATAAATAACACATTTCTATCAATTATAGTCCAATGGTTTTGCCCTTTCCAACTCCACAAGGGGAGTATCCAAACATATAGGTGATCAATACCTCAATTACACACATAAAGAGCTCCTCCCAATAGAATGTTGTGGCTCTCATGGCTCTCCTATACCCTAAGGATTGGCCTCAGAATGTGCCATCTTACACATAAAACACATACGTAATAGAGTCCTATCATAATATAAATGCAATGATCTAGAAGACTATATATATTCCTCACTTAATCTATTTTCCCAAAGATACCACACTAACTTATAGCAAAGGGAAAATCTTACACTCTCAACATTGGTCATCACCTAGACACACAATTGCCATACATCCAAGAATTTATCTTCAGATATCACATTTAGATTGCACATGCAGAGTGTATGGTACTTCATGCTCAAAAATTTACTAAATTAGCCAACATGAAATGCACAAATAATATTTTCATGATTTCTTTCTAATTCTATTGTGCGATGTTGCAAAGGAATAACATCGAGCTAACCCATGCTATTGAACCCTTGAAAACTTATATGAACCACATCCTATATACTAAGATATACAAAAAATTTAGTAATTTAATCAAATATATTTTCATTTTAGCCACGCATCCCCTACTGTTTATATTTAAATTGATTGCAAAAATGTAGGGAGATTTCGTAGTAACTTTTTATAGAGATGAGTCCTAAAATATGCACTTTAATATATAAATAATTAAAATTGAGGCAAACTCTTATGCTTCATATTCATTATACATTTGCAAACATTCTTCTACTTTTTTATAATTTTCTATGCACAAAAACTATTTTTCTTAATTTTCTCTCTTCTTTTGACTATTTTTCATGATCTTTCCTATTTACTTCAAAATAAATTATTGATCTTTATGAGTTTTCTGATTTGTATGACTTATGAGAAGTGTGATCCATCAGTATATTCAATTTCATGCCATACAAATATCATTTGAACCCCAAAACCCAAGAACAATCCCATTTTTTCATCAAATCTCATGCCTTGGATTTTGCGATTTTATTATTTTTAATATACAAAATAGCAAATAAATTATTCTTTAATATTAAAGACATCAATAAACATGTTTCAATAATTTGCAACCATTTTCTCATTATATGCACTAATGATTCATCATGAAAACTAAATAACAATCACTTACTCAAAAATTCGCATACATACATCTCGTAATTCAAGGAAATGGAGTCACTGACATAACTTTCCAGCCACTACTAGCACTTTTAAATCACCCAATCTACTTTCCATAATACTTTTGAACCATCATCCATCATCGATTCGTCAAATCAGCCCTTCTTCTCTATCATAAACAGCCATATGAATAAGGAAATTTGAGGAGAGAGAAATAAGAGAGAGAGAGAGAGAGAGAGAGAGATGGTTTTTTTATCTTGCTCAATAGTATACCATTTCTTGTGCAAATCAGAGTGATGAAGAGTGAAAAATTAAAGCATCCAATGCATAGCTGGAAGAGAATGGTTGCATCAATAAAATATCTTTTTTTTTGGGGGAGAAGAAAGTGTAAAAAAAAAGTGCCCCCTCCCCCCATGTCATTACATTTCTTGCATTTGAGCTCTTCCTTAATCAATTTTTACCACTAATTCAATAAATAACTAGTTCCACTTTGGATTTTCACACTTGGGCAAAGTGATTTTGACTCGGTTGAGGGGGCAAACGACCTTGAAATAACAATTTGACTAGACGAGCAGTTTTCTAGTGTTGAAATCTATTACTTGGCCTCCATCACATGTTTTTTGGCTTCTGGATCTAGTAGCTACTTCATAATACCAAACCTTGCAATCATTAAATGGGAAGTCAAACAAACTTTGATTAACAAATGGACACTTATGTTGGATTCCTGGCATCCAAATGCATCTTGGAAAAATCCAGCTTCTTGATCTACTACCATTTCATTTTGCACCAAAAATGTCTCTTTTACAAGTCTGGGGGTCTTTTTGCACTTAAATCCTAGCTTTAAAATCCACTTTCATTAGTGACCACACTGGACAGGGTGACTCAGATTGTTGAATCCACGAACTGATTTTCACAACTAGAAACCATAAAGAGCATCAAGCTGCTACAAAGAAAATATAAAATACATCATAAACACAACTCTCACCCTACCCCCTTGATTGTATCAAAGCATGAAGTCCACAAGGGATAGGCCAAGAATAATCTAACAAAGATCTAGAGCTAGTCACTAACTAATTGCTTCAATACAAAACCGCTAAAAAGAACTATCAAAGGAGTCATCATAAGTGGTGGTCTGACCTGCCTACCTGACCTAAGACAACTGGACTAGAAACTCCTACTAAATGAGGACTCCTATATCCTAGTATATAGATTTTTTCATTTGACCATATTTGTCCTTTCTCGATAATAGCTCTCACGAGGTGACACTAAATCATTTTCTTCTTCTACTCACTTTTATTTTTTCTCCAACCATCCTTATTTATTTTTTAACTTAATGCTACCCCCAAGAAGTCAAGGCATCCAACGACTCGTGCCTAGGAACCTATCATGCCTTTGCAAGGCAATGAACGTCTACTCTTAGAATTTCCCTTATGTGAATTTCTTATTATTAGGGGTTAGGACCCATTTTTACACACCTTTGTACTTTATAATTTTCAGATATATTCATTATTTCTTCTCTTTCTTTTTATAGGGTAGGCTTCTTTCTCTACCTCACAACTAACAACAAGGATTCCTAGAAACAGCTACCTAGTAGAACAATATCACTAGGACTACCCTCTAAAATAGCTCTTACAATGTCCATGTAATGTGCTCGCTACCTAACAGCTATACAAGCATGTTTCTGAGCAGTCCATTGAGAAACAAGGCTAAGTGTCACTGCCCGACACTCCCATGGAATGTTCCTAGGGTTTCTCAAGTCCACCTCACAACAGAACGTTTGCGCCTGAACCCACTAGGATCAACCTGAAATCTGGGTTCCTAGTGGCCAAGGTCTCCTAACAAAATTCTAGCATCGGATCTTGGACATCCTACTTTATGCAGAGATACCAAAGCCGAAGTAGATCCATGCCCCACTTAGTTCAAAGAGAATGGAAAATGAGCGGGATACGCTGCTCAACCTCTCTGTCCATAGGGCATAGTCCCATTCCGATCCCCTAAAATGGCATGACTTGGGATCCAACCTAATATTACCTAAAGATCATATGACTATAGAACCTTATGAGAAGCCACCTAGTCTTCTGGGACCACCCTTTCGTAGGGCGAACCCATCGGGGGTTTTGCCGGCCCACTTCCCTCAATAGGCGATATTTAGTTATCTAATTAGGTCCTATCACATTTATGTGTGATATTTAAAATTAGATTCCTTAATTAAGACTTTTAGGAAAAACGATTCGTTCATGAAACTTATGGCACTGACACGAAAGCAGTTCAGGCAAGTTCCTTGAAAGCAAACTTTATATTAGCATCTTATCTGAGATACAATTATTGTCCAAAAAGGACGGATTCCACAATCCATGAGGATGCATCTTATTTCCTCCAAGATTCCGCCCTTGTACTAGTAACATGGCCTTCAGAATCTATCTCGAGTCATGCAGATCATTTAAGTAGGACTCGGAGGCAGGTAATTTATAGCCAGAGCCCCCCCTAGCATCCAAGCGTCCTCCTACATTCAAACTAACCCACTAAAAGACCTCTCATGGTGGGTTCGGTCCATGTTCCCATCACAGTTATTTGGAACCCCCTTGGCTAGGGTTGGCAGCCAACTAGGGGTAGCTTGGCGCACCCTCCATGAATTCAACCTAATTCATTATTCAAATTTCTTTTGTGAGCTTGGATCATGCATTCCTTTCACATACATTGAATCTAGATTTACAAGCACAAACAACAATGAAGGTGAGTGCTCAGGACCTTTGCTAAGGTGGAGTTCCCATCTTTAAACACTTAGCGATACCCCTCTTGGGTCTTTCTTACCTTGGCATCAATTTCCATTATCTTCTGAGAGATAGAGAATAATCTCTTTCTGACCTCACTCCTACATAATAGGAGCGAGCAATTACGCTATTGGATTTTTATCCAATAGTTTTCAGATGGTAGCTTCCCTAAGTTGCTAACCTTTGGTTCTCATCTTAAGGTCCAGGTCTACATGATTCAAACTAGGATTTCAATTGGTCAGTTGGTAACCATTTCACCTTAGAATTTTATCGAGGTCCTAAGCCTACCCTAGGGTTTCCTTCCCTCAAGATAGCAGGAACTTTTGTTCACTTCTCTCGCAAGTCAAGCATAAACTAAGTCTATTTACCATTCTGAAATAGTTGCAAGCATTGAATGTAACTTTGTGAATAGTTATTCTTCTTGTGGGTACGACATTTGAGCTTTCTTGTGTTAGCTTTGAGATGTATCATATTTTGAAAATGATATACCCAAGAGTGTTTTGGATCCATCATGGTTGGCTATTGGGGTAGAGACCAAGAAGCATGTCGACTTTAAGTCAAAATATGGTTGTAAGGGCAACTTGACCTATTTGCGATTAGAACCCTAGTTGAGTCGAATTAAATCTTAGCGTCCTTATCATGTAGGATTTCATTTACCAAACGGGTCCTTACAATTAATCTTAGCACTTCACATGTGCATCTTAAATCTACCTTTTTAGATGCATCCCTATTATGTGGTGCAACTGAGGCTATCCATGATGCCATGCAAATCTAGATGCAAGTCTTTCCTAAGTTGATGATATGATGTGGGATTCCCATTCCTGAAAATTCATTCTAGTGCACTTATGCAATTCATAAGGTGTAACCTAATTATTTAAATGCGAGTGTACATGAGTTCATTGTAAATGCAAGTTAATTCACTCCAATGCTCTACAAGATGCAATTAACTTATACGAAATATTTATGTACACCAACAATCTATGATGCATTTGCGAAAGTTTGAACCTAAAACTTGGCTTCATTACTGCAACAACTCGTAGATGCTCAATCTATTCACAGCAATTCATGGTTATTAAGCCTTTTCAACTATTTTTCAAGTTATACAAGTTATGCGATGTGAAGTATGGCTTCTTCCTTATGATGTCCATGCTTAAATGTTCGATTTCAAGTACTAGACATGATAGCGGTACCTCGTTTTGGAGTGTTGAATTAGTGTTTACGCCCGATAACCCGTTCGTGTTGATGGTGGCATCTTTGCCCAATCCTCCTTCCATAGTCGCAGCTTTTCTAATTACTTGGGAGATTTTATGCTTTGGGGTCATTTCGGAGCTTGGAATGTGACTTTCACTCCACTCGAAGGACAATGCTAGAGTTCCCTACTCCTTGTCTTCACTTTTGCGATCTCTTTGTCAACTAGAGGTAATCGATGGAGAGATCTCAGGAAGTGTCAATGGGGGGAATCGGTGCTCGAGGCTTCGTCCAAGTAAGGAATTGTACTTGGGCCTCTTCTATCTCTCTCTCTCTTCCTCTCTTACCCTAGGTTCCCATTCTCTCTCTCTCTCTCTCTCTCTCTCTCTCTCTCTCTCTCTCTCTCTCTCTCTCTCTCTCTCTCTCTCTCTCTCTCTCTCTCTCTCTCTCTCTCTCTCTCTCTCTCTCTCTCTCTCTCTCTCTCTCTCTCTCTCTCTCTCTCTACCTCTCCCTCTCCTTCTCTCCTTCACAAATTAGCTATAAGGGGGGGAGAAGAATAGTGTTTCTACTAAAAGGAAGGGGGAGGAAATGATTTATAAAGGAAAGATGGTGATAATTAAGGGGGGAAAGGAAGAGGATTGATGTCCTTTCTTAAGGGGAGGATTTTTATAAGGGAGGAGAAAGGTATTATTGGGGGGTGTGAGGTGGGTCCCCCTCCCTTTCCCTCCATTCAGGTAGCCAAAACGGCCTTCTTGCCATGCAGTAGTTTTTGGAGGAGAAGGAGAGATAGTGGGGGGTGTTGGAGGTGGCACACGTGTGCCCCTCCCCCCCATTGAATTCATCATCGTCCACTTGTCGTCTCTCAATGTGGACACCCATTATAGCTCTGCAATCTTTTTCATCCTCTTCTCCTACCTCAACTACATGTTTAGCTCCCTCCTCTCCTTTCTTTACCTCTATCGTCTCCTCCCTCACTCCCGTCAACTCGGCGTTCTACTCCCCCTCCCTCCACCAATTGACGACGTTGACAGGGGAATGATGATTAAAAAAATTATTTTAATATTTATTCTTTTGAGGGGGGCCTTGCAGCGAGACAAGGTATTACATCCTTACCCCCTTAAGGAATCAAGATGTCCTCATCTCGAAAGGTATTGGGGGTATTGTTGGTTGAGAGTACTGTTAACCCCAACATGAAGAAAGCAAAAGGAAATAAAAAATATGCAGGTCAAAGGTGGAAAAAAGGTAGCCCAACTGAAGAAAGAAGAGGAGAAAATGCCAAAAGTGCAAGGGCAACCTTAAAACTCCAAGGTAAATGCAAAAGGGGAAAGGCGCATTTTAAAATATAAAGGCGCACCCTGAAATCTTGTAAAAGAGTGCCAGGTCGTGGAAAATCCGGAAAGCTAAAACAGAAGATAAAGACAAAGGCCAAGGCAAAGAGAAACGGAAGACAAAGGTGCACGAGGAAAAGCGCAAGTCAAACTATTGTAAAAAAACACAAGCGCATCATGGTTTAATTCAAGGAGCGCCGGGCTCTCACCCATGCAATTTGTAAAGGTAGACGGACGGTGGAAAGGAAGCTAGAAAGATAGAAGGACAATGGGAAAAAGGGCCTAGGCTACGGCCGGCCATGTAAAAAAGGGGAAAAGGGGATGACCACCCAAAAGGATTTAGGGTTTTGTATATAAAGTTGAAAAGTGAATGAGAAGCTCATTCTTGTGTGTGGCCAAAAGTGGCTCTCTTCTTCTTCTTCTTCTTCTTGTTCTTGCTTGCTTGAGCTTGTGCTTGAGAGAGGGAGTGTGAGAGTGTGAGGGAGTGAGTGTGTGAGGGTGAGGGACCGAGGAGGAGAAACTCTCCATCTTCTCCTCTCTTCTTCTCTTCTCTTCTCTTCTCTTCTCTTGCTCGCGGCAATGGATGCTTGAAGCTTGCACTTGGATCTTGGAGCTACTAGGGTGCGCGGGAGAGGAGGTAACTCGAACGGCATGGAGGTAAGCTCACTACACCCTTACATATGGATGGCGCGTCGGCTATGTGAGAGCTAGCCATTAGTGCTTGGCTTGGAATGCTTGAAACAATAAGCAGTCCGTGGGTCTTGCCGGTTGAGCGAAAGCTCCCACATTTTGGTTCCATTGCCGGGACCAACGGATTCAAGCCTTGAGCACTTGACCGCTTCGAATCGAGCATTGGAATGGGGTTTCCCCCGAACCGGTGCTTGAGATAGGTAGGAAGCGAGGGGGTTGAAGATGGTATTCGATCTCCTTGGCAAGTAGGTTTGTTGTTTTTCTTGAGATTTATGTTGTGAGATGGAGTAGTGTAGGTATTTACTTTGTGATTTGGATGCATTAGAGTAGGAGAAAACAAAGAAAAACAAAGAAAATAAGCATTAGGGTTACTATTGTAAAACAGGGCAGAAACAGGGCAAGAATCGTGCAAAAGTGGTAAAAAACTTACTTGTAATGCCTAAGGTCGGTAAGTGAGTTATTGGGGGTGCCAATACCATACTTGGAAGAGGGTATAAGGGCCAGAAGTGGCAAGAAAGGCCACATTGTGCATTGTAGGGTTTCAGGAGAGCAGGAGAGAAGAGGAAAGCTTGGCGAGGAAATCCGCTTCGATCTTGGCATCAACGAGATCGTCGGCTAGCCCAGGTAATTCTACACCTTCCCCTATAGTAGTAGGACCAATCTGGAGTTGCACAACAAGGGGGAAGACCCCCAGCGCCCTGCACGTCGAATTTTGTGAGCTGCGGCAAAAACACGAGCGGCATTCGGCCCGTCCGAGTCACGTCGACTCTGGTGCGAGGCCCAGACTCGGCCCTCGGACCACCCGGCCCACTGGGCCAAACCCTAGTCACCCTCGCACCGTCCGAGTCGACCCATCCAAGACTCAAATTTGGCTCTTGGCCACATCCCACATTCGGCCCTCGGCCCAAGTGCCTCGGCCCCGGCCGAGTGATCCCGTCCGAATTCGTCCGACTTGTCCGAACTTTGCCCTCAGCCCATGCGCCTCGGCCCGTCCGAGTGACCCACTTGGACCCTGCAATTCGGACTTGTTAGGCCGAATTTAGATTTTCTCAAATTTTAACTTGAAGACAGTGAAATTAACCGAGAAACCATATAGAGACGAAACCATATCATAGATCCATTACCGGGCTGAAACTGGGAGTAAGTGGTTCAAATTTGGCTATAAACGGCCCTCCAAATTGTGCATGGCTTCTACCGTATCGGCCCTGCGGGCCGGGGGAACTACCCCCCCAAACCCCCACAGAGGGGGCTCTGCCCCCTCCGCACCTCCCCCGGGTAGGTTGGAGGGAAAATACGCGCTGTGACAAGTCCTTCAAATTGAACCCTAGTATAGCAATGGCTCTACATGAGCATGGAGTCTCACTTGCAATAGAGCAACCAAAAGCCCATACCCTAACAGAGAGAAACAGAGACCCTAGAACATCAATGGGCCAATCTAGCCATCAGGGGCAAAAAGGCCACACCACGAGAACACAAAGGCATTGTGTTCATACCAAGTCTAGTTAGAGCGAAATGCAACATCAGCAAGCTACAAATGCCAAGATGACTAGACATGACACCCTTGACGAGAGACATGCCTTAAATAGCACTGCACTAACGATCCAAGACAGTAGTGGAGAATCCACATCTAGTCATGCAGTCAAGAACTCAAGGGCATCTATCAAAAGGCTTAAATTTACGAGCCGAGACCCGGAAGATGAGGACATAGTACCACCTGCTTATCTTAGGGTCAAACTCACCGCGAAAAGAGAGCATACTATTGATGCTCTAATTGATGAAGGAGCAAATTTTTATATCTTGACCTATGAATCCTGGACCCTACTAGGCCAACTAGAGCTCACACCGACTGATGCAACTCTTAATCCTTATGGGGAACACCCATAAGCACTTCTAGGTAAGTGCAGAATCCTTGTAACAATTGAAAGAGAAAGCTTGCCACTCCTGTTCTATGTCTCTCCCAATAGCGAGAATGGTGGAAAGGAAATCCTCCTAGGAAGGCCCTTCAAAAAGGCTACCAAGTGTGAGGCAGACTACGTAGCTCAGAGGATACACTTGACACTACCAGGTGTGAGGATAGTCATGACCTTTAGCAAGGGTGACCTCAGCAGACCTCAAGGGAAAGGCAAGGAACATGCTGACGTAACAGTCAAGCCCATTAACAAGAGCAAGGACTTGTTGGAAGAGTTAACGCAAGCACAGGTCGAACAACGAGAGCCAGTGAGTGAGGCCATGCCTGAACCAAGAAGGTCAAGAGACAATGCCAAGGACAGGCTTTGGACTTACAAATATCGTAGAAGACCCCAAAAGAAGCCCAAGCCTTATAGACGCAAGCATCGATGGAGAGCTAGCACAACGCCATGGTGGATATCCAAGGTGTGGCTTTGGGCTCAAGGGTATTATGCAGGCAACCGATGGATTTGGGTGCCAAAACCCCTTGCTAAACCTTCGTGGTCGACTGAAGGCCAGATCATATCAAGAGCAAAGAAGCATAGAAGGAGGTCTAAGCGAAAAATCGAGTCTCAAGTCAACAAAAGTGGAGTGACCGAGCCCCTCATGATCGAAATCCAGAAACCAAACAGGACCAAGCGGAGGGTAGCTCCTCGGCCTAGCGTGCTTGACAAGCAGATGCCAGATGTAATCGTCGAGGGTACGCAGAAGCAGCTAGTGCCCAAGGAGCTTTTGATTCCCCAAGAGGATAGCAAGCATCATAGGCACAACATTGCTCAGGGCAAGGTTGAGCGCTCAACAAAGCAAATAGCACAATCATCTAACAGCCACGAGCAAATCTCCAAGCCAGTGTCAAAGCACCTTAGGATTCCTAAGTCTCCTGCACCCTTTTCCCCTACACGGACACAGGAAGCACAACACTCATCAGGCGCGACTATTCAATCCCAATCTCGACCTACATCAAAGCTTCCAAATGTCCAAGAAACAGGACACGACACCACCCGTGGCTCTCAGCCCAAGGTTATGCCTATGCAACCTAAGGTGGTTAGCTCAACTGATACTCGGCCTACACAAGGGAATGCTCTAAGAGCAACGACCACTTCTAATTGCCCTAAGGACTTGACACCGCAACCCACCAAGGGTAGCCAGCCCACTAAACTAGCTTCTACTACTTCCAATCAGGGATCACAACAGTCTCACAGCCCTTGGCCGTGACAATGCCCCTTGTGGAACATGTGCTTAGAAGTTTATCTGTGGAGAAGGTGTCACAACCAACTTCCCCGACAACTCCAGCATTTCCAAAGTGCCTAAGCCCTAGGCTGGAGAAGCTACACACAAGGGAGTTGGCTGAAGGGCTAGACTCTCCGAAAAGGGAGACAATTGTACCCACGCAACCTGGCAAGGCTATTCCACAGGCCACAACTAGGTCCCATGAGGACACATCAGCGCGGTCGATCTAGCCCAAGGTCCTGAGCCATAAGATGCACCTGCACTGACCAAGAAAAAGAGGAGAAAACAGTGAAAACAACAACAGTTGCAGGTGGTTGTGGACCCCAAGAACATTGAGACAAAGGGCGCTAGAGAGCTGCTGAATAAAGCATCGAGTCCATCCACCAATGAGCCCACTGATGCCTCTCCTAATAGTGGTGAAACCTCAGACACATCTGTGTGCTCTGAAAAACCAAAGCAACCGTTGCCATCAACAGTTGCTTGCAACACTCTATCCACTGACAACAGAACTCGCATTGACCAATCAAGAGTGGATACAACGTCGTCACAACAGGGTGACAAATCTATACCAGTCACATCTGAGAAGAACCATGACAAAATAGCAGCAAAACCTCAGGAGAAATGTGAGAACCCCAAGAGTGTAAGAAATCCTAGCGCTGACCAATCTTGCTCATCTAGGCCTGAGCCCCCAGCCATGCTAAAGCCTAAGGAAACTCTTAGAGCTTTGCATGAGATAGCAACCAAGCAAGCCCTCGTTGAACATAGAAGTATCATAGAATGCTTAACTGAGTTGGATGCTAAGCTCAAAGTGGTCGCACGTGTCTACGTCCTTGCGAACATGGGCACAATCCCCAAGGAGCAGCTTGGAGATTACTTGACCTTTCCTCTATCATGGGAAGAACAAGAACATCTTAACGGGCACTACAACAAGCTCTTGCATGAACGCATGCGACTCATCCCTGACGAGGAGGCTGACGAACTGCGCTTAACCGTCACATTCAATGAAATGCCGTGCCAACCGAATCTCGTAGACATAGAGCAACTAAAGCGACTGTCAGCAGGCCAGAGTCAATTTGAGCAGCGTTGGTGTGAAAGCCGTGTTGTAATGGCCGAACTAGGGGCTCAAATCATGACGGTCTCAGAAGAGCGATTGGCCAAATGGCAGTCTCAAAGAGACCCAACCTATGTGGCACCAACTTCCCTTCGAGTGCTGACTGACATTCGGGGTATGGACTTAGCTAGAACTAGGCTACAGGGCCCTTTGATTGATAAGGTTCTCACTGAGGAGGAGTTACATATTGCCAGTAGACTTGGTCAAGGTTCCATGCTACTCGATGTGGCAAAATATCTATCAGTATTAAGTAAGCTGTCGCGAATACTAGATGCATGTGCCACGCTCTGGTACAACCCCGAGTTCTACACTTGGTTCTTATCCTCGTGAAGTGACATGGATTCATAAATATGTATATAAATAAACATTGCTTTTTGTGTCACCGTGTATAAACAATATCAACACACACAAGCAATGATAGTCAAGCGCAGGGAGAAGAGTGGGGTCAGATAAACTAAGCTCCTCAAGTCCTCCTCTCATCACACATTCAAAAACCGTGTGACTAGTCCCACCTCCAAGTGAAGGGCATGCAACCCACATTGCCACCATAGGAAGCCTTCACCAACAACTCTGATGGTGTAGACAGGGTGCAATCCCTTCCAAAACACCTGCTTCCCTTTTTGGTCTATCCTTTCGAGGATGTGCCCTATCCCACTCCACAACAACCAATCCACGTGACTTAGCATAAACTAATATCCGCTAATGACTGGAGGCAACGCGAACATTAGCATGGGGGCCATTCCTCTACAATAAACACCGCATGCCTCACCCCTCCCCTTCTTGTCATATGCGCTTCATAAACCACACTAAAATCCCTTCCATGCAAACATTTGTATCCTATATCCAGGTCTAACCCTTGGATTGTGTCTTGTAGGCTTTCTTTTTTTGGCAAAACGCATGGAGAATCATGGAGATCTGGCATGCAAAGACGCTCTTTGCAAAAGACGGGAGCATGTGGCACGCGCCCCTCCACCGGAGCGCTATGTGCCCACCATCAAGAGGTATGCCAAGAAGCGAGGCCCTAAGCGACACTGTCCAGGGCGAAGACCGAAGAATCCTCGAGTCAAGAAAGCCGAGACTCAAAACGCGCAATAGGTGGCAGCACTAGTGGCACGAACCCCTAGCTCACGCTTGGGCCCCAGATGCTCAAGGGCAGAAAGGGTAGCCCGGGAAAGAGAAGAATTTAATGAATTGTTTAAAGACATTCTGGAGACGGTAGCGGGCCGAGACTACACCATTCATGTCCCGGCCGACATGTTCCCTACCCAACCCCACGGGAGCCCCACACCAGCAAAGCCCCAATCACCCGGCCACCCAGACTCACCCCACCTCGTACAAGTAGAGTAGCCCCATGCTGTATAAAGGGATTATCAAATGCTACCTGGCCATAACTTTTTGTCTTTAAAAGGTTAAATGTTGACATGTTCCCGAATTGTACGAACTTTTCATATCTGTGTTTAATATATTTCACATCTTTAGCAAAGGAAAAAGCTAATCAAGCACATGTGATAAATGTCTAAGTCAACACCATAGAATTCAGATAAGTGATGTCTCCTTGCATTACACTGGTTTATTATAGTTGCGGCAAAGACCATGCATGTACTCTCATGAAGCGACAAGTGGATACAGGATGAGACAGGTCTTTGCGCGAAAGTGTTCAATGCCCGATCACCGCAAGACCATCGACCCCACAAGGAGCCGCGGCAAAGCCACGCTGCCGAAAGCACGAATCACCCTTGCCAACCGCCCACACCGCATGGGCCATGCTCCCTTTCTGGGTCAAGCTCTATAGTTGGCTCATGGCGGTCGTTACCTCAATTGTGCCAACATCGCATGTGTCGCAAGGAGGTTTGCAATATCTCAAGTGTATCTCCCCATTTCGCCAACTGCTTCTCTAACAACGAGGCTAGGGCGCAATCATCATTGTACTATCCATTTTCTGTGCCTTCGAAGCTTGACATTATCCAACCCATTGAAAGGCTGTTAGCCTCAACATATTGTAATGGTTGTACTCAGGCAAGTCCAAAAAAAAAAAAAGATAAGAAGCACCTACGATCACAGCACAGCACCTAGGGGTCCTCAATTTAGGTACGTCTAGTGACCTTGGTCGACTAGCTTCGTCCCTAGTCCCCTAGCCCCTTACCATCACCCACAATTGTTCAGGGCACATTAAGGACAGGACATACTTGGGGAGCTTGTCTTACCTATGGTTAGACCTGTCACCCTGACCCACTTGCACAACTCTCTCTTGCACTCTGCCTTAGTACCATTGCAATCAATGGTGATACACACTGCACGATTGGCCATGAAAAGTACACCATACTCATCAACCAAGTCCAATAGTTTCCAGCTACTGAAAGTGCCATGTCCTTGTATTCAATTATGCTACGTCGTGCAGTCACAATGCAAAGGATGTCTCATATACCTTCACGTATACTTCTTCTCAACATTGACAACTTTGCTTCATCTACGCATTGTTACGAGAAACTAGCCCGCGGTCTTCTAACTACGTAATATCTAAGTATGCACGATCACTCACATAATATCTGCACCAAAGTATATACACAGTTTGGGTCCTCAAGTGCAGGACGATACTCCAGTCATGCTTAGAGTTCGACCTGTCTCCCAAACTAATCAAAATATGTCTTGTGCACGATAAGAAGACTAGCACTACCCCTTAAGGAGAGACCACATGAGAGGTTTTTCAATTGTAGGTATTGAAGACTCCAACGAAGGTGTTGTTCGCTCTTCATCAATACTCAACTCTGAATTCCTATCCTTATCACCCTGTAAGCTTGCCAAGAATCATCATGTACAGAATCCCTAAACAAATCGCCACTCGTACTCTATCAATGCAACACCCTCAAAGAACAGCCCTACCACCAACTCCCATTGCCCTACCACCTACCACTTACCCACCAACGACCTTCCTCCCCACCACTAGCAACACTCCATCATGGCAACCACAGGCGTCCTTTTCACCCATGTCTTCGGTGCATGCTACAGCCTGCTACCTATAACAGTGAGTGCCATGGGACTGGCACTCATCTAGGAGGGGGGTAATGTTAACCCCAACACGAAGAAAGCAAAAGGAAATAAAAAAGATGCAGGTCAAAGGTGGAAAAAAGGTAGCCCGACTGAAGAAAGAAGAGGAGAAAAGGCCAAAAGTGCAAGGGCAACCTTAAAAGTCCAAGGGAAATGCAAAAGGGGAAAGGCGCATTTTAAAATATAAAGGCGCACCCTGAAATCTTGTAAAAGAGTGCCAGGTTGTGGAAAATCCGGAAAGCTAAAACAGAAGATAAAGACAAAGGCCAAGGCAAAGAGAAAAGGAAGACAAAGGCGCACGAGGAAAAGCGCAAGTCAAACTATTGTAAAAAAGTGCAAGCGCATCATGGTTTAATTCAAGGAGCGTCGGGCTCTCACCCATGCAATTTGTAAAGGTAGACGGGCGGTGGAAAGGAAGCTAGGAAGATAGAAGGACAATGGGAAAAAGGGCCTAGGCTACGGCCGGCCATGTAAAAAAGGGAAAAAGGGGATGACCGCCCAAAAGGGATTTAGGGTTTTGTATATAAAGTTGAAAAGTGAATGAGAAGCTCATTCTTGTGTGTGGCCAAAGTAGCTCTCTTCTTCTTCTTCTTCTTCTTCTTCTTGCTTGCTTGAGCTTGTGCTTGAGAGAGGGAGTGTGAGAGTGTGAGGGAGTGAGTGTGTGAGGGTGAGGGACCGAGGAGGAGAAACTCTCCATCTTCTCCTCTCTTCTTCTCTTCTCTTCTCTTCTCTTGTCTTGCTCGCGGCAATGGAGCTTGGAGCGTGGAGCTTGAGGATGGAGCTTGCTTGAAGCTTGCACTTGGATCGTGGAGCTATCGGGGTGCACGGGAGAGGAGGTAACTCGAATGGCATGGAGGTAAGCTCACTACACCCTTAGATATGGATGGCGCGTCGGCTATGTGAGAGGTAGCCATTAGTGCTCGGCTTGGAATGCTTGAAACAATAAGCGGTCCGTGGGTCTTAGCGGTTGAGTGAAAGCTCCCACAAGGACTCTCGCCAATCCATGTGGCATCCTCTTCTAGATAGTCCTTCCATTGGATGAGATACTCTTTGAGTGTTCTACTCCTCAATCTCTTTTCCTGATTGTCTAGGATTCTATCTGGCCAAAAGCTCAAGGACTCTTTGGCTTGGCATTACAAATTGTTGATCATTGAGTGCATGGCTAGGATTGGATACATATTTCTTCAGTAGGCTAACATGGAATACATTGTGAACTTTTACGTTCTCAAGGAGTTGGAGTTTGTATGCACTAGGCCCTAGGTGCTTGAGGATCCTATAGGGTCTGCAATACTTCTTGGACTCTGTTTTTTAAATTCTGCCAGTGATAAGGAACTCTTCTTGGGTCGTACTCGAATAAAAACCATATATCTTTCTTTGAAGAGTCTGTCTTGTCTATTGAGATCCTCATAGACTTTTTGTCTATCCTTGGTGGCTCTAATGTCTTATCTGATGGCCTTGACCTGCTCATCCATCTCCTCAAGTATTTTCTTGGAAGCTTCTACCCTCAAGGTAGGATTTGAAAAGTTTAATGGAGTACGGCAATCATGCCCATACAATGCTTGAAAAGGTGTCATTTGAATGCTTTGTTGGTAGAAATCATTATAGGCAAACTCTACAAATGGTAGATATTGGATCCATTTCCTCGATTCATGATAGCAATATTCCCTAATAATTTTCTAAGAATGTCTTCAATTACTTGGTTGACTCTCTTCGTTTGGCCATCACTTTGAGGGTGATAGGCTATACTGAAACAGAGTTGAGTCCCAATGGCCTCGAATATCCCTTTCCAAAAATGAGATGTGAAGAGGGAATCACAATCACATTAACAATCCTTCTAGGCAACCCGTGGAGTCTGAATATCTCCTTGATGAACAATCTGGCAATGTCTAAAGCTTTATAGTTTGTCTTGACTGGCATGAGGTGTGCAACTTTGGTGAGCATGTCTAATATAACCATAATTGAATCGTACCCTCCTTGAACTGAAGGTAATCCAACAACAAAGTCCATGCTAATAAATTCCCAATTCATCTATGGAATGTCAAGAGGTTGTAGTTCCCAAGGCATCTTGACATGCTCTACCTTAATGCACTGGCAAGACAAACATTTCGTGACATATTTGAGAACGTCTCCCTTAAGCCTTTCCCAATGGTAACTCTTCTTGACCGTGTCGAGGGTCTTGACATATCTGGGATGGCTTGAAAAGGGGGAGTCATGTGCTTCCCAAAGTATTCTCTGTTTGAGTTTCTTGCTTGAGGGTATGCATAATCTTGTCCTGAAATAGGCAAGTCCCTCATTGACTGAAAATTCTTGATACTTGACCTCAAGTTTAGGATCTTGATCCTTTTTCAAAATCTCCTTCATCATCTTTAGGTATTCTGGGTCATGGCTAGCTTCGTCCTTTGCAAATTCAAGGATAGGGTTGCTAGGCACTGACGCCATAGTTGCCAATGATTCTGCCATCAAGGGTTCCTCCATAATAAGATAGTTGAGGAATGCCTTGCGACTTAAGTCATCAGCAACTACATTCTCTTTGCCATGATGATACCTGATCTCAAAGTCATATTCTTGCAAAACCTCGATCCAAGGACATTGCCTCATATTGAGGTCAGTTTGGGTGAAGATCCATTTAAGGCTCTTAAGGTCCATGACCAAAGAGAACTTGTTTCTAAGCAAATAGTGTCACCAAAGCTTGAGATCATGAATAACTACTAGTAGCTCTAGGTCATGGGTAGCATAATTCCTTTCATGGGGTTTTAGCTTCCTCAAGGAATAGGCTATAGGATGACCTTCTTGCATTAGTACACAGCCTAGTGCTAATGAACTAACATCCATGACAACTTCAAATTCCAAGTCAGGGAGTTTCAGAATCGGTGTTATCACTAAGCTACGCTTGAGTTGATCAAAACTTGATCATTCAATGGGTGTCCACACTATGGCAACTTGCTTTTTCAGCAAATTTGTGAGGGGTGCTGCGATGAAGGCATAGTCCTTAATGAAAATCCTATACCAACCTATTAATCCAAGAAAGCTACGCACTTCTTTAATAGTAGTTGGCAGAGGCCACTCTTAGACATCCTTAACCTTTGTAGGGTCTACAGAGATTCCTTAATTTGACACAATAAATCCAAGGTATTTGATCTGCCTCTTGAGGAAGGCATACTTTTTCTTCTTAGCATAAAGCTTTTGAGTCCTCATAGTCTCAAGGACAATGTAGACTTGGGATTCATGATCCTTCTCTTCCTTGGAATAAACCAAGGTGTCATCAAAGAAGACAAGCACAAAATCATCAAGATATGGTCTAAAAATGTCTTGCATTAACTTGTTAAAGGTAGTAGGAGCATTAGTCTATCCAAAAGACATTACTATGAATTTGAAATGACCATATCTAGTATTGAGCACCGTCTTAGGAATATCCTCTTCCTTGACGCGGATCCTAGTAGTATCTTGATCTCAAACCAATATTGGAGAAGATATTTGCTCCCTACAATCGGTCAAGTAACTCGTCTATCCTTGAGATAGGATATTTATTCTTGATGGTTACTTGGTTCAAGCCTCTATAATCGATGCAAAGGTGAAGTGTACCATCCTTCTTCTTTTGGAACAAGACGGGAGCCCCCCAAGGAGAACTATTGGGGTGTATGTACCCTTGGTCCAATAGTTGTTTGAGTTGTTCTTTTAACTCAATAGCTTCAGGAATGGACATCTTGTAAGGCCTTTTTGCAATTGATGCAGCTCTTGGTATTAGCTTGATCTCATGATCCACTTCCCTAGGTGGTGATAATTTAGTCAATTCGTCTGGAAACACATCCGCATACTCTTTTAGCCATGATCGTTCCTCAATGGAGTCCTCTACCTATTGCAGCTTGTTCAGCTTGATTAGATAGATGGGTAATCCTTTTCTTATTCCTTGAGTTATTTGCATTGCTTTAGCTAGCTGGTTCTTTGGTTTACCTACTTCTCCTTGTGTAGTAACTAGCTCACCCTTACGATTTTGAAAGGAGACTTGTCCTTTCCCATAGTGGATGTGAGCGTCATTGGGGATTAGCCAATCCATCCCAAGTAGGCACTCATGGACTCCCAAATTCATTACCATGAACTTAACAGGTGTGGGCTCGTCTTCGAGTAGGAATTCCACCTTAGCAGCTTGTCTAGTGCAAGTGATTTCTCGCCCATTCACTAGTTTGACAAGCAAAGTAGGTGCAGCTAGAATGGCTATCCCTAACCTTCTTGCACAAGTTGGTGAAATGAAAGAATGAGTGCTTCCATAGTCAATTAGGGTTTTGAATTTCTTACCTTGGTAATCCGATGGTGTTTGGATCACCAAAAATTGGCAATTTGGCCCCTTTTTATGGAGAGCGGCATGAATGGATGCCCTCTCAATCTCAACTTCCATGCACGGCAGGTCTTCTTCTTCGTTGATTCCCTTAGTGGAGATATTGGAAGTTTTTGCCCTTCCCATTGCTGCACATCCGTGGCCACGGGTAGCTCTGGCTTGGCCACTGAATTATCCTTGGTGACGATCTCCACCAAGTTTGGGACATTCTCTTTTGAAATGTCCAGGTTCATTACAGTGAAAACATTACAAGATTTGATCACTTCTTTGAGTGGGGACAAAGTCACTGATTGCATTTGCCCTCAGCTTATTCTGTTGACCTTGACTCTATCCTTGTGCCCTTTTGAATTGAGCTCCCAACATTCCTGGATTCTGGTTTTTATGAGACCATGGCCTATTATTCCTAGGCTTTGGATGGACTTCTTGGGCAATAGATCCTGCTCTTATCAATGCATCTTGCAAATCGGAAGGATGCATTGATTCCAACTGAGTGTTCATTGGTGGGTTCAGCACATCACAGAACTTTGAGACCTGTTGGGGAATACTCATTGTCAGAGCGTATTTCAACAAGGAGACAAATCTCGAGTAATACGCCTCCAGATATAGGTCCAACTATTTCAACTTGAAGAACTCATTCCTCTTCTGAGTTTTTATGTAGGTGGCATGTACCTTCCCAACACTGCTTCCTTTAGTTTATCCCAAGTTATTGTGCTTTCATTGACTGCTTGGTCTTTACACCATTGCTTCCACCAAAGTCTACCTTCGCCAATAAGATTGAGTTTGGAAATCATAGCCTAGTTTACAGGTGTTGTTCCCGCTGCACTGAAGTAATTTTCCATGGATTCAATCCACACTTCGACATCAACTTCAATAGCCTTCCCTTTTCCGTCAAATTCTGGTGGTTTAATTTGTTTGAGAAGAAACTTCTTCTCTTATGCCTCCACTAGGCTTAGTGTGGAAATAAGACTTTGGTTCTGCGCTTGGGTTTGTATGTGGTTTTGAGTTAAAACCTTCTCATTAAGATTGCATTTACACAACTCTTCACTACTTATTTCAATGCGTAGATTATTTTTCCATCAATACTATGCGGCAAATCAAAGAGACATAAAATTCTTATTTACTCATAAAAGAAGTGTAAGCCTCAAGTACAATTATTCAAGAATAGATAGAGATTGACTAGGATGATTTTCTTTTCAATAGATATATTAACGCCAAGTTAATAAATCCCTATTGGATTCAGCTATAAGGACAAACTAGTAATATGGATTGGGAGGATGGATTCTCAGGAAGCGGTAAGTCATGGAAATTTTGGGAAGTCCCCGTTTTTTATAGCCATGACGTTCATCCCCATTACTTTAATTCTGTCTGCTGGCAAGACTTTGACCACCTCATCATAGATGTAGCGATTATGTTCTACTTGCCGTAATCTGATGTGTAGGATCCAATTTACACGAGCCTCGTGGAAGATGAATAACTTGATAATCTTCAAGTCTTCCAACCATTTTAGCCTCTTCAGATTGTTTTTAAGGTAGGCAAGTTGGTTGGCATCAATGTAATAGTATCCCGCACTCCAAGTCCAACACCTTTCCACATACAGCAATGAAGGGTTGTAGAGCCGATCCAAAATCCCCATCATGTCAGATCGTTTACAATAAATTGAAGAGTTCATTGCCATCCTAAACATGATATGGAATACAAGGAACCTACTCCATGCCTCGTAGGGCTAGAAGCAACAACAATCCACAAGTGAGTGAAAGAGAAAAATTTATTTCCTAGTGAAAACATCACTTCACTCTTCCCGATTTATTCCTATCTGAATTGTTTTATTCATTGGTTTGCTCTAATACCAACTATAACGTGCCCACCTAATAGCTATCCAAGCACATTTTTGAGTGGTCCATTGAGAAATGAGGCTAAGCATCGCTGCTCGACACTCCCATGGAATGTTCCAAGGTTTTTCACCTAGGGTTTCTTGAGTCTGCCTCGCAACGGAACGTCCGTAGTCAAACCGACTAGGATTGACCTAAAATCTGGGTTTCTAGTTACCAAAGTCTCCTAACAGCATTCTAGCATCGGATCCTGGACATCCTACTTTACGCAGAGATGCCCAAGCCAAAGTAGATCCATGCCGCACTTGGTTCAAAGAGAATGGGAAATGAGAGGGATGTGCCACTCAACCTCTCTGCCCATAGTGCATAGTCCTATTCCAGTCCCCTAAAACAGCATGAATTGGATTATAACCTGATATTACCTAAAGATCGTATGACTATAGAACCTTGTGAGAAGCCTCCTAGTCTTCTGGGACCACCCTTCTATAGGATGGACCTGTCGGTGGTTCCGCCCACCTGCTTCCCTCAATAGGTGATCTTTAGTTATCTAATTAGGTCCTATCACATTTATGTGTGACATTTTTAAAATCAGCTTCCTTAATTAAGCCTTTTAGGGAACAGGATTTGTTCACATAACTTATGGCATTGACACAAAAGCAGTTCAAACACGTTCCTTGGAAGCAAACATTATATTAGCATCTTATCTAAGAAACAATTATTGTCCAAAAATGACTAATTCCACAGTCCATGAGGATGCATCTTATTTGTTCCAAGTTTTCATCCTTGTACTAGTAATAGGGCCTCAAGAATCTATCTCGAGTCACATAGATCATTTGAGTAGGACCCGGAGGCAAGGAATTTACAACCAGAGTCCCCCCTGGCATCCAAGCATCCTCCTAAATTCAAACTTACCCATGGAGAGACTTCTCATGGCGGGTTTCGTCCACGTTCCCGTCACAGTTATTTGGAACCCCCTTGGCTAGGGTTGGCGGCCAGCTAGGGGTAGCTTGGTGCGGCCTCCATGAATTCAACCTGATTCATTATTCAAATTTCTTTTATGAGCTTGGATCATACATTCCTTTCACAAACATTGAATCTAGATTTATAAGCACAGACAACAATGAAGTTGAGTGCTCATGACATCTCCTAAGGTGGAGTTCCCATCTTTAAACACTTACCAATGCCCCTCTTGGTTATTTCTTGCCTTGGAGTCAATTTCCATTATCTTCTGAGAGATAGAGAATACTCTCTTTCCGACCTCACTCCTACGTAATAGGAGCGAGCAATTACACTATTGGATTTTTATCCAATAGTTTTCGGATGGTAGCTTCCCTATGTTGCTAACCTTTGGTTCTCATCTTAAGGTCCAGATCTACATGATTCAAACTAGGATTTCAATTGATCAGTTGGTAACCACTTTGCCACCTTAGAATTTTATTGGGGCTCTAAGTCTACCATAGGGTTTCCTTCCCTCAAGATAGCAAGAACTTATGTTCACTCCTCTCGCAAGTCAAGCATAAACTCAGTCTATTTACCATTCTGAAATAGTTGCAAGCATCTAATGTAACTTGGAAAATAGTCATTCTTCTTGTGGGTACAACATTCGAGCTTTCTTGTGTTAGCTTTGAGATGTATCATATTTTGAAAATGATATACCCAAGAGTGTTTTGGATCCATTGCAGTTGGCTATTGGGAGATAGAGACCAAAGAGCATGTTGACTTTAAGTCAAAATATGGTCATAAGGGCAACTTGACCTATCTGTGATTAGAACCCTAGTTGAGTCGAATTAAATCTTAGCCTCCTTATCATGTAGGATTTCATTTACCAAACTGACCCTTGCAATTAAGCTTAGCACTTCACATGCGCATCTTAAATCTACCTTTTTAGATGCATCCCTATTATGTGGTGCAACTGAGGCTATCCATGATGCCATGCAAATCTAGATGCAAGTCTTTCCTGAGTTGATGATACGATGTGGGATTCCCATTCCTAAAAATTCCTTCTAGTGCACTTATGCAATTCATAAGGTGTGACCTAAATATTTAAATGCGAGTGTACATGAGTTCATTGTAAATGCGAGTTAATTCACTCTAATGGTCTACAGGATGCAATTGACCTATACAGAATATTTACGTGCACCGGCAATCTATGATGCATTTGTGAAAGTTTGAACCTAATACTTGGCTTAATTACTGTAAAAACTGGTAGATGCTCCAATCTATTTGTGGCAATTCATGGTTGTTAAGCCTTTTCAACTACCTTTCAAGTTATACAAGTTACACGATGCGAAGTACAACTTCTTCCTAGTGACGTCCATGCTTAAATGTTCGATTTCAAGTACTAGACAGAGTAGCGGCACCTAGTTTTGGAGTATGGAATTAGCATTTACGCCTGATAACCCATTCGTGTTGATGGTGGCACCTTTTCCTGATCCTCCTTCCATAGTCGCAGCTTTTCTAGTTACTTGGGAGAGTTTACGCTTTGGGGCCATTTCAGATCTTGGAATGCGACCTTCACTCCTCTCGGAGGACTCCTTAGTGCCAGAGTTCCCTACTCCTTGTCTTGACTTTTGCGATCTCCTTGTCAACTAGAGGTAATCGATGGAGAGATCTCGGGAAGTGTCGATGGGGAGAGTGGGTGCTCAAGGCTTCATCCAAGTAAGGAATTGTACTTGGGCCTCTTCTCTCTCTCTCTCTCTCTCTTCCTCTCTTACCCTAAGTTCCCCTTCTCTCTCTCTCTCTCTCTCTCTCTCTCTCTCTCTCTCTCTCTCTCTCTCTCTCTCTCTCTCTCTCTCTCTCTCTCTCTCTCTCTCTCTCTCTCTCTCTCTCTCTCTCTCTCTCTCTCTCTCTCTCTCTCTCTCTCTCTCTCTCTCTCTCTCTCTCTCTCTCTCTCTCTCTCTCTCTCTCTCTCTACCTCTCCCTCTCCTTCTCTCCTTCACAAATTGGCAGCCAAGGGGGAGAAGAATAGTGTGTTTGTTGAAAGGAAGGGGGGGAAATGATTTATAAGGGAAAGATGGTGATAATTAAGGGGGGGAAAAGGAAGAGGATTCATGTACTTTCTTAGGGGGGGATTTTTATAGGGGAGGAGAAAGGTATTATTGGGGGGTGTGACACGGGGGCCCCTCCCTTTCCCTCCTTTCAGGCAGCCAAAACAGCCTTCCCACCATGCAGTAGTTTTTGGAGGAGAAGGAGAAATAGTGGAGGGGACTTGGAGGTGGCACACGTGTGCCCCTCCCCCCCATTGAATTCGTCAACGTCCACTTGCCATCTCTCGACGGTGTCGATGCCCATTACAGCTCTACAATCTTCTTCATCCTCTTCTTCTACCTCAACTGCATGTTCAGCTCCCTCCCCTCCCTTCTTTACCTCTATCATCTCCTCCCTCACTCACGTCGACTCGGAGTTCTACTCCCCCTCCCTCCGCCAAACGACGGCATTGGTAGGGGGTGATGCTTGAAATTTTTTTTAATATTAATTCTTTTAAGGGGGGTCCTTGCAATGAGATGGGATATTACAATCCAACAATGTCTTTGTAGGAGATAGACAATTGCTCATGCCTATCCATGCACACCAAACCTAACCTTGGGACTTCATGCCTTGAACGCCAATCCCCCACAAAAAGAAAAATTTCCCAAATACATATACACATTCAACATATAGAGAAAGAACTCGTAAAGGAAGGATTATCACCTGGACTCAGCCCGAAGAAGCTTCTGCATAGTAAGAGGCTCTCTCTAGGTACTCCATCGAACATATTTAGTACAGCACTTAAACAAAACCCCATTAACCACACCCACACCGAACAAACAAATGGCCCTCTTGGCTTAATGAGATAAATTTAGTTCATTGTAAAATAAACGGCCCTCTTGGTCTAACAAAATAAACTACCAAAGCACACCATTCAACATCCTACCACTACTGAAACAAAACCCTTTGGGTCCCATATAAATCCTACTAAAGCACAAAACTAGACCAAGGGAGTGGGCTGCTCGGGCCCTACACTAAGTGCATTAAATTATTAACTAACCCCCCTACATGAAGAGCAAGGGGTGTCCTAAAAATATGTCATTGAACGATCAGATGCATCCATGATATAATAGGAAGATGGTCAATCGCTACCTGACTTGTAACCTATACTAACCATCGATAGCCCCAAAACAAGACATGTCAGTAATAAGCAATTACTATAGTAGCCTTGGACTAACATCAAGAGGTAATTGTTAAGGAAGACATATTTAACGAAGACATAATTAGTGAGGGAGTTTGCAAAGTGATTTCACTATCGAGGAATCAATTGGCAAGTCACTGCCTCAAAAATCTCAAGGGCGTCCAAGGTTGCATGATGGTATTTTCTTAGAATGGGATCTCTCATGCTATATGTCCCATTCAATTGGTTGATCACTAATTGAGAATCGCCTTTTAGCAATACCTAGCAAATACCACCATGTCTGGCTAGATTTAATCCCATAATCAATGTCTTGTATTCCACCATTTTATAAAGCAGTGCCTAAATATACTCCCATTTTAAAAACTACTCAATGATGGGGATCTTTATGAAAACCCCAATACTCACATGCTTGCGAATCCTCAATAATCTCCATCAAAATATAGTGTATAAACCCATGCTTCATTGATGGAACCTATTATGGCAATCAATTTACTCGTACTTATGATAATCAAAGTCTAATCAAGAGAGAGGGTATAAGAGAGGTACAATCCCTCCTTCCTCATTGAACTCAATAGGGATGCTAGTAAGAACCTTATGACAATGGTGGCAATAGATCTGAATATCCCATGTTAGAGATTTTTCTTGCTACTGAGTAATGTGATAAGTGTTACTCCACCAAATCACTCTACCTTGGTGGTAATGCTGCTCTAAATATGGATGTTCAAGATAAGAAATGATTTTTCTCATCTAATAGTTTTGGTACCCTTTGCAAGTTTAAGCTAGATCTTGAAGGACCTACAAAGGCAACAAGTCTGACGTCAGTCCCTATACATAATAGGGCTTTAGTTTATTGATATTTACCTCAGTTTTGAACTCTACCCCTTGCAAATCCACTAAAAGGTTTACAGAGTAATTCTTTTCTATCTGAACAATTTTATAAGGACCATCTTATTTGGGTTTCAACTTACCTGGGAAGAGCTCATGATGGCAGGTGTCATAATATAAAACCAATTGACATTAATTAAATTTATACTCCTTTGCTCAAAGATCATGAAGTATTTTCATTTGTTTCTTCCCTATTTCCTAATGTAAGAAGGCTTGTAATCTAATCTTGTCTCAAGATGTGTAAGGAAAATGAACCTTTCTTGTAACACTTCCTCTTCTCCCAAAGAATGGTTTAGAGCAAACCTTATTGTAGGTAGCTCAATCTCCAAGGTTAGAATATACTCTTTCCCATATACTAATTTAAAAGGGGTGTGGACAATAGCTCTTTTAAATGTCATATTAAAAGTCCAAACAGCCACATACAACTTCTTATCCCAATTATGCTTACCTTCAGATATAGTCTTGGATAAAATCCCCATAAGCTACTTATTAGTACTCTCTACTTGCCTATTAGCTTGGGGGTTATAAGGCATGGTCTTATTATATTTAACCTTTAAAGCTTCTATCAAAGCCTCAATTACTTTATTTAAAAAATGTGTCCACGATCAAACACAAGCTCCTTAGGTGAACCAAAATAGCAAACAACCTCTTCAAAAATAAAACTACCTATTTCCTTGGTGTTATTCTTCATCGTATCATGGGCTTCAGACCACTTTGTAAAATAGTCTATTGCCAGAATAATATAATTCTTTTGTGTAGTTGACAAAGGATGTATAAGTCCAACAAAATCAATGCCCCACTTCTCAAATGGTAGTATATCCATAATAGAAGTTAGTGGGTGCTTCTTATTCTCTCTATTACCATGCATCTGGCATGTATCACATCTCTTAATATAAGCAAATGCATCTTGGAAAATGGATGGCCACCAATATCTAGCTCTCAAAGCTTTATATGCAATTAACCATCCAACAAAGTGCCCTCCACAAGTAAAGTCATGACACTCTTCCAAGACAAATGGAACCTCATTAGGCATAATATATCGGTGATGATAAACATCAACCCCTTACCAAAATTTTATTCCTATGATCAAGGTAAATATCAAGGCTTACTGCCTAATTTTCCTCTTTTCAAACTTTGACAAAGCAGCTCCAACCTCTCCTATGAATAGATAGTGCATTATGGCAGCATACCAGAATAGAATGGAGGCTATATCAATTTTGAATAGACCCTTGATGTCAGTACCTTTAGCCAAGACTTCCTTTAGCTCCTTGAAATCCACAATACATTCAAGGGTGCCCTGCAACTTTAGTAGCTTACTCCTAATTTCATAATCAAACTCCTACAAGGTGAGCCACTTTGCTAGGCAATTGGGAGGCTGCACTTATTCAACATTATCCTCAACCCCTCTGCCTTCATATAAAATACTACATTTTCATACAAGATGTAGTGCCTAAATTTCTTTGTTGCAAAGACCATCCCAAGGCATAGTTTCTCCATGTAGGGGTAATTAATCTCAGACATCCCCAACTCATGAATGGTAAATGCAATTAGATGGTACTACTTTTCTCAAATCTGGGCTAAATAGTAGCACAACTAATACTATACATCATAGCCACTGAAAATATAATATATCGCCTCTTTTAGGTGCCTTTGGGACTAGCGCTTTTGCTAATTCATGCTTCACATCCTCAAAGGATACTTGACACAAATCACTTCAAACAAACAAATAGTTAAAGGACAATAGACTTGTCAATGGTAATGTCCTCTTAGCCAATGCTTTAATAAATCATTGATAGTATCCGACTAACAACAGAAAGTTGTGCACTCCTTTAGGAGTACATGGCAGCAAACTCATTGCATCAATAACCTTTATCTTCGCAATACCAGAGCTGAGCTAACCACATGGCCTAATAGAAATCCATAGGGCACTCCAAAGAGACACATTTTCTTGGATTGAGAGCAATGCAAATTTGCATGCACCACTCAATACATTTTCTCAAAATGATCAATTGTCTCCTCCTTGTGGTGGTAGCTCCCATGTCATCAATAAAGATTTCAAATCCTCTGGGGAAATATCATCGAAAGTTTTATCAATCGTATCTTGCCAAGACCGGGCCTGACGCATTGCATAATCCAAAAGCCATAACATAATGCACAAAGGTGTCAAATACATTGATAAATATTGCTTTCAATTTGTCTTCCTTTGTGATAGCCATTTGGTTATAACCAACAAAGTAGTCCATAAATGAATAAATATCTCTATCCACTAACTGATTAAGAATATGATCAATAAATGGCAACAAATAGTAATCTTTGACCATCTATTTATTGAGCTCTCAAAAATCTATACAAAACCAGATTTGATTATTTTTCTTTTTTTCTAATAACTACTTGTAAACACCACTCTGTATGTTATATAGGAAATATTAGGTCTTATGCAATTTTTGTAGCTTCTCAAATAGTCTGCCCCTTAGCTCAAAAGGCATACGCCTCACTTTTTATCACACAAGATGACTACCTTCCTTCAAAGGAATAGTATGCATAGCTAAACTAGGAGAACTAACCCTCAACTCATCATAGCTCCATGTAAAAATATCACAAAATTCTTGGATCAAGGACACATAGTCCTTCCTCTCTTCCAAACTAAGCGTAGATCCTAATTTGATTGATCATGGCTTATCCAACATACCAAGATCTAGCTCAATCACATCCACATCTCCAATTCTATATTAAGCTTCTATTGTCTTATTCAGATTCACTTGATAGACATTCTATAGTAGACCCCTCTCTTAATTCATCGCTTGACAAAGTCTCACTACCGAAAAGATCTATTAATGCATCAAATTATGTCAAGGATAAAGATACTCTCTTGCTTTGAGAAAATTTAGGATATGCATCTACTATTATATATCTAGAACCTCTATCAAAAATCAAACGACCAATGGGTATATCAACTTGACAACCAGATTGCAAGATCCATGGTCTTCCTAGTAATACTTGATAACTTGGCCACCCTACAAACCTAATAACCCTAAAGTGCAAAATGCATTCCACATTAGCAACAATCACATCAACTTTGATATTGCAACCTTATAATTTTCTTAGACTTTCATCAGTCATCCAAAGAATTGTGGAGGCATCCTTTTGGATTTTCAGTCCCAGTGTTGACAGAGGATCCCACATCTACAATGGCATAATTCACTAATATTCTATCAACATATGTTGCCACCCTTAGGCAATGCTTTTCAGCATGTTCATGTTAGACATGATCAATGCCCCACCCTCATTAGCTGCTACCAATGATCCATGGTGCTCAAAGTTGTAAGGCCCCCATTATGAGGAGAAGCCAAATGTGAGCCCGGACATTGGTTGAGTCCTGACTTGTATATCAGATGAGGTCTATGTGACCGGATGGCAAAAAGGTGATTGTTGTGGGTCTAATCTTTGGGTTAGACGGAGTGGTTAAGCTGGTAGCAACTCGAGGCACATGGCATTGAGTTGCGTGGTAAGGGAGTTAAAAGGGGCCCCTATTGTGGGGTCCGGGGGCCGTGGAAGCGGCCCCTGGCTGGGGGGGTCCCGGGGCAGTGCCCCCGGCCCGATGGTAAAGGGAATATTCCCTGGAATATTCCCTGGCCGACTAGTGGAGGCTCATATGGTAGGTCGGTCAGTAGGCCGACCTAACGACCTTCGCGGGCTATAAAAGCTAAACCCCTTCGCAGCCATCACTCACTCATCTTTCACCCAGTCAGAGTTGTTGTTCCAGCTAGCCTTAAGCTCTTCACCTATCTTCTGTCTAGATCTCCATCTAAGCTTCACACAGTGGAAGCGCACGGGTGGACAGAGCCATCTTTGTATCAGTTGTTTGGAGTTAAAGAATTTACTAATTCTCCTCTTATCTGTTGTGTACTCTCTATCTCTTTCTCAGATTCTGTTCGCTGCGCCGTGTAATATTTTACATGGTATCAGAGCCCAGGGGGCTCTAGAGATCGGAGAGCGTGCAAGAGGCAAAGGCTTCAACAGCAAAGAGAAACGATGTCCACTCCAGGAAGTGGTTCTGCCGCATCAGGAAGCGGTGCAGGAGGTGGTGCTGCTGTACCGGCTATTCAAACACTGAGGATTCGTCCACCAACCTTCAGCGAAGGCAAGTTAGATGGTACAAACTACACCTTGTGGAAGTTCAAAATTACAACTATCCTTGATTCTTATGAGCTTCTGGAGACTGTGTTGGGGACTGACGCAGAACCACAGCCTACCCCCGACCCATCAAATCCTAGTGTGATGATTCCTCGGAATGCAGATCTTCTACGAGCTTGGAAACGAAGGAATGCAGATGCATTGTGTGCCTTAGTTACAAGTTGTTCTGACAGTGTTTTGACTCTGATTCAGCATTCAACCAAAGCGTCAGAGACTTGGAATGTACTAAGGAGTCAGTATGAAACACGAAACTAAACAAGGATTCAAAACTTGGAGAATCAACTAGCAGCGGAGAAGTTTGCTAAAGGAGAGACGGTTGAAGCATTCATCACTCAGATTAAGAATCTGCGCGACCAGATGGCTGGCGCTGGGATACAAAAGACTAGCGAAGAGCTAGCTCGGAGGTGTCTTCGGATTTATCCACAAAAGTTTGATGGACTAGTAACTGCCCTTAATACTCAGGTGAGACCTCAAGCTTTGACTTTTGAGGAGTTTTGTGCATTATTAATGGAGGAGGAGTTGAGGCTAAAAGCCCGAGAAGGAAGCAACAATGGAGATGCTGCATTCTCTGCCAATGCAAAAGGCAAAGGTGTTTCCTCCACCAAAAATGATGGTGACAAAAAGAAGAAGGGCGGCAAGAAGAAGTTTCAAGGAGAGTACTTCTACTGTAAGAAGAAAGGACGTGCAATTGCAGATTGTCGTGTCAAGAAGGCAGATGAAAAGAATGGTACCCTTAAAAGTAAAGGGAAAGAGACAGCCAATACGGCTGAAGCAGAGTTGGAATTATTCATGGCGACCATTGAGGAAGTGTGCTCCTCGGTGCAAGAAGAATCTACCACTGACTCTTGGGTGTTGGATAGTGGGGCCTCCCGTCACATGACCAACAAGAAAGGTCTATACAGTTCTATGCAGCCTCTACAAGAATCCATCACTGTGACGGTTGGAAATGATGCTAAATGCCCTACTGCGGGCACAGGTACTATTTCTTTTGTTGCTGCAAATGGTGAAGTCAAAAAGCTTTCAAATGTGTTGTATGTTCCCGAAATCAAGAGAAATCTCTTATCAGTTGCTGCCATAACTGATCTTGGTCATGAAGTGAGGTTCAAGAAGACAGTTGCAAAAATTATTGATAGTGCTGGCACAATTGTTGGCAAAGGAGAAAGAAGGAACAACCTGTATGAGCTAAGTGCTCTTACAGCCACCGCTGGAGTGGGCACAAGTAAGCTTTGGAATGAAAGGTTTGGACACATCGGATTTGCAGTATTGAAGGAGATGCAAAAGCAAGGTATGGTTGCTCACCTACCTACAATAACTGAATTGAAGGAACCATGTGAAGCTTGTATGATGGGCAAGCAACAAAGAAAGGCATTTCCACAAGAAAGCAAGAATAGAGCACAGGCTCCTCTAGAGTTGGTGCATGCTGACTTGTGTGGTAAGATGCCTACACAGGCCTTGGGGGGATCTTCTTATTTTATGTTGATTGTCGACGACTACAGTAGGAAGATGTGGGTGTACTTCCTTCGTGATAAGGCTCAAGCTTTTGGTAAGTTTAAAGAATGGCTAATACTTGTTGAGAATGAAACAGGAAAAAGTGTGAAGAAATTTAGAACATATGGTGGTGGTGAGTTCAACTCAAAGGAGTTTGAAGGCTTTTGCAAGAGCAAAGGGATCAAGCATCAATTGACGACGCCTCACACACCTCAGCAGAACGGTGTTGTGGAACGCAGGAATCGCACCATTGTGGAGATGGCAAGATGCATGCTAAAGGGCAAGGGATTGCCTAACCATTTTTGGGCTGAAGTTGTTAATACTGCAGTCTACATTCTAAATCGGAGCTATACAAAGGCTCTCAAGGGAAAAACACCTCATGAGGCTTACACTGGTAAGAAACCATCTGTCTCACATTTCAGAATTTTTGGATGTGAATGTTATGCACATGTTCCAAATGAGAAGAGAAACAAGTTACAACCAAAAAACAGAAAATGTATCTTCTTGGGTTATAGTGATGAGCAGAAGGCTTACAAATTATATGACCAAGAGGCAAAGAAGATCATCGCGAGCCGTGATGTGGTGTTCAAGGAGGAGCCGCATACAGTGGAGGAGGAGAAGGCAAGTTCTTCCACTTTATCATCAAGTGAAGAAGTAGTCCACTTTGAACCTGTCCCGAGAGCTATCCCTATCCTTAAGGAGGAGGAAGCATCATCTTCAGATGATGAAGAAAAAGTTCACCAACTTGACATCACCCCACTGGAAAAGCCATTGCCGCGCTGGGTGAAGCAGCTCTATGACCACAATAATCCTATGCCTGCATCTGTTGAGGAGAAGGCAGACGGACCAAGGAGGTCTCAGAGAATAGAGGAGCAAAGGAGGGCTTCTGCTCACATAGTCGATATGGCCTTGATGGTTGAGATTATGAGAGAAGTAAAGGAGCCAACTAACTTAGAAGAAGCACTTGCAGATCCATCATGGAGGGTTGCTATGCAGGCGGAGTATGACAGCATAATGAAGAATGACACTTGGGAGCTAGTGGATCGACCAACAAAGCGGAAGGTTATTGGCACCAAGTGGATCTGGAAGGTAAAGTACAAGGCTGATGGTACCTTAGAAAAGTACAAAGCTAGACCGGTTGCCCAAGTATTTTCACAAGTTGAAGGGTTTGATTTTCAAGAATCATTTGCCCCAACTGCCAGAATGACCACTATTCGCACGGTACTTGCAGTGGCTGCCCACAAGAAGTGGCCAGTGTACCAAATGGATGTTAAGTCAGCGTTCTTAAATGGTGACCTCAAGGAGGAGGTGTACGTGGCTCAGCCACCAGGGTTTGAGGCCCCCCATTCTGAGAACAAAGTGTGTAAACTGAAGAAGGCATTGTATGGGCTGAAACAAGCCCCCAGAGCATGGTACCAGCGGATAGATAAGTTCTTTTTAAACCTAAACTTCAAAAGATGTGCCTCAGATGCTAACTTGTATGTTTATAGGGATGGTAAAAAGTCTGTAGTGATTGTCCTATATGTGGACGACCTTCTTATTACAGGTGACTATGAAGATATGATCAACCAAACTCGAAAGGCTTTGAGTTCTGAGTTTGAAATGACAGACTTGGGCTTGCTGCACTATTGTTTGGGGATTGAAGTCTGGCAAGAGCCAGGAAAGATCTTCATCTCTCAGAAGAAGTATGCATGGGAGATCTTGAAGGCATTTGGCATGACCGAGTGCAAGGAGATAGCTACACCTATGGAAGTGAATGCAAAGTTATCCGTCGAGGATACATCAACACTAGCAGACATTGGGAGGTATAGGAGGTTGGTCGGCAGTCTGATCTACTTGTGTAACACCAGACCAGATATCAGTTTTGCTGTTGGTGTTTTGAGCAGGTTCTCCAACAAACCTCATGAGAGTCATTGGAAGGCTGGGATGCGGGTGCTCAGATACTTGAAGAAAACTCTTGACTATGGTATCACATACAGTTTCGGAACTTCTCTTGTGGGGAACTGTGACTCAGATTGGACATGAGACATTGATTCCAGGAAGTTAGTTTCTGGTTATTGTTTCTCTTTGGGTTCAGGAATTTTCTCTTGGATTAGTAAGAAGCAACCAACAGTGGCATTGTCTTCTACCGAAGCAGAGTACAAGGCAGCTTGTTTTGCTGCATGTGAGGCCGTATGGTTGAGAAGGATTCTATGGCATATGGGAGTGCAGGATAAAGAACCAACTGTGCTGAGATGTGACAATCAGAGTTGCATCGCCATTGCCAAAAATCCAGTGTTTCATGCACGCACCAAACATATAGAGATCCAATGTCACTATGTGCGTGATTGCGGAGGTCATTTTGTTGGGCAGTTAATTGTGTAAAAAGCCTTGAGGGTGAGATATTGGTGGCCGGCCATCTTCCAGGATGCATCCGCATACGTTAAAAGATGCGATGTGTGTCAATGACATGATAGCCGAGAGAATAGGAAATGACCACTCACTCCTATTATGGCGATCCTTCCGTTTGAGAAGTGGGGGATCAACTTTGTGGACCCTATTACTCCATCGTCCACTACACAGAAAATATATATTATCATAGCAACTGATAATTTTACTAAGTGGTCGGAAGCACGTGCAATATGGAAAGACAATGCAAAGGAAACCACCAGTTTCCTATTAGAGCAAATAGTATGTCAATTTGGTGCCAAAAGAAATAGTGTTGGATTGGCGGATGCACTTTCTAAACAAAGTGATAAAAAATCTGACTAAGGCTTGGCACATCAAGCACAATAAAACAACCCCCTATAACCCACAAGCCAATGGGCCAGTCGAGAGTACCAACAAGCAGCTTGTGGGCATTTTGTCTAAGGTAGTATCGGAAAAGAAATGAGATTGGGACAAAAAGTTGTACGTGGCAGTGTGGGCATACAATATGATGTTCAAACGAGCTACTAGTCACACCCCATTCAAGTTAGTATGCGGAGAGAAGTGCATCCTCCCTCTAGAGATCAAGTTGCCGACGATAAGATTCATGATTAATCATTCTTTGGGTGACAGGGATGCTGTCTTAGAGTGCTTTACAACTCTAACACACCTCGATGAGATTAAATTACAGAGCTTGCTACATCAAGAGGTGACCAAGAGTCGGATAAAGGAGGTCCATGACCTAAAAGCAAAGAAATACACTTTTAAGAAAGGACACCTAGTGTTATACTATGATGCACATAGAGAATTATTTCCAAGAAAGCTGAAGCCTAAATGGGACGGTCCTTATAGGATTGTCAGGATCGGAAAGAATAAATCCATAGCATTATCGGCAGATCTTGAGGGTGTGGAGTTTAAGAATAAGTTTAATCTTAATAAGATTAAACCTTATTATTTTTTACTGCACTAATGACATAAGTGCCTTGCAGGTCTATGCGCAATTGATCAGACATCTACAAGGAAATAGCGATAGAGGTTGATGGGTCGACTGTTCCCTTATTTCAAGCACCCATACTTAGAGCAACGATATCATCAAGGAAAGCTCATCTAGTGGAGTAAAGGCTATCAAGTGACTGAGCAAGATGACGAGACATTTGTTTGGGAGATTAAGGTCTTTTGTCATCGCTGTTTGTAGATTTTGACGAGCGTCCCTGTAGTCTTTAATGAAGAAGGTGGGATGGAGCCGTTAGTTCATCCTCTCAATAGGTTGAATTTTGACTATCATAATTACAAGTAGGGGAGGTCTGGATGGCTGGCTGTGTAAACCCATTGTGGACATACACATTATATTTTGATGGGGCATCTAGGGACCCTAATAAAAAAGGGAGTGTTGGAGTAGTTATCCGAGATTACCAACGTAGAGTTACAATGAAATTAGCTGCTTATCTCGGGATAGGATTCACCAACAACATGGTGGAGTATAACGCCTTGATTATGGGACTGAATATTGCCAAGAAAGGTGGTATTCGACAGTTGTTATAGTAAAAGGATATTTTTCAACTGATCTTAAATCAACTCAATGAGACATATACAGTCTAGAATCCTATCCTGCGTATGTATCATCGAACTGCTATAACCCTACTTGATGAATTTGAGAGTGTATCTCTTTAGCTGATTCCACGTTCTTGGAATTAGTTTGTGGATTCACTAGCCAATTTTGCTTATGAAGAGGACCTCTTCTTCAACTGCGGTCCTAGTCTAGATGTTGCTGACTTGGTCATTTGTGGGGAATGTTATCAAATCACGCTTATATGGTAGGCAGTGGTTGATATGAATAATGCGAAGAGTAGCTGAGACCCATCTACCACTATTATCCTGGACGCATAGGTTGGTCAGATGACATGTTATGCGTACGTCCCTTGCTATATATGCAGGAGGTATAGGTCACAACTTGAAGCATTTAGTTTAGGGCTAAGTGCCCTATTTTTTTCCCTTGGAATAGAGCGTATTTTTGTATATCTACCTTCTTCCAAGGAGGGGTCTCTATGAGTTAGTTTGTTTGATTTCTTTAGGCCAAGAGGGCCAGTTAGTTTGCAGTAAAAATGTATTATTTCTTTAGGCCAAGAAGGCCCTATGTCTGTTTGGTGTAGGTACATTTAATGGTTTGTTGTTTTAGTGATTGCATCATATAGGTTGATGAAGTCATTGGAGGGAGCCTTTGCTATGGAGGAGCTTCTTGTGGCCATTCCAGGTGGTTTTGTTCCCTTTCCGAGTGTTTTTCCCTTAAGCAAATAACAATACATGTGTAAGGGGATACTTTTTGTTTGTTGGGGACCGGCAAACAAAAAGTAAATAAGAATACATGTGTAAGGGGATACTTTTTGTTTATTGGGGACCGGTAATCGCAGCATGAAGTCCCAAGTTTAGGTTCGGTATGTCTGTGGGAGGTCTGAGTAGTCATTGCCTCCTCCAAAGGCATTGTCAGGCACTGAAAGACCTGTTTTCGAAGGAAGTTCTAGTGACCCTATTCTGCTAACCTACTAGGCAGCCCTTCTAGGAGGTCCTATTAGTGTGAGGTAGTTAGAGAAACCTGCACTTAAATATCAAGAGAAGAACAAGTTCTGAACCTAGCTAAAAATACATATACGGAGGTGTGTAAAAAGGGGTCTAACCCTTATTTTTTTCAAATATAGAAAAGGAAAGAAAGAAAAATCCTTGAGCAGTTGTTTATCGCCTTGCGAAGGCCTGGTAGGTTCCTGGGGATGAGTCAGACCCAGGGCCAATGTCGTGTCTTCCTAAGGATGGCATCTAGCTAGAAAAATAAGAATAAGAGAAGGTTGGAGCGAAAATAAAAGTGAGCATTAGAAAAGGATTAAGTGTTGCCTCACGAGGGCTTGGTAGGTTCTTGGGTACCAAGACAAGACCTGAGGCCGATGCCTCGTTCTCCTTGGGTCACTACGCTCAACTCCCTCCTTTTTACACGCCCGAGTATGGAAAATAAGAGGCTAAAGGACCAATATGCTAAAAGATAATATTTGTTGATCAGGCTATAGGAGTCCTCGCCTAGTAGGAGTTCCTAGTTGAGTTGTCCTTAGGCAGGTAGTTTAGACCACCACTTAGGATGCCCTCTCTAATAGTTCTTTTTAGCTTGGCTGTGTTGGAATAGTTGGTTAGTGACTAGCTTTAGGTTTTTTATCAGATTATGCTAAGCCTACTCCTCGTGGATTTCATGCCTTGGTTTTATCAAGGGGTAGGGTAAGAGCTGTGATGTGTTTTGATGTGTATCTACTTTGTATCAGGTTGATGCTTCTTTTGGTTATTTTTGTGCAGATCTGTTCGTGGGATTCGATGGGCTGAGTCGCCCTATCCCGTGGTTGCCAATGACAAATGATTTTTGACACCGAAGTGCTTAAAAATAGCCAAATTTTCCGAATTTCAAGGAAAAAATAGACTTCGTCGAAGGAAACTGTTGCAATGAGTACAATTTTAAGCGACAAGGCCCCAAAAGTGCTTTAAAGACCAAGTGCTTTAAAGACCCACCGAGTGATGGTTGGAGAATTTTTATAATTTCTTGACATGTCAAACGAGATTCTAGGAAGATGGACTGCCAGAAATTTCCAAACCTCAAATCGAATGCCAGACAATCGAATGGTAGTGCCCGAGAGATACTAAAGAGTGAATTTTCATGAAAAATTCAACGGTGGCAGATGGCCGAGCTAGAGTTTTCCTAGATGAATTTTGACGCCGGGAATCCAACGCAAGTCTTGGTTCATTGATCCAAACTACTGGATCTGGAAGCTGGGAAGAGCGGGATAGGGCCTAGATTTGTAGATTTTGACGAATCCACCCTTCCAGACGGATCTCAATTCTGACATCGTTTGGCCCCTCAAAACTAAAAAACCCACTTGTAAGAGTGTGAAACCAAGAAGCCATGAACTAGATAATTTTGTTAAAAGCTTAAAGGCTCTTAACAAAGAGCTTAATAACCAAAATATGAAATGCCAGAGGGGGGGTTTCGGCACCTCCAAAACCTTCAATGATTGGCCATTTCTGAAATGACAGAGAGAGAGAGAATCCTCGTGGGCCTGCACTACATCCAACCTTCACTCTCCATCGCCAAAATCTGATCCAGAAATGATATACTATGCTGAGAGATTAAAAATAGTATTTCTCTCTCCTCTCTCTCTCTCTTCCAAGAGGCAATTCATGTGGAAAGAATCAAGAAGAGTACCAGTTGAAGGATGCTTGTCCGACATGGTACCGAATCACTCCCTGATCGATGGAGGGCTAGAGTTGGCTATTTGGAGGTGGGCTGAGCCTTGAATGAGGGTTATGTGTAGTCCTGCATCATATTTTAAAACCCGCAAAGAAGAGAAAAACCAATAACTTTATTTTACAAAGGAAATTTGCTTATTTTTTATATTTGATTGAGCCAATGTTGTTCTTATAGAGTCAAAATTAGTAGACATGCTATTTAATGTTTGTTCTATGATTGCATAATGAAAAATCCATAAAAAATAAAGTCAAAATGCTAGAAATAATTTTTAGAAACTCGTAAAATACGGTTTTTATTAGAAAAATGGGGTTTTTGGTGTTTTTGGGTGGGATAAACCAATACACATGGAATAAAAGGCCAATAAAATCTATATTTCTACTGTTCTAAGAATCAAGAGCCACAATTCTGAAAATAAATCAATGTTTTTATTAGAAAAATAGAAAAAATTGAGAGAAAATAAGAGAAAAATAGGAATATGCATTAGGAAAATACGAAAAAATATAATAAGTGATTGTGGATGTATGATAGTGGCAAAGCATGAGGTTTGGCCTCAGTTTTCCCTATCTTTTTGTCACTATGTGTGATTTATTGCTTTTTATATATTAAACCATAATAAAACAATCTCTATACACCCATGCAACGAAGCAAAACTTAAATGGTGAGGGGAAGAAGGATTTTCTGCAAGAGTTTGAGGGCTGAAATAATACAAATTTTGATTGTTTTTTCTATGCATAGCATTTAGGAAATGGCCTATTTGAAAATAAGGGATCTAGTAGTACAAGGTTCGCCTTAGTGCTAGATTCTTGCAATGAAGCATATACGTCTTAGTTGGAATTCATGAAAATATTGTTTGCGTAGTAGCACATAGGCTAATTTCGAAACATAACTATTTGTGCACAAAGAGACATCCACTATTGCATTGATCATACATCTGGTATCAACTCCTCGAAATGCATAGCAATTGTTTGAATTATAGTTGACCTACGCTTGAGAGGGTGAGATTCCCCTTGTCGTAGGTTAGCCGTTTCTTTCTTGGGGGAAAATTATTAGTGAGGAAACATGGTATCTCTTGGATCTTGTTGAAAAAGAGAGGAGTCTTGTGCGAATGTGTTTATATATAAAAGCAGTGCATCGAGGGGCCAATCCCCAAGATGTAGGAGAGTTACAATGGGGCCATGGCAATCAGCCGATGGGGTGCCTCCTATATCTATGATACGTGGCACTTATTGTCAATATGTGTGGGATACCCCCCTTTGAGGGGTTTTGGGCAAGGTGTCGTTGGACTCTTATCCAGGTACAAACGTAATATTGATGTATCTAGTGTGTATTTAGTTATTACAGACGCTCTTGGCCCGTGAGGCCGTGTGGTGGTGGAGTTATCTGTTGTGTGCATGAGGTCCGCGGCTAGTGCCATAGCCAGTGCCGGCCCATTTTTGGTCCCATCACTAGGTGGACCCAATAAGTCAATGGGCAACTTTCCAACATAAGATAGAGCTAATCAAATCATGACCCTCCCAATATTGGTAGGATTATTTACTAGGTTTAACACCATTTTAGGGGGCCAGAGCTAACATTTTACCTTATGGATAGGGGAATCAAGTTACACTCTCCCCCTTCTCTCACTCTCTTTGAACCAAGTGCGGTGTTAACCTCACTCCTACCTTTGATTGATTACAAAGTGGTCTTGCTTAGGTGGGCGTTAGATTACTATTAGGGGTGACTTTTCCACACTTCCCATGTGAAGTAGAACTGAGATTCCCATGTTCAACTAAGTCCAATGTTTCCCATGGGGAGACGAGATGGTGATGTGCATGGATATGAATTTTAGTCGACTACTAAGAGGACTCCTTCGGATCTGTTGGAGGAGGCACCTCACAATTGGCTAAGTCAAATTCATGATAATTAGCAATGATTTTCTTCTCCTTCCTAACCATTATTTCTATTGGTCACATTGAATGGCTTATCTGCCTCTTTCTTGGCTTTTATATTCTTCTTTAGTGGCATCTTATTGGAGTCAACTTTTCATCAACAACTTTTAGAGGACTACCTTCCACATCAGGGTTAAGGACTTACATCCCCTTTATCAACCTATTTAGGGTTTGTCTCAATAGGTTTTACATTATCCCTATGGCCTTCTTTAACCTTGTGTCCTATTGTAATGGCTTGTAAATTGAAAGACTCATTGTGGTGTTGACATACATAGCTTCAATAAGGCTGACACCACTACCACTAGGCAACTCTTCTATGATAGCTTTTCCTCTCTGCAATATTTGGTTTGGTCTCTTATCCTACTGAAGGTTATTCCCTTGTGCTTGATGATTAATTGGACCTGGCTGCTTACTCCCTTGCTAAACAAAGCTAATCTTACTCCAATAAGTACTAGCTAGATGGCCGGACTTCCCACATATGTCACATTTGAAAATGGGGCAATTTCTCAAAAAGTATTGACCACCATACCACTTACAACTAAATCTTGATAGAGCACCCTCTTCAAGATGTCAATTTTCTATCAAGTTTTGCTATTTCTTTAGGAAAATAACATCTACAACTATTTGTCTATATTGTTCCATTATCATATCGGTATATTGCTTTATTATGTCCTTGACTTTGCCAAGAACATTTGATGCTTTAGACTCATAACCATTATCATCTGCTTGCCATTCAACTGGCCTAACCACCTGATTAGAATTTAGTCACATTGATTGATTGGCATGACATTACGGTTTGTCATTTGGCTTCCATAATTTAGTGTAATCGTTTGGCTAGCCATCTGCATAGCAACATTAGGAGGAGCCAAGTAGCATGGGCACTTTCTGCATTATGCTTCCTCTTTCATTCAAATTCGTCATATTTGTACTATCGTACCTTAACTTCCACTTATCAATGCCAAATTATTTCCAAGACCTATACTCAAACTTAGGTTTTTCCTAGATGCATAGGCTGCTTGTAAGCGCAACTCTACCTCCTCTGCTCGTGTAATAGTCATGTGTATATCAACAAGAGCAATACTACTCCACTGTACTTGGATATTGAAGTCTAATCCATGTAAAAATTATTATAGTTGGATAGCATGTGGAATAGGAATAGAGGTTTGCACTTTGCAAAACAACTCTTTTAGTTTCTTGGCATACGCTCGAGCATTCTCATGGGGCTCTTGATGTGTCACATTTAGAATACATAGCCAATACTGACCACCTCTCTCAAGGGAAAACTCTCTATGGAAAGCCGCATAAAATCGATATATCGTAGTTATGTTCCTGGCTTCCAAGCCAGGATACCACATTGCAGCTCTTTCATGTTGAAAAACATCATGAGATGTCCTTCATCATCCTGAATTCTACAATTGAATATTAATTTCTGGAACTCACTAATGTGGAGCTCCACATACTCCTCTACTAACCCATTAAAGATGGATAGAGGGAGACTAAGGCTAGCAAATCCAATATTCCTGTAGGGACTGCAATAGGTTTCCCCATAATGCTAACCAGATTTGCTCTCGGGGTTTGTACTGGAAGGTTTACACTCCCACTCGAAGTAGATTGACTTTTTGGGTAAAGGGTGTAATATTTCCACGCAATAAAAGTTAGTTGGTTAGTTCGAAAGTTAGTTAGTCAATTAATAAGTTAGTAAGATTACTAACTAAAGACTAACTAAGGTAAAAACTAACTAGCATTAATAGCTAATAATTTTCATTCAATTAAAAATATATTTAAAAAATCGAGTCATAAATCTAACATTTTTCTCAGATTGATAAGGACCGTAGCCACCCTTCACGAAAAGTACAATGTGAACGGGACTTATGAGCCATATTAATCACTAGTATTAATATGTATAGTTTGAATGGTCCAAAAATATTCGATTCTTGGGTGGAAAAAAAAACTATTATATTTTAGATATTATCCTAAAAAGATACAACTAAAAGTCATTTAAAAGAAAATATAAGTGATGTTTTAGTTAGTTTTGGAGATTTTATAAAAAGAGAAATAAAGAAAAGTGACTGGCAAAATCGCACACACCGCGATCGCAGTCTACAGGTAGTAGATAGCACTTCGAACAGAGAAAAGAAGAAGGAGTGAACTAAGAGCTTTCTAAGAAAGTGTCTTGGAGTTCTACCCCCCTTTTGGAGCCAATGCAACCATCAGATTTATGATTTGAGTATCAAATCACTAAGTCTTCTAAGAGCCCCTCCACTCTTGTTCTCAAACTTATCCCCTCCTCTCTAATTCATTATAAATATGAGACATGGGGAGGCACAAGGGAGCATAAGGAGACCCCAAAAGGCTGCAAGAGAGAGGGAGAGAGAGAGTATACCCCTCCAAGAGATTGTGAGAGAGAGCTTGAGAGAGAGAGAGAGAGAGAGAAGAGTTACCCCGAGAGGCTGCACAATTCCCCTCTATCTCGATCCTCGATTTAACCATCTTCTCTTACACTCTCCCATCTCGAATCTATTCCACCTTCTTAATCTCTTGAGTCTACTTGCGGACGATGGCCTCCAAGCGAAGAATGTCGCATGTGGATGACAATCCTACAACCAGCAACAACAGAGCTTCGGGCAAAGGCATCACTATCAATCCAATTGCGGTACCGGTCGTAAGTAATGTATTTTCAAATTGATAGATGCTTGTTTTAATGCTCGCAAGAGATGCATTAGGCTCTGTACCTTGTGGTGCTAGAATAGGTCATTGAAAAGGATAAATCACATCTCAAACATTTCAAATATTAAGTAAATTCTACTCTTTGGCTTCAAGGGGGAGAGCGAATATGCGATGGAATTATTGTCACGTCTATTATTGTATTGTTTGGGAAAAATACAATTAGTTTTGTTGGTTGATTGAACAACACCTTAAATGTTTTTCTTTCAATCAAGGGATTGTTGCATTGTGATTTGGATAAATATTCCAAGGCTTGTGTTGATGGAAAATGCATGGTAGGGGTCTGTAATGACAAGTTGCCATGGGAATAAAGGAATGTTTTTCTAGAATATGTTATTAGGGCTGATTGCTTTGATTGTGCTTGAATTTTAATTGGATTAATTAAGGAAAGATATTTTGCATGCGTGGATCATCTCCAAGATCACATCGCGCATTATCCCGGGAGGGCACTGCTCAATTCATAGGCTGATGGTCGAGTGGTGAAAAGGCCAACCACGAAAATGGCATCTCACTCCTAGACCGCTTGTGGGTCAGGTGGAGCTCTGGACACCCCTTGCTTGTCCAGAATGGAGTTGGAGATCCCCGTGAGCCCACTGTCTAGGACGTTGAAAGATGCTATTCTAGATAAAGGATGGAAATTTCGATGCCATGAGATTTGGACCAAGTACTTTTATTGGACAGAAGGGATACATAATTCTCCTGTATCGACAGGAGACAAATATTAACTTAAAGATAAGTTAAGAAACTTGTTTGATAAAATGACTGCTTGTTTTGTTTTTGTGTATGTGTTGTAAATTACATGAACAAACTCTGTGCCCTAAAAGGCTTAATTAATGAAGCTGATTTTAAATGTCACACATAAATGTGGTAGGACCTAATTAGACAACGAAAGCTATCAAGGGAAGCGGGTAGATGGAATCCCCCGACGGGTCCCCGTCCTACGATTGGGTGGTCCCAAAGAACTGAGAGGCTTCTCACAAGGATTTACCGTCGGATGACTTTAGGTATTGTTAAGTTAGAACCTAATTCATGCTGTTTTAGGGGACCAGAATGGGACTATTCCCTACGGGCAGAGAGGTTGAGCAGTGCATCCCTCTCGTTTCCCATTCTCTATGAACTAAGTGCAGCATAAATCTGCTTCGACTCTGTTGTTCCTACTCAAAGTTGTTGAGATTGAGAGAGGCAGAGACGGAGTGAGGAGCAAGCATGCTCTCATCTTCTTCATTCATTCATTCTATCATAACCACACACAAAGAGTAAGTGTATACAATAGTACTAAGGTCTGTAGGACCATTCACACTGGGTCTAAGACCACCGACTTATTTAATGTCCCACACTTGCTGATACAGCTAGACAAGACTAATGTCGGTCATACATACTAGCAGGAGAATAGTATGAGCTTGATATTCTAACACTCCCCCTCAAGCTCAAATCATCTGATGAACTCCAAGTAGCTGTCTAAAACTACTAAACTTATCTTTATCCAAAGACTTAGTAAAGATATCTGCAACTTGTTCATCAGTCTTCACATGCATAAGATCTACTCTCCCTGCAAGAACCATCTCTCTGATAAAACGGTAGTGTATCTCTGTGTGTTTTGTCCTGGCATGGTATACTGGATTCGTTGCCAAGAGTACACTACTGAGATTGTCACATAATAAGGTCACTGGAGCATCCACCTGAATATCCAAATCAGTGCCATAAGCTTGAGCAGCCATGAAATCTCACATCCTGCCAATGCAGCAACCCTGTACTCTGCCTCAGTACTAGACAATGCAACCGTTGGTTGCTTCTTGCTGCTCCAGCTGATCATGCCACTTCCAAGACCAAAAGCATAACCACTCATAGATCTGTGATCATATGAGCATCCTGCCCAATCCGCATCTGTGTATCCAACTAGTTTCAATGGCTTATCTCTCATATAGAACAACCCATAATCTACAGTGGACTTAACATATCTCAAAATCCGCCCAGCATCCAAATGTGGCTTCATGGGCTTCTGCATAAATTGACTTATGAGCCCAAACTCAAATCTGGCCTAGTGATGGTCAAATAGATCAGACTTCCAACCATCTGCCTGTACATAGTCACATCCTGAATTTCAACTCCAGTGCTAATATCCATCTTGACATTCTAATCAAGGGGTGTATCCAATGGTTTGCATTCAGCCATGCCATACTTCTTCAGCATTTCCATGGCATAATGTTTCTGCATCAGCCATAAACCATTTTCATCCTTGATTACCTCAATACCCAAAAAGTACTTCAACTCACCGAGATCTTTCATGTCAAATTTAGATTTCAGCCTTGATTACCTCAATACCCAAAAAGTACTTCAACTCATCGAGATCTTTCATGTCAAATTTAGATTTCAGCATCTTCATTACATGCTGTATGCCCAAGTCATCATCACCAGTGATTATCAAATCATCAACATATATGACCAGCACTACTAAACCACTGTCAGTCTTCTTTGTAAATAGGTTGTGACCAGCCCTACCAACAGTAAATCCCAACCTCTGCAATTAGTTACTGATCCTAGCATGCCAAGCTCTCGGAGCCTGCTTCAGCCCGTACAGTGCCTTTTTCAGCTTGCATACATAATGCTGAAAATCAGGGTGAACATACCCTTCTGGCTGAACCATATAGACATCCTCTGCTAAGTCACCATTAAGAAATGTATTCTTAGTGTCCATCTGTTGTAATTTCTAGCCTCTAGCAGCAGCCAAGGCAATCACAGTGCATATGGTTTCCATCTTGGCAACAAGGCTGAATGTTTCCTCATAATCAAGTCCATACTGTTGGGCATATCCCTTAGCAACCAATCTGGCTTTGTACCTTTCCACACTGCCATCCGACTTACATATGATTTTGTAAACCCATTTGCAGCCAATGGTCTTTTTTCCTTCAGGCAGTGGCACAAGATCCCATGTCTTATTTTCAGCCAAGGCATTCATTTCTTCATCCGTGGCTGCACACCAGTTCTCATTTTCCACTGCTTCAGCATATGTGCCTGGTTCTTTGATCTCCATCACTTTTGTCATGTAAGCATAATGCTTTGCAATGTAGCCACTATATGTCAACATGTCAACAGGGTATCTGACCCTCTGTGAGTATCTAAGTTGTGGTGCACTGCTCAATTCCCCTCTCAGCAGCAGCCAAGGCAATCACAGTGCATATGGTTTCCATCTTGGCAACAAGGCTGAATGTTTCCTCATAATCAAGTCCATACTGTTGGGCATATCCCTTAGCAACCAGTCTGGATTTGTACCTTTCCACACTGCCATCCGACTTACATATGATTTTGTAAACCCATTTGCAGCCAATGGTCTTTTTTCCTTCAAGCAGTGGCACAAGATCCCATGTCTTATTTTCAGCCAAGGCATTCATTTCTTCATCCATGGCTGCACACCAATTCTCATTTTCCACTGCTTCAGCATATGTGCATGGTTCTTTGATCTCCATCACTTTTGTCATGTAAGCATAATGCTTTGCAATGTAGCCACTATATGTCAACCTGTCAACAGGGTATCTGACCCTCTATGAGTGTCTAAGTTGTGGTGCACTGCTCAATTCCCCTCTCTCATGAGGAGGAATGTACCTGCTTTGCCTTGCACCAGGCGTATAGACAGTCGGAATACCAAGTTCACTGTCTAAAGTGTTAGTAGACTCATATCTAGAAGTCATTCTACCAGGTGTCATCATCCCAGATACATCCTCAGTAACTTTCTCTTGTCCTTTGTCCGTGACATCATATCTCCCCCTCATTGACATACTGGTGTCAGTGGATGGTGAGCTCCTCAATCTCCCTATCCATGGGGATACTGTTTGACTACTAGGTCCTGTCATAGCAGTGCTCTGCTGCATATCAACTGTAGATACATAAGTGGAAGGCATATTCGATGGCACTGTTGCTAGTGATACATACCAAGAACCCATCTCATCAAAAATAACATCCCTGCTCACCAAGGTCTCCCTGGTAGAGGGATCATAGTATTTGTATGCCTTCTTCTCCTGCGAATATCCAATGAAAACACACTTATGCGCTTTTGGATCCAGCTTCTTTCTTTTTTCATCTGGAATATGCACATAAGCAAGATAGCCAAAGACTTTCATGTGACTTACATCTGGCTTATAGCCATACAACTTCTCAAATGGTGTCATCTCATGAATACCTGCAGTGGGAGTCCGGTTCAAGATATACATGGCTATCATAACAGCTTCAGCCCAATAATAGAGCGGCATCTTCTTCTCATTCATCATGGCACGAGTAGCTTCCATCAAGACCCTGTTCTTTCTTTCAGCTACCCCATTTTGCTGAGGAGTGTAGCTGCAGGTAAGCTGCCTACGTATGCCATTTTCAGCCAGAAAGTTGTCAAACTCATTTGACACATACTCCCCACCGCTATCTGATCTCAAGTAAGAGATATAACAATCAAATTCCTTTTCAACCTGCTTTTTAAACTGCTGAAAAATAGCAAACACCTCATCCTTTGTCTTCAGAGTGTAAACCCAAGTATAGCGACTGTAATCATCAATGAATGTAACATAATACTTCGAGCCTCCCATGGATGTATTATGGGCTGGCCCCCAAACATCAGAGTCCACTAACTGCAGCGGACGTGTACTCTGCCTTACATGCCTGACAAATGGCAACCTTGACTGCTTACCAAACTGGCAAGCATCACATACATGACCAATATCTAAATATTGGAACTTGGGTAAACCTGTAACAAGTTGTTTTTTCTGTATAATTTGCAGCCTTTGCAAATTTACATGCCCCACTCTCTTGTGCCAAATTTCCAAGTCTCTGATAGTGCCAGAACCATGGCCAAACATAGCTGAATTCAGCTCTGGCAAGGTAGCATCAAGAGTAAACATTCTGCCATTCTTGTGACCGCGAGCTATCAACTTGCATCCATTACCAAACTCTTCAATAAAGCAACCATGCTTGTTTAATCTAACCTACAAGTTCTACTCTGTCATCTGACCAACAGATAGTAGGTTCTTCGTAATCGAAGGAACATGCAATACATCATGCAAATTTTTCTTTTTGCCATCATGAACCACAAGAGGCACTTTGCCTTTATGCTCAATCCTATGCTACGTGTCATCACCTGTACAGACATAGCCCTTTTTTTCAGCCACCATATCAGTGAACCAATCACCATGAGGAGTCATATAATTCGATGCCCCTGAATCAATATACCAAACTGCATCATCAGTGGATTTTTCAGCAACTCTGTCTTTTACATACTGCATGGAAAACAATCTATCTCCTGAAGGATCATCTGCCTGACTAGATGTAGCAAAATTCCCATGTTGTTTGCCTTTCTGATTGCCTTGCTTCTTCCAGCAGTCCTTGGCAATATGCCCATACTTCTAGCAGTAATGACAATCCTTATCCTTGTTCGGATTGCCAGATGGACGCTGTTGTTTCTAGGAGCCTCTACCTCTAGGGCTAGATCTCCCCCTACCTCTAAAGTTTCCACCACTTCTTGCATTCAATACCTGCTGGTTGTTATTGCCATAGGATGCATTTTGTTGGCCTCCTCTGCCAAATCCATAGCCTCTACCACGGTTTCCACGGCCGCATTGATTGGAATAAAAAACTGCATCCTTTTTTTTAGAACTACTAGATCCTGCAGCCAAACCAAGCTTAGAACTACTAGATCCTACAGCCTCTTCATGGATAAGCAATGCAACCAACTCATTGAAATCAGGCATTTCAGCCCGCAGAGACACAGAAGTGTCAAAATACTTATACTCAAGCCCCAAGCCATTCAAGGTCACAACAACCATGTCTTCATCTTCAACCTGTGAACCAACAGAAGCCAACTGATCCACAATGGTCTTAACCTCCGTGACATAATCCTATATAGATCTTCTCTTCCTCTCCATGTTGTTGAACTTCTGCTCCAACTGTATCTTCCTGGCACTTGTGGTTGTGCCATAATACTTGACCAAAATGTCCCATGCATCCTTAGGAGAGCTACAATTCATTATTTGCATTACCATGGCATCTGAGATACATAAAGAGAGCCAGTGTAAGACTCTACGAGCTCTTTCTATCCAAGCTCGGTGTAATCGTCTCTGATCAGCCGTAGGTTGATCTGGGAGCTCAGGTTCAGCTTCAGCTCCAGTCAAACTCCCAATAGCCTTTCCCTATTAAGAAGTTCTCCATGCGGAACTTCCATATGGTATAATTGTTACTGTCAAGCTTTTCTCCCACTATCTGGGTTATGTTGTCAATCCTCTCTACATTAGCCATGTTCTAGACTTTGCCTAACTACCTACAAACCAACAAGTATGACTCTGACCAAGTTCAATCCTCAACTGTTTATGACAGTTTTCTGCAATTAATTGTAGTAAAAAACAAGGGTATTTCAGCCCAATGACAACTCAAAATAGTCCACAACCAATGGTCTAACTCATAAGTATAATGGTCAAGACTTATGCTTTGGAGTTGCTTCAGCTTAAACTCCTGCAACCTCACTACCAGGATAAATACATACAGTCTGAAAACTGTAACTTGTTAGTGGCCAAAAGCTTATTCAAAGCCAAAACTGAGTCATATACATGTCATACATGTCCCAAGCCTTCATAGACAGTTGCTAGTACATGTATCAGTCCAAGCATAACCATATGGGCACAAAACAGTGCATATCAACAAGTTTAGGTGTCAAACTTCTTGCTCATAAATTGCATTCAGCAAATGCTCAATGATTTCAAGCGTTTTTAGCTCCAACCTAGCTCAAAAACATGCCAAACATCCACTTTAAAGTGTCAAGGTCACTGCATGACCATATGGGCACCCATAAACAAGATGTCTTCAATAGCCAGTTGCATACATTGCAATTACAGTTCGTACCCAGCCAAGAAACTGTAAATGAATTCAATTTCAGCTTCAAATTTTAGTTTTTAATCATGCTCAATGCCCAATTCAATGCTCCAAGCATTCCCAGATATATTCCCAATAGCACACAGTTGTTAGAGATCAACAGTGTCATAGCATGCTTCAATAGAAGATGGTGCTTGCTGCCCGCATTCAATGACAGTTTTCAGCATGTCAATGACTTCTCAAAACTGATCATTTTAGTCAATAACTTCAATCCATACCATATTAATCAATGCATATGTCTTCACAAATATGTATATGCTCAACAAACCCTTTTGAGCATGCCCGGAAGTCTCAATCTTTTACTTACTGTCAAGTACTTGTTGCTGAATATTCACTGTACACAGTAGTTTTGGATAGATTTCAGATCTACAATCAACTCTCACAGTTCATATCTCATTCCCAGTTAGGCATTAGCATGCCACAAATCTTTAGCAACCTTGCCAAGGCTTGTTTATAAGCCAAAGATCAGTATATGACCAAGTACTAGCATGAAGTACAGCAGATGTATTCAGCCTGAAAATAGACGCAGTTCACGCAGCCTGTAGATCTGATTCCAGTAGCTACTGTTGATGATAATGATGATGATGAACACTCAAATGTGGTCAAGGATGCTCCCAGAGACTCCCAGACAAGTCTTCACTGCTACCATGAAGCATAGAGTCTGACATGAACAAATGCCTACCTTGTGTAAGAGCAATGGAGGAAAATGACAGTCAGTCCTTTGTTCTCTTCAACCCTGACAGTTCAATCTTCAGGTCTTCTTCCCATACGCACTCCACAGAGCCCAGTCATGGTTGCTCTGATACCATGTTGAGATTGAGAGAGGCAGAGACGGAGTGAGGAGCAAGCATGCTCTCATCTTCTTCATTCATTCATTCTATCATAACCACACACAAAGAGTAACTGTATATAATAGTACTAAGGTCCGTAGGACCATTCACACTGGGTCTAAGACCACCAACTTATTTAATGTCCCACACTGATACAGCTGGACAAGACTAATGGTCATACATACTAGCAGGAGAATAGTATGAGCTTGATATTCTAACAAAAGTGGGTCATCTAGAGCTCGACGCTAGCTACTTCCTAGAGACTTGTCTGATAGGAAAGAAACCTTGACTTCAGGATGGTCCTAAGTAGGAATGGCTGGATACTTCCACTTTGGGGCAGATTCGGGAAGGCCTAGATCGCAAACCCTGTGACATTCCTTGCGAGTGCCAGGTGGCGCTTTCTAGACTCCCCTCCTGATGGGCTGCTAAGACATGTCCCACAAGTGGTCAAGCGAACACATTACAGTTGGTATCAGAGCGAAACTTCATGATGATACATGATTGATTAATGTTCGGTTCATAGACATATCGTAAACAGAAATAACCTAAGTGGTATGGCTTGATTGTCAGGCACCTTTTGCACCCATGAATGCTGACATGCAAGAGAAGAAATTTCTTCTCAAGAAAATTAAGGCACCCGAGTTTGATGGAGAAGGGTTAGACGTTGCAGCAGAGCAGAAGCAGAGATATGGATTGAGATGATGCATTACTATTTCTTTGCTTCGGGAACTGCATCCATGAATCAAGCAATGATTGGAAAACTGAAGTTAGTTGGCCAGGCTTGATTATGGTGGAAGCAATGGTGCAAAGATCAAGGTATTTCTGAAGCCACTGTTATGTGGACTTAGTTGAAAGATGTTGTACACGGATGATACCTTCCGCCAACCTACCAGACCTTGAAGATGAATGAATTCTTCAAGCTCAAGCACCTGGAATTAACCCTAGAAGCTTACTACTCAAAGTTTGTAATCCTACTAAAATATGCGCCACCTATGGATATTGCACAGCAAGTATCCAATTTTTGCCATGGCCTAAACACTCCTCTGAACCACCATCTTGAAGCAATGCGTCCAACGGACTTGGGAAATTGTAGCAAAGATGACTGTGGAGATCATGATAAGAGATGCCATACATGCGGAGAAATAGGGCACGCCCATAGGAGATGTCCCTACCGTCAATGCTTCCATTATAATGAGCTAGGACACATCCAAGCACACTGCCCAGATCTAAGTCCAGAAGACATTGAGCCTCCAAGAAAATGAAGCTACACAGATGCAGTCTATGGATATATAAATGAATCAAATGAAGACGAAGATCTAGAGCCCACTAAACCTTATTAGGGGGACTAAAATTCCTAGAAGCTTAATCAACATGTAACACAATTGAGAATAAATCCTACTCTTGTACCTATGGTTAATTCGAATAATATGAGTGCACTACTTGAAACATTAAGAGTAGCGCAGCAGATGCATGGTGGGTCTTAACCCACAGGTCATAAGCCCCACTAGTACTTGTCTTCCCCAGTTTCTCTCGAGATGAGGACATCTCGATTTCTCTAAGGGGGGGAGGATGTTATATTTCCACGCAATAAAAGTTAGTTGGCTAGTTCGAAAGTTAGTTAGTCAATTAATAAGTTAGTAAGATTACTAAGTAAATACTAACTAAGGTAAAAACTGACTAGCATTAATAGCTATTAATTTTCATTCAATTAAAAATATATTTAAAAAAATCGAGTGTCATAAATCTGACATTTTTCTCAGATTGATAAAGGACCGTAGCCACCCTTCACAAAAAGTACAATGTGAATGGGACTTATGAGCCATATTAATCACTAGTATTAATGTGTATAGTTTGAATGATCCAAAAATATTAGATTCTTGGGGGGGGGGGGGGGGGGAAATATTATATTTTAGATATTATCCTAAAAAGATAGAACTAAAATTCATTTAAAAGAAAAGACAAGTGATATTCTAGTTAGTTTTGGAGATTTTAAAAAGAGAAATAAAGAAAAGTGATTGGCAAAATCGTGTGCGCTGCGTTCGCAGTCTACAAGCAATAGACAACACTTCGAACAAAGAAAAGAAGGAGTGAACTAAGAGCTTTCTAACCAAGTGTCTTGGAGGTTTTACCCCCTTTTTGGAGCCAATGCAACCATGAGATTTATGATTTGAGCATCAGATCATTGAGTCTTCTAAGAGCCCCTCCACTCTTGTTCTCAGACTTATCCCCTCCTCTCTAATTCATTATAAATATGAGGCATGGGGAGGCACAAGGGAGCATAAGGAGACCCCAAAAGGCTGCAAGAGAGAGGGAGAGAGAGATTATACCCCTGCAAGAGATTGTGTGAGAGAGCTTGAGAGAGAGAGAGAGTTAGAGAGAAGAGTTACCTCGAGAGGCTGCACAATTCCCCTCTATCTCGATCCTCGATTTAACCATCTTCTCTTGTGCTCTCCCATCTCGAATCTATTCCACCTTCTTAATCTCTTGAGTCTACTTGCGGACGATGGCCTCCAAGCGAAGAATGTCGCATGCGAATGACAATCCTACAACCAGCAACAACAGAGCTTCGGGCAAAGGCATCACTATCAATCCAATTGCGGTACCGGTCGTAAGTAATGTATTTTCAAATTGATAGATGCTTGTTTTAATGCTCGCAAGAGATGCATTAGGCTCCGTACCTTGTGGTGCTAGAATAGGTCATTGAAAAGGATAAATCACATCTCAAACATTCAAAGATGAAGTTTGTGAAGTGCTTGTATCAAAGGGAGTTAAATTGCACCTAGTTGCTATGTGATGAATCCATGCATAGCATAAGCAACATATGGGACACTAAAATATTGAGCATCGATGAGTCTTTGATTAATCTTTACCGAGGATAATATTGTTTAAAGTTCGCAAATGCATATACACAGTACATACATGGGAGAGATTATGTAAATTTTACATCGATGACATGCGACTCCTTACCTTAGGAGAAAGGAAGATAAAGCCAAGAAAAAATGTTGCATAGTAGGAAAATGCTAAAAGATAATTGTCACTTAGAGAAGAGGCATAAATGCTCTTGCTAGATTGATTAATTTGCACTGGAATGACAGGACTTACGTCATGTATAGTATTGGAACCTTTAGCATATGCCTTAGACTAAAGGAGGGAATATTAAGTAAATTCTACTCTTTGGCCTCAAGGGGGAGAGCGAATATGCGATAGAATTATTGTCACGTCTATTATTGTATTGTTTGGGAAAAATACAATTAGTTTTGTTGGTTGATTGAACAACACCCTAAATGTTTTTCTTTCAATCAAGGGATTGTTGCATTGTGATTTGGATAAATATTCCAAGGCTTGTGTTGATGGAAAATGCATGGTAGGGGTCTGTAATGACAAGTTGCCATGGGAATAAAGGAATGTTTTTCTAGAATATGTTATTAGGGCTGATTGCTTTGATTGTGCTTGAATTTTAATTGGATTAATTAAGGAAAGATATTTTGCAGGCATGGATCATCTCCAAGATCACATCGCGCATTATCCCGAGAGGGCACTACTCGATTCACAGGCTGATGGTCGAGTGGTGAAAAGGCCAACCACGAAAATGGCATCTCACTCCTAGACCGCTTGTGGGTCAGGTGGAGGTCTGGACACCCCTTGCCTATCCAGAATGGAGTTGGAGATCCCCGTGAGCCCACTGTCTGGGACGTTGAAAGATCCTATTCTAGATAAAGGATGGAAATTTTGATGCCATGAGATTTGGACTGGGTACTTCTGTTGGACAGAAGGGATATATAATTCTCCTGTATGGGCAGGAGACAAAGATTAACTTAAAGATAAGTTAAGGAACTTATTTGATAAAAGGACTACTTGTTTTGTTTTTGTGTATGTGTTGTAAATTACGTGAACAAACTCTATGCCCTAAAAGGCTTAATTAATGAAGCTGATTTTAAATGTCGCATATAAATGTGGTAGGACCTAATTAGACAACTAAAGCTATCAAGGGAAGCGGGTGGACGGAATCCCCCGACGGGTCCGTCCTACGGTTGGGTGGTCCCAGAGAACTGGGAGGCTTCTCACAAGGATTTACCATCGGATGACTTTAGGTATTGTTAAGTTAGAACCCGATTCATGCCGTTTTAGGGGACCGGAATGGGACTATGCCCTACGGGTAGAGGTTGAGCGGTGCATCCCTCTCGTTTCCCATTCTCTATAAACCAAGTGTAGTATAAATCTGCTTCAACTATGTTGTTCCTACTCAAAGTGGGCCATGTGGAGCTCGACGCTAGCTACTTCCTAGAGACTTGTCTGATAGGAAAGAAACCTTGACTTCAGGTCGGTTCTAAGTAGGAACGGCCGGATACTTCTGCTTCGGGGCAGACTCGGAAAGACCTAGATCGCAAACCCTATGACATTCCTTGCGAGTGCCAGATGGCGCTTTCTAGACTCCCCTCCTGATGGGCTGCTAAGACGTGTCCCACAAGTGGTCAATCGGACATGTTACAAAGGGAAATGCTAGAGCTTCCTCCTCTCCCTAAGGAACCGACTAGGATATTAATTGGGTCAATAAGACCTCTCATTCTTAGTGATATGGGACTACTACGCTTATGAGAATACCTCCTAATGATCTTAGCTCACTATCTAGCCCTCTTGTCTCTTTCTTGACATTGGATCTCATCTTGAGAGTGTCTATTAGGAAATAACATGTCTATTTCAATGTTGTTTGGCATACATTGAATAATTGGTTCCTATCAACCAAGATTCAGAAAGCACCACTTATTAGTGGCTCCTTGCAAAGCATCACTTGTCGAGACCTAAAATGGGCCTGACAGTGGCTGTAGGACTCTAGTCACGAGCCTCCTATGCTCACCAAACAACCCTCATGGCCTCGTGGCCCAGAGCACCTACTAGAGGTTGCACACTACTCTAAATAAATTATGTGTTTGTATCAATTTGTAGTCCAACAATTTTACCCATCCCAACTCCAATAGGGGGAGTATCCAAACATATAGGTAATCAATACCTCATTGCACATACATACCAAGCATCCCCTAACCAATCATTGTGGCTCTTAACGTCTCTCTTACACCTCAAGGATATGCTCTTGGATACATTGTCTAAACATAGAACATAATCATAACATTGTCCACTCTTTTGATAAAACATTCCAAGAGATAATTTTGTGTCCTCGCATAAGAGCCCACAAAGTCAATCACTCTAACCAACAACTTTGGTAATTCTCACATGCTCTCATGGTTGGTCAATCGTTTTAGCAATCAAGTATCATACATCCATGAGATTTTTCCTTAATACCATGTTTAAATGTAGATGCAATGTGCAATGCCATATAGTGATCAAAAAAATAATCCAAAAATCAGTCAACATATCGTGTGCAAAACATTCTTTCAATGATTTCCTTTCTAACATATTATTGCATTGCTTAGAAACAACACTGAACTAATCCGTGTTATTGTTCCTTTAAAACTTAACTCAAGTGAGTCTTGTATGTTATAATATGCACGGAAATTAGAATTCAATTGGTATTTGACTTTTCACAACCCCTTTTCCCCTACCATTTAGGTTTTGCAACCATACTAGTTTAAGAGGGGATTTTATGTCAATTTTCCCATGTAAAAAAATGGTAAACACACACTTTCTCATAAAGATGCTGGTAGTCTAAGGTGAATCTCCATGCCCTAACTTCACCATACATCCATATACATATACCTAAGTTATTGTAATTTTATACATACAAAATTTACTTTTTTCATTTAAAAACTTTTTTATGATTTTTTATTATTTTTTCAATATTAATTATTATTATTTACCTTTTAGATTCATGAAGCTTATGGAGATTGTGATTCAACATTGTATTCAATATCACTCCATAAGAACACCATTTGAACCACAAATTTATCATTTTTCTATTCCGCATTATAGGTTTTGCAATTTTGATTCTTATTACATGAATTACTAGAAATTACTAATTATTCTATTATTTTAAAAATATTCAAGCTTATTCAACCATTTTCAGTGATTTAACATCATAAGAATGAAAGATTCATCATAAAAATTTAATAAAACTTATGCTATAATCCGCATATGTACGTATCATATTTCAAAAACGGAAAGCTATGACACTCTTTTATAGCCATTGATGCCTCCTTTGCACTTCCTTGATCCATCCCTTGCATTTTTTTACTAACCGGTACCCATTTCCCCTTGTCCTCTTAGCCCATATGAACCACATTAATGGTGAGAAAGAAAGAGGAGTGAGAAAGGCTGAAATCTTGTCTTTTCATTTGATGCATCAAATTGTGCATAGTCTAGAGCAAATTAGAGCAAAAAACTAGAGAAATCTATGGCCAAGAGGATAAAGCTTGATTTGATCAGTCAAAAAATCTCCTTTTTTTGGATTTGAGGGTCACCGAAAAAAATGAGCCTTCCCTCCCCCCCCTTTCATCATGTTTTTTGGGTTTTAGGCTCTTTTAATCAACATTAGTCAATTAAACCTCAAAACCCCAGCTCAACCCTTTGCATTTGCACTATATTGAAGTGGTTTCGATCCAAAAAAAGGGGGCAAATGACCTCAAATTCACGATCTGACTGGGCATGCAGCTTTTTGGTATCAAAATCTATTACCTAAGTCTCCGTCACTTGCTCTTCAACTTTCAAATTTAGTAGCTACTTCATAATGCCAAATCTTGCAGACATTAAATGGCGGGTTGTAGTGGGTGCTCACGCTTAACCACCAAGACCCACAAACCGCTTATTGCTTCAAGTGTTTCATGCGAGCTCTCATAGCTATCTCTCACCTAGCCGACGCACCATCAACCCTCTCGGGGTGTAGTGAGCTTACCTTGATGCCGAAATGAGTTGCCTCGTCCTCTCACACACGGCGATAGCTCCACGATCCTAGATGCTAGCTCAAGCATCCTCAAGCCTCCTCCATCTCCGAGCTCCATCCACCATAGCTATGCGCATGAGAAAAGAGGAGATGGTGAAGAGCTTCACCCTCTTGATCCCTCACTCCCACATACTCACTCACTCCCTCACACTCTCACACTCCCTCTCTCAAGAGCACACACACAAGCAAGGTGAAGAGAAGAAGAGAAGAAGAGAAGAAGAGATGACTCTTGTTAGCCACACACCAAAGAATGAGCTTCCATTTACTTTTTGAACTTTATATACAAGCCCTAAAATCCCATGGGCACCCATCCTTTTTTACATGACCGGTCATTGTGGCAAGGTCCCCTTTTCTAATTCCCTCTTCTTGCTTCACGCCCTAAGCATATACCCATCTATTCTTTTACAAATTGCACAGAAGGGAGCCTGGTGCTCTTTTACAAGAGTGTTTAGAGTTTTTGGAGGCGCCTTTCATTTAAAATTGCACTTTTTGCCTCAGCTTAGCTTTAGGGGCCGCCTCTAGGACTTTGCTCTTTTTCCATCCTTATTCCACTTTTTCCTTCATTTTTTCACCATCTCGGATTGAGGTTAACATTACCCCCCTCCGAGACAGGTGCCAGTCCCATGGCACTTTTAGTTGTTTGTTGGGAAAGGGTAGGCAGTTGGCAAGTTGTTGGTCAAGTGATGGTAGGGCCACATGTGGGCTCAGATGCTTTGGAAGCTTTGGTAATGATGGCTAACAGAGAAGCCAATCAAATGTCAAGTGGACAATGGGGCCTCCGAAGTTGGTGGTTTGCCGCATTTTGTAGTACCTGAAAGGAGAAGGTGCGGTGCTCTACCTAAGGGGTGTCTCTACCTTACTTGTGTGGTGCATTGTGCTCGTGCTAGTGGAACGAGGAGCTGGGTCTAACCATAGGCAGGCCTGGGTGATGTCCCACACTTGAGGACCCATTCATGCGGTAGGGAGGTGTGATGTGTGTAGCGTAGGGTGACAGGTCTAACCATAGGTGAGTGTTACCTCCCTAGGTATGTCATGTCCTTGATGTGCCCTAAGCGTGAAGTGGGGGGTCAAAAAGGGGCTAGGGGGTTAGGAGCGGAGCTGGCCGACCGAAGCCACTAGACATACCTAACTTGAGGACCCCTAGGTGCAGTGATCATGTCATGTGTGGTCCTGGTTGTGTCTTCATGTGAGCCTTTCTTTCCATGTCTTTTTCTTTTTTTGATGTGTTTTCTTTCCTTCCTTTCTTTCTTTTTTTTCTTTTTCTTTTTCTCTTTTTTTTAATTTTTATTAAGTCAAGATGACAGCCAGTTTCTAACTTTCATCATCAGAGTGATGTGGAGAAGGGGGGCGAATAGATTTGCTCAAAAACTACTAGCTCTGCATGTATCCCTTGAGATTCATGAGAACATGGAGTGAAGTGGTGGAGAGAAAGGGGATGGCTACATTGGGTGAACTGGCTATCATTCATATCTTCAAGAAGAGCTAGGCAAAAAGAAGGTAGAAGTCTAGCTCTCATCATCAAGCGTGTCATGGCACAGTTATCGATGGCATTAGCATCAAAAAAGAGGGGTGAGAGGCCGCGTTCTTGTGGGGTAGGGTCCTACTTAAGTAAGAGTTTAAGAAGCCTAAGGTAGTTACAGATGGTTATGAAGGCTAGATCAGGGCAAGAGGAAAAGTTGGTGAGGAAGCGGGTCATGGAAACGTCTAGGCTTTCAAAGGTGAAGGTGAGTGCTTGTTCAAAAGAAGCACAGTTAGGATTATAGATAATGGGGAAGTCATAATGTCCATGGAGGGTAGCGTCAAAATCCACTCCTACCCTACAAGGGTACGCCATAAATGTAGGGTTGTTCCTCTCGTAGGGTAAGGTGTTGCAAAAGGCCATCCAAGCGAGCATGCTAATGTCACACACACGTCTCCTCCACATGGGCTGGCAATTATAGCCTTGTACAGAATTTGGCACTTCAAAGACCTTATTCTGCCAAAAGTCTTCCTCTTCGGTCCCCTAGAGAGTGGGATTCTTTTCTCTCTCTTCCAGCCATTATTGGCCTAGTTGGCTTCCAATCACAATCACTTCCTCCAATACTTTAAGTGGCATGAATCCCCTCATGCTGTTGGGCAGAAGGAAGCTAAAGGAGAAGGGTTTTTTGTCCCTTTCTTATTGCTCACAAACTATTAATTCAACGTGGAAACCTACTGGGAGGTCATCTGGGCATGGTGGTAGGGGTGCGGATGGTTGCAAGACCAGCTTGGCTCTCATTTGTTTCCTGGTTTCTTCCACCAGTTTCTTTCTCCTTTTCTTAAGGTCGGCTTGTCTTTCCGCAAATGCGTCAACTGATGGGCTGCTCTTGGGAATGTGGCAAGGGGGGTTGTGGGATCACTTCTTCTTTAAATCTGCCCATATCAAATTAGAGTTCAACTTCATCCCTATGTCGGTCTACTTGCTGTGTTTCCTCTTCAAAGCCTAGTGCATCAACCTCTTGGGGGGTTAGGCTGGCCATCAATAAGTACTTTGGTTGATCATCAAGGCTCAGCCCCATGACATTGGGTTGGGGTGGCATGTGCAATCTTGCTTGCAGGGCCCTACGGGCTATGCTTAGTTTCTTCTTGGCCACCTCAAGGGACTCCTCTTCCTCTGAGTGGTTGGTATCCATTAGTGTATTCAAGAAGTCTTTTTGTTGAGTGTTGAAGGCTACTTGGGCGACCTCTGCCCTACTCTCTGTGAAGATTTTCTCTTTTTCCACAAGAGCCAAGCGATGCACCAAGGTCTTCATCCTCCGTTCATTCTGTCCCGCCCAGTCTTTGGCTCTCTTCTTCATTTCCTCCATGCCTTCCCCCTACCTTTGTACCAGAGCTATGAGTCTTTGCTCCTGGTCTTTCAATTCTTTGCTCATTCTCTCCTGCTCTTTTCTTTTTAAGTTCAACTTCTCAATCATGGTCTCCATCTCCTTGTGATGTTGTTCTTCCTCTTGCTTCCTTTCCTCTTCTTTGGCGAAAAACTCCCCCATGCCTCGTTTGATCTGATCAGTCTTTGTGGTTAGCTCTTCATGTTGCATGATCAAGATTTATACTCCCTCTGCATTTTTACCAACTCCTGATTCTCATCTTCCAGCCACTGCCTCTAACTTTCCTCCCTGACCTCCTTAGTCTTCAGCTCCTATTCGAGATCAAAGATCTCCTTTTGTTGCATGGCTATCTGTTGGGTCTTTTCAAGCTGAAAAGCGGCTACCGACTCTTTTTCCGCAACTAACTTGGCCACAGCTATCTTCCTCTCCTCTTTAGCTTTTTCTAGTTGAGAGAGCAATTCAGCAACGTATTCGTCATAGTTAGCTAGTGGTGTCATCATCGTGTGGATCAAAGTGGTTGAGGCCTCCACTTTCTGGTGTTTTGGATCTTGTCTAGATTCGATGTCTGTGGCTGACCTCTTCTACCCCGTGGTCGTGGTTTCCATGCTCTTCCCTTGGGCTAGTTCTTTATTGATGAAATATTGCATCCAGGCCACAAAGTTTGAGACGTCGGCGCTAGTGGGGATGCTTGGGGTGAGGGTGGCTGCTTCGGTGGCAGGCACTAGGAGGGTCGGGATAGGATGGATGGAGGCTTTACCCTTTCCTTTAGTGACAGCTAGTGGTATGATCTCCGGCACCTAAATGCTTGAGCCTGGCCCCTCCTCCCTGGGCGGGCTCAGAGCTCCTAGGTCATCTGCCCTACTTTGTTGCTCTATAGACCGACGTGTGGCTTCGGCCATGTCTTCCTCCTCCTTCCTTCTCAGTTCCTCCTCTTCCATAGCAGCCCTTCTCTCCCTCTCTTCTTCTGCTTTCCTAGATTCTTACTCCAATTTATTTGCTTCTTCTTTTTCTTTCTTCTTCCTCTCTTCGGCCTCCTGTTGTGACACCTTATTGGCTTTCTTGGCTTCTTCCTTTGACTTTTCTGATTCCTGATTCTTCTTCTTCTCCCTCTCTTATACCTCTTTGAGGGATTCCCTTTTTGCTCTCTCTAAGTCCTCCTTCTCCTTTTTGCAGCCTTCGTCCTACTTCTTCTTTTGTGTCATCCTCTTCTTAGGTTTCTTTGCTTGCTTTTTACTAGGCATCGTGCGAACTTCAGTTGGCTAAAGGCTCTTGCAGCAGGCCTAAGTCGAAGCAGTCATAACTTAGAGCCAACAACATGAATGTGGCATCTAAGCGTCTAAGACAAGCAATAACATCATCCCCTATGTCTTCGGCTAGGCTTCTGGCCAAAGTTAAGAATGATTTCCACTCGTAGGAGGGTTTAAGGCATGCATGTGGCTGGGGTTTGATGGGGCTAGAAGGCTTGGCGGCAGATGGTGGCAATTGCTCATGAAGTAGTGGTTGAGTCTCGTGGATGACCGTCGGAGTAGTAGTTGCTACGGGTGGGTTGCTACACTCGGATTGGGTTTTGGCAAGTCTTGTCGACACTAGCAAGGGTTGAAGTGTGTAAAGGCATTTGTGGTTTGGGCCGATATGCTTGCTCAACTCTTCTGGGCTTTTGCGTGGGTGAGCTTGTAGGAGGCGAGTCCTGGAAGTGTTGCAGCTTTTGGTTCTGAGGTTCTATGGGGCTCGGGGTGATCAAGCTTGAGGGTGGTGTGTGAGTAGTGCCTTGGGCCATTCAAGGCTTCGGGATCCATATCCAGGCATTTCCCTCATAGTAGCCTTACGCGTGCAAGAGGGCTTTGGGGACCCATCTTGGCTTGATCATACTTCGATTTTTGTAACTATGTCTCGGGCTCCTAGGTTTAGAGTTTCTTGTGTTACGAGGACGTGAGCGTCTACTCCTAGGTGGCGGTTGTAGTTATTTAGGCCTCCATTGAAACTTAGGATGTTGGGCCTTAGCTTTTGCTGCTGTGAGCGGCAGCTTGTGAGATTCGGTGGATGGTGGCCGAGCACTACCCCCCTCCGTAGACTTGGCTGCAAGTATTTCTACCGGTGGCCTCGCGAACTTTGATGAGGTCGCGCAACCCTTACTGGAGGCTATAACAATGCAGACGTTGCCTATGGCAAGGTGGATGCACTGCAACTCATAACTGACATTGCAGTGAGTTTGCTTCTTGAAGGTTTGCCCTAGCAATGACTCCGTGCCTACATCTTTAGTGTTTGGCAACACGTAAAAGATCATTGGTATAGTCTCAGACTCGATAGTAATAACGGCCCTGCACTTGTCGAGAAGTGTGTCTGAGTGGGCCCCATATGGGCCCCACTTGATCGTGAGTTAAGACATTGAAGTCTGCTCCCTCATCGATCAAGGCATTGAAAATGCATGTTTGCTTGGTAGTGACTGTGATGTGGAGGTATGCGAGTTCTACAGCTTTCTCATCCTCATCATCAATTTTCGTGATTGTGGCGACTTGTACTTTGATAAGGGGTTCTAACATTGGTGGCTCATGCAGCGGATGCATGGAAGGGTAGTACTTCTTAATGTGACTGCCATTCAAAAAGCCTATGCCCTCACTATCTAGAGTCTTGAACTCAACATTCCCAATTCGGTTGATTGCACAAACTTTGAAAGGCCCAAGACCTCTAAACTTCATTTTCTGCTTGTGTCCTTTAATTGAGTACAGGAGCACTAAGTCGCCCTGTTCAAAGCCACACTGCTTGATATGCTTGTCAAACCAGCTCTTGTGTCGTGCCTTCTTGCACATGAGCGCATGAGTGGCTAGAAGGCGAGTTTCCGAGAGGCATTCAAGTTCAACCAGGCGTTGCATCCATGCCTTCTTCCCTTACCATCATTCTTGAAGCGCTATTCTTAGGCTAGGAACGAAGAACTCTACTAGTAGAATTGCCTTAGTCCCATAGGTCAACCTAAAGGGAGTCTGGCCAACAGCCGTTTTATAAGTTGTACAGTAAGCTCACAAGGCTACCATCAGCTTGTTATCCCAATCGATGCGCAAAGTAGAGACTACTTTGGTCAAGACGTTTACAAGGATCTTATTTGTGGATTCTGCCTGCCCATTTGCCTAAGGGTAGTATGGAGAGGATTTTCAATGGATAATTAGAAAGGTGGATAGAAGATGCGCTATCACTTCATTGATGAAGTGCATGCCCAGGTCACTGACTAGTTCGATGGGGCAGCCAAATTGTGAGATCACCTACTCCCATAAGAACTTGGCAGTCATTCTAGCGTCATTCTTTCGTGTCGCTCTCGCTTCTACCCATTTCGTTAGGTAGTTTGTGGCCACAATGATATATTTAGCCTGTGAATACTGTGCCACAGGACTAATGGGTCCTATGAAGTCGATCCCCCATTTTTTGAAGGGTTGTCGTGCAATGATTGGGATCAACTTCATTTGATCCTTGCGAATTGGAACCTTTGTCCCACTGACACTCATCACAATGCTTGACGAATCATGCTACATCGCAAAAAAGCATCGGCCACCACAGTTGAGACTACAAGACCTTGCGGGTTGTCGTGTCTCTGCTAAAGTTTCCTCCAGCAATTATGTTGTGTGCCTCTACAAGCACATCGTGCATCTCATGCTCGCATACACATCTACGCAACAACCCATCTTTCCCTAGCCTATATAGTTGGCCTGCTATCAGATAGGGTTGAATTTTGAGGATAAGTTGCCTAAGTCAGGCTTTTTCTATCAATCGCTCAGGCAGTCCATGCTCCAGCACTTGGACAATGTCATCTACCCAATATGGCATTAGATCATCCTTGAATAAATCTCTCTCGCTGGAAAGGTTAAACAAATGGGTGTCTGGCAATTCGTCAGCAATACCTTGTCCAGCAGCCTCTTCTGTGGGGATGCGTGATATGTGGTCAGCCATGTAGTGTTATTTTCCCTTCCATACAACCACGGAGAAGTCAAATTCTAAAAGCAAAAGGAGCCATCGAGCTATGCATCCTGTAGCATAGGGTTTGTTTACTAGATATAGCAAGGCTTGATGGTCCACAAAGAAAGTAAAAGGCATAGCCAACAGATAATGCCAAAACTTCTTTATAGCAAATACCATGGCTAAACCCTCTCTCTCTCAGTTGTTGTTGAGTAATTCATTTCAGTCTCAGTGAGTTATCTGCTAGCAAAGCTCACTGGATAGTCACAATTGTGTTCGCCAGGTTGGCACAACATTACACCCATGGAAAATTTCAAAGCATCAATATGCACGTGGAAGGTAATGGTCCAATCTGGGGCTCATAGAATTGGTGCAGTAGTCGGAGCCTTTTTCAATTCCTCATACGCTCATTGGCATGCTTCAGTCCACTCGAAGACAATCAACAGCTTGTACAAAGGTTTGGCAATCAATGCATAGTTCAACACAAACCATCGACAGTATCCCGTATAGCCTAAGAAGCATTGAACTCCCTTATAGTTGATTGGGGGTGGAAGATCAACAATAACCCTAACTTTCGAGAAGTTAGTGGCAATGTCATTCTTCAACACCACATGCCCTAAGATGCATCCATGTTTCACCCAAAACTGGCACTTTAAGGGGTTCAGGGAGAGACGATATAGGTGACACCGCTCAAAGACTGCTCGGAGTTTGTCTAAGTGTTCTCTCCAGGTCGAGCGAACACACAAGTCATCCATGAAGACTTCCAATTCCTTGCAAAGCATGTCTTTAAATATGGTGCACGTGAGACGTTGAAAGGTGGCTGGGGCATTAGTCAACCAGAAGGGCATGACTATGTAAGCAAAGACACCCCACTCAATGGTGAAGGCAGTCTTATGCCTGGCAGCAGGATGCGCTTGCACCTGATTGTATCCAGAGAAGCCGTCCAAAAATCTGTAGGCCTCTTTGCCCGCCACTCTTTCGATCATGTGCTCGGTGTACGGCAATGGGTTGTTGTTTCTCTTAGTGGAAGCATTCACATTCTTGTAATTGACACACACTCTAATCTTTTCATTTTTCTTCATCACTATGACTATGGGCGACACCCAGCCTCTGTGTGCTCAATTTCATAAACGAATCCTACTCTCATCAGCTTTTCAATCTCCTCTTTGATTGCATGAGCGTATTTTGGATTCATCAGGTATGGTCGCTGCTTGACAAGCATTGCATCTAGCATCATAGGTATGTTATGAGTCACTACACTCGAATCTACCCCCTTAAGCTCTTCTAAGGACCAAGCGAACACGTCTATATACTCTTGCAAGAAAGCAACAAGACTCGTCTCCTCTTCCTCAGACAATTCATCGGCAATAAAGACCAGTCAGGGTGTCTCCCCTTCCTGTGCTAGGTTCACCTCCTTGACCTTGTCTCTCCCTCAATGGGTTCACTCATTTGCCCTTGGCGTTTGGCACCCAACAAAATTACTACCCTATCACCCTTCTTGAATTTTGTAAATCTCTTCAAGAGATCCTACGGCTTTCTTTGCTCTTCTATTTGCATGTCCCTACGCTGTTTTGCCCTTTCTTCCTTCAACCGTCTGCACCTCAGGTGGACAGGTAGGTCCCCCTTAGTGCGTCTGGTCTTGGATGCTCTAGGTATTTTTGGGTTGCTATCTGAGCTTACTTCCAACTCAGAATCGAACTCGCCGTTTTTGCTAGAAGGGTGACTCTGTTCTAAGCACTAGTGACATATCTGGTTGGGTTAGGCCTGCTTGTTGGATTAGTTACGTACCTGGTTGGGTTAGGCCTGCTTGTTCGAAATCTATGGCTCCTATGTGTTCCAACCAAGTGTGATCACAATCCATGTGCATGACCCCTCGCTCTATCTTAAATACACTCTTTTTCTGTGGCTTGGAGTCCGCTTGTATTTGTTCTATTTCTCATCCCTCAGGTGTCATATTCCATCGTGTCTATCTCACCCTCACTTTCGTCACTAAAAGAACAATAATCTTCGTACTCGTCATTGGAGTCATCTTCGTCCGACTGCTCATTGTCTCCTAGGTTTTGGTATATCTCTTGTATCTGATTGGGGACTAGGGCCCAATTGTACATGAGGTTTAAGTCATGCACCCTGGTCCATTACCACCTTGGTTCATCTAACAAATCTTGGAGTGGCTTGAAGTTTGCGGCTGGATTGCCAACTAGCTTGCCAATCAAATACTCTAGAATCTCTTAGAGTTCCCTCTTGTTATTTGGCACTTGGAATGTGACAGGTTTAGGTCGCCCACGAAGGGTTCCTGCCATCATGCAGACTGGTACGGAGGGTGTGTCTTTTGACTTGCCAACTATCTTGATGGCTTTCTCGTATGCCTCATGATGATCCAATAATGGCAAGTCGATCATAGCAAGGATATGCATCCAGTCTCACTCATCCTCCGGGCATGGGATATACTTGGTCAAGGGCCCATAGGACTTCTTGACTTGAGTGTTACCTTTAAACATCGCGGAGATGGCATCCAAGTTGAGTGGTGAGGCCTTCCAAGTGTCCATCTCTACCTTCACAGCTTTCGTTTGATTGCCAAGGAAGATTAAGCCGTTACCCCAATCTTTGATGACTCTGGCATTGCGCATCCAGGGTCGGCCTAATAGGATATTGTAGCCCACTCCCTTCATGACTATAAAGTCAACCGAGAACTAGACGCATGCAATTTTCACCGGCTAGTTTTTAAGTACCCCAATGGTTTCACTCTCATACCATTTTCTAGTGTGAGATTGAACCTAGCACTCTCGAACAGATAGGTTTCCCCAAGTTTGAAGCACTACATGGCTCAGTACACTAACCCCTGCTCCTGTGTCTACAATCCCCTTTCTCGTTGTGCCGCCTAGGGCTAAGATAGGTAAGACCGCATGCATCTCGGTGCCTTCCTAGAAAGCATTACTGTGCAAGGACTTAGGCGCATAGAGTGCAGCGTCAGACTCGGTATTTGTGTCTCTACATCATGGTCGTGCAGGTCTACATCAGCTTGCTCTTGTGATCCTTCAACCTACTGCTTTAGGTCTTGCCATAGGGTGGAATGCTGCCTAAGCAGGTCTCCCAGGCTCAACGTCATAGGGGTGGTCACTAGCATGGTAAGGAGGTCATTGGCTTCTCGTCTTTGTCCTATTTCAGATTGTCTCGGCCAATGGTCGTGACTAATTTGCTGGCCTGTAGTGTCAAGGCTTTACCTAAGTAGTACCACTTGTGGCGTAGTCGCATCTCTCAATTTTGGTCAAGGGGGTGAGATTGGCTTGCTTATGCTGGAGAGATCTTCGATCTCATCCTCTAGGATGGGCTCAATATCTTTTAGGTGCTCTTGGGCCTCTTTTACCCATTCCTTCACTTTCTTGATAGCCTCTAGTTGGCGCTTCAAATGTGGGTATTCCCCTACCTTAGCACTTCCCTTTTTGGCCATCTTAAGAGCTGAGGTTTCTACCTCTGCATCAGTGACCTTCTTTCCAGTAGGCAAAGTCGTGGCACTCTCAGTTTTCAGCGTGATCTTAGCTTCGGGTTTCTTCTTTCTCCATCTACGACTCTTCTTCCTGATCGAGGCTGCATCGAGGTTGCTAGGACCTGGCAACGATATGCTGGCCTACTTCGTATGTGCTCGAGTCATGACACATAATGGGATAGGTGCGACCTCCCCATCGAGGTTCTCGATGTTGAATAGCCCCAGTGGGACAGATGGCACGTTGGCTGAACTTGAGGATGGTTTTTGCTTGGGACAGTCAATGACAAGATGAGTGATTCTACACTCAAGGCACCTTAGGTCTGCCTTGTCTCTATTTGGTTGCTCCCTTTCAGGGCAACATGATGAGACATGCCCTAGATGACCGCAAGTCCAACATATGATTCAATCATGTGTCTACCCTCCTAGGCCTCTACCTCAGCCTCTTCCTAATGCCATCACTAGTACTGGTCAATAGTCCATAAGGACTGTGTCGCCCTCATCATCGCGCGAGATGTATGGGTATATGTAAGTCTCTTCCTCATTTAGCTCCTCCACATAGTGGACTAGAGCGTCACTCGAGGGATGGGTCACATAGGACCAGGTAGTCTAGGTATGCCTATAGGGTTTATGCCCATTCTGGGAATAGCCGGTTTAATGTCGTTAGGCGCAAGAAGGGCCAATGGGGCTCCCCTTCCAAAGAATTGTTGGGGTCTACTCGCTAGATATGGCTGGCCATATGGTTGTGAGTACAGAAGTCTTCTCGATAATCTGCAATGTGCGACGTCATGACCGAATCTACTGCAATTAGTGCAAGGTCATGACCTAGGGTCTTAACACTCGGCCGGCAAGTGGTTTTTGCCACATACATGCATTGGACGTGTGGGTGCATTGGTCATCTCAATATATCCTATAGTTTGGCTATCTCCATTTTTACCTCAATGGCTTTCCCTTTGTCCTAGGCCATTGGACCTAATTGTTCACTAGAGGCTGACACTCTCTTTGAACTCCACGAGTTGGTCTCTTCTGAATTTGAGCTCCTGGAGCTCCGCTCTTTCAGCTGATCATCTACTTGAATGGCCTCTTCAAACACCTTAGCTAGTGAGTCTCGCTGCAAGCTCGAGTTTCCTGCCAAGGCCTTATACATCTTCTCACTCTGTATGCCACTGATAAACATGGTGGACACCGCTCTTTTGGTAGGTCATTCGCCCATGGGGATTCTCTTGAAGAGGCTCCTCACATGGTGACATAGTCGTGGATGTCCTCTTTCTCTTTCTACTTGGCATTCATCAATCTTACTAGCAGATTGTCAAAGTATTCGGGCTCGAAGAATCTCTTGATGAAGAGGTTTTTGAGGCCGTTAAAGTTCGCTCGTTCTCCAGCATCTAGACTCGTGTACCAAGTCCTACCTTTGTCGCCTAAGCAAAGCCCGAATGCTTGAGAGCGTTGAGTCAAGTCAGTGAGGCCGTTGGCCTCGTAGACTTGCTCGAATTGCTCTACAAAGCTGTATGGATCATCCTGGGGTTGGTACTTGTCGAGTTGCTTTGCAACAATTGGGATTTTAGACTGGCCCTTAGAGCCTTCGTTTGCTCCTAATCTTGCTAGTAATGATGTTGCTAGTGTTGCAACACTCTGCTCCACTGTTGTGTTGTCGAGCAGTCGCTTCATGAGAAGCTCACTCAATGTCAAGTCTCCTTCCATGGCTCTCTCATGATCGATCTGATTCCCACCTGCTAGATTCAGCACCTATTGTACCTCGTGTAAGGAGATTCACTCAGACAGGCCAAGGGGATATATTCAGACGAGCCGAGGCACGTGGGCCGAGGGCCGAGTTTTGATATGGTCGAGTGAACTTTTGGCTAAGTTGGTTTGTTCAAACAAGGCAAGGGTTGAATGGGGTAGATTGGCCGAGGGCCAAGTTGTGAATGGGCCAAGTGATATGCTCAAATGGGCCGAATTGACTAGTGGGCCAAGTCAGCCGAGAGTAAGTGGGTCCAGGGTCAATTATGGGAATTGGCCCAGGAACCACCGGCCACTCGAACAAGCTGAACGATGCACGACGACGGTAGCAAATGCACTAATTTGCTCAAATCTTGCAACACATGCAATCATATCACACAAGAGCTTCCATATTAGTATCAAGGCATAAGGGGAAGGGCTTGATATGCCTGGAATGCGCAGTAGACTCCCTAGTGACAAGATTGAATCGAATCTCCAAGAGCTCTCTCTCTCTCTCTCTCTCTCTCTCTCTCTCTCTCTCTCTCTCTCTCTCTCTCTCTCTCTCTCTCTCTCTCTCTCTCTCTCTCTCTCTCTCTCTCTCTCTCTCTCTCTCTCTCTCTCTCTCTCTCTCTCTCTCTCTCTCTCTCTCTCTCTCTCTCTCTCTCTCTCTCTCTCTCTCTCTCTCTCTCTCTCTCTCTCTCTCTCTCTCTCTCTCTCTCAATGTCAGGGTATGAAATGAGCTCTTCCTTGACCTCTTGGCTCTTAAACCCCTTCCTGCATAAGGTTTTGATGTCCCCAATCACTCACTTGCCGACATTAAACATCCCAAGCACTCTTTTTTTCCATTTTTGCATGATTTGTGCCCTGTTTTTCCCTAATTTACAACAGCAAACCCTATGCTTTTCCGATCCGATTTCCTAATCCTAACCTACTCTAAATGCAACAAAGATTAAAGGCAAAAACCCGAAATGATTTCTCCATCTTTTCCAATCATCAAACCAACAAAATAACCCAAAATACTTACTTGTTTTGAAGATCAGAAAACCCAAACTTCCTACCTATCTCAAGCTCCGTTTCGGGGATGAATTCCCTACTTTGATGCTCGATATGGGGCGTGCAAATGCTCAAAATTGAATCCATTGGTCCTGCAACAACAGAACCAAAATGTAGTGGGTGCTCATGCTCAACTGCCAAGACCCACAGACCGCTTATTGTTTCAAGTATTTCAAGCAAGCTCTTATGGCTATCTCTCACCTAGCCGACGCACCGTCAATCCTCTTGGGATGTAGTGAGCTTATCCTGATGCCGAAATGAGTTTCCTCCTCTCTCACACACGCCGGTAGCTCCACGATCCTAGATGATAGCTCAAGCATCCTCAAGCCTCCTCCATCTCCGAGCTCCACCCACAATAGCCGTGTGCACAAGAAAAGAGAAGAGAATAGAAGAGAGAAGAGAAGAGGAGAGGAGATGGTGAAGAGCTTCACCCTCTTGATCCCTCACTCCCACACACTCCCTCACACTCTCACACTCCCTCTCTCAAGAGCACACACACAAGCAAGGTGAAGAGACGAAGAGAAGAAGAGAGAACTCTTGTTAGCCACACACCAAAGAATGAGCTTCCATTTACTTTTTGAACTTTATATACAAGCCCTAAAATCCCATGGGCACCCATCCCTTTTTACATGGCCGGCCATTGTGGCAAGGTCCCTTTTTCTAATTCCCTCTTCTTGCTTCATGCCCTAAGCCTATACCCGTCTATTCTTTTACAAATGGCACAGGAGGGAGCCTGGCGCTCTTTTACAAGAGTGTTTAGAGTTTTTTGAGGCGCCTTTCATTTAAAATTGTGCTTTTTGCCCCAGCTTAGCTTTAGGGGCCGCCTCTACGCCTTTGCTCTTTTTCCATCCTTTTTCCACTTTTTCCTTCATTTTTCCACCATCTTGAATTGAGGTTAGCATGGGTCAAATGGACTCCAATTGACGAACTAACACTTGCATTGGAGTTGAAATGCATTTGGAAAAACTCTAGCTCCTTGATCTGTGATCATTCTATTTTTTGCCAAAAACGCCTCTTTTACGGCTCTCTTACCAATTTTATGCTTTAAATTTGGCTCCAAAATTTTGCTGTCACAGGGGTAGAAGCATGGGCCAAGATAGGTGGAGGATACCCTTGATGTAAGAAACACTAGTTGGTACTAAGGCAAGCCTTACAAATAGGTTACAAATGTGCTAGTTATGTCAAGTTACTTGATTGACTCATAGCTTTTCTCTGTTGTCCCCAATTAATAATTTAGTTGCTCCCTTTTAGTATATTCTAGGTCTTTTCCGATTTAGATGCTCTTCTTATGGATGTATGGTGTAGACCAAGCTTCAAGGTTGGGGTGGTTGCCCCACTTAACTACAAGCATGTTCAAATCTTTAAGTCTCCAATGCTATAAGATGGTGTTGTGGATAAAGGCACCTCTGCCTAATCACCTATGTATTCATTACACGAACAATACCCACACACATGTGCACTGCAAGTGGTAAATGCTCATCATTGTACAGTGAGCTTCATGCTTTGAATGCCTATTGTACCTACATGGTATTTTGGGTATACTATGACTATAGTGATATCTAGCATTGATATATGAGCCTACATACTTTGGCACTTGGATTTGAGGTAAATCTGATGTACTTTGGCTTTGGTTAGTTTCTTTGAGCTTTCATGCTTACTCACCTATAGATATTAAGTAGTATTAGCAAAGTAATAGCAACACTCCCAAAGGAAAACATAAAACCATTGGTAGATCTCCTATTTGAAATAATACTAGTCCAATCTACATTTGTGTTACCATACAACTCCAATGGTATGCCTACATTGTAGAGTAACACATAGTCTAATGTGGACTTGACATAGTGCAATGTGTGCCACACTGCATCCAAATGTGGCTTTCGTGGAAGTTGCATAAACTGACTCTCTAAACCAATTATGTAGTTTAAGTCTAGCCTAATGGTCAAATAGATAAGGATGCCCGCAAATAGTGAGATCCTTAATCAAGCCACCCTTATATGTACTTAGCATTAACATCCAAAGGTGTAGAAATAGGCTTACAATCAGCCATAGCATACTTTTTTGATATATTCAATGCATATTATCTCAATGACAGCCATATACCCTCTGAAGTCTTGATAATCTCCATGTTGAGAAAATAGCATGGCTCTCCTAAATCCTTCATTTCAAATTTAGCCTTGAGAAGGCCCTTCACATAGTCAATCTCTATCTCAATATTACTCACAATGATCAAGGCATCTATATATATAGTAATTACCACAATAGGATTTTTTTCAATTTATAATTTAGTAAGTCTACATGTTTTTGAATATTACTTCATTTTATACTATCATTCCAATTTACGTCGCACATGGCATATATCATATAGGTAGTTCTAAAAATATCAACTAGCGTTCCTGGCATGCGCAAGGAACGCTATGGTGTGAGGGAAGTGGATAGCACGGCAGCTTCACTTCCCTATTGCACAGTGGGTAATGCTATCACAAAAACATCACATGCTTTACTATCCTCTACTCACAACCCCTCTATCTCTCATCCCATTTACACCTCCCCCCTCTGTATCCACACTCACTCACTCACTCAATCACTCTCTCTCTCTCTCTCTCTCTCTCTCTCTCTCTCTCTCTCTCTCTCTCTCTCTCTCTCTCTCTCTCTCTCTCTCTCTCTCTCTCTCTCTCTCTCTCTCTCTCTCTCTCTCTCTCTCAGCACCCTCTCTCTGTCTCACACACTCACATATATAGAGTGAGTGATTCATGCCATGCCCTTGGTGCTTGCTTCAGTCTATACAAGGCTTACATACAAAGCCTGCATACATAATCTAGACGATTCTCATTCACATAACCAGTGGCTACTCCACATAAATTTCCTCTTGCAAATCCCCCCCACAAGAAGGAATTCTTAACATCCATTTGATGCATGATCCAACCTTTTGATGTAGCCATTGCTATGACATCCCTTATATTAGCCATTTTAGCCACTAGACCAAAGATCTCCTCATAATCAATACCATGAGTTTATGTATGCCCTTTGGCAACTAGCAATGCCTTATAGTGCTCAATAGATCCATCTTATTTATGCTTGACCTTGTAAACCCATTTGTAGCCAATAGCTTTCTTACCTTCAAGTAAGGGCACTAACTCCCATGTGTCATTATCCATAAGTGCAGCCATTTCTTCATCCATAGCATTATCCCAAAACTCATTACCGACTGCATCCTCAAAACCCTTTGGGTTTCACATCATGCGCAACCTTAGCCATATATGCATAATTATAAGCTAATAGCTATCATATATCACTCATTGCATTGCTTTCTTACTCTACTTGACCTACATATGCTTGAATCACTACCAGGTGCTTTAGTATCCTCTTGTGCCTTCTACATATTAGGTATTTTAATATATGGAATCCCAAACTCATCATTCAATCTCTACTCAAAGCCATATGAATCAATATCAACATGAGATAAACCTAAAGATGTATATGTCACAATAGGTGAGTCCCCAACTTTCTCTTTATCTTTTCTTGATATCTGTGATGTAGTTTGGTGGAGTACCCTGTGACATCAATCTGCCACTCCAAGGTCTATCAACAAAACCATGACTAGGAGACTCTTGTGGTCCACTCAATGTTTGTGACTATTAAACTATCTTTTTTATAGCCACACTCTTATGCTCATCAACCCCAATTGCATTCTACACATTACTATACCAACTACTCATTTCATCAAAAAAAATATTCATGCTAACACTCAACTCACATATAATAGGGTTATAATATATGTATCCCTTCTGCTCAAGAGAATGTCCAATAAATACACATTTTTGTGCTTGGGGATCCAATTTATTGTGCAATTCATCAAGAATATGCACATAAGCAATACATCCAAATACTTTCAAATGGGATAGATTTGGCTTTATGCATGTAAATTTCTCTTTGGGTGACATACCATGTACAGCAACAATGGATGTCGTATTCATAATGTATACAATAGTAGCAACTACTTAAGCCCAATAAAAATGAGGTAAGTTTCTTCCTAACATCAATGCTTAAGCCACCTCTAAATATGCTTGTCTTTCTACTCAACAACTCCATTTTGCTGTGGAGTATATCTAATATGTATACCACCTCTGTATACCATTTTTCTGTTAAAAAATAGAAAACGTTTTGTAGAGATATTCTCCCCCTCCATCCAACCTTAGGCATTTAATATGCAACCGTGTCTCTTTCTCAACCAAAGCCTTAAAGATTTTAAAGTGAGTAAATACCTCACGTTATCATGCATGAAGTAAGCCCACACTTTGTGAGTATGATCATCAATGAAAGACATAATATTTACAACCACTCAAAGTTGCAATCTTCCTAGGACCCCATGCATCAAAATGGATCAATTCAAGTGGCTTCTTGTATACATGTTTTTTATGTGGGAACACCTACCTTGGTTGCTTTCCAAGTTGATATATATTTCACATACTTTGTGCATCCCATCAACTCTAAACTTAGGCAAGCCATCCACAATCTATTTTGACTACATATCTTTCAATTGTTGCACATTCACGTGACTAATTTTCTTATGCCAAATTTCAATATTAGTGATAATACTTGAACCTTGTGCAAATATGGCAGCATCCATTTTAGGCAGATTTACATCAAGAGTAAACAATCTACTTGTATTAATCTCCCCTTTTTCAATCAACCTACAATCATTTTTTAGATCTTCTACATAACAACCATCAAATGTAAACCAAACTTGCAATCTTTGTTCTACCATTTGACCAATAGAAACCAAATTTTTGGTCATATTTGGTACATGCAGCACATTAGCCAAGTACTTAGTCTTGCCATCTTGCATCCTCAAAGGAATATTTCCAACATGAGTTTTAGAGTGAGTTTTATCATCCCCTGTCTCCACATAGCTTGGAGACTCTAGACTATGCATCTCTCAAAACCACTCTCCATGAGAAGTCATGTAGTTAAAGGCACTTGAATTTATATACCACACATCATTCTTTGGTGAACCATTAGTAGTCATAGTACTCATGAAGTGCTATATAACAAACAACTGTTTACTTTTGTCAGCTTTACTTCTGCTATACTACTAGATACATAATTATCATTTTTCTATTTCTCATTTTAGCCTTATTTTTAAAATCATCTTTAGAAATATGGTATTTTTTACCACAATGTCAGCATTCTCTATTATCACTAAAATTATGTAGCCTATTAAAATCTGCAACTTGTTCTCTTTACTAACCCTTCCTCAAGACTATCCTCCTCTATTTTAATGTGCATCATAATCTTGACCACAACCACTACCTTGGCCTCTCTACCTCTGCTAGTAGAGTAAAACACATGTTTAGACTTTTTTTTGCTTTGAGAAGAAAAGAAATCCAAGCTAAGGTTCTTCTCCTCAAGGATTGGCATAGAAATCAAGTTTACAAAATTAGAGATATTATCCCTTGTATTCATAGATTACCTGAAGCTCTTGTATTCATTTCCAAGTCCATCTAAGCATACACAAATAACATCATCATCATCAACCACCATACTAATAGATCCAAGAGTTTCCACAATACTCTTGATCTTCAAGGCATAATCATCAATGGACAAGTTCTCACTTTTCACTTGGTTCTTGAGCTATAGCTTTCTAGCCTTTGTATTTACTTTGAATAACCTTGCCAAATTCTTCCATGCAATTGCAAGGGTTTTAGATTCTTGCAAATACCATCATACTATCTATGACATTGGCAATAGCCAATATATAACTTTACTATGTGTCTGCTCCCAATCTTTCTTAGCCTTTAACTACCTAGTAGTAGCATTTTGTACAAGAACTTCATGTACTATTGCCATGTCTCCTTCAATATAATTTCAAACACCTTTGCCCTTCAAGAAATTTATCATCCTAAACTTCCATGCAAGATAATTGTTCTTATCAAGCTTCTTAGTGGCTGCTGCTAATAATTTGGTTGAATTTTTTAGACATTTTGTTAAAATAGAAAATCTTGCAAAAATCTACAATCCGCAAGCAAGTTGATACCAAGTTCACCACAGCTAAACACACAATCTTTTTCCACTAACTATACAATAATAACTACAATCTGTAATCTATATGCAAATGCCTTTTGTAACCCAGCAAACACCTAAAACCTTATAGATTCAAAGTTTGTAACATGTGCATCTGTAAACATCTAAAACTATGGTATACTCAAAAACTATTATTGAAACCAGTGCAAGTCCAAAATAGAGGCAAAAATGGCCTCAAATGCCAAAAAATCACAACGGAATGGTCCCAAAGTGCTAATCTGTAGTATATACACCATTATTCTTGCTCTCCAAGTTCCATTGCAATCAGAGACTATAGCCTACCGACCTCAAGAGTCTCCTATGGTGGCTATAACCTAAGGCAAATCAAGCAAGGTGGAAGAGCTTCTTACCTGTTCCTTATTTGCTTGCTTTTATGCTCCAATGCCTTCACCTTAACCTTCAATCGAGCTCCATGTAGTTGTGGGATAACTCTAATCCCATGAAAGCAAACAAGAGGGGAGAGATGTGAAGAGACCAAGAGCATATACACACAAAATCAATGGAGACTTGAGCACGCTAAAAGCTATAAGGCTGAAGTCTTTTTATTCTTCTTTTTTCTTCTTCCATACAAAAAAACTAGGTCTACGACATAATAAAATACTTATATGAAAGTACACAATGTACATACACACGGTCACTAAGTGTGAACCAGCTAAGAAAGGAAGAGATTGCACAATGAATGTGCCATAACCAAGGATGGACTACATGGGTGTAGTCCAACTATAGAATCCCTGGTGTATCCTCACGTCAGTTACCTAACACGCCAATGAATAATATCATGCCACATCACCAAGGCATGTAGTGGATGCCAACTCATGTAGAGCTCAATATCTCAACAATGTATGGTTACTAACACTCTACAATTGTGATAGCTTTCAATGCCAATTATTCTTGATCCTTCTTTCTTGGTTGCTCATAGTTGATTATTGGTATACTGCTGCAATTTATTACAACAACCTATCATTTCATTTTTACACATTCTATTTGAGGGTGGTCACTTGGATTTGATGATTACTTGATTGCAATTAAGTGAACAGCTCATCCTTCTAGTAGTTTCTCTTACTTAGCCCTTGATTTGACTATGATTTTGGGGCTATTTTTCTATCATTTATAGTAACTTGTTTGTCTTGGATTGTACTTTCATCTCTTGCATTATGGCTGGTGGATCGAATGACAATGTTATCTTTAACATTGAGAAGTTGGATGGAAAAAATTATAGCTATTGAAAGACAGAAATCTCACAAGCTCTGGTGCAAAAATTGTAGATTAAGCCATTGAGACATAAAGTTGTAAGGCCCAAATGCTTTGATGCAAAGGATTGGGCTAAATTAAATGAGTTATGTAAATCTACGATCATTTTTTCACTCTATAAGAAATTCTACTATAATATTGTCTCTAAACATGCGGATCACATGGGAGTTATGAGATAAGATTCGCAATGTTTATGACAAGCAAAGCCCTTTGCCTCTCAAATATATTGGATGAAGCAACTCATGGACCTTCGTAGGAAGGAGGGGACCTCCATGTTCACCCACTTAAATGCATTTCATTCTATTTTTAGCCACTTGTCTTCACATAGAATTGAATTTAAGGACAATCTTTCTCTCTTATTCTTGCTAGTTACATTGCTTGAGTCATGGGACAAATCCCATACTACTATGTGTGTAAATATGTGTATTGATGGGCTAAAATTGTAGGATATAGAGGGTGTGCTATTGAATAAAGTGGTTAATAGAAAGAATATCGATACTCTCCACATCTCTAATGCTTTGATAGTGATAGGCAATAATGGAAGAAGCAATAATGACTGCCATGGAAGAGACTCTTAGAAGTCTCGTTCTCAGTCACGTGGATAGTCTTGCAGTAAGTCCCATGGCCATAAGTCAGCATTGACGTGTCATTATTGTGGAAAGTAGGCCCCATAATTGGCCACTGTGCCATAAAATGCATGATAACAAGGGCAAAGAAAAGGGAAAGAATAAAGTGTAGGAAAGAATGATGATCGCAACATTGTTCCTAGCAAGTCCTGTGTCAAGATTGAAGAGATTAATGTCATGCAAATGGATTCTTATGATAACTTTATACTTGCAACTTCTTCTCTTGATGCTACACAGTTGATTAATGCCTTGTCTACCTATGCTCAGTATTGTTTGCTTGTTGATTCAAGGGCTTCATTTCATGTCACCCCTTATCGAGAATGGTTCCACTCCTATCATAACATGGCAAGATCTGTCAAATTGGGTAATGACCTATCCTTGGATATTACTAGTATTGGAGACGTCTAGCTATAGTTTCCTTCAAGAAATATGTTTACTTTACATGATATATGACATATTTTGGCTTTGACCAAAAGCTTGCTTTGAGTAGACAATTGGATGATGCAAGTTAAGTTGCATCTTTTGGTGATTCCTCATGGAACTCTATCCTAACACAAGGTTTCAAGTCTCACACTCTTTATCCCTTACTTGTATCTAGGTCTATCAACCATGTGTTGGCAATGGATGCCATGCCACATGTATCGTTATAGCATCATCACCTTAGGTACATGTCCTTAAACAGAATGAAAATGCTTACTTGTTTGTGGTATCTTCTACCCCTTGACTATAAGTGTTTTAATTATTGTGATCATTTTCTTTATAGGAGAAGGGGATTGACTTTGATGAGATCTTTTCACTAGTAATCAAGATGACCACCCTTCGTATGTTTCTTACTTGGTTACTAGAGAGGATATCAAGTTGGCTTAAATAGACATAAAGATCAATTTCTTACATGGGGATATGCATAAGACTATTTATATATACGACCTAAGGGATTTTTTGTGGAATATGACGAGCAATTGGTGTCTAAGCTACATAAAAGCTTATATGGTTTGAAACAAGTCCCCATGGAATGGTATTATGAGTTCAATGCCTTTATACAATCTCAGCGGTACACACGAGGAGTGAGACCGAATACTACCTATACATGGGCAAGGCTAGGAATGGTAGCCTTATGATCTTGATTTTTTATGTGAATGATGTGTTGATTATTGGGAATTCCATTATGGATGTGGATTCTTTAAAGGAATTGTTGCATGAGACATTTGACGTGAATGACTTGGGAAATGCTAGTCACATTCTTGATATGTGCATTGTGTGAGATTAAGACAAAAAGGAACTCTATTTGTCTTAAAAAGAAGACATTGTGGCAAGGTATTGGAGCCTTTCCATAGGGAGAAAGAAAAGGTTGTTAGTGTCCATTACCACCATATTTGAAACTTAGCCAAAACGATAGCCCCAAGTTAGATGAGCAAAGGGCTGAAATGGTAAATATTTTGTATGCATTGCCTCCATGTTCAATACTTAGCCAAGAGGACAGCCCCAAGTCAAATGAGCAAAAGGCTGAAATGGCCAATGTTTTATATACATTCGTAGTTGGTAGCTTGATATATACCATGGTTGCAGCACATCTAGACATGCGTTATGTAGTGACAATGATTAACATGTATATAGCAAATCCTAGCAAGGAGCATTGGGAGGCAATAAAGGGTATCATGAGATACTTGAATGGCATTAAGTCTTGTGCATATGCTTTGAAATAAAGGATGTATCTATTCTATTATACAGATGCTGATTTTACATAGAATATAGTCTCAAGAGATCTACTATAAGTTTTATCTTCACTTTTATATGCACTATAGTATATTGGATCTCTTGATTGCAGCCATATACAACTTTATCTACCTGAGGCAGAGTATGTTGCAACATTAAGGCCTGCAAGGAAGCTGAATGTGTTGGGGATAAAGGCTCCTCCACCTAGCCGCCCGTGTATTACTACACTAACAGTATCTGCACCTGCACAATCTAGGCAGCGAGCGCCGATCATTGCCACTTCATTCTTTATTTTTTCAATGACATTTGAATAAAGGGAAGGCCAGTCACTCAGTGTGATTGTTGGAGTTCCCACATTTGGAGTCTCTCTCTTTCTTGCTCTTGCTCCATCCTCCATAGCTCTCACCTCCATGCTCTCTTCCTTGATCCTTCTCACCTTTCAACTAGTATCAGATCTTGGCTCTTCAAGGTCTTGAACGTGGTTGGGCACTCCTTCAACATTCATTCGAATACCTACACTCTTGTCTTCAATCTTGGCAGCCATAGCCACACCTTTCGATATTTCGGTCGGTCTCATCCTTCTCGGGCAAGCATTGGGCCTTCTTGGGCAACCTCAGGGCATTCATCTATAGGTATTGGATCTCTCATTTCACTCTTTATTTTAGTCCACATGTTTTAAAGAATAGGGCAGCCATGGCTCAGCTCATGAAGGTTTGAAACTGAGCTCTCTCTCTTCTATGTCTATTGAGGCCTCTTGGGAAGCTTCTTTGGGAGCCATAGAAGCTCCCTAACCATCAAGTAGTTCCCATCTCCCTCAGCAACATCAAAAATGTGATTTTAGTAGGTTGCCCCATTTTCTCAGCCTGTCAAAAATGTGGCCTTCATCTCTAGCACCTCTTCAAGCCATTGGCACTACACAAAGGTCTCATTTGAGGCATAGGAGCATGCTTCAACCATGGCATTGAAGGCTTGATCTTGGCATTGACATTTGGGTTTGATATACTTTAGTCCAAGACTGTCATAAAAGTCCACAGGAAGCCCCAAATAGTGCTACATTAGCATTTGATGTTTATGCTTACTTTGTACTAGCTATTGATGCCATTTGGCACCCGAATCATGAACGGATGTTATGGGAATCTAGGAATCTATGTATAAGATATGCCATTGATTTAATGCTGATTTTGGCCCTGTTTCTGCTCAGTTTGATAGTGAATTTACTGTTGTAATAGAGCAAGGCTGAAGCTATTTAACTCAGGTTATGTTATGCCTATTGGCTCGGGTAATTCCCAGATGCTTGTTATGACCATTTGGATGCAAATGGAGGTTGGCAAATGTCTTGGATGGTTCTGGAATGTATTTTGAGCCTTATTTGAGCTCCATATTGGTTGGCACTTACTTGAAATTGGTCTACATTGGCATGCTTTGTAACAGAGGTTATACCTATGGTCTATGCATGACCCATTGGTACATGCTTTGAAGCATATGTCAGTGATGCATGCTATCTATATTGTTTTAGCTTCTTTGCCACTTGAAGCTTCAATTGGGCTTGTACTTAGATACTTTTGAACCTCTTTTGGATGTTTCTTGGCTTGTTAGAGATTGACTTGGGTTCGTACATGATGTACTTGAATGTTATCATATGCTTGACCGCTTACATGCTCTTGCTACTCTGATGATGTACGGTCTTGGCTATGAAATGTCTTATGCATTTACATGCTATCTCTGAGCTTGCTTGCTCATTTGCCATCAAATTTTGTGCCAGTGGGAGCTTTGTGCTTATGGTCTTGGATTTACCCAGAGTGGATTATGCATTTGAGGTATTACTTGAGAGTTGAGACTAGGATCTCTTACACATCCTTGACTTTGATATTTGCTTGGTAGATGCTTCCATGTCTACTCTTGGATGCTTATGAGCTGATTTGATCCACCTTCATTGAGCATACACCAACCTTTGTCAAGTCTTGCCAGTGGTGTGTATATCTTGCTTATTACTCATGGGATGTATAGGTTGTACTAACATACTCTCTTGACACATTTGGGTGTTTGGCTCATGTTCATTGACTGTCATAGTGCCTCTGTTATGCCCGCTTGATGCAGGATTGGACTTGGCAGGCACTATTGTCATTGGATCTCTATTAGTTCACTGTTTGCTCTCATTTACTCATTATCATCATTTATTAGAGCAAGCTGTTTTATGTGGATTGTGATGTATTTACTGAGCTTAATCATGTCCTTTTGATGTACTTTTGGTACTATTTGGTGGACAACTGGTCATTCTAGCAGTTTCTCTTATTTTTAGCAAAAACCATATGGAATCTTTGCCTCCAACTTTACTTGCCTCGAAACCTCCACTAGGTTGTAAGTCTTTCTTTCCCTTGAGCATTGCGATGCTTTATACTTTCACATTGCTGCAATTCCGACTTAACTAATATGCAACATTGCTTCTAGTTGACTAGCCTCTCATGTATACCTGACATGCTAGGAGCACCAGATGCATTAGGAAACATTCTTTTTTTTGCATACTTTGGACCATTGCAATGTGATTATGCATTGGAATTTGCACACTACCAACCATACCAATATACATTTTTTCATACATTGCATGTATTACTAGCAACATTTTTCCTCATGGCTTGACTGAGCTCAAATGAAAGTCGGCTCTAACTGAAAGGCATCTCAGTAAAGTTGCAACAAATGAGGATGGTTTGCCAAGTCATCCTCCTCTATCCACTTTGCATCTATTGGTGAAACAATGTTGAAGCTTCACGAAGAAGTATATGGAAACTTTACCTCTAACTTTGCTTGCCTTGAAACCTCTACTAGGTTGTAAGTCTTTCTTCCCCTTAAGCATTGCGATGCTTTATACTTTCACACTGCTACAATTTCAACTTAACTGATATGCAACATCGCATCTAGTTGACTAGCCCCTCATGTGTACCAGACATGCTAGGAGCACCAGGTGCATTAGGAAACATTCTTTTTTTGTATACTTTGGACCATTGCAATGTGACCCTACATGGGAATTTGCGTACTATCAATCATACCAAGATACATTTTCCCATATATTGCATGCATTACTAGCAGCATTTGTTCTCATGACCAACACTATACGGAGCATTTGCATGACTAGCATTAATACCATGAGTCCCAAACACAGTGGATTGTTGGAGCCTGACGTGGAGCTGAGAGTGAAGGTGACGAATAACACACACACACACACATAGAGAGAGAGCAGTGAGTAGAAAGGAGAGTCAGCACGACACCTTTCTTGGTCAGTACAAAGACTAGTGTACCTCTTTAGGTTTTTGGAAAGATATATGTGAAAGTACAAATATGCTAAGGGTGTGTTCACACGCGTGCACATATAAAAGGCACAATGGCCCTTTATTCCCAACAACTTAAGGCATGTGTCTTAAGAGGAGAAAAGAATTAGCTAAGTCTAGGTATGTACAAAGTTGAAATACATATAGCTATCCCAACTCCCATCTGTCGGCAATGAGCAAACCGCTCTGCTAGAAGTCCCTTCGTGAGAAGATCTACAGGATTATTATCTGTATGCACTTTGACAAGCTCAATGCTCTTGCTATCAAGTACATCTCTATTGAAGTGATACTTCACCTGTATGTGCTTCGTCTTTGCATGAAAGACGGGATTTCGTGCTAGCATCATAGCACTCTGACTATCACAATGGAGAACATGTAACTCTGTAATGTCAAACTCTCCCACCAGACATGAAAGCCATAAAGCCTCCTTGCATGCCTTAGTGGCACCCACATACTTTGCCTCTGTAGTAGACAATGCAACACAGATAAAGGACCAAGTGATAAGTGACCATGTTATGTAGGATGGCTCTTGAGGCTCAAGAAAGATTAGAGGGGCTGTGAGCTAGTAAATTCATTATTGACCTATAGACAGAGTGTGATCACATACAACCTAATCTCATGGGATTAGAAGGTCCTATAGTATCTTTTTGTGAAAAAATGGTTTTGTACAACTATATGCAGTGAAGGTTTTGATTACTCTTATGAAATAAAGTATTTGATTTTCAAATTGTTTGTTATGTGCTAAAGCTTGAGTTTAGCAAATTCTACTTGATGGAATAATAAAAGAAAGTTGCTTTTATATCTCAAAATATCATGGTACTATAATTTGCTAATTATAAAACTAAAGCAAAATTAATCGAGGAAAGTGGGAAACTTCAATCCTAACAATCAAATGCTTATGGCTCAGTGGACCCAATAAGTCAAGTACGAGTAACTTTCCAACACTAGATAGAGTTGATTAGATTGTGACTCCCTAATGTTAGTAGAACTAGTTTTCAAATCTAACACCATTTTAGGGCTAAGATTTTACCTTATAGTGGATAAGGGGATGGAGTTACACTCTCCCCCATCTCTCATTCTCTTTGAACCAAGTGTGGTATTAAGCTTACTCTCACCTGATTGATTACAAAATGATATTTCTTAGGTGCGCGCTAGATTGTTATTATGGGTGACTTGTCCACACTTTCCCAATGAAGTAGAATTTGGATTCCTATATTCAACTAAGTTCAATTTTCCCACGAGGAGATTTGGTGGTGCTATACATGGACACACATTTTAGTCAATTCCTCAAGACTCCTCCAAGTCTATTGGAGGAGACTCCTCACATCATGTTTCAATCATATGTCTTGAACCTATGTCCTAGTTTTACTCATCACACCATTAAAAAATATGATCATTGGATCTTCTAGAATACCTTGTAGTTTCATCTTCTAGTCATAGATTTTGAGATATCTAAATGTATCCCACTCATCAACTAGACTTAGTTCATAGTAAGTTGACAGAAGTGCCTCTATGCTAAATCATGCATCCTTTCATGAGCCTTTGTGACTTCTTGTATATAGGTTGCAAATATCACTTCTTGCTACATATAGGTTCAAATATCACTTCATGTTTCTCCATATATTTATTGCTACATAAATGTTACCACTGTTTGAAGCATATTATAGCCAATAAGCATACTCACATTTGCTCCATGGTGTGTGTGTGTGTGTGTGTGTGTGTGTGTGTGTGTGTGTGTGTGTGTGTGTGTGTGTGTGTGTGTGTGTGTGTGTGTGTGTGTGTGTGTGTGTGTGTGTGTGTGTGTGTGTGTGTGTGTGTGTGTGTGTGTGTGTGTGTGTGTGTGTGTGTGTGTGTGTGTGTGTGTGTCGCGCGCGCGCGCGCGTGCGCGCGTGCATGTGCTATCCTTCTCTCTAGCATCCATATCTATGTGTCGTGAAACATAAAGAAAAACACATGTGAAATAAATCCACCCACTCTAACTTTATAGTCTGCTCTATGCATCCACAAGGAAGCCAAATCTTGCATAAGATCTTCTAGAAGTAGATCTAGTAGTTGCACATACTAAGCTCAATATCATTCTCCTCTAGATGCACTAAGTCCAAGCAACCCTTAGCGTTCATATCACATAACCCCTTCATAGTTTCATGCAAAGAAACTTCATCACATGTACCATGTATATTTGCCACATTTCCTACAACCATTCCCTTTTTACCTTCTTCCAAGTTTTTTAGTATCCCTATAATTGGATCAAGCATAAATGGTGATGCCTTTGGATAGCATCTACAACATCACGTTATTATCATTATAAAAAGCATGCATATTTTCTAAACATTCAATTATTATATAATATAATTTTGTAAGTAATGTAACATCTAAGAGGGAAGCAATGGTTGAATGTAAGGTAGATGGACTTGCAATTGATGGGATGCTAGTACAAGAAGGAAGACTGGTGACCTGTACTTCAAGAAAATTGAAACCATATGAGTCCCACTATTAAAGGCAATGGCAATTAGTGGCCTTTAAAGCTAGGATCCACTAGTGGCACATTAATGAGCCAATGGGTGCAATAGTAGCAATAAAGACTATCTGGAATGACAAATGGGTAGAGAGAATGTTGCAGCAAGTAGCATGCTATATAAGGAAGGAAGTGAAGTGATCAAGGGTTGCAAGCATGTGGATAGTCCAAAAGGTTCAAGGATCAAAGGTCTCTCATGCTTCATTGTTAGACCCTTCTAGAATCCCTTTGGCCCTATAGTCCCTTTGACTAGCATCTTAAGTGCTCTCTATCAATAGAGCCAGTCTTGTATTGTCCATAGTCATAACATCTGGTGGTTGTACTACAATTGTCTAGTATCTTGCAGTTTTTTTGTGTTCATATGTCGTTGATATAGATGTATTTTTCTTACTTATAACAATATATTTTGGGTTACTCTTTTTGAGTACGCTTGGTATTTGATCTCATTGTTCTGGCTATGTGGAGTGTGATGTCAGTGTCCACTTGTGTCGAGTATGTATGTCTTCTTTTCTTTGGTGGTAGTGCTCAAACCCAATTATACTCACTATGTTACACATGATCTTGCATTACTTACAGTGATCCATGCCTTGAAATTGTGGAGGCATTATTAATAAGAAAATTCACTCTAATGTAATAGATCATAAGAGTCTTAAGTGAATCTTCACATAGGTTGACTTGAACACAAGGACAAGAGGATTGAGAATCAGAGAGGAACCTAAGAGAGTTATGTGGATACAAATGAATGGTACCCTTGTTCTTTGTTATCTTCACTTATATATTATTGTACAATATGTACATATGCAAGGGGTGACCATCTGGCTATAGGCTATTGGCCTTTTCCCTTGGAGCTCCAAGAGAGACACCGAGGAAAAGGGGTTTCTATTGCAAGAAAATCTATCTTGTAACATCAACAAGATTTTGTTTCATTCTTTAGAGAACCACAATCAAAGAAAAGAACAAATCTTCACGCATCATCATAGTAGATATCTCCCACGGATTTATCTTCAACAAAATTCATCATTCTCTTCATATTCTTCATATTTTTCATTGATAGACAAGGAGAACACAAAAGAAACACTACTTTTAATGGAAATAATATCACATATGATTCATCTTCATTGTCTTCATAGTTTTCTCTCATAGTCTCTCATAGGTAGATATATTGTTTTTCATAGAATTGGCTATCTCTAACTCTCTCTTTCTCTCTCAATCAATAGTACATCATATCCTTACTACAATGTTTAATAATCACTCATAATAATCCTTCTTAGGTCATGGATGCCCCTTCCAAGAGGTGTGTTTGATATGAAAGGTCACCAGAGCTGCTACATTGACTCTTCATAGCTCACCACTGTCACTTCACTCCAATCTTCTTTTGAGTCTTCAGCAGCTACTTCTTCCACTTCCTTGAGCTCTTTTGAACTTACATTCACCTCTTTCCAAGGCTAGAAAACTTCCCCAAAGTCACACATATATTCCACAGAACATTTACAAAAGTATACAAAACAAAATAAAACAAAAACAGAGCAAGAACAGAGGTTCTACTGAAGCTCATCAAAGGGTTACAAAAGGTCAACAGAAAACATCAGAACCTCATAACTCATAATAAAACCATTCCAAACTATCGAAAACTATTCAATAAGCTTTCAAAAGACCTCAATATTCATCAATCATCAATCTATGCTTCATAGAGAAGAAAATCAGAACAAAACAGAAGTTAAACAGAAGGTATCAGAACCAATGAGAACCTCAATAGAACCTATCAGAACATCACAGAACCTCATATTTCTATTGAGAATCATCATGAGCTTTCAAAACATAATCAATATCATCCAAAACACTCTCAAACGCTTCCAAAAAAACTAATCATCACTCAAAATCCATCAAAAATTACCATTCATGCCTCAAAAACAACAAAAATCAACCAAAAAATCTAGTCATTTCAGCATTCAACATATCCCCCACACTTAGAAAGGAAGCGTCCTCGTGACCTAAGAAAGAGGTAATACAAGTTCATTAAGAGCTCAACTCGATCTTCTTTAGTATCTTCAATAATCCACCCAACAACGACCCCAACTTATCACCTGGATCTAAGAAAGAATACAACTAAAGGAAAACACCATTATCCAGTAACATATCTTAAGAGCTTTGCATTGTAGGATTTCCATCCACCATCTCCATCACTTAAATAGTCGAAAAGAGAGCTCTCCAAGAAATCCAATATTCAACCACCGCGAACTCATCACATAAATATTAAACAGTAAAAACACAAAACAACCATCTGAATGGCACCTCCAGAAGAGAGATATATCATTAAGAAGCATAGAAGATACATCCAAGGGTATCAATGAAGATGATCCCTCTTGAAAGCTTGATGATTATGAAAACGATCCATGGATAAGGATTCATCTACAAAAAAAATCGAAGGATTCTAAAAGAATTGAAGGCTGCACATCCTGTTTAGCAAAACAAGGTATCTACTAGGTAGACAAAGGGCATGAAAATATAGGACATCCAATTGGTGGGAATCAATGTTGACATTGACATTCATACATAACTTTGGAATGGCCTTTTGATCATTATGGGAATGCCTATGCATATATGCTAGGTACCAAGAAAAGTGGGCTGTCAATCCCACTAAAGGATTTGGAGATTGTGAATATTGTTGGGCAAAATGGAGATAATTTTGGTATGCTTGACTAATAGTTGTCCAGTCCCTTGGAATTAATGGCCAATTAACATGTGGTCCCATAAGAGAATCAGTTGAGCTCCATCCTTGTCTTCTTGGAATCTACTGATCAAATCCTTCATACCCACTAACCAACTGAGGGGGTTGAGAAATAGAAGTGGTAAGAGATGGAAGAGGATTGGGTGAAAGAGGATGAAGAGATGGATAGGCCAAATCATAAAATGAGAAATAAGCTAAAGAAGGATTAGTGAGAATTTAGGCAAATCAGTTAAGAAATGTGTTAATTAATAAGAAGGAAAAGTAGAAGGAATATGGAGAGATGGAGAAGAACAAGGCGGAGAAAGGAAAAATACTCGAGCTTTAATGAAAGAACGATAGGTAAAGATTGGAATTTGAGGTGCACCCTGAGGTTAGAAAAGGAGAGGTAAGATAGTTGCTGAGTTGGATTAATAAAGGAAAAAATAAGCATCATATCGATGGGCCATTTGTTGATAATAAAATAAGCTAGGAACGGAGGGACCTAAAGCAGATCGTCCATGGTAGGCATCAAAGAAGGATGAATCAAATGGATGGTTCTTGGAAAGATAAGCTAAAAGATCTAGTCTCAGTTGGTTAGTGTTCTGTATATGAGTAGAGGCTTTATTTTGTCATTGGTTCAGGACTACAGAATCAATCATTATATGCCATAAAGTGTTGGGGCAACCAATCACTTTAGAAAAATAGCACTGGAGCATTTCATCTATTCTCAATTTCAAATGTTTGACATATAAGGCAGCTTGTAAAACCACATCCCCTACATACCAAGTCAGATCTTCACCATCTGGAATCAACAGATCACCTCATAGATGCATATAAGATAGTAGCATGGTATTCGAAGTCACGGAAACTTCAAAGACCATATGGACTACTTCTGTCAGTAAATTAGAAGACCAAGCTCCACTCCATCCATCCTCTAGAAGAGGTAGATCCATCATTGAGAGCTTAATATAGAAGGCCAACTTCTGCAACTGATAGTGGAAAAAAAAGGAATGGTCGAGAGGAACATACTCCTAAAATTGCTCAAATGAAGCTGCTAAGATGTAGCCATTATCGGACTCCCCAGGTTGCATGACATTTATCTCTTCAATCTTTACATTGGACTTTGCAGGTATAATGTTGCAATCATTGGATTTCTCTTGCGCTTTTTCTTTCCCCTTTTATTTGCACTTGTTATTGCATATCTTATGGCACTACAGCTGTATGTGTCCTTCTTTCCCACAATAAAGGCATGTAAGACCATTCTTACGTCCACAGGACTTGCTACGTCCACGTGACTTAGACCCGAACTTTTGCGAGTCCTTCCCATGATGATCATTATCTTTCTTGCCACTTCTACCACCTCTAACGGATAAAGCATGTGAACTATGGGAAGCATTATTGTTTTTCCTGTTAATTTCATCAATCAAAACAGCACTCTCTACATCTTTCAATTTTAGCCCATCAAGTTTGTTGGTACAGATCACAGTGCGAAATACATCCCAAGACTCAGGTAAAGTGCCAAGTAGAAACAAAGGATGCAAATTATCCTGAAACTCAATATCATGTTGAAGCAAATTCTTCATGATAGAATGAAATTGGATAAAGTGAGCAAATAATGGGCTCCCCTCCTTCATGCGGAGATCCATCAACTATTTAAGCCAATACATTTGTGAAGCAGGGCTTTTCTTTGCATAAAGTTCCTGAATTTTTTCCCATAGATTCCATGCACTCTGATCTTCATCTTGAACAACATTATTATGGACCTCTTTAGAGAGTGATAAAATGATAGTGGACTTGCATAGTGCATCTAAATTAGCCTAGTCATCATCATCCATATTCTCAAGTTTAATATCTTTGTTTCTTAGTGTCTTAATCTGCAATTTTTATACCAAAACCTACCATATTTGAGATTTCCAATGCACTTGAATTAACATACCATACATCATCATGTGTCCCCTTTCCTACAATAGCATTCATCATATGTCGCATAACAAACAAACACTCGTTTTTGTCTTCATTTTGTCGTGATGAGAAGACAATACATAGTTTCCTTGTTGCAATTTACCACTGCAGATATCATCCTTCTTAGCATAACAGTGGGCTACAATATGATCTATTTTGCCTCAATAATGACAAACAATAGCCGAATTTCCAAAACCTTTATTCTACCATCCACCTCTTCCTCTAGAGCTCCCTTTATTTCTCTCTAATGTTTCCATGGCCTCTTGAAACCTGCATTTCAGTAAATTGTTGATTTGACCTATTTTTCTAGCTATCACTAGCACATCCCATACCACAGCCTCTCCAAGAGGATCTAACACGTCTCCTTCCTGAACTTGAGTAAAATACTTGGACATGTTCACCATTTCTTTCAGATGAGTCACTCTACATAGTGATCTCTTTGGTAATCATGAGAGAGAATAGTTGATCAAAATCTAGAAATGACTTCTGTACATATACAGAAGTGGAAAATGATTTCCAAGCCTTCTCATTATTAAGGCCACCCAAAGTAGATGAGACTAAATCATCATTATCAAGCATTATATCAATCGTTTGCTAAAGCATCTGCAGTGCTCTTCACCTTCAAAACATACTCATTAACAAACATTTTCTCTTTGTTCAAGGTATTCAACTCTTACTTGAATTGAATCTTTCGTGCCTTTGTATTTACTAAAAACATATTCTCAAAAATTATCCAAGTTGCATGTGAACTTTCTACATTCCTGATATGTCTCATCGTAGTATTATCGACTACAAATAGCCAATATATCACCTTTTTGTTTTTGCATTCCATTCTTTCCACACATTTAATTCATCTACAATCACAGGCATGGATACTCAGCTCTTGCTCCTTTTCTTCACCCAAAATGAACTCATAAAGGCCCTTTCTAATAAGAAAGTTTGTCACACAGAACTTGCGTGAAGGGTAGTTGTTCTTGACCAACTTCTCAATGATGGGATTTCCACTATTCTCTGCCATTATCACAAAAATTATACAAAACAGCAAGCAAGTCTTTTGCAAACTTTCACAACAAGTGTATAACAATACACTAAGCAACCTTTTTCACTAATTGCTCAGCAATATATGTAATCTACAATCTATTTGCATATAAAACTTATGTTTGCTTCCTGGCAAATACCTCAAAAATTACATATTTGAAATCTGCAACCTTGCACCCACTTTCAATCGATATAGCCAAAATCATAGTATACCCTAAAACCGATGTTCACAACCTTGTGGCTCTAAGATGGCAGGGCCCGAGACAAGGGTCCGAGACAACCTCAAATGTCCAAAAAAATAGTAGGAAAGCCCTAAAGGGTTGAACTACAAAATATACAATGCTCTGCTCACACACCAAATCTCACAACAATATGATATTTTCACTCTGCCTTGCTTCTAAGGCCTCCATAGGCACTATCCAAGAGAAAGAGTGGAAGAATGGGAGATATTCTTACCTGTTGCTTATTTACTTGAATCCTTACTTCTTATCCTTCACTTTAGCCTTCAAAATAAGCCTCTCTCAGTGGTGTCGCTCTGATCCTATGTCAAGAATCATGTGATGGGGGGGAATTGCTTGAGCTATTGTGCCAAAAACACATTGTACACACAAAGAGAAAGCTCATTCAATAACACAAGAAGAGATATGGAGGCCAAAACATTTTGTTGCTAGCTTTTTTCCTTCTTCCGCACACAATACAATGTACACAAAATTATAAATAGGATATAACATAAAGGAAAGTGGCTTACTAAGTCAAATATTGTATAATTGACTACACTAATCAACTGGCGCTCTAACTATGCTAGTTGTAGGTAGGTGCATCAAACTAAATGTAATAAGCCATAAGTCAATGGCTATGTGAGGATCATAATGACCCTCAACATACTAAGTGTAGATGTACAAACCCATCTAGCCAAGTGGTCCATCATCAATGTTTGCACATGTTGAGCTTGCTATCTCAACATGGACAGCATGCCCCACATGGTAATCATGGTCAACATGGCTCTTATAGACAATTTGGCTAGCATGGCCCTCATGGACAACATATGCATAGGCAGTATGGACCACATCGAATATATGGGTAGCAAGGCACTAAAGAGCTATGTGACAAAATTATTTTTACCAAGTTTAATGGGCAATCCCCATCCATGGCTAACTTGGAAGAGTGGATCTCTAAGCTAGAGGTTTATTTTCACATCTACCCATGCACCAATGAGGCAAATATCATTTTCACCTCTCCTTATTTCGAGGGATTTTTCCATACATGGTGGCATTACATACAAAGGAAAAATTAGCAATTCCGTGATTGGGATGACTTTAAGAGACATATGGTGCAGGTATTTATGTCCTTAGTAGAAAAGGAACGGTTGGCAAGAAGAACTTGATCAATGTAATCTCACTGTACAAGAGTATACGAATCAGTTTATGAAGTTGACAATGTATGTAGAGGCTATTAGTGATGATACAAAGTTGCATAAGTATATTTATGGGCTGGAACCAAGCCTTTCAGCTAATGTAATGGCTCAAAAGCCATCTAGCTTTTTTGAGGCCATAGAGTTGCCTAAAAGATATGGCTGAAAATAGTGCGAGATAGACAATTTACAACTTGTTTTTGGATAGCAAAGAACCCCCATAAGCCAGGGCCAATATAGTCGGATTTATCAGCATAATAACATACCTAGTGGCAGCCCTAAATTACATACTTTTCCCACTTTTAATGCTGATAGAAAATAGGGCAGTTTTGGGACAGCAGACACCCCAAGGGAGACACTAAGTATGTTGAAAAAAGACTGTGCAATGCATTAGCCCCAAGTGGTTAGAAATTTATCCCCCCAAAAGTGGTTAAGAAAAGAAAAGCTAAGGGTTTATATTTCAGATATGCGGGGGCAAATATACAACCGATCATGCTTCTCAATGCTCTTATAGGACAACCATTGTCAAGTTTCACAGCATGTATGACTTGGAAGATTATGAACATGAGGATGAGGACCCAAATGCTATGTCCCCTATGCCCCATGCTGAAATACTAATTATGAGGAGGACCTTAACCATGAGCAGTTCTTTGGCTCTCTAGAAGGATTCCCCTTTGACCTCGGTGGTTGTCTTCCTCATGAGATGGATGGGACTAATCATATGACACCTCACATGCCACTATTTCCATTTGCTTCATGTATATGGATGCATGGATGGGCTCTAGAAGCCCGAGTACACTACGCATACAAGGAAATATAAATGCGAAGCATGTATTTATTCTTATTGATCATGGTAGCATGCATAGCTTTGTAAATAAATCATCCCTTAACCGTTTGAAATGCTTTCTCATAGAATTACAATAGCCCCTTAAGGTATAGGTGGCTAATGGCAATGAGGAAATCGGCACTCACATATGCTCTAAGGTACCACTCGTGTTGGCTACAAATTATGAGGCAATTGTGGACTTGATTGCACTTGATATGGGTTCCATTGATGTTGTCTTGGGCTGTGACTGGTTGAAAAAATTGGGCAAAATTGCCATGGATTTCTCTCAGTTGTACATGGAATTTGTGATGCATGGATAGCTTATACACCGAGGGGATCAATGATAATGTAGATTTTTAATTGATTAAAAACAAAGCAATTGAAATGAGAGTTTAAGAGATGCTCACAGATCTTTTCTTGCATTTAAACAAGGATGTTTTAGATTAGTTCACTAATTTGACTAAGGATGCAACCTTGCGAGATCATTTGGATGAATATAATGACCTCTTTTAGCTACCTACAGCTCTCCCACCAAAAATGTAAGTGGATCATCCTATTGACTTGGAACCCCACTTGAAACCAATTAATAAGCCACCTTATAGGCTCTCTAAGTGTGAGCATGAGGAAGTCACCAAGAAGTTAAACATCTTATTCAGATGGGGTCTATTGCACCTAGCTCTTCCCCCTATGCATCTCCTATCTTCTTGGTCAAGAAGAAGGATGGCTCCTTCAGGATGTGTATCAATTATCATGACCTTAACAAGATTATAATCAAGAATAGGTACCCCATACCTAGAATTGAGGACTTGCTAGATAAGCTCAAGGGTGCTCACTCCTTCACTAAGATAGACTTGAGGTCTGGCTATCATCAAATATGCATGAAGATAGGTGATGAAATCAAAATAGCATTCAATATTGATCAGGAGTTGTATCACTTTCTTGTCGTGCCATTTGGGCTAACAAATGCCCCTACCACTATTTAGAGTCTTATGAACAAGATCTTGCATGTCTTCCTTTTTCAGTTTATTGCTTGTCTTTTTTTATGATATACTCATCTACATCAGGACATTGAGAGAACACTTATAGCATATACAATAGGTATTTGATATATTATGGGAGCATAGATTGTTTGCAAGGAAAGTAAATGTATTTTCATGCAAACTGAGGTTGAATATTTGGGCCATATTGTGAGTGAAAAGGGGATCCAACCTAACCCCAAGAAGGTGCAATGTGTTTGGGATTGGCCCACACCCTCTAATACTACCTCTTTACATGGCTTTCTTGTTCTCTCCTCCTTTTATTGAGGATTTGTTTGCCATTATGCTACGATTGCAGTACCATTAATGGATAGGATGAAAAAAGAGGGTTTTTTTTTATAATGTGGCTTTGCAACTTCCAATATCTAAAAGAATTGCTTACTTCAGCCCCCATTCTTGTATGTCCTAACTTCACAAAAGAATTCACTATACAATGTGATGCTAGTGGAAAGGGTATTGGGGCTACTTATACAAGAATATGGTGTTATAGCCTTTGAGAGTCGCAAATTGGATGAAAAAGAGAGGCACTTGCATGTTTATGACTAGGAGATGTTGGCAATCATTCATGCTATTAAAAAGTGGTACCACTATCTATATGGTAGAAAATTTAAGGTGAAAAGTGACCATCGAGTGCTCAAATACTTCTTGGTTGACACAGCTTAATTTGACTCTTAAGCAAATTAGGTGGTGGGTGGAAACTTTACAAAACTATGATTTTGAGATTACTCATACCCGTGTGAAGGACAATGTGGTGGTTGATTCACTCTCCCATATGTGGGCATGCAAAGTCTCATCAATCATAAAACTTCACAATGATTGGATAGAGCAACTTCAAGAGGCCTAGTTGCACCCTGTTGAATTCAATCCTATCTTTCAAAAATTATAGCAAGGCACTATTTATGAGCACTCCCCATATCAACTCAAAAATGGTCTCATCTGGACACATGGCTAGATTGTAATTCCCCACACCTCTTCTTTCACACAACGAATCCCAGAAGAGATGCACTCTTCATTGATTACTAGTCACCTAGGGTGTTTAAAACCTATGATTGCATCTCAAATAGCTTTTATTGGAGAGGCCTATGGAAAGATGTTAAGGAATTTGTGTCTCAATGTGTGCCTTGTTAGTAGAATAAGGACAACAACCTTAAGATGGGTTGGCTATTATAGCCATTTCCCATGCCTGAAGGCAAGTAGATCCATATTACGATGGATTTTATCACTGTCTTGCCCATGGCCAAGAAGGGTTGGAACACCTTTTATGTCGAAGTTTGACAGGCTCACTAAAATAGCCCATTTATCCCCACCACATTACAATTTACAACAACTCAAGTAGTTGGTTAGTTTATAGAGCATGTATTCAAGTTGCATGAGTTACCATATGTCATAGTGCATGACCAAGACACCAAGTTCATGAGCCATTTTTGGTAAATAGTTTTTGACTCCATGGGGATGAAATTGGCTCCATCTATAGCCTATCACCCCCTAGATTGATAGTCAAATAGAGTGGGTGAACAAGTGGCTTGAAACCTACTTGAGACATTTTTGTCACAATGTCTAGCATGTATGGGATTCATGGCTGCACTTGGCTGAGTTTGCTTACAACAATGCCACTCATTCTATACTCCTCTCTCTTAGGTCCTGTTAGGTTCACTTCATTACATCGATTGTTTGTTGAAAGGTAGCATTATAAGAAAACTCTACAAGAGGTAGATGTTCAATCCATTGTCTTGGTTCTTTTCCATGATAGAGCATCAAAATATATTGATGGTTTGATTCACACTCTCAGTTTGATGATCATGAGCATTAAAGCATAACTATGTTCCAATGGCTTGGAATAGGTAAGTCTAGAATTTACAAGTGAACTTAAGAGTCTCGATCACTAATTATACTCTTTGCAATCCATGTAACCTGAATACTTGTGTAATAAAGACTCAAGAAATGTTAGATGACTTATAGGTTGTTTACCAACATCAATTGTGCAACTTTTGTCAATCTATCAACCACTACCATGAAGGAATCATATTCACTGAAAACACAATAGGTAATTTAATGACAAAGTCCATACTTATGGACTCCCATTTTATTTGTGGAACATCCAAGCGTTGTAACTCTCTAGGCATCTTGATTCTTTTTATATTGACTCTTTAACAAGTCAAGCACTTGGTTACTTACCTTAATACATCCCTTTTCAATCTTGGCCAATGATAGCTATTATTTACGAATTGCATTGAGTTCCTTGGCATACGTTGGATGTCAAGCAATGGGACTATTGTGGTGGGCTTCCCATAAGATTTTGGCATTCACTTCTGGTCCTTTAGGAACACAAACATAGTCATGATAATATAAACAACCATTGCTACTATGATAATCCTTTATCTTAGCTCACTCTTTGTCTGAGCTTCCTCTTAAAGTACCTTGGTTGCCACAACAAACCTATGCCAATGCAAGAGCAGCAAATGAAAAATAAGAGTGTGAGAGCATGAACATGAGAGGTCAAAGACATGACTCCTCCAATGTAGTGCATCTCAAAGATGAATGATTGGCATGCATCCCAAGGCAAACGATCGTCATGTGCATCCCAAGGCGATCGGACTTCCTCTAATTCATTTTATTATCTTATCTTCCCCTTTCTTTTCCCTAACCACAATGCCCCCATGTGTAATATTTCACTGCTATAACATCGCCCCCCCCCCCCCCTGTGATAAACCTGCACTCGTTACACACTCAACACGGCACAGAAAGGTAACACGATATGAGCTCAAGGTATACTCTTGTATTATTCAATCCAAAAGCGGGACAACATAGACACATCCCAGGACTACACCCTCGTGACGCCGCACATAAGAGGGTTCACCACTGGGCATAGGGAATCACACGTAGAGTGGAAACAAGGCAGGGCTTTGAGTCACTACTACTCCCTATATAGGTGCAATCGGTAGCAACGGCATGGTATAGCTACAAAGCCCTTACACTCACCCCCGCTTACTAGATTGCTGACCTCGGCAATCTAAGGGTAGCGTTTGTTATTTGACTCATCCGGGGTCTTAACGCAGCTTTTCCTAGCAAGCTGGTCAGTGTCTGCCGGTCTAAAGGGACCGCGGGGTCTTAACACGGTCTATACTATCAGACTGGCCAGTGTCTGCCGCACTAAGACATTGGGGCTTTTTGTGATGATTGCTACCATGTGAGTCCACCCTCGACTCGATTACATTTGAGGAGTGGAGGCACATTTGAGATCTATGATTGAGAACCGCATTATTTGTTGGAGTGTTGGGGCGGCTCAAGGGTCGGTAGAAGGAGCAGGGGGGTTCTCCTCGAGCCAAAGGGCGAAGGCATCCTTTCCGCGTTCACGGGCCTCCGCTTCTAAGATCCAAGTGGCCTCCTTGAGTGGACGCCCGCGCCACTTGGTGAGGTATTCGGGGAAGCCTCTTTGTTCCCGGCATCGGAGGAATGCTTCTACTTCGAAGGGACCATTGGAATGGAGCATTGGTACGCGCCGTCCCCATTGGATGTTGGGATAGAACCTGCGCAGAAGACGAGCATGAAATGCATTATGAACACAAACACTGTCTGGCAGGTCCAGCTTGTAAGTGACTTCGTTCAGCACTTGAGTGATTCGGTAGGGTCCATAGTAGCGGTGATTGAACTTTGGGGTCATGTTTTTGGGAAGTGACATATTCTTAGAGCTCACTAGGACCATGTCTCCTTTGGCAAATAGTACAGCCTTTCTCTTCTTGTTCGCTTGCTCTGTCATTGTTATCTTGCTCCGCTCGAGACTTTGCTTAGCTGCTGCATTGCGATCTCTCCATTTCTTCAAGAATTCTTCTGCATCTTGATCCTCTGCTTTGGCCACTCCGGATGCTAAGGCCAGTGGTGTGATGACTTCTTTTCCTGTGGCTAACTCAAAGGGAGTGTACCTTGTAGTCGAGTGGATGGAGCTATTGTAGTGAAATTCCAAGACATTAAGGTACAAGGCCCAATCTTTCTGATCCACTCTAGCATAGCTGCGGAGGTAATCTTCGATGCCTTGGTTGACTCGTTCTATCTGTCCATATGTCTCCGGGTGGAAGGATGTTGAGAATCTCAGTTGGGTTTCCAGAGTCTTGAAGAGTTCCTTCCACATGTCGCTCATGAATCTTCCATCTCTATCTGATACAATGGCCAGTGGTAAGCCATGCAATTTGAATACATGTGTGAAAAAGAGGCGTGCTACCTCCTTGGCATTCAGTGGTGGTTTGGCCGAGATGAAGTGGGCCTGTTTGGAAAAATAGTCCACCACTACAAAGATGATTGTGTACCCATGGGACTCCGGTAGTTCCACAATAAAGTCCATGCTGATGACATCCCATGGGCGGTTGGGTACTGGTAATGGTTGTAGTAGTCCGGCTGGTCTTGATCTAGGTGCTTTGACCATCTGGCAAGTGGGGCAAGTTTTGATGTAGTCTATCACTTCTTCCTTCATGTTCGGCCAAAAGAACTGCTTCCTAAGGGCCTCCAAGGTTTTGCTTTGCCCTTTGTGGCCTCCAATCTTGCCGTCATGTATCTCATGTAGGATGAGTTTCTTTAATTCCACATTGTTGGGGATATACAATCTTTTGCCTAAAAATAGGATACCCTCTTCTAAAGTGTACATTCCATGGGGGGTCTTCTCTGCTTCCACATCTTTGATTATCTTGTGCATGTCTTGATCTTGTTCTAGGGCCTCTTTGACAAGTTCTATAAAGTTGCTGCTGACCACACTGACAGCTTTCAAGTCAGCTTTCCGGCTCAAGGCATCTGCTATTTTGTTAGTAGAGCTGGGCTTGTGCTTAATTTCCAGGTCGAATTCGGCTAGGAAGTCTAGCCATCGGGCTTGCTTTGCTGATAACTTGGGTTGGGATTGGAAGTATTTGAGGGAGATATTGTCGGTGAAGACTATTGTGTGCTTGTCTTGAACATAGTGCTTCCATTTTCTAAGGCAGTGGATGACTGCCAACATTTCCTTCTCATGTGTGCTCCACCTTGTTTCAGCATCAGTAAATTTCTTTGACTCATACGCAATGGGGTGCCCCTCTTGGACCAGTACACCCCCTATGCCATAGTTAGATGCATCTGTAGAGATTTCAAAGGGTTTGGTGAAGTTCGGCACCCTTAGGATGGGAGTTTGGCTCATGCACTTCTTCATCTGCTCAAAGGCTTCCTGTTGCGCATTCCCCCATGTAAATGAGTGGTCTTCTTTGGTGAGGTGGGAGAGGCGGGCAGTGATGAGGCTGTAATCTTTGATGAATCTTCGACAAAATACTGTGAAGCCTAGGAACTCCCGCACTTCTCTTACAGTTTTCAGTACAGGCCATTTTTGGACAGCTTCCACTTTCTTAGGGTCCACTTTGATTCCATCTGCCCCTACAATAAAGCCTAGGAACTCCAATTCTTTCACTGCGAATTCACATTTTTCCGGCTTTGCGTATAACTGATGTTGCCGCAGTTTCTCAAAAACTTGGCGTAAGTGTTGCTTATGCTCTTCTAAGGTCTTGCTGTAGACTAGGAGGTCATCTATGTAGATAATGACAAAGATATCTATCTCCGGTCTAAAAATTCCATCCATGAGGCCACAAAATGTGCCTGGCCCATTGCTTAGGCCGAACCCTAGTACTAACCACTCAAAACTACCATATCAGGTGCGGAAGGCTGTTTTTGGGATATCTTCTTCGGCTATGCGGATTTGGTGGTATCCTGATCTAAGGTCAATCCAACTGAAGTGCTTGGCCCCATGCAGTCTATCTAAGAGGTCTTCCACTAGGGGCATAGGGTATTTGTTCTTTATGGTGATTTTGTTAAGAGCCCTATAATCTACACAGAGTCTAAGTCCCCCATCCTTCTTCTTTACAAACAACACTGGAGCACCAAAGGGGGATTTGCTAGGGCGGATAAATCCTTGTTCTTCTAGTTCATGTAGTTGCTTCTTCAATTCCATGAGCTCAGTGTGGTTCATGCGATAGGGAGCTCGGGCCGGTGGAGAAGACCCTGGAATCAACTCAATCTTGTGATCCACATCTCGTCTGGGTGGTAGACCCTTGGGTAGTTCGGCTGGCATTACATCTTTGAATTCTTCGAGTATTTCTGCCACTTCTGTGTTCCTCTTCTGTTGTTTTGGTTTCTTGCCATCTTCTTCTTCTTCTATTGGTCGGATCATACACAGATAGACCATATCTCCTTGTTTGACTGATTTCTCGACTTGCTTTGCACTGCATGTCATGATACGTGGCCTGATGACGGTCCCTTGGACCGGTGCTTTTTGGGTCTGGCCCTTTGGTTGGTTTGCAGCTGGTTTTATTGTTTGGCATGATACTCCTGGCTTGTTCTCCTTCATGTGCACCTTGATTGGGGTCCTACCAGGTAGCTGCATTCTTTCGCATGGTACTCTGACGCCTTCTCCTTGCATATCTAGCATCATTTCATTCACACCCTTACCAAACATTGCAATGACATACTTGTCATAGAATTCTAAGCCTAATATCACTTCAAAATCATCCATGGGGATTACTAAGAAGTTGAGTTTTGCTTTCCACTTGTCGGCTTCCACTTGGACTGCAAAGACTTGTTTTACTTCCTTGGCTTCTCCTTGCGCGAATGTTACTGTTAATCCTTCTGGGGCTTTGGATAGTTTCAATCCAAGCTTTGCTGCACACTGTGGTGTCATGAAGTTGTGGGTTGCTCCTGTGTCCACCATGATAGGTTGGTTTCCTTCGCCCACTCGACCTTTGATGTATAGATGGTGGACTGCCGCTACTCTGGCTGCCATGCATTGGGGTCGGGCACTAACTGTCCCTACCCTTGGGTGGTCCATGCTCTCTTCACTCCCATTTGGAATTTCCTAGATACGCGGTGGTTGTGGTTCTTCTCCTCCATATGCACGAGCTGCATTCACCCTTGATCCACTCGATGAAGCTGTGTCTTCTATTGGGCATCAGTTTTGGTAGTGTGGACCCCCGCATTTGAAGCATCTGATGCCGGTGGAAGGGCCTGGGGGTCTCCACCATGATGTGTTTGATCCTGCGAGCCCATATGATGTGCTAGGGGTAGGCCTGTAGTGATTGTTTCCCCATCTCCCTGCTGCTCCTCTTGGTACTAATGCGGTTTGGGATACGGCTGTGGTGTTAGTGGTGTTTTGACTCCTTGTATCTGTGAATGCCCCTCTAGGAGCATTGGGCCTTTGGTTCCAGGAGTTGCTGTTGTTGAAGGTGTTGTTGAAGTTGTTGTTGAACCTGTTTTGATTCCCTTGTGCTGTTCTTCTGCCTTCCAGGTCCACCAATCGTTAGGCCATTCTCATGGCTTCTGCTAAGCTTGTTGGCTCCTGTCTCTCCACATCTCTTCTAGTCCATTCTTGCATTCCAAACAAAAATCCATGTAGCTTAGTGTCGGTATCCATGTTTGGTAGCTGCAGCATGATTTGCCTATATTTGCTGACATATTCTTTCATCTTTCCCTGTGCTTGCTTGAGGTTCCTCCATTCATCTCTCACTTTGAATTTCTCCAGCTTTGGAATAAAGTAGTCTTTCAACTCTTCCTGGAGTTCTTCCCACGAATAGATTGTGTGGCCTTCCTCCTGTTCTAACAGGCACCAACTGGCAGCGTCCTCCTCCAAGTAAATGGCTGCCACTTCCGCCTTCCTGTCTTCGGTGATTCTTGAATATTTTAAGTACCTATCCACCTCTGCGATCCATTTCTTCAGAACCAACCCATCTCTCTCTCCCTTGTACTTGGCGGGTTGGGGCATCTTGAATTTTCCATAATCATCTTCTGAACTACTGCTATCTTCCTCTTCTTTGCGGTGGTGCTTCTTCTCCTTCTTCTTGTCTTTCTTTTTGCTTCCTAATTCTACTACTTTCTCCTTCTCCTTCCTTGTATCTTGCGCTCTCCTAGATGACTCCTCTCTACCCGTTCTATCCATCTCCTCTTGCATTCGGTGTCTCCTCTCCTCTTCTTGTTGTTGACTCACCCATTCTCTATAGCCCTGCTCTACTTCTAGTTTTTTCCTCCTTTCTTCTTCTTCCTCTTTCATCTGCATATTCCTCCATATTGACTCTAGCATGCCTGACATACCATCTAATTGTCTTTCTAGTACGGCCACCTTCTCCTCTTGGGCCACTCTCCATTCTTGTCCCCTACTCTTCTTCCTCTCCTCCAATGTCGGGAGGGTGATGTTCTCCCTTTCTTCCTCCATGTGGTTGGTGGTGGTGTCGACGCGGGGAAGCCGCGATTCGCATGTGGTGGTGTGGGTCGTGCCGCGGGGAAGCCGCGTCACGTCTTCAGACGGTGGGATGTCGAGGTTGGGGCGTCACGCCGGGGCGACGCGTCGGGGGGGCGACGCGACGTGGGTCGACGCGACGTGGGGCGTCGTGACGTGGGGCGACACGACGTGGGGCGTCGCGCTGTGGGTCGTTACGACTTCGATCTCTTCGGGGCACTGGATCTTTCCTCCTGCTTCTGTGAGCACTCCTTCACTCCGAGCAAGAGTTGCTCTGATACCAAGTGTGATAAACCTGCACTCGTTACACACTCAACACGGCACAGAAAGGTAACACAATATGAGCTCAAGGTATACTCTTGTATTATTCAATCCAAAAGCGGGACAACATAGACACATCCCAGGACTACACCCTCGTGACGCCGCACATAAGAGGGTTCACCACTGGGCATAGGAAATCACACGTAGAGTGGAAACAAGGCAGGGCTTTGAGTCACTACTACTCCCTATATAGGTGCAATCGGTAGCAACGGCATGGTATAGCTACAAAGCCCTTACACCCCCCCCCCTTTTAAAAAAATAAATCAAAACAAATCTTTTTTCGTCGCCCCCCCATCGACAATGTCAGTTGTGGCGAAGGGAGGGGTAGTTGAACTCACAGTCGGCATAGATAAGGGAACAGGAGTTGACGTGGCGAGCAAAAGAACCGCCGAAGAGCACAGGGCTGACGATGATTTTGATGGGGGAGGGGCACACATGTGCCACCTCAAACCCCCCCTTAACAGGCCCCTATCGTAGCATTTTCCCTCCAATTATTACCCACCTCACCCATATAAACCCCTCCCCCCCTCCTTGAGAAGGATGATAATCCCTCTGTGCCTTTTCTCCCTAGCTATTATCCTCTTCCTTTCTAAATCTTCCCCCCTCCCCTTTCAGCAAAGTCGTCATTATTCTTTTCCCCCCTTAGTGCCAATTTGACAAGGAGAGAAGGAGAGGGAGAGGTAGTGAAGGAGAGGAAGAGAGAAGGAAGGAGAGGAAAGGAGAATCTAGAGTAAGAGAGGAAGAGAGAGAGAGAGAAGAGGCCAAGGACAACTCCTCTCATGGGCAAAGGCTCAAGTACCCTCTCTTCCCATCGCAAGTCCCGTAACCACTCCATCGATTGCCTTTAACTGGACAAGGAGATCGCGAAATACAAGACAAGGTGTAGGGAACTCTAGTACCAAGGAGTCCTTCGAGAGAAGTGAACATCACTTTCCAGCTCCGAAATGACCCCAAAGTGTAAACTCTCCCAAGTAACTAGAAAATCCGCGACTACGAGAGAAGGATCGGGCAAAGATGCCATCATCAACACAAACGGGTTATCAGGCGTGAACACTAACTCGACACTCCAAAACCAAGTATCGCTACCATGTCTAGAAATTGAAATTGAATATTTAAGCATGGGCATCATTAGGAAGAAGTCATACCTTGCATCGAGTAACTTGCATATTTGAAAGGTAGTTCAACAGAGTTTAATAACCATGAGTTGTCAAGAATAGATTAAGCATCTACGGGTTATTCCGAAAATTAAGTCAAGTATTAGGATCGAACTTTCGCAAATGCATCTTAGTACATAAATATTACGTATAGGTCAATTGCATCCCGTAGACCATCGTAGTGAATTAACTCTCCACCACCTCAACCGGGTGATCAATTTCTTCCTAGGACCAATCCCCATAAGGCCCCATCCTCATCGACTCACATGACCACCTTTTAAATCACTGGATCCCCACCAGCTCACAACTGTAAGTACCATGGGACCGGCACTCATCTAGGAGGGGGTAATGTTATGCAACATGTCACCATGCAGACAAAAAAAATCAGAGGAGGACCAAACCTAAGTCAAAAAGTGAATGACGAAGCTCATTCTGCCCAGGCAGGAAAAGTGGAAGAAAAGGCAGCTCAGAAGAAACAATGGAGAGCACCAAATATTCTAGCAAAGTGCTCTCAAGGATTAAGGAAACCACCGAATATTCTAGCAAGGCTCTCTCAAGGATGAGGGAGAACTTTTGAGGGCTCTTGCAAGGAAAGTGCGAGATGCAATGTAATTCATTTTGTAAGAGTAACAAGTTTCCTCCTGTGCAAGTGGTAAAGTATAAATGGACATAAGTGAAGGGATCAAGTAGCTTGAAGAGAATCCAAGAAAGTTATGCCTAAAAAGGGGACGAGAAGGATCCGTCCAACACCATATTCAATTTAAAGGGCCGATCCACCTAATACGATGCCCCGTGCAAGGGCTTGTCTACAAACTCAAAAAAGCCATCTGGCTACACCTATCCCACCTTCCAATAACTAATCTCAGTGCCATGGGACTGGCACTAGGCTAGGAGGGGGGTGATGTTTACTATAGCACAAGAAAAAACAAGAAAAAGTGAAAAAGTGCAAGTCAAAAATCGGACACAACAGAAGAAGCAGGAAGGGAAATGGCTGAAAGCGCAAGGGCGGCCTTAAAAATCAAGTCAAAGACAAAAGCACGTTTTTAAATGTAAGGCACCCCTAAAACTATTGTAAAAGAGTAGCAAACTCCCTCCTGTGCAAATTGTAAAAGGTAGATGGGTATAGGTAAAGCGAGAATGCAAATAGAAGGAAATGGAAAAAAAGGACCTTGCCACAATGGCCGATTATGTAAAAAAGGGATAACTGCCCAAAAGGGATTTAGGGTTATGTATAAAAGCCAAAAAGTGAATGGAGAAGCTCATTCTTTGGTGTGTGGCAAAAGTGGACTCATCTTCTCGTCTTCTTCTCTTCTCTTGTCTTGCTTGTGAGTGCTTGAGAGAGGGAGTGTGAGGGAGTGAGTGTGTGATGGTGAGGAATCTTGGAGATGAAGCTCTCTATCACCTCCTCTCTTCTTCTTCTATTCTCTTCTTTTGTCTCACACATGGCTATGGAGGATGGAGCTTGGAGGTGGAGACTTGAGGATTCTTGAGCTTGCATCACAAATCATGGAGCTAGCGGTGTGCTTGAGGGAGGAGGCAACTCATTTGAGCATCAAGGTAAGCTCACTATACCCCTATAGGATCAAAGGTACATCGGCTAGGTGAGAGATAGCCATAGGTGCTTGCTTGAAACGCTTGAACAATAAGTAGCTTATGGGTCTTGGCGGTTGAGCGTGAGCTCCCTCTACAATATTATTCCTATTTTTTTATATTGTAAAAGTGTGTGCCCCACATGTCCATGAGTTAGTAGGTGGCATGTTTCTATCAGGGCTTGAACCCGCCTCTAAATGGGCAATTGGAATCAATGAGACCTACTAGCCTAGAAGATGCCTTGATGAGGATAAAACCATTGGTGGTGGCTAGTCCTCTCATACAATGCAACAAGTTCAACATGTTTCTTTATACTAAAAGAGCTCTAATGAATGACCAGCATGAAAACTTTAATCGGGGCCACATAAATCTTACCAATACTCCCCAAAACCGTGGCAACAACAATAATAACAATGACAAGAGTTGGAATAATGAGCCACATTGCTTCAAATGCAACCAACCAAGCCACTTCTATGCTCAATGTCCTAACAAAGGAATAGATGCATATGCGAACACTCCTCATAATCCTCCTAGGGAAGGAAACCTAAATAATCAAGGATACAAATGCAAGGCAAGGTGTGGAGCCAAAGAACGAGTAGGGCAATGAGCAAGATGTGGAGCTAGAGCCTGTGTCTATGCTATTGCAAGTAATGAACTAGATATGTCTCTTGAGAAAGAAGCCCAAATAGGGGATATTCGTGCTTTAATCAACTAGGGCATTGTGCAACAATTTTTCATCATTCAAATTTCAAATGAATATCAAGGTATTTCTTTCCAAATTCTAATCAAGAGTGGAGCTACTTATTCATTTATTTTTCTTAAATGTGTAAAAAGATTAACGTTAAATCCAACACCCTCTACAACACTCATCATAGAACTAGCAAATGGGAGGGAAATGATGTCAACTCAATCCATTAGCAATGTCTAGTTTCAATTAGGGGAGGAGACCATGATAGTAAATTTTCAAGTCAGGCCTCTAGGACTTTATGACTACCTCTTAAGAATGGATTGGTTAGCACTCAATCAAGCAAACATACAGTTTGGGAAAGGTCAGATTACATTCAAGTATCTATTTGGAAAAATAGTCCAATCACATAGGAAAGCATGCAAACCTATGATTCAATTTAGCCAAAGCTAGTCAAATCCCAAAAGGATTAAGGAAAGGACTTCATGTCTATCTAGTCAAACTCAACAAGGCCAAGGATATCAAGGACAAATATGAGCCTTTATGGTTAAGGAAATTCACTGCTATCTTTCCTAAGGAGCTAACAAAGCTACTACTAAAAGGGATATGGACCATGAGATCAAGTTACTTCATGGAACTGAACTAGTCGCAAGAATACCCTATAAAATGTCCCTCCTTGAGTCAATTGAATTGAAGGAACAATTAAAGCAAATGCTTGATTAAGGGTTTATTTATTCCAACAACTCTCCCTGGGTGCTCTTATTCTATTCTAAAAGAAGAAGGATGGGACCCTCAAACAGTGTATTAATCATACGGGATTAAATCAAGTCACTGTCAAGAATAAGTCTCCCCTTCCCCGGATCAATGAGCTATTGAATTGATTACAAGGGACTGTGACCCTTTCTAAGATCGATCTAAGGTCTAGATATTATCAAATCCAAAGGAAGGATGAAGACATATCAAAGACGGCCTTCAACACCAAGTATGGCCATTACAAATTCACCATAATGTATTTTGGTCCCTAACAAATGCTCCTACTATCTTTAATAGGCTAATCCAATATATTTTCTAGCCATACCTAGATGAATTTATCCTCACATTTTTTAATGGCATTCTCACTTATTCTAAGACATAAGAAGATCATTCAGGTCATCTACGAATTGTCCTATAAGTCCTTTGTGAAAATAAGCTTTTCACCAAAAAGAAAAAATTTACATTCTTTAAGAAGACGATTGAATAGACAGGATTTGTCATCTCAAAGGAAGGCATGTCAGTGGACCTTGCCAAAGTCAAGGATGTTAAAGACTAGTTGCCACCTCAGAGTGTTAGAGAAATCTAAGGATTTCTAGGTCTAACATGGTGTTATCAAATATTACTCCTTGATAGCAGCATGTCTCATTGAATTGCTTAAAAAATAGGAAAAAATCACATGGATGTCTTGATAGCAAGAGAGCTTTGACCAACTGAAGCAATATTTCACTAGTGCCCCTATCCTAAAGCTACTAGATTTCATGAAGGAATTTGAGGTCATTTACAGATTCTAGCATCATGGCACTCGGATGTGTTCTTACTCAAGAAGGGCATCCAATGGCATACTCGTCTCATAAGCTTAAACCCCAGGAGAAGAATTCTTCGCTGACCCCAAGAGGACTTCCTGGATTGTTAAGAATGGAGACATGGTGTTCCTAAGAGTCTAGCTAAAGAAGAGTTTCTTATCTCTTAGGAATTCAAAAAGCTCAGCCCAAGGTATTGTAGACCCTACAAGATTATTAAGTGTCTTGGTAGAAATGCCCATAGACTAGAACTTCTGCCTCATCTTAAAGTTCATGATGTATTTTATGTAAACCTTCTCAAACCTATGTTCTGAACCCTAATCATGTCCTAGAGGATGGAAAATTTGTAATGCCAACTTAGGGAATTTTGGAAGTTTAACTCGACAAAATCCTAGAGATCAAGGAAAAGCTTCTTAGGAATCGTACTCTCTGTAGGTACCTTATTCAGTGGAAAGACTTCCCTGAAGAGAATGCCATATGAATGAAGAAGTCCATCCTAAAGAGAGACCACCTGGAGTTTTTTTCGAGATGAGGGCATCTTGATTCCTCTAAGTGGAAGAGGATGCAATGACCCCATGTTGCATAACCAAATAATTATCCCCCCTGCCCCCCATGTACCCTTGTACATCCCCCCTCCTAGCCCCTGGCTATGCATAATACCTTGGCTCATCAACAATTTCATCCCAGACTATGTGCATTCCCCAAGGTTCGATAAAACCTACATTGGTCTCACATAGTAGTTTCCCTCCCCCTTCCAAATCTCATGTGACTAAGGATGATGAAAGATAGACTCTCAAAAAATCATCCAAGAATAAGGATGAAAGCAACAAGGTTTTAAACCTTAATTGAAAAGAAAGAAGAATATGAAGAAGAGAAGGAAATAAAGGAAGAGGAGCATCCTATAAGGACAAGCCACTAAACAAACGATGCCTCCCCCATTATTAACTCGTTATTTAAATTAATTAATCGATTAGATTAATTCTCTCTCTCCCCCCTTCCCTAACAAGCCACTATCATGCCCCCTTTCTCACATTATATATATATATATATATATGTATATATATATATATATACACACACACATACATACATATATAAACACACACACACACACACTCTCTCTCTCTCTCTCTCTCTCTCTCTCTCTCTCTCTCTCTCTCTCTCTCTCTCTCTCTCTCTCTCTCTCTCTCTCTCTCTCTCTCTCTCTCTCTCTCTCTCTCTCTCTCTCTCTCTCTCTCTCTCTCTCTCTCTCTCTCTCTCTCTCTCTCTCTCTCTCTCTCTCTCTCTCTCTCTCCCCCAATGTTTACAATCAAAGGGATAATCTCCCAAAACAAAAAAATCATTTCAGATTTGTTTAATAAAGGGTATCCCCCTAATCATTGGGAACCAAATGGCAATCCCCCCTCCCCCCCTAATCACACACACGCACGCACGCGCACGCATGCACACACACACACACACACACACACACATATGTAAGTTAGAGGGCAAATCCCCCTCCCCCCAATTCTCAAGAATATTTTAACCACCCTTTTTTATTTTTTTACAAAAAAGAGAGGGGGAGATAGGACACTCTCCCCCCCAATAATGGTACCCCTCCCTTTGATTTTTCTATTTTTGGATAAAATGTGAGTTCAACATGGCCACTCCTCCCCCTTCAACAAAAAAAATTCAAAAATGTCTAAGATTTTTTGGGTGTTCTTTCCCCCTTTGTTTGACATGTTGACCCCTTTCTCCAATTTTTAGTGGTTTAAAACATTAGTTAATCTAATGACTCTTCTTCTTCCCCTTGGATTTGATAATCCACTAATTTTCCTTCTGCCAAACACACCCCATCCCCCCTAAAAATATCATGATATTTTACTACACATGCCAGTTCCTGATATTAACATAGAATTAGGAAATTTCTAACTAGATGAACATGAGTACCTCCCCCCCCCCCCCCAAAAAAAAAAAACACTCTCCCCTTACTAGGTAATGCAAGAGGAGAAAATGAAAAATAAGTGTGAGATCATGTATGTGAGAGGGGAAAGATGTAACTCCTTTGACCTAGTGCATCCTAAAGGTAAAGAATTGCAAGATGTATCCCAATGCAAATGATTGTGATGCACATCCCAATGCAATCGACTACAACTTCCTCTAATCATTATCTTCTCTTATCTACCTTTTTCTTTTCCCTAACCATGAAGCCCCTACATAAAAATCTTCATATGGGGGCTATAAGGCATGAGTGTAGTAGATAGGAACAATGCCACACTTGATACTTCAATTCTAATAGGGTTAGACGCAATGCTTGGATCAAGAGCTCAATCAAGCATTCCAATCATCACAAAGCAAGTCAAGAAATAGAAAGCAAGTGATGACATGTATAGTTTCATCAAACTATTCAAGCAAGTCTATGAGGAAAACGCAAGCTTTTGGGCTATGCCTAGGCAAAGGCCAAACATAGTTTACTAATTTGGACGATGGCAAGAAGAGCAACTTCAATGTGCTCAAGAACTTTTTCATCAAAAGGTTCTCAAAAGTGGGATATGTTGATACCCTTGTCTTCAAGCTCATGGACTTGAGTCAAAAGGATAGAGAGGAGATCCAAAACTACATCGCACATATGTGTAGTTGCTACATGAGAATCCCCACAGTTCAGAGACCCACTTAAGAAGGGATATTGTGCCAATTTTCATTAATGGAAGAAAAAACAAGGAATTATACAAAGAATTAGTAAGAAACTCAAGCTTGAAGCATGAATATTAGCCAACTTGTATAACCAAGCCATAAGAGTCCATGACTTGCAAAAGGAAAGGAATAGCAAAGCTATTCAACTAGTATTCAAAGTGAGAGATTGACCATCCATACCAAATGAACTATTGTTGAAGATCAACACAAAGGGAAGGGAACTAATTTCTCTCACAAACTATCCAATCTCAAACTAGAGCTTACAAAGCTTTAGGTGGCTTTGAAAGAAGGATGTCCTATGTGAGACCCAACATTTAATCCAGCCTCAACTTAGATTATGCATAAATTGTGGGAGATTTGGGCATCATTCTTCCAACTTCCAATTGCCATAGAGATTAGCTTACCATCAATCCTACATTGAAAATCCCTATCAAATAAAAACTAGCTAGTTTCAATATGGATAAGGTGCTCCATTAGCTCTACCTACAGCTAACAATAAAAGATAGGGTGTACCTTGGGTTGATATCAACCTCAACAAAAATAGATAGATCCTCTGCACCAATCATAGCACTTCCACAAAGTGATACTCTAGTTCACTACATGGAGGAGCCACTAGATGGAGAACCATACATCTGAACCCATATGTCACATATGACAAAGAGGGAAACCCTATGGATTATCAACTAGTTCAAGTGATAACCTTGGGTAGAGGAAGGGGTTGAGGATTTGGAGGCATGCAAGATCAAGACCCAATGACCTATATAAATTGTGACCACTCTAGGAACATCTCATCTCTTTGTCCAAAGAAAGAGCAAGAAAATAGAGACAAGATGGAACAAAGATAGTCTAAACATACCATCACACACCTATATGTTGATTGCTTGAAACAAAGAACTTTTCCTAGTAGGGCGATCATTCCATCTATGCCTTTAAGTATCTTTGGAGTTGAAAAGTTGGATGGAGAGGCAAGCACAATCTTACTCAATATAATGACTAGAGGACAAGTGAAGCAAGTGGGAGTGTCAACACCTAGGCCAAGTAATTTGGATACTACTTCAATCGAAATTAAGAATCAAAAGAAACAAAAGAACAAAGTTGAGGGGAAAGGAGGATGAGGTACCAACCATGCAAGAAAAGGCACCACAATAGCCACTAATTGTTGTTGCTACCACGCAAGCCACTAATTTTACAAATAATAAGAAGATAAACAAAGACTCAATGACTATCTCTTCCCTTTTGCCAACAATCATTCCTAAGACAAATTAAGATGTATCAAAATAGCAATAGTCATCAACCACCATTGGCAACTGCTAACAATCACTAGAAACAACTCTAGCCACTAGTGTGGCAACAAGGTCAAACCAAGGAAGGATAAAGCTTTAACATCAAAGATAGCTCATAATCATAATTGCAAAGTATGTAGTTTTATATTGAATAACCTCTAAGACTATGATAGACCATCAATCCTAGAGATGATTGCCAATATGGCTATAGGCACATGTGAAGAGATTGTCATGTGCGTAAAATGATTGGATGGCACCTTCACCTTGTTTGCTTGTACTTATGATCATATGGACTTGGGTCTTAATGGTTGAAGTAATTGAGTTTTTCCTTGATCATCTTTCCATGTTGGTTGCTATTGTCAACATTTAGACATTTGGAAGCATCTTGGAGCTTTTGATTGGCAACACACTATTACTCATCATGTGTTAAATGTGTAGATCTCATTCCTTGCATCCTTTTCATACTTTTGCATGCATTCTTGCCCCTCTTCAATGACTTGACAACATGAAGTGTAAACCTCTTTTTTTTTTAATGCAAAGCTAGTGCACGAAGAGGAAGGATCATTGATTATGCTAGGTCATCTCCATTGACATTTGGCTTACTATTGGCTCTATCCAATAGTGACATGCAAAGTATCTCATATGTAAGAAGCATGCACAAATGTCAAGATACAATTTTGTTTTAAGCCTTAAAGTTTTTAAGGAAGTAGGGTTTTAGTCTTTTTTCACCTATTCTTGCTCCCTCCAAATCTGACACATCTGCATCATCAATCATACTTATCACATTTATGTATTATCTTTACTAATATTTTCATTGCATATCACATCAAAATGTCATTTGTAGAAGGGAATTTTGATGCAAAAGGCAAATTTCATTCTAAGAAGGTGATCTAAATGCAAGAGGCAAAAGACATTTCCAAGAAACCCATAGGATTTTTTGGCAAGTAATTTTGACAAGTTGATTTGGGAATGGCGAGAAAGTCAACCGCCTAAAGAGAGATTGGATTTCTCAAGAAAGTAAAGGAGTTGTGGTGGAAGAAAATACAAAAAATCCAAAAATGGCAGCACGAGACTTCAAGCACTCCATGAAAATTTAGAGAATTAAATTCAATAGCTAGGAATCCCAAACGTTTATTGTTAAATGATTCTTGAGTGTCGTACAATATGTAATTTAAAAATGAATGTACATAAGGGCACTGCATGTATGTGAGCGAAGGAATAAAAAGAGACATGCCAATGATTTCATCTCCATCTTTGCAATATTAAGAGAAGAGAAAAGGCCTTCACATAGATGCACACTCACACCCACACCCACACACACACACGTGTGTGCGTGTGCGTATGCGTGAGCACGTGTGTGCATGCGTGCACACGTGTGTGCATGAGTGCGTACATGCACGCGCGCACGTGTGTGTGTGTGTGTGTGTGTGTGTGTGTGTGTGTGTGTGTGTGTGTGTGTGTGTGTGTGTGTGTGTGTGTGTGTGTGTGTGTGTGTGTGTGTGTGTGTGTGTGTGTGTGTGTGTGTGTGTGTGTGTGTGTGTGTGTGTGTGTGTGTGTGTGTGTGTGTGTGTGTGTGTGTGTGTGTGTGTGTGTGTGTGTGTGTGTGTGTGCCTATTTTTTCTTAGAGGAACAAGTAGAAGAGTTCATTATCTTGCATGTGAGGGATGTGGAATTGAGAAAGTGCAGAGCCATGGAGAAGAGTGATAATCAAAATTGCTATGTGCTTTGGAGCTCATTGATGGCTTCTAAACCACAACACATTGAGTTTTTGTTGTCTTATCTATCTATGTTAGAGTAGCATATTTGATTAGGCAAGGTTAGAGACATATAGTTGTGAGGGTTCTCTGTGGGATGAGACACCTCAAGGCATCAGAGATTCAAGTATGCATTGTTTATCGCAACAGCACAGAAGATTACGGCAACACAGAGGATCGAAAAATGGAGCAGAAGTGCGGGAAAAATGGAAGAAGGAGATAACCAAAAAAGCACAGGACAAAGGAAGAAAAAGGCGCGCCGAATGGAATCAGACCCTGAAAATTTGAATGACAACTTCTCCAGAAGGCTTCAGTGTAGCCTCAAGAAAAGAAAAGAGTAAAAGCGCGCCATTAAATATGAAGGCGCTCCTGAACCCTTGTAAAAAGAGTGCCGGGCTCACTCCTATGCAAATTGTATGCATTAGTGGGAATGGGATAAGTAGAACGGTGGGAAATAGGAAAAGAGGGCCTAGGCTAATGGCCGGCCATGTAAAAAGTGGGGATGACCGCCCAAAAAGTAGGGTATGTATATAAAGTTCAAAAGTGAATGAGAAGCTCATTCTTGTGTGTGGCCAAAAGTGGCTCTCCTCTTCTTCTTCTTCTTCTTCTTCTTCTTTCTTGCTTGAGCTTGTGCTTGAGAGAGGGAGTGTGAGAGTGTGAGGGAGTGAGTGTGTGAGGGTGAGGGACTGGAGAGGAGAAGCTCTCCATCTTCTCTTCTCTTCTTCTCTTCTCTTCTCTTCTCTTGTCTTGTTCGCGGTGATGGAGCTTGGAGCGTGGAGCTTGAGAATGAAGCTTGCTTGAAGCTTGCACTTGAATCGTGGAGCTATCGGAGTGTGCGGGAGAGGAGGTAACTCGATCAGCATGGAGGTAAGCTCACTACACCCGTAGATATGGATGGCACGTCGGCTATGTGAGAGGTAGCCATCAGTGCTCGACTTGAAATGCTTGATCAATAAGTGGTCCGTGGGTCTTGGCAGTTGAGCGAAAGCTCCCACATTTTGGTTCCATTGTCGGGACCGATGGAATCGAGCCTTGAGCGCAGTGCTCATCGGATCGAGCATAGAAGTAGGGTTTGCGGCCTGAACTGGTGCTTGAGATAGTTAGGAGATTTAGGAGGTTTTGATCCTTGGAGTAAGAAAGTATTTTGATTTTTTGTTGAATATTAGAGTAGGACCATCCATATCCATATCTATTTTTTATTTCTGTTGCATTAGGTTAAGTTTAGGATAGGAAAAAGAAGGAAAACAGAAGGGTTTTGCTGCTGCTGGAAACAGGAAAATAGGGACACAGATTCAGACTTCTGGCTGGAAGAGTGTGCAGGATTAATTTCTGAGTTTACAACAGGTTGGGATGGGGCAATAAGAGGCCCAAGGAACCAAGGAACACCACATTGGACATTCTGCCTTTTGAGAAGAGAGTGAGCTTGAGAGAGAGAGAGAGCCTGCGGGGAGATCGCGAAGTACTAATCGATTCGAGCGCCACATTGCTTCTAGATATGCCAGGCAGTTCCCTCTATTGCTTTGCATCTATTTGGAAGGCACGGCATGATTCCGTGGAGTAGGTGTTGACCTTGAGGCATTGCGCACAACCCACGGGCTGTCGTCCGCGCCATTGAACCAATTTGTCCGAGTCCCAGAAGAGGACTGCCCGATTTCTAGAGTCGAATCGTCCGACTCAGAAAATCGGACCACTTTTTCGATCCGATTCCCAAAATTGAACCAGACATCCGACTATTATAAACCACGTATCCTAGTCTCGGACTTGGACCACTCGACCCATTGTAGTAGTCGGACCTCCCCTGTTTGACTAGGGAAATCGGACCTAAGTAAAATTTGACCACCCTGTCCGAGTCCCAAGATCGGACCAGCCCGCTTCCGATTCCCAGAATCAAACCAATTCACCAGAACTTTAATAGAAGGTTTTTGAATCTGTCCCATAGTCCTGGCCACCTTGGTCACATCTCTGATCCCCTAGGGAACCCAGTTTAGCCTTAGAAGTTAGAGGCCAGACAGGATAACCAAGGATTTATCTCGAATAGCTAGACACTAAGCAGACCAAACTTAGAAGTTGACTTGACATTTAGTGACCAGCCAACCAACCAACCCTAAAGCAGAATAGAGAATGCAACAAGGTCTTTTAGTAAAACCTTAGATCAGCCAGAACCTGCGCTTAAAGCCACATCAGGCTACAAACGTGAGGGATAGAGTGGAGTCTGCATTGAGCATTTCGTGCATCCGCACCTCACTTTTTGATTTCATCACCTAAGGTGCACTACAAGAAAAGGAAAATCTTGTTTTTGCACTGAGCACTAGAAAGCACGAAGCACAAGTTGTGAATAAGATTGACGACTGCTTCTAATAACAAGGAGCTCATCAGGAGACATAATAACATCAAGGAACCCACTACTAGGAGAAGATCCCAAAACATAGTTGGCTACCTGAGAGCCCCATTAGTAGGACCCTAAGAGGACACGAAGATCCGAAAGGCGACAACATAGAGGATTGGATGCTGCCAAAGTTACTCAAATTGATCGACAACCTTGTGAAGCTGGAAGTGGAAGCAATGTCAGGATCATGAGGCGGACAAGGAGAGGACCGACTAGACTTGGGAGCAATGTCAGGATCACAAGGAGAGGACCGACTGGACTTGGGAGAATTCCTAGTCATAGTGCAAGAGTTGGTTAATGAGTATGACTTGTTGACTAGGATGGTAGTTCAGGGTAGGCCAGTAGAGGAAGTGGTAGCAAACCTAGAAGAGGAAAGAAAGGCGATCAAAAAGGCGCTAGAGAGCATAATTGCCTATAACCACGAGCAAAAGGCTAGGAAAATCTAACAAGATGTAGACATGTACGAGGCCCGACGTGTGCTAGCCCTAGCTGGTGTGTGCTAGCCCAACAAGATGTAGACATGTATGAGGCATGACGTGTGCTAGCCCTGGCTGGTGTGTGCTAGCCCTGGCTGGTGCTAGGAAACTCCAACAAGATATAAACATGTACGAGGCCCGTGCTAGCCCTGGCTGGTGCAGCCAAAGCAAGACCAAATGGAGAGAGAGAGCGAGTAGTAGAGGCTGACTTATCATTGAGTGAACTTGTAGCCAGGCGGCTCATGGACAACACATCCGCTGAGCAAAGTGCAACAGCCTTAGCCATAGCATTACTCTCGGGATTAGGGGTCACGCAAGGGGAAATGGGGCAATCTAGGATCCCTATTGTAGCAAAACAACTAGACAAGTATGAACCTAGCAATGACCCATATAGCTTTCTGGAGCAGTTCGAACAAGTTTGCGAAGCAAATGGTCTCACGGACCTTGCAAAATTCTCTCAATCCTTCGAGCTGTGTTTAGGTGATAAGGGGAGAATTTGGTACACTAGTCTAGATGCAGCCGAGCGCACGAACTTTGCCCATCTTAAAGACCATTTTATCAAGAGATTCTCTGAGGTAGGGTACTCTGACAACCTCATCGTCCGGTTGATGAATGTCAATCAAAGGGAAAAGGAAGACGTAAGAGACTACATCACTCATGTGCATAGCCTCTTCAAGAGGATCTCGGCCAATGAGCGACCTAACGAGAAGGCTGTGTCTACCGTGTTTGTAAATGGAATCCGAAGCAAGAAGCTCTACAAGGCCTTGGCTAGTAACTCCACCCTACACAGAGACTTGTTAGCTAGAGTTTTTGAAGAGGCAATAAGGGTGGACAATCAGGTTAGGGAGCGAAGCATGAGGAACTCCAGTCAAGCCAGAGAGCTCTAGAGCAGACAACGGCGTTGGGAGAGAGAGAGAACTCTAGCATACGGGATAAGGGAAAAGGTGTCTCACGTGTAGTGTATACACTGTGGTAGAAACCACCTCCCAGCAGAGTGTCAAGATCCTAGATCTAAGCCATGCTCAAACTGTGGTAGGTTCGATCATGACACGTTGCACTGCAGATTGCCCAAGAGATTCCCATATGTGCAGCAATACAACCCTCCATACTTAGGCAACTGGCCACCTAACCTCTTTGGCAGGGGAGCCCAGCTAGCGCTTCCAGCACCAAATGATGCAAGACCAGCCATTCCTAGGCTAGAGATGAACCCAACATGCATACCTAGACCACTAGGGCCCTATGTAACCTAACCACTGAGTGACGCTCCTGTTCACTATGTGGAAGAACCTAGTGAAGAGGAAAGCTATGTGAACCCATACATCTCCTATGACGAGGAAGGCAATCCAATCCTGATGGACTATCGACCAGTACCAGTAATGGCACTGGGCAGAGGAAGAGGTAGAGGCTTTGGAGGACCAAGTCAAGATCCAATCTCATGCTGGACTTGCGGTCATCCAGGTCATATTTCATCACACTATCCGGAAAGGGAACATGCAAACAAGGACAAAGCTGACCTTTGATGCATCAAGTGTGGGATTACACACCTATTTCATGACTGTCCTAGATGGAAGCCATCAACTAGTTCTGCCAACGTGCCCTCCGTACCCTTGGGACTATTCGGTGTAGAGACCTTTTGCAGTAAGGATATGCCCATCCCACTGCATGTCATGACACGAGCGCAGACAAAACGAACAGGCATCTCATTGCCTGGGCCAAGTAACCTGGATGCAGCCTCGTTGGGAAAGAAAAGCCAGAGGAGAAGGAGAAAGAGAATAGACGCAAAGATTACCCTTAAGATTGAGAAAGCTACAACCTTAGTGGCAGGAAAGGGGGTCACTGATGCCGAGGCAGAGACCTCAGCTCCTAAGACAACAGAACCAAGGAGTGCCAAGGTAGGGGAGTACCCCCACCCCAAACGGCAACTCAAGGCTATAGCCAAAGTTAAGGAGTGGATCAAGGAAGTCCAGGAAGACCTTGAAGATGTAGAACCCATACTAGAAGACCGAATGGAAGACCTCTCTAGCGTGAGTACACCCGTTTTGCCATCGCGACCTCAATCAGGGAACGCACCCACACCACGAGAGATGCCATAGAGGCAAGACCAAGGAGAAGCTTGTCAACAAGCTAACCAGGACATATGGCCAAAGAATGGTGACCAAGGAGGAAGCCAACCACCCAGCAACCTCCTCACCACTTTAGTAACCACCCCAGTAGCAGTGGGCCTAGGAGATTTGCTTCAGTAGCACCCTCCCTTATGTCAAGAATTAAGGCACTAGGTGGAGGGAAAAGGGGAGCATAATGCCGCTGATTGCAAGAGCAGGACGCCGTCACGCAGATTCCAAGCCTAACGCTACACTCGTAGGCATGGGTGCTTGGGTCAGTGTCTTGAGCCACGCAGTTCTATAGGCCTGGGGAAACCCACATGTGGAAGCGACTAGGTTCAATGTCACATTGGCCAACGGAATGAAGGTCAGACCATTCGGGGTCCTAAAGAACTGGCCAGTGAAGGTCGCAAGAGTGCAGTTTTCCGTAAACTTCATTGTCATGAAGGGAGTGGACTATGACATACTACTAGGCCGACCCTGGATGAGGAACACGTGAGTTATTGAAGATTGGGGGAACAATCTCATCTTCTTGGGGAATAGGATAGAAGCGGTAAGGGTTGAGATGGATACTTGGAAGACTACCCCAGCCGACCTCGATGCTATCTCAACCATGCTAAAAGGTGATGCCCAGGCAAGTAAACCCTATGGGTCATTGACAAATTACATCCCTTGCCTTGAGGACGAGTGGGATTAGATGCATGTCTTGGCAGCCGTTGACCTACCATTCTCAGATGAAGAAGAGCTATATAGGCAAGCTGCTAAATCACCAAGCATGCTAGCAAAGGAGCCCACCGTGCCACTCTGCATGATGGTAGGAAGCTCACATGACCCAGGGAAACCAGCCTCATTCCATATCCCCACCAACAAGCTCGAGCTTCAGCAAATCATAGAGTGCCTAACTGATAAACTAAAGGCCAACATGGTTGCTAATCTGAAATCCCTAAGTGATCTCTTGGCTAGGCCTGAGTGAAAATGGACCAAAATGCACGATCTTAACCTATTATACAATTGGGCTTTATTCACTAATGAAGAGGAGATTGGAGAGGAAAACTTGGGGGATGACAAGCAGTCAGAGGGGCAAGACTCCGATGATGAGGGGTACGAGCACTGTCGCTTTGTGGGGGATGAGAGTAAAGAAGAGTTGGACACGATAGAATACGACACTGAAGAGAGAGCAATCGAACAGATCAAGGAAGACTCTAGGCCTAGAAGGGAAAGGGCAACCTGGAAGGAAAAAGAAGTCATGCTGATGGAGTGCGATAGGTCCTGGTTGGAGCACATGGGAGCCATGGATTATGAGCAGGCAAGGGTGGCACAGCCATTGGTAGCTCCAGTACTGAAGATGGATTCACCCTACTGAATTATGCCCCCCTGGCGAAACTCCTTCCTCAAGCAAGGGATGTGAGTTTAACTCAGAGTCTGAAGTCAGTACTACAGAGAGTGATCTTGAAGTACCCCAACCCTCTAAGGTCAGACGCACCAAAGGGGACTTGCCAATCCACCTAAGGCACAGATGGTTAAGGGAGGAGGCTAGGAAGCAAACTAAAGACTCAGAAGCAGAGAGGCAAAAGAAGCTGCAGGATCTCCCCAAACGCTTCACGAAGAGTAACAAGGGTGATAGAGTGGTGATTTTGCTAGGAGCGAAGAGACAAGGGCAAGCCAGTGAACCAATTGAGGGACTCGCCAGGGTCAAGGAAGTTGACCTAGCAGAGGAAGGTGAGAAGCCTCAACCTGTGTTCATCGCTAACGACCAGGATGAGCAGGCTAGACTTGTTGCTCTCCTGCAAGAGTATGTCGATGTGTTTGCCTAGTCCTTGGAGGAACTTAGAGGAGTCGATCCTAGGGTTGTGACCCATAATATTCCAATGGTTCCAGATGCGGTGCCAACAAAATAGTGACCTTACCCTATGAATCCCAAACACGCCCATGCAGTGAAGGAAGAATTTGATAAGCTCATGAAGGCGGGATTTATATATGAGATTGAGCACACGGATTGGGTATCACCCATAGTGATCGTTATGAAAAAGAATGGTAAAATTCGGGTGTGCGTGAATTACAAGAAATTTAATGTCGCTACGAAGAGAGATAACTACCCCTTACCGTATACCAAGCACATGCTGGAGAGGGTGGCAAGCAAAGAAGCTTATAGCTTCTTAGATGGTTTCTTTGGCTATAATCAAGTGCAAGTGCACCCTGATGACAGGCACAAGACTGCCTTCACCATGGAGTGGGGTGTATTTGCCTACATTGTTATGCCCTTTGGGCTAATGAATGCGCCTGCTACCTTCCAACGATTAATGTGCACCATCTTCAAGGATATGCTGAGATGCGAGTTAGAGGTGTTCGTAGACGACTTATGCATACACTCTAGTTGGGCCGAACACTTAGAGAGGTTGAGAGCTGTCTTTGAACGGTGTCGGTTATACAACCTCTCGTTAAACCCCTTGAAGTGCCAGTTCTAGGTGAAGCACAGATGTATCCTAGGGCACGTAGTGTTAAGGAATGGCATTGCCACCGACTTCTCAAAAGTCAGGGTCATTGTCGACCTACCACCACTCATTAACTACAAGGGCGTTCAATGTTTCTTAGGCCACACGGGATACTACCGACGCTTTGTACAGAACTACGCGTTGATTGCTAGACCATTGTACAAGCTGCTGATCGTATTCGAGTGGACTAAGGAATGCCAGCATGTGTATGAACAATTGAAGAAGGCTCTCACCACTGCACCAAGCTTACGAGCCCCAGACTAGAGTATAACATTCCATGTACACATAGATGCCTCTAAGTTTGCTATTGGAGCTGTTCTATGCCAGCCTGGTGAACAAAATCTTGATTACCTAGTGAGCTTTGCCAGCAGGAAACTCACCGAAACGGAGATGAACTGAAGGGAAGTCGCAACTGTGTGATGAATGCCGAGCATCTGCTTGAAGATCAAAGCATGCTGGAATATCTCCCTATCAGCAAGAATCAACACTCCATCATCTCTCATTCACGGCAGCATCTTTTTGATTATGGTCATTTACCCACCAATTCCACTTAGCAGCAACCCCAACTACCCTGCTGCTCCCCACCCCAGTGCCATGGGACTGGCACTCCGCTAGGAGGGGAGTAATGTTTACCGCAGCACAGAAGATTACCGCAACACAGAGGATCGGAAAATGGAGCAGAATTGCGGGAAAATTGGAAGAAGGAGATAACCAAAAATGTACAGGACAAAGGAAGGAAAAGGCACCCTGGATGGAAGTCAGACCCTGAAAATTTGAATGACAACCTCTCCAGAAGGCTTCAGTGTAGCCTCGAGAAAAGAAAAGAGTAAAAGCACGCCATTAAATATGAAGGCGCTCCCGAACCCTTGTAAAAAGAGTGCCGGGCTCACTCCTATGCAAATTGTATGCATTAGTGGGAATGGGATAAGTAGAACGGTGGGAAATAGGAAAAGAGGGCCCAGGCTAATGGCCGGCCGTGTAAAAAGTGAGGATGACCGCCCAAAAAGTAGGGCATGTATATAAAGTTCAAAAGTGAATGAGAAGCTCATTCTTGTGTGTGGCCAAAAGTGGCTCTCCTCTTCTTCTTCTTGCTT